>NC_045426.1:610203525-610856525 GCF_902635505.1 Sarcophilus harrisii | reverse complement strand
AAACCTAATTGTCACATTGGTCAGTCAACTGACTCTAATAAACATTATTTTGCTAAATCATGTCCTTACAGAACCAATTAAGGTGGTAGGGTATTTATATATATGGTTTTAGACAATTTTGTGTGTGTGTGTATGTGTGTGTGTGTGTGTGTGTATGTGCCACGAGTAAGCTTCACAAAACACCACCAGAGTGAGTAGCATAAAAACTGCCTTCATTCAAATTTTTAGGGCAAATTAAATTGGGTGTAGAGCAGGAAACCAATAACCCAGGATATTGATCCCCATGGTGAAGCCATTGGGGGAGGGTAACTCACTTGTCTCTCAATAGGGAATGGTATGGGAGAAAGTTGTATCTGGTTCCTATTTTAACTTTTTAGATTTTCTTTTTCATTATGAACTTAACATGAGCAAATAAACGCAAAAGGATTATGTATGAAAACCACTTTCTTACTAATTATTCTTGCTAAAAAAAAATGCTCAGCTCATCAATTTCTACACTCAAGTGCTGTCAATACTGCCTAAATTTGATCCCCATGGGAACAGCTCCAGTTGCCCTTCCTTAGTTATGGTTCTGTCTCTAAATCCATGATGACAACAATAATAATAGAAATAATAATGATGAGGTCCTAGATGGCTGGGTGTAGTTGGCAGAGAAAGACTGAAGTATTGCCCTGAGGCAAACAGGGAAGGCAAACTGATGGGGATTATTGCCTTATTGCCTCACCTTGCTATGTCCAGTCAAGAAATCCAAGTTATGTCAAACCCCTGAGGTTCACCCTCTGTGGAGTTTCCCCCCCACCACTCCTCTATCCAGCCAAGAAATCCCAGTCATGTCCCTGATGTTAAATTTCTCCTATAAAATCTGTCCATGGCTTATGCCAGCCTTGCTGAACCCCTTGGGTCAATCCACTATGGCATTCTGCCTTGTGGTGTCTTTCCCTTCACCCCTCCCCTTGTCACATGCTGTCTCTCCTATCATCCTCCCACTATGCTCTTCTCTCAAACCACCATGTTTTATGGTCTCCTTTTCCTTCTTATAGATAATTCTTTTAAGATCTAATCCCTTTTAGGATTTAGCCCACCAGCTAAGAGCATGCCCCAAATTCATGGGACATTTCCTTCCTCCTGGCTAATAGTGGGTTCCACTAGGGAATTTTCACTTTCCATCATTAATTGTTAAAACTTCTTTCTTGCTAACCATATGCTTGCTTTCCCACTCTACCAATCTGGTGTCTATTTTATCCCTTCATTTTGTCTGTAACCTCTTCTCCTAAATAAAACTACCTTTTGTCTAAGAGAATGGCCTTTCTGAATTCTTCACATACCCACACTCCAACATTTGGTGTTTCTCCTGGTGACACATCATTTGCTACATCAGTCACATCAATAATAGCATTTATAATAACACTTTGACTGTATTACCTCTATAGCTACTTGAAACTCCCTCCACCCAAATGGCACATATTTTTCAGCATTCTCTTTTCCCCACTGTCTCCATCTTCATTCTATCTAACAAAAGCAGAAACATAATACAAGAAGGAAATTCATAAAAAATAAATTAATAAGTTTGTCAAAGGCGAGTATAGTATAGTAAAAATTATGTCAGAGTAGCAATTCTTAGTTGTTCAAAATAAAAGTTCAAAATAGTTCAAAATAAAAGATGTGATAAATTCACAAGGGTGTTCTCTTTGCCAGAACGTACCTTTATTTAAGAGAAGAAATTATAAATAAAACAAAAAGATAAAAGAGGCACCAGGAATGGTAAACATGAAATAGATTCAGGAGAACAACAGAATTAGCAAGGAAAGGGGTTTGAAAGAAATCATTAAAGGAATATGCTGTGAGGTGTGAATATGCCATTGACTGGCAGAATAAACCCATAGAGGAGTTCAGCAGATAAACCAATTAGCCATAATAAGGAGAAAAACTCCATTAAAGGGAAGACAATACGCAGAGGAAGAGTATATCTCATAGCAGGCTTAGTACTAAAAAGGACTTAGTAAAAATGTCATCACGAGCACATCTTTTATAAAGGAAATAAAACCTTGGGGGTTTCTGAGGGGAGTAGGAGAAATAAAGGCAAGAATAAGGTTGTATGCCGAGATGTTGAGATTGTCTTGAAGATACTAACAAAGGTAGTCTGGAAAAACATGGGTTTTCATCATAGGTATCTTAAAGATGCTGATCAAAGATGATAATCAAGGCAGTCTGGGCAAATCGAGGTTGCTTAAGATTATAAGACAGTCTGGGAAACTAAGGTCTTAGAATAAGCAGTTTAGCATTTCCTGAGAAAGGGGAGACAATAAACTTATTTTGATTCACATCAAAAACCTGGGAAATTGAGGTCAGCAGACCTGGGTTTGATTCCTGACTCTATAACTTATTCTGTATAGCCATGAACAAGTTGTTTATTCTCTGAGCCTCAATGTCCTCTTCTATAAAATAGGGATAATCATGAGTACCTCCCTCTTGGATAATTGTAAAGAAAGCACTTTGAAAACTGCAAAGTACTATAGTAAAATCTACATTACCACCAACCTCTAAAGGTAGAAATGAGGAAAACATTGTGTGAACCAGAGCATGCCATATGAAAATACTGCATGTATTGTTGCTCAGTTGTTTAACATGACTCTTCATGACCCCATTACAGGTTTCCTTGGCAAAGATATTGGAGTGGTTTACCATTTCCTTCTCCAGTTCATTTTACAGATGAGGAAACTGAGGCAATCAGGGTTAAATGACTGGTCTAGGTTTACAAAGCTCAAATTTGTAAACAACCTATAGAGCTATATTTCCATGTGGGGACAAAGACTTAGAGAAAGGTTACATCAGTTGATGGTGGTAATTGTACAAAACAAGATACTAAGCTGCTGTACTGGTAGATATTTCATTCGGCTTTTATTAAGCATTCTTTATTACAATTAAGAATACTTAATAAAAACCAAATGAAATATCTTCATTCATTATGCCAAAACTTTCCAAAAGGACATAAGGGATCTCAAAGACATTGCCACTAGGACCACTGGGAAACACTCATCTCACTGGTTCCTCAAGACAGCAGTTGCCCAGTGTCCTTCAGTTGTCTTTTCTCAGATTCACTGTCCACACTCAAAAGTTCAGTGCAAAGACTCTTAGAATAGTAAATGCTGAGTTCAGTTTAACAACCGAACACTTATCAAGTACATACTATGAATAAAGCATTGTCAAGTCCTGAAATAAATAAAAAACTGAGTTAAAGACTAAAGCATCTTTAGTTGAGATAACAGGATACCAAATCTACCTCCCTGGGAGGTATTCAATAGATTTCCCAACCAAAGAGACTCATGAAAAAGTTTTTATAATTTTAGGAGGAGAGCAAAGGGAAAAGGCATGAGGTAGCAAGACTTGGTCATGAGACCCTAGCAGCCCTTGGCAATCCAGAAAAAGAGAGCCATTTCATTCTGGCTATTTTGCATTTCATGCCATGAATCCCAATGGAAAGGGGAAAGAATAAGAAAGATCTAGATCCAGTTTCAGCCAAGTTCATCCACTAGATCTCAGGATGTGGGGGGGCCAAAGGTATGATTCAGCTCAATCAAATCAAGAATAAATATATTAAGAGTAGGAAGTCAAGGACATTGCTAAAATTTTGACATTTTAGGGAGTGATAGTCCATAGTACATTTGGCATTAAAACTTTCTATCATTGCTGAGTGAAACAAGCAGAACCAGGAATGCATTGTACATAGTAACAGCAAAATTGTGTGATGATCAACTATGAAAAACTCGGTTCTTCTCAGTGGTTCAATGATCCAACGCCATCCCAGTTAACTCTGGATAAAAAACACCATCTGCATCCAGAAAAAGAACTATGGAGATTGAATGTAAATCAATACATGCTATGTCCACTTCTTTTTTCTTTTTCTCTCCCGTGGTTTTTCCCTTTTGTTCTGATTTTTCTTTTCCAGCATGATTCATATGGAAATGTGCATTTTAAAAGTTAATATACATGTATAACTAGAAAAAAATAAAAATTTATTTTATATATATTTATCATTTATCATTTATCATTTCCTAGCTGAGCAAGTCTAGCTCAATTACCTCACACATACCAAAAAATAAAAAAATAAAAAGGAAAGAAAAGAACAATTTTTTCAACACTATGCTAAACAGGGATACGCAGGGGTCCTCAAACTTTTTAAATAGGGGGCCAGTTCACTGTCCCTCAGACTGTTGGAGGGCCGCAGTATAGTAAAAACAAAAACTTTGTTTTGTGGGCCTTTAAATAAAGAAACTTCATAACCCTGGGTGAGGGGGATAAATGTCCTCAGCTGCTACATCTGGCCCGTGGCTGTAGTTTCAAGACCCCTGCGTGGAAGCAAACTGGTTTCTGCCCTCAAAGAGCTTAAGTTCTACTAGGGCATGAACAACATGTTCACAAGCAAGAATGTGCAAAGCATACACAAAGTAATTTCCAGTGAGAAAACAGGCTAATCAATCACCGAGAGAATGAAAAGGGCTTCCAAACGTGGGTGCACCTGAGCTGGGCTTTGAAGGAAGCTGGTGATTGGAAGCCCTGAAGCCTATTTACAGACTTCTCAAATTCCCAGGCACTTTCAGGATAGGGGCCTCAGGATATTCCAAGGGGGCAGCAAGGTCTTTTATAAAAGAGAAGCTTCATCTTGGGCTCTATTTTTATTGATGTAAACACTAGCCAGCAAAACATCCCCTGGGCATGCGTGCCTCATGCCAGCCCAGCTCAACTTGTTGCAAAAGGCAACTGGAAAGTCACATGTGAGAACAGTGGAAAGTACATATGCAACTATTCTTAGTCATGGAATGTATACAATGTCTCTCTGCCCAGTAGTTCTTTCACAAAGCTCCTGAAGGCAGTGAAAATAACGTCAGAATAAACAAATCCTGAAATCGCCCTGTATAAATCACTTGCCAGCTGAAGGAAAGTCTTGGGTTTACAATTTCACTTGTGTCCTAATGATGGAAAATCTCAAGGGAACATAAACGGCTCAGGAGTCAGTGGATGCCGGGGGCAAAAGGCAGAAGGTAAATATCTCTATCGTTCAATTACCTGCAGGTAGAAGCTGTCAGTTGTCACCAAAAACATCAAAGTCTTTTGTTATTTATTTATCACATTAGCCAAAAAGGGAGTTTGGGGGTGGGGAGGCAACAAGAAGCCATGGTTAAAAAAAAAAAAAAGCAAGATTCTCACTTATTTTCTTCAGTGAGTCTATCTGTTACCGGAGAGCAGAGTTGCCAGCATTACATGTTTGGGGAATGATTAAGACCCAGGAAGAGATGCATGCATTTGCTGGATGACAAATCTGTTGAAAACCGTGAAAAAAAAAACAATACTTCTAGTGTGCAAGATGAAATTAACTGTTACCTCACTGTGGGGCAATAGAAAGAGTCTTAGAGTTTGGAGTCGAGATATGTATTCAAGTCATGGCTCTATTACTTATTGTCTGTGTGACTTTGGACAAATCACTTTCTCTCCCAAAGCCTCAGTTTCATCCTCTGTTAAGTGAGGAAGTTATAGATGATTTGTAAATTCTCTTCCAATTTTAATGTTCTGTAATTCTGAGATGTTTTAGGTTAACATTTCAGCCCCAGGCAATCAAATAATTGGCAACTTGTACATTTTTTTTGCCAGATTAGCAGAAGACCCCAGATTCCAAGTTCTGATTGATTTGTTCACTTTGGCTACAATAATAACAAGCAAATAACAAGAAAAATTAAAAAATAAACCAGTAAATTTTAGGGATTTAAACACAGTGTGATTTTTATTTCCCCATCTTTGCTAATCAATATTTATACTGAAAACTCCAAGGCTCAAGAGATTGAGACAGACATAGATGGTCTGCCTTGATTCACCTGCAGCTGAATATCCTAGGCAAGGTACCAAGACTCGACTTTGTAACGATCCATTGCTTTAAGATGGATGGGGAGTCACCTGAGGGTCTGCTTTTCAAAGATGAGGACTACTCCTCTGATCTCTTGAGGCAGCTGAATGTCTTAAGACAAAAAAGGATCCTGATTGATGTGACTATATGCATTGGGAACTGTGAAGTCCCCTGCCACAGAAATGTCTTGGCATCCAGCAGCCCTTACTTCCGGGCAATGTTCTGCAGCAACTTCAGAGAGAGCACTCAGGCCAGAATTGATCTGAAAGGCATTGATGGTAATACTTTGCACCAGATCATCCTGTATGTATACACTGGGGAGGTTCACATCACTGCAGAGAATGTCCTACATTTGATGGAGGCTGCATCCATGTTGCAGTATCTCAGACTTTTTGAAGCCTGTTCATTATATCTTCAGAAGCAGTTAACCCCTAGCAACTGCCTTAGTATGATCAGACTCTCTGACAATTTGAGTTGTGAGAGCCTCAAACAGAAAGCCAGATCAATGGCCCTAAGGTGTTTCCCAGAAGTATCCTTATCAGAAGACTTAAAGGAGTTATGTCCCTTGGAACTGAGTGACTACCTGGGTGATGATAAACTCTGTGGTGAGGAAGAAGAAGTGTTCGAAACATTGATGGTCTGGATCAGGCACGACCTCCAGGCCCGGAAAGAATATATCCAAGAACTATTCAAGAAAGTCAGGCTTCAATATGTCCACCCGACCTTCTTCTTCCACTTCATTGTCAACGACTCTCTCCTTCAGTCCTCACCAGCATGTCAAGCCATCCTGGAGATGGTGAGGAGACAAGTGTTCTCTTTGTATGGCACTGGCAGCCCAGACCTCAAGCCCCTATGGCATGTCCCCCGGAGAGATTCTCACCGGGATTTCCTCATCCTGTTGGGAGGTAGAAAGGACAATCAGCAAACCACCAGGGAAGTTCTGCTGTACCACGAGAAGACTGGCCAGTGGCAGCACCTTGCCAAGCTCCCAGCTCGCCTTTACAAAGCCTCTGCAGTCACCTTGCATAGCAGTGCCTACATACTGGGGGGCATGTCTGTGGGGGTAGGGAAGCAGCAAGTCAGTCACAATGTTTACATCTTCTCCCTGAAACTCAATCAGTGGAGGCTGGGGGAACCCATGCTGGTGGCGAGATACTCCCACAGAAGTACAGCCTATAAGAATTACATCTTCTCTATTGGAGGGATTGGAGAAAACCAGGAGACAATGAGCTCCATGGAGAGGTACAACAGCATCTACAATGTCTGGGAGACCATGGCCAGCATGCCTGTAGCTGTCCTTCACCCTGCAGTAGCTGTGAAAGACCAAAGACTCTATCTTTTTGGAGGAGAAGACATTATGCAAAATCCTGTACGACTCATACAGGTAAACTTATTCTTAGCAACTTTTATAAATACATGAGACATTTATATAGCACTTTAAGGCTATATATTACTTTATACTGAGCCTTACAAACTTACATATATTACTTCAATTGAGCCTTACAAACTGTCCTATGAGAAACTATAAGTACTGAGTATAATCATGCCCATTTTACAGATAAAAAAAATTGAGACTTATAATGACTAAGTGACTTGCCCACACTCACACAACCAACAAGTGTCAGAGACAGGATCTGAACCCAAGTCCCAATCCAGAATTTGGTCTACTACAAGGCTCTATATTTATTTTTCTAAGTATCATTTGATGTCACTAAAAAAAAAAAAGACTTTTGCCTTTCAGTGAGTTTCAATCAATTTCACACACTTACTAAGGCTCTTGTCCCATAAAAAGCACTAGTAGCTATTGGGGATGAAAAGTAGCATAACATATGATGCTTACCCTCAAGGAACTCACAATCTAATTGGAAAGACATCAAATATGATATAAAGTATATATGATATGCCCTGTATATGTGTATACACACACACATACACACACATACACACACACACACACACACACACACACAAAATCTTCCCAATCAGATTACAAGTTTTTTGAAGGCAGATACTGATTCCAAATTCAGTGTCTCCACTGAATTTCAAAGTGAAGATTATATATGTCTTAAGTTCATAGGCTTGAGCTCCAAGGAATCTTAGCAGTCATTGAATCCAACCCCCTCATTTTATAAATGAGGAACTGAAGCTTAGAAATATTAAGTGTCTTGCCCAAACTTGTAAGTGTCAGACATGAGATCTGAACTCAGATATTACCTCCAAGTCCGGTACTCAGTGTACTACACCATGAAATCTCTGTCAGTACATTTAAAAATCTTCCAGGGAAATCATAAATTCCTTGAGAAAAGCCATTGTATCATATGCTACTTTGTATCTGCAACTCCTATTAACACTTTGCATTTAATGGGAGCCCTTCACATAAATATATGTTAGTGGGTACATTAATGTGATACAAGGACATTTTCAAGTTCTCGTTGAAGAACTTTGGAATTGATTCCATGACATGGGAGAAACTGATACAGGACAGTCCACCTTAGCATGCCCTCATCAGAGGAGCTGTGCTCTAGGAGTAAAACAGAATTGAAGTAGCCCAAAAGAAATGTGAGATGCACAAATTTAGAGAACCCACCCCAATTGTTCACATGAACTATTTGTGCCCAATCTGTGATAAAGTCTTTTGAGCTCATATTGGTCTGATCAGCCACAATCAAACATACTGTATCTGGACTAAGAACAAAAGAAAACAAGCAACCAGATATACCTATATATGTGGCAAAAATAATTAGCAATATAAGACAGACATAAATGCCAAATAATAAAGATATCTAGTATTTATAGGGTTCTTTAAGGTGGGTGATATGCTTTTCCTATCTTGTTTTAGCTTCACAACAACACTGGAAGGTAGGTACTCTCATCTCCATTTTGCAGAAGGGGAAACTGAGGTTGAGAAAGGTTAAGTGACTTGCCCGTGTAGAGTTTAAAATTGTCCAACCTACAATAAAAGAAATTGATCAATTGGCACTTTATTAAAGAGTCCATTTTCCCTTCTAATGAAAAGGATCTTACATCTTCCTCACGATCTGAGACCCCTTCCTCGAAGCTTGACACTAGATGTGATACTTGAGAGGGGCTTCACAAAATACAGAATCCCATTGGTTAATAGATATTGCTTTAAGGGTCAAAAATCACCAAGCCAAGATATGGCATATCAGTAAGGAGGTCTCCGGTTGGATGGAACATCTCCACTGACTAAGTGATCATAAGATGGTCTCCTGCTCATGTTGGTCAAGAGAGAGTGACCCAGAGATACAAAAATAAGTTGGGGGACTTTCCATGTTATTTAGTCACCTTTGCTATACTGGGCTTGGTCACCATAACAAGGAAGAAAAAGGGTAGAAGACCTCTAGTTAGCTTTCTGTGCTTAAGTAAACTCACAATCTACAGTTCAGGCTCTGGGGCCTAATTATAACTTATAATCACTACCCCATAGAATTACATCAAACTGACTGATACTGATTGGAATAGAGAAAGGGTCAAATGAATCATTTCTCACACTTAAGGTCAAAATTAGGAACTATCTGAAACTGGATTTGAACTTGAGTTTTCCTGACCTTAACCCCAACACTCTATGCATTATGTCACCTAATTGCTTCTGAAATCTACTGATAATAAACGATGAAAAATAAATCAGTTATACATGGATTGAGAATTAGATCATCTGGTTCAACCCCTTTATCTTCCAAGTGTAGAAACAGACCCAGACATTTTAAGGGACTTGCTCAAAATCATACAGGAAATAACTAACTAAAAGCCAGGTCCTTTACTTTCAAATTCAATTCTTTTTCCAGAATAGAGCATTCAGTTCTATGCATGGTAGTTAGATAATACCCCCAAGCCTGGGATTTGAAAGGAGTGATAAAAGATTGTTTTTACATTAATTGCCATCATGGAGCTTAGTTAATAAAGCTAAAACATTTAGAATGTTAAAAGGTTTTTTCTCCCCATTTTCTATCAGCATCTTTAATCATTCTTTTTATTCATTAGAAACCTAGGCTAATCAGATACAACTCAGAAAGTAACATTTATATAATAATTATACTTATAAAATGCTTTCCATACAATATATCTCCCTTTATCCTCACAGTAACCCATTAAAGTAGGAGATATAATGATTAGCCCATTTTACAGGTGAGGAAAATGAGGATAAGAAGAAGTGAAATGACTCTCCCAGGATCAAGTAAATGACAAAGCCTGAACTTGAACCCAAGTCCATAATTCTTTTCATCCTACTGGCTTAGTTGATTGAAATAATAACTGACACTTTCTCACATTCCAGGTTGAATTTCCTCCCTAACATCTATACTCTAGTGAAATGTCAGGAACACCTTAAGCTGGAAGCGGTATTCATTTCTATTATGGTCACTTCTAACACCAGTAATTCAAAGAGGGGAGATGGGACTTCCTTTTGAGACTTTCAAGGATGAAGAGTATCAGCTACTGTTGATGATTTGAGACTGACAATGCTTCAGCAAACAGCTAAGTGTATGGAAACCCACCCATTTCCTTTGAATAATATGTTTCCTTGTTAAAACTTTCCTAAATTGACTACTTTCATAGTCTTGGATAGACAAAATTTGTTATACATCGTAGCTGCCTGACATATCTTGTGGGAGCCCAATCAAGTCAAGCAAAATGAGCACCTCAAGAGGATAGAGGATGATATTCATACACCAAAAAACTGACCAGACAGACATTATCACTATAGGGTCAGGACAGGAAATTCACACAATTACTGAAAAGGCAGAAGCTTTGGGGCTACAGGTTGAATCAAACAAAGTTACCTTCCTTGGAATCTTGCTTCGATTTTTGCTTCAATAACCACTTTCCTGCTTTGGTTTTTACCCCTTTAGATTTGGGCATTTCAAAGGAGCACCAGCACCAACCTTGCCTGGTCTCATGACTTTTCTCAATTGGTATCTTCGACCCACCTTCACCAGGGAGGGATTATACCTCTCCAGCGCTTGCACTCTTCCTAACTAACTACCAGCACTGGCAGCAGGGATATTACAGGGTGCTCAAGATCCAAAGGCAGAGAAGAGAACCTATGGCTGCAACATTAGAGTCATATTAAAAATTCTCTAGTAGGGGGTTCCAGAGACTCTGGAACTTTGGGGACAGTACAATTTTCTGAGGAAATGGCTGCTCTGCAAGATGCATCTGCCACTTTAAGGAATTGACTTGAGCTGTATCGGTACCAGTTTCCCTGATAGTTCCTAGAATGCCCCAGGTTCTTACAAGAGATGGGATGAGGATATTCCAGGGTTCCTTGCTTATTTGGACCTCCTCCCCTGGGCATTTCCCAAAGTCCAGGCCAATGGAGTTTTCCTGGTAGCATGCCAACAGGGCAGAATGCCTGCTGGGTCACTGAAAATAGCCCTCTAATGGACAATTTTGAGGGTTTCCTTTAGGAATTCAGAAACACTCCCCATCCCATATGTGTTTAAACCCAAGATTGCTAACCAATGACTTGACTCCAGAAGAGGAAGGAATGCTGATAGAATATGCAACTCCTTGACTCTAAGTCAGTCTTCAGCAGTAATCCTCTTGCCTGGATGGGTCAGTTTTTAGAAGATTTTCCCTTCCCGATCTGAAATGAATCAATAGGAAAAAGTGTTGCTACCAACTTAGTCCAGGTTTATATGGGAGTGTGTATGTTTTAATATCTGCATTTAGTGACAGCTGAAGTCCTTTCTGCTGTCTATTCCAATCTATCTCTGAGAGTCCATTTAACAGTGGAAGAGAGCTGGGATAAATCAATGTGTACCATATTCCATGCATTCTTGCCGCTAGAAGAAGGGATAATAAGACCTCTCATTGGAGTCATGGATCAAGAGCTGTAATACTGTAACCTTAAAGGCCATCTAGTATACTGCCCTCTTTTACAGATGAGGAAAAAAATTTCTAAAAAGGTTAAGGAAGTTGCCCAAGATCACACAAGTTAATAAATGGCAGAGCAGGCTGCTCCTTCAAGGTCTTCTGTCTCCAAATCCATTATACTTCCTATTAAGCTGTACCATCCCTCATCCTAATATCCTTCCCAACACTTAACTATTTCTTACATTTGAGATCGAACTGCCAGGACCCCAGAATATTTAGGGCCCAGTTCTGCCATCATTTATGGTAGACTTAAGGGTCCTTTTGAATTTTATGAATTTTATTGTGGATCAGAGAAGATAAATATCCCAAATATGATATCCCGGAGAAGATAAATATTCCAGACTTCCTATTCTGTCCCAGTGGTTATGGAAACAATCTATGAGAACCTTTTTCATATGGGGCCCAGTGAGTGACCAAGGAGACCAATCCACTACAGATATGAGTAGGAAAAAGTCAGGTGTTCAACCTGGATAGCCCTCACTTCTCCTCTCTTCCCAATAATATTGAGAACCTGTTGGCTACCATTAAGCAAGATATCCCCCTGCTCCTTAAGACTCCTAAGTCAGGCTCCCTCTCTTGTGGCAGAACCAATAAGATATATTCATTCTGATCACAAAAGAGAAGTTATTCTTATATATTCCACTCAACAGAATGATCAAGTTTACTTCTAGGAGACTCAATCCCAGCTAGATCACTGACCATTCCAGAGATCAATACCCTCTTAGGAATTTTGAAAACTAGAATTAGACAGCTAGTAGGTGAATCTGATGGCATTCTATCCTAGGTCTTTCTGATTCTCAAGTCCACAACACAATAATAATTCTATTGTCGTTGTCATTTCAGTCACGATCACTTTTTTGGCAGAGATACTAAAGTAGTTTGTCATTTCCTATACCACATAACAGTAACATATATATATATATATATATATATATATATATATATATATATATATATATTCTTTACCTATATTGTCTCATAAGAGCTATCTATTTCATCAGTAGCCAGAAATATAAAATAGCAGATATGATGATACATTAAAAAAAAAAAATTGCACTTCTACAGCACATACAAGCTGATCTGGATGCATAGGAAAAATGAACAGAAGCCAGACTGTCATTGATATGGATGCTTCTTGGTTTGTGCATTGCCACTTCTTATTAGTGTAAGTTCATGAAATTGGTATTGTAAGATTTCCTCAACAGGGAGTGGCAGCATGTGGTCATGCATATACTCCTGGGTTCCTGCCTAGCACTCAGAATTGATCTAAGCTGTTCTCTTGCACCTAACACCACAAGCAACTACTTGCCAAATTGAAGAAATGCTGATTTCAGAAGGAGGTAGAGTTCCTAAACATGTGATAGTTGCCAGAGAGCACAAACAGATTCTTGCAAAGTAGATTCATTCTGCAGTGAGGGAGACACTCCTGTCTCCTCAGAAGCTCTTCTGTAACTCTTCATATTCATGAAGCTCCATCCTATCTTTATTTCCAGGCTTTCCAACCTAACAGAACCTATATTTCTGGTACAATACAAAAGTTCTCCAATAAATTTCAGAGGCAAAGGAAGGTACATTTAATCCAAAGAACTGGTTTATCTCTGTTCCTGAGGGAGTCATTAATTATTATTGATTGATTGAAAGGTTGGCTCAGAGTTAAGAATGCCTTTGAGGTTTGGAGACACTTTCTCAGGGAGAGTGGGATCTCATCATTGCCTACACTGAGTATAACAACCTAGATAATTTTCAGAATCTCCTCCTGCCCATCAATGCCCACATGAGTTTGTGCATTCTTTGCGACAGGTCATTGTTATTCTCGGGCTGTGGGCAAGATGTAGTATCACTGAATCCTAAATGTATATAACAGTCACTTCTTCATCTTAACGAGCCCTTTTAAAAGACTAAAACTTCACATCCTGAAATCTCAGACCTCCTGAAGCTGATTCTCCAGCAATAGGCCTCCGACAACTCTACTGAGTTTCCTGTCTTATATGAAGGCAGGATGACCTCAACTGGGGAAGAGTCAGTGCATTTATATCCTTCTGAGAGGCTAGAATGACCATGGACACAGATCTGAGAATAAAAGATGGGAGTCAGACCATAATTATATACTGGAATTGACAGGAACTTTCCATTCATGTCATATCATAGCCTGAAGGTCTGGTGAGAAATTCTGAGGAGGGGGATGATGTCCAAGACCGCAACCTAACAGTCTTAGCTAAATCAGAAGGAGATATGGAAGAGCCAGTTCATGTACCTCCAACCTATCAGCATGAATTGCGAACTGGAACATAGGCAGCTCCTATGAAAGGTTTAGAAAAATAGGTCAGGTCCCTCTTCTCTCCTTGTACTTACCTCCTGACCCAGTGATGGCCTCTAGCACTATTCTTTACTCCTCTAGCTGAATTTCTGCTTCGGACTCTTTCAACTCTTTTAATTTTGATGTTTCAAAGAAACTCAGTTCTGACTCAGCCTGATCTTTGGATTTAACACTTGCTTGAATGTCAGTTCAGTCCCCATTTTTCTGAGGAGAGATTACCTTTTCCTAGTGGGGTGTTTGCCCTAATCACTGACATGTTTGAACCCTGCCTGAGTAGTTCATCACATATCAAGTTGAATTCTCTATTAACTACTCTGCAGGTAGACCCTGTCCTAAAAAGCTGAATTGCCTATAAGTACATTGTCCTGAGCTACTTAAGTCTTCCCATTCTATCACCTGCAAAAGCTCTCGATAATGGCCTTGGGGACCCTGCTCCTTTATTTTCCCCTATTTCCCCACATCACTAGCAAGTCACCAGTAAGACCATTCAAGACCAAGGAAACACTTTACTATATCTATGAATCATTAAGGACCATTTACTATACGCAGATAGGCAAATGAGTCCTTTCCCAGCCAAGGTCTTTCTCCCTCTGGTTCCTCAGATTCAATTAATCAACCAGCATTTATTAAGTGCCTAATATGTGTTAGGCACTATGGTAGCCTCTTAGATGACAAAAACAAAAGAAATATGAAGTCTCTAACTTGATGAAGCTTACATTCTACTATTGGGATACAGCATTTACTAGGGAATGATGGCTAAGGAAGAGAACTTTGTCCTAGACAGTCACAGAGAGGATGAGTGACACTGGAAAATGGCTAATGGTCATTCTTTTTCCAGTTGTAGTTGTATGGATTTGATTTGTTCCTGGATAATAAGTAGAAAGATGGGTAAGAGATAAAACTGGTTTCTCTTCCTAATTCTTCCCTATTTCTACCTTTATTTTTTGTGAAATCATACAGATCATTCAGTTCTGTTGTTTTTATTCTTGTCTCTGTGACCCCATTTGGGTTCTTTGTGGCAAAGATAATGTTTGTCACAACAGTTCATTTTACTGATAAGGAAACTGAAACAAACAGGGTGAAGTGACTTGCCCAGGCCACACAGCTAATAAGATCTGATATGAACTCAGGAAAACTAGTCTTCCTGATTCCAGGCCTGTCACTCTATGCACTGTGCTACCTGGCTGCCCTCCATAGATCATAGAATCATAGATTTAAAGCTAGAAAAGACATTAAATGTCATTTAATTCAAATCCTTCATTTTACAGATAATTTTTACAGACTTGGCAGTTGAAAGGACTTGCCCAAAGTCACATAGCTAGTAAGTATCCAAGCCATGATTTGAATCCAGATTAGCTGACTCTAAATCTGGCACCCCTTCCACTACATTTCCTCTTAAGCTTACCAAGAGCTATTTCCTTAGATTATCTCTAAATTTTGACTTTTGAGAAAAAAGATATTTTTAAAGTTTCTTTTCCATCTCTCTCTTTCCCTTGAATTCACACAACTGAAATCCCGGTCAGTTCCCTAACAATCTGAAATGATTGTTCTCTCTCCCTGGTTCTCACATAAGGAAGTCTGTCTGAATGGGTTCTTCATAGGTACCTATTCTAAGTTCACCTCCCTGAAATGCTCCCCTCCTACTCTTGATCTTAACTAACTTAAGCTTTGTTTTTCTTATTACTCATACTTTACTGACTCATCCTTTGTCTAGCCTGTTCTTAGCTAATCCTCAGACTGATTACTTCCCCATTACCAACAGACTTTTACAAACTCTGTTTCATTTAGATGAACAGATGGAATCACCTCTGGTTTTCTCCAACCTGTAACTATAGAAGGCAGGTGTAATGAGGAATTTTTATCCCCTATTCATGGCATCCCATGCCTACATGATGCCATGGGAGTCTGAAGGGCACCTCCTCTCATAGCCAACTCATTCCCTTTGATCATCCTTCTTCCCCTATTCTGTTACTTTCCCACAGGGAGAGAAAGAGATTTGGGATTTGGTCTTCTCTTTGCTCAGCAAAGAAGAAAAGAGCACAATATCACCCTGAAGACCTCTGAATCATCCATGCTACCCTTTCAAAAATTAAATGATACAATCAAACAAACCACAGGGCCAAGAAGTATAATGCATGTGGCTGTTTTCAGTTGGAGTAATGGAAAAAAATTTTAAGTAGTAGGTTCAGATGCTTTTGTTGGCTTTTTAGCCCTGGCTCTGAAATGAGAATTTCACTCATTCAAACATATTGAAGATGAATGTTTAGAGTTACTTGATGAAGCAGGTTGGGATTTTTAAGCACAACCACAGTTGTGCTTGGTTTGGGAAACAGGGTATTGCCCTTCAAAACTTACATTGAGTGGGGTTTGCTATTCAGATTCCTGTCGTATCAATCCAAGCTTTGCTCCTGACTCTACCACTAGATACTCTTGCTAAGTTCCACATGGGAAAATGGCTAACACTATAGGGCTACAGGATCTCAGAACGGGAAAGGACCTCAGAGGACAACTATTTAAATTCTTATCTGAATAAGAGACCCAGTTATGATGGACAAGATCAATGTATGTCTCTTCTCTGCTTGAAATCCTCCAGTGCTAAGGAACCCCCCAAACAAACAAATAAACAAACACACAAATAAATAAATGAAATTCTTCTTCCCACTTGATAATTCTTCAAATACTTGAAGACTTATAATTTGCTAGTAGGTCTTCTGTTCTTCAAGCTAAACATAGTTGACTCCTTCAATCAGTTTTTTATATGACATGATTTCATATGCTTCAGTCCATTCAGGTGTAAAATGGAGGTAATATTAGTATTTACTTCCTAGGGTTATTGGGAGGATAGAGTGAGGTGATATTTGTAAAGCATTTTGTAAATATTACTGGGGATGACGAGAGTGAGGATCTCAAGATCATCTACCACCCTAAATGCCCTCCTCTAGACATTCTCAAACTAACTGACATCCTTCTTAAAATATGGCACCCAGAATGGAAGCACATTACCGGAGTATAGCATGATTATCACCCCCTTAGTCTAGACACTAGACCTGATATTACACTAGCTTTTGTGGTAGCCACATGGTCATAGTGACTCTTTTTGTGCTCATAATTCACTCTAATTCCCTCTATAACTTCCCTAATAGCTTCTACTTAATGACTTCCAATAATAGGTAACTCATCCCCTTCTGACAAAGTTCATCTATGTTTGGATAGTTCTAATTCTTAAGGAATTTGTCTTTCTATTGAGCCCAAATTTGCCTCTCCATCTTCTACCCAATCTCTTGGTTTTGCTCTCTCAGCACTAATGGAAATTCTTCTGTCCCTTTTCCGCTTACCAGTCCTTGACTACTAAAATATAGCTATCCTATTTGCTGCAGAACCCATGACAAGTCTTCTCTTCTTCAGGGTAACTTGTTACCTACTTTCCAAGAAATGGTTAAAATTGTCCAGAAAAAAAAATATTTATTCAAATGAGGATCAAATGAGTTAACATATGTATAACTTTGAAACCTTAAAAAGCTATATATATTTGTCATTAGTATGTTCATGAAACTGTACCCAATACAGTCTCAGAAAAAAATGACAGGGCAGCATTTACTCACCTGGGTAAAACACAATTTAGATTAACTTTTCCTAAGAGTATTTTCAAGTCTTTTCCAAAAATGATTAGCAACATTGTGGTTTACCTTACTACTTTTGCAACTCTTCTAACACATTATTACTTCCTCAATTCATTGAATCAAAAGGCCAAGAGAAAACTTCTGGAGTTCCATCCAGTGCATCTTCCTACCTAAAGATGGGGTCCTTTACATACAATCTTGGAGTAACAAGAAATTATTCTATCAAGTCTTCCAACATATTTCCAAAATTAAGCATACTCATGAAAATTATAACATATTGATAATCCCCAAGTTGCCATTGAAACTATTGATGGATTCTCTTCAATTTAGGATTCTTTTTATGGGGCATCTGGGTGGCTCAATGGATAAACTACAGGACTTGGAATCAGTAAGATGTGAGTTCAAATCCGACCTCAACATTTACTGGCTATTGGACCCTAGGCAAGTCACTTAACTTCCATCTTGCCTCAGTTTCCTCAGCCGCAAAAATAGGGAGAAGCATAGATCCACCTTCCTGGGTTGTATGAAGATCAAGTGAGTTAGTAATTATGAAGTGTTAGCACAGTATGTAGCACAGATTAAACACTACATAAATATTACTTATCTTTGTTATTTTAAAAAAGGAAATTCACACTATAAAATTTATGTAAAGAATAATTAGCTAACATAGTATTTCCCAACTGCTGTGTTGGGACACTATAAGCATTATATCTCACAGGTGTGTCTAATAACAATGTAGAGGAGGAGGAGAGTTGACATGTATATGGAACTTTAAGGTTTACAAAACCCTTTCCACATATTATCACATCACTTTAAGGCAATTGGTATTATTACTCCTACTTGTCATACGAGGAGATGGAGACTGAGAAAGGGTCTAACTCTACCAGAGCTCTAGCTTTTACCTTACATGGAATCATTGCTGAAATATTGCCCATATTCTCTTTTTTTTTCTCTTGTATTCTTTCCTTTTCTCTTCTTCATTTAGTCAGAAAAAAACTTTTTCAATAAAAGTAAAAATTTCTCCTATCATTTGTGAGTGAAAATTTGGAGAGAGAAGTTTAGATTTGTGGTACAAAGGAAAGAGCCCTGGTTCTTAAGGGGAAGGACCTTCTGCTTCCGAGATTATATGTGTGACCTTGAGTAAATCATGTAAGCACCCTCTACTTCTATTTCCCAACTGGAAAATGAAAGGACTGAGTTAAATGACCTCTGGAAACCCTTGAAGCTTCAGGTTGATAAACTATAAGAATACTTTCAGTTGTATCCAACTCTTCATGATCCCATTTGGGGTTTTCTTGGCTAAGATAGTGAACTGGTTTGTCATTTCTTTCTCCAGCTCATTTTGCAGATGAGGAAACTGAGGCAAATAGGATCATGCAACTAGTGTCTAAGGCCAAATTTTAACTCAGGTCTTTCTGTTTTCCTCCGGGTGCGCTAAGCACTGCACCCAGCTACCCCAAAGTGGAATGGACTATTGCAGGAAGTGGTGGGTTCCTGTTCATAAAAGGTCTCCAGAACAAGGCTGAACACTCACTTATGTTGTAATGAAGATTCTCATTCAAGTACAGGCTAGGTTAGATGGTCCCTTTTAGGAGCCTTTTAACTTTCAAATTCTGATTTCAAACTAACTGGCTCAAAGGCCACCCCATCTACTCCAAATAGAATGAATAGAACTCAGACTATCTTTTTTTGCCTTCGGGGTATGTTGAAAAGTGAGAGGAACCCAGCATGAAGCTGGTAGAAAGACTGGCCTAGAAGGTATATATGTCTTTATTTCTATTAAATAGGAATGCATTCAAAGCTCTGTGGAGAGAATGTGGTATAAAAGGGAGTAGAAAACAGAATAATACTGGGCAGAACAGGACAGGGGTCAAGGCCTTTTGTCCTATTCTAGCTCTAGCATTTGCCAAGTGTGTCAACCTGAGCAAGTCACTTTACATTCTGGGCATCACTTCCTCATGATAAAATGAGGGGACCTTCAAAGTCATTTCTAAAGAGAGAAAAAAATATTGAGAAGGAGATTGTTAGAAAGAGAAGGGGAGAAAGAGAGAGGGAAGGAGGGAGGAAGAAAAGGAGAGAGATGACAGAGAGATGGATAAATAGGTAGGTAGATTAGATATAGATAGGTGATAGATTAGATAGATAGATAGACAGATATAAATATAGATAGATAAGTGAGTATTTGCTGAGTACTTACTATGTTGTCTGTGCTAGCACTGTGCTAAGTGCTAGGAATATAAATAAGGACAAAACTAAAACTGTTCTTTCTCTCATGGAGCTTATCTTCTAATGGAGAAAGACAACACATAGAAGCTGAAAAGTTGGGCTGGGTGAGGAAGATTTAAAGAGGAAGAAGAGTCAACAAGGAAATGAGTATGACTTCTTTGGATTATCTCTTCACCAATCAAAGGAGGAAACCACAGAGGCAAAGACATCTCTAGGGTGAGAGGGAAGCTGGGATGGAAGCAGAAAAGAGTAGAGAATCAAGAATGAAGCTAGCATCCAAATTTATATTTGTACTTGATTTTGGAAGATTAGGTTAGGATCCCCATTTCTGAAACTTATGTAAGTTTATTTATGTAAGTCACAAGTTTCTGAGTTGTGACTGGCCAAATATTAAAAATGAAAGAGTTCAACTATACATGATCCAGGTCTCAATTCTATGAAATCTTGTTATGCAGAAATATTGGACTATTTTTAAAAACTCTTGGCCACATCAAGATTAAACTTTAAGTATCATGGGATCATCCTGGAATCATATTACCTCTGTTCTTTTATTCTGGATAAGAAATATACTTCAATGAGTTAAAAAAACAATGCTGTGTTCTGATTGCTATGACCCTGACATATTTTCTTTTTTTTTCTTTTTTTTAATCTTTTTTTATTATAATAAATTTTTATTGACAGAACCCATGCCAGGGTAATTTTTTACAACATTATCCATTGCACTCACTTCTGTTCCGATTTTTCCCCTTTCTCCCTCCACCCCCTCCCCTAGATGGCAAGCAGCCCTATACATGTTAAATAGGTCGCAGTATATCCTAGACACAATATACGTGTGCAGAACCGAATAGTTCTCTTGTTGCACAGGGAGAATTGGATTCAGAAAGTAGAAATAACACGGGAAGAAAAACAAAAATGCAAACAGTTTACATTCATTTCCCAGTGTTCTTTCTTTGGGTGTAGCTGCTTCTGTCCATCGTTGATCAATTGAAACTGAGCTAGATCTTATCTTTGTCAACGAAATCCACTTCCATCAGAATACGTCTTCATACAGTATTGTTGTTGAGGTATATGATGATCTCCTGGTTCTGTTCATTTCACTTAGCATCAGTTCATGTAAGTCTCTCCAAGCCTCTCTGTATTCATCCTGCTGGTCATTTCTTACAGGAAAATAATATTCCATAACATTCATATAACACAATTTACCCAACCATTCTCCAATTGATGGGCATCCATTCATTTTCCAGCTTCTAGCCACTACAAACAGGGCTGCCACAAATATTTTGGCACATACAGGTCCCTTTCCCTTCTTTAGTATCTCTTTGGGGTATAAGCCCAGTAGTAGCACTGCTGGGTCAAAGGGTATACACAGTTTGATAACTTTGGGGGCATAATTCCAAATTGCTCTCCAGAATGGTTGGATCTGTTCACAACTTCACCAACAATGCATCCATGTCCCAGTTTTCCCGCATCCCCTCCAACATTCGTCATTATCTTTTCCTGTCATCTTAGCCAATCTGACAGGTATGTAATAGTATCTCAAAGTTGTCTTAATTTGCATTTCCCTGATCAATAGAGATTTGGAACACTCTTTCATATGAGTGGCAATAGTTTCAATTTCATCATCTGAAAATTGCCTGACATATTTTCTTACAGGTTTACCATATTTCCAGAAACACATGGTTCAAGATGGAGACCAGAATGATCAAGAATGTCTGTGCTCCAGCAGTGGTGCTCAGGGGCCAAATTATCATTGTTGGAGGTAAGTTTGTATGTACACCCACATATTCATACCCAAAATCTTTGGGTATGAATCTGGATCCTCCATTACAGAATAGTAATAGAAGAGTAATATTAAAAGGGTTATCCAATTCTAATTGTTCATTTACCTTTCTTATAAGAAATTAGAAAGAGCACTAGCCTTGAAATTCCTTCCTGACACATACTTCCTAGAGGATTTTGGACAGGTGTCTTCACCTTTCTCAACCTCAGTTCCCTCATCTGTATCATGAAAATAATAATACTTGCAACATCTTTTTTAGAGGGCTTTCCTGAAGATAAACTTTAAAGCACTATGTCATGTTAATTTGTTTAGTTTAGGTTTTAGTTTTTAAAGGGACCTCTCTCATTATAATAATGAGCAATCAAGAAGATTATTAAATTGCATTGATGAGAGACCACCAGCTCCCTGTTCTTGAACAGATTTAAATGTGTCAGTTCTAGGTGGCACAGTGAATAGAACATCAGCCCTAGAATTAAGAGGGCCTATGTTTAAGTCTAGCCTTAGACACTTAGTTGTGTGAGCCTGAGTGAGTCACTTAACCCTGCCTCCCAAAACAAAAATAAATAAATATGTCAGAGTTAAAAAGATATATTCATACTCTAAATAACCAGGGCTAACGAACCATCAAGTACTATGCTTACTATATCCAATGGCCAGAAATAAAATCCTTTGATAATTATCTCAATCCACTTGAACTTTACCACTGACTTAATATAACCACAGCCTGCAAGGCACTCTTTTAGGTGACATTATGTCATCAAGTAACATATACTGTACATAGCAAGGCAATGAACTGTGTTTCTTGTCCCTTAAGAGCTGACATTTTAGAAGAAAAAAGAAAGAAATCAGAATGTTTCACTGGCCATTTGAGCTCCTTAAAGCTTTCTCAAATGGAGACCATTTCATATGAGCAAGGTTTTGAAGTTAGCTCTTGGTCCTTGGATCTATGTCATTTCCCTGACTGCTCTCTATGGTCCAGCCAGACAGGTCTAGAGCCTTCCATATTTGTCTCCTAGCCCCTTGCTTTTTATGGACAATTTCCCAAAGCTGGAATGGATTAAGATTTCCAGAATTTCAGAATTAAGAGGATTGTCATTTAATACAATTCTTGCATACAAAAGAAGGCAAAACTACAAAACATCCGACATGAGCATTCAGATTTTGCTCAAAAACTGCCAGGGATGGGGAACCCACCATCTCCCAAGGCAGGGTCTTCTAGATTGAGCTAGCACTAATTGTTAGGAAGGGCTTTAAAGAGATCCCACATTAGCCTCTTTGTAGCTTCTGATCTTGGTTTCTAATTCTGCTTTCTTGGGTCAAACAGAAAAATCCTAATCTCTCTTCTACATATCAGCCTTTTGTATTCGAAGAGATCTGGTACACCCCAAGTCTCTTTCTAAGAGAAGATTTTTTTCTTCTTTTTCTCTTCTCTTATTTTTTAACCCATATTCCATTCATCCAATCCTCATATAGCACAAATTCAAATCCCTTCACCATTCTAATTACCCTTGTCTGAACAATCCATAGCCTATCACTGTCCTTCTTAAAATGTGATAATCAAGACTGAACAATAGAAGAGGTAGGACTATTCCTCCTTACTCTTGAGAGATGTTACCTTAATACAGCCCAAATGTATTCTCCTGTTACATTAGCTTTTCTGGCTACACAGAGATAGCATGGAATGGGAAATAGCTGTACTTAAAATTGGGAAGACCTAGATTCAAGTCTCATCCCTGATCCATACTGGACTGGGGGCCCAAGCATGGTGCCTAAGCTCTCTATATCCCAGATAACTCTCTAAGTCTTTAACTTGAAGAGAGATTGTCATTCTACATTGACAAAGGGCATTATTCCCTCACAGGGAAGCTCTCTATACAGCTAAAAACAAGATTTATACCAAAAGAACCAAAATCACACTATTGACTCAGATTGCATTTATAATCCACTGAAAACCCCTAGATCTTTTCCAAACTACTGATTAACCATTCGATATTTTTGAAGTCAATTTCTTAAACTCAAATATATGACTTCATGTCTTTCCTGATTAAATTTCAGTTTAGTAGATTCAGCCCATTGTTCTAGCCTGTCAGGATTATTTGGGATCCTGTTTATCCACCATGTCAGCCACCTCTCCCAGTTTTATGTCATGAGCAAACTTATTGAGCATATCTGTCTTCATCAAAGTCACTGATAAAAATGGTAACACAGGGCTGAGCATAAAGCCAAGGTGACAGTGCATTACTCTATTCTCAGGTTATACAAGGAGGCTCCTTGCCTACGACCCTCAAGCCAACAAGTTTGTGAAATGTGCTGACATGAAAGACAGGAGGATGCACCATGGGGCCACGGTGATTGGGAACAAGCTCTATGTGACTGGAGGTCGGAGGCTCACCATGGACAGCAACATTGAAGACTCAGACTCATTTGATTGCTATGACCCAGAGACAGATACTTGGACATCCCAGGGGAGATTACCCCATACACTATTTGATCATGGATGTCTCACTCTCCAGTGCCTACCTTATCCTTCTGAATCTCCCTAAAGAAAGTATTAGGCTTGTGGGTGGAAAGAAAGAACAAGGAGGTTCAGAAGGGATAGTAGGACCCTTGTACCAATCATATCTAAGCTTACCACATGGAAAAGGGCTAGTTTGGGGTTCTTCTGATTCTTTCACCTCTGTATAGATGGTCTGGACCTGGAAAAGTCCAAGCATGACAAAAACGATAGAATGATAAATTCGGGGGCTAGAGGACTTTACTGGTACTCAAATGCCATGCCATCTCTGACATACTATATATGTAGTCATGGGCAAATCAGTTAATTTCTCAGTGCTCCCAAGCAACTTTCTAAAATTAAGGTTCCAAGAGCGGCTAGATGCTTCAGTGGATAGAGCACCAACCCTATAATGAGGAGGACCAGAGTTCAAATCTAGCTTCAAACACTTAATACTTACTAGCTGTGTGATTCTGGGCAAGTTAATTAACCTCAACTGCCTCAACAATAACAAATAATAATAATTTAAGTTAAGTTAAGTTCCAGGTGAGCTGCTGCTCTGTGGCAGGAGAGGTAAAGGAGTTTCCCTACCAAAGGTTTTCTATTTAATCTTAATTCCTAATTACATCACTTTCTGTACATATTAGAACTCCAGAGGGCATGTGGAAGCACTGGGGTGCAGTGAAAAGGAAGTTGAGAATCCCAATCTCTGAAACTAACTATATGATTTGGGAGCAATTCCCTAACCTCATTATGTTCTTCTGTAAAATGGGGGGAGGAGTGCCTCCCTCACTGAGCTCTTGTGAGGATGGAATGAGATAATGTATGCAATGTGTTGTGCAAACCTTGAAGCATTATGTAAAAGTTAGCTATTATTATTAGATTAGAGAATCTCTAAGGTCTGCTCCAGCTTGAAATTCTATGAACCTAGGAATAACATTTACTGGTACCAAGTGATGTTTTCTTCCAGCCTAGCATGAACTGTAACCTTGTGATTAAAATCAGTAATTTTTTTTTGGAATCATGCTAAAAGAATTGTTCTTTGGGGGGAACAAAGAGCCAGCAAGTTTTTAACGAAATTAACTAACACAGCTATCTTCTTTATGCTGAGAATGCTGGCTATTTCTAGAGTTCCTTTCATCTTCAACAGCTTTACAAATTGGCAACATGACTCAGGGTGCGAATGGGTTTGGAAATTATACCTCTCTGATATTCTCTTACTTTACCTGCTGCATCCTCACTTCTTTGTATAGTGCTACAACATCCTGTCACATCACAAGAGCAGGAGGGAGCTTTGGGAGGAGAGATGCCCACTGCCTGCTATTTTGACTATATAACCATTTGATTAAAATTTTCACTTTTCAAAAAAAGAAAAAAAATTCACTTTTTTTTGTTGTGTTTTTCAAACTCTGACTTTGGCTTGAATCTTCTTGTAGTACAGTATAGGGAAGCCATACTGTAAAAGGGAAAGAATGTAAAATTGAGAATTAGAAGATCAGACTTAGAGCTCAAAGAAAAGTGATCTAGTCCAAATATTCATTCACAAATGAAGCCACTAAAGCCAGGGAAAGTTAAATGACTTGTCCAGAATTGTGCAGAAAGTGAATGTCTAAAACAGGATTTGAACTCAGGATTTCCTAATTCCAAGTACAATCTTGAAAATTGGGATTCCTATGTAGGCTGTTTTATTTACTAGCTTAGGTAACTTACCTCTTTAAGTCTCAGTTTCCCCATGTATAAAAGGAAAGGGTTGAGCTAGGGCAGGGCTTCTTAAGTTTTTTTCTAATCACATGATTATCAATTGGGTAATGGCCGAATAAGTTATGGTACATGAAAGTAATGAAGTATTATTATTCTATTAAAAAACGAAGAAGCCAATTTTAGAAAGATGTGGAAAGATTTCATGAACTGATGCTGAGTGAAACAAGCAAAACCAAGAATGCATAGTACACAATAACAAGAAGATCGTGCAATGATCAACTATAACAGACTTGGTTTTTCTCAGCGGTTCAGTGAACCAAGGCAATCCCAATAACTTTAGCTGGAAAATGCCTCCACATCCAGAGAGAGAATTATGGAGACTGAATGTAAATCAACACATGCTATTTAACTTTTTTCTTTTTCTTCTGTTTTTTTTTTCTCTTGTGTTTTTTTTTTCCTTTTGCTCCAATTTTTCTCTCCCAACATGATTCATAAGGAAATATGTAAAAAAAAAAATGAATGTACATATATAACCAAAAAAATGTTGTTTTTTTACATGCAACTTGGGGAAAAAATTTTTAATAAATTTTTTAAAAGTTTTCTACTTGTGACCCCTTTTCACTTGAGAAATTTTTACATGAGCCCAAGTATATAGGTACATAAAATAGGTAGACAAATCAAAGAGTTACTGATAAGAAGTTATAAATTTTGCAACCCCCCCCATGTTCAGTTATAGGATCTCATATGGAATTGTGAACCACAATTTTAAAATTAGGATGTAGAGGATCTTTTAGGTGCCTGTAGGTCTAAATAGATATAAAATTAGTGCCTGGGCCTTAATTCCCCCACCTGTAAAATTGGATGTCCAAATTAAATAATCTTTACATTTCTTCTATTTCTAACTCTATGATCTGTTAGGACTCTTACAAAGTGCTAAGTAAGTGGAATCCAGGAGACAGTGATTAAATCTAGTTTAGCGTTTATTTAATCCTATAACAAATAATAGTTTCCTAGTGATGTAATGATTGGTTTGTACTCAGTGTACAGCATATAAGCAAGAAGCTCTTAAGGCCAGAAAGGACAAGCACACTAGAAGCTCTCAGAGAAGGAGACAGATTCATTCCATCTTCCACCTTTGTTATGACTGGAGGCTGAAGTACAAACTTTTGGATTCTGAGAAATTCAGAGGGACATAGAGGCAGAAGCTGGCAGAGGCAAAGGACTAGTGGCAGGAGCTCTCGAAACCAAAGAAAGAGATAGGCCTCTAAGAAAGCTAACTGGGCCCAAGGAAAAGAGACAAGACTATGAAGGAGACAATAAAGGATTTGGACTTTAATTCCTGGCTGCGTTTGGGGTGATTACACTTTACTGAAATGAAGGCTGCCTCCAGAAGCCCCCCCAAGAAATCTGCTCCCAAAGAAAATTACATTTTAAAGAAGAAGATTACAATGATCCTAAAACAAATAAGAATTGATTTGTGCTCCTACTAATAATGACCATAAAACCCATCTAGAACATGTTGCCAAAGATTTTTCTTATAGCATTCCTATAAAGGAGGAAGTGAAAGTTTATTATCTCCATTTTACAAATGAAGAAACTGAGTCTCTGAGTAATTGCCTATAGTCACAAAGCTAATCTGAATGGTTGAATGGTGTAGTGAAGTAAATGTTGATTTGGATTCAAATCCTGATGCCTGAAGCAGGATTTGAATGTGATTTTCCTACTTCCAAATCTAGCATGCTTTCTACTATACTATGGTTCATCTGGTCCTGTTTAAGCTATAATATGGTAAAAAGAGGTATGGATTTGGAAATAGAAGTCCAAGTCCTACTGCCATGTAATAGTTCTGTGACAGTGGGCAAGCCTCCAAGTTTTGGTTTCTACATCAATAAAATGGAAATTTCAAGTGCAAAATGGGCAGCTAGGTGACATACTAGATAGAATGCCAGGTCTGGAGTCAGGAAGACTCATTTTCCTGAGTTCAAGTCTGGCCTCAGACACTTACTAGCTGTGTGATTCTGGGCAAGTCATTTAACTCTGTTTATCTCTGTTTCCTCTTCTGTAAAATGAGTTGGAGAGGGAAATGGTGTCCCAGTCCAGTATTTTTGCTGAGAAAACTCCAAACAGGGTCATGAAGACTTGGACATGGCTGAAAACGACTGAGCCACAACAACAAATGAAAATGATAATATACATCCTACTTAACTCATAAAGCTCAAAAGTAGCATAGGAAAGTAAGTTATTTTTATTGCTCTTCTACTTGGAAACAGGCAAATCATTGTCCCATTCTGCCAAAAAGTAAGCAGAGGGATATTAACTAACACTTGTTGGGAGTCTTTTTTTTTGGTAGAAAATGTAATGAGAGAGGAATCTCACCCAGAATCCTATTATAAAGACCCAATAAGATTTGACTCACCAAAAAAAAAAAAAAAAAAAAGTTGACTCATCTTGTAAGAAAAATAAAGTTGAGAGTGTTTACTGAATACTCATTACCCAGAACTATGAGTCATTCTATACTTAGTCTTTATTATCCATGCTTTTCCAGCAGGAATAGTTTGGGGTTTGGTGAAGGAGTTTGGGGAAAAGGGAGGGAGGCCACGTACAGTGGGATAGAGTACCCACACTGTAGTCAAGAGGAATTGAGTTAAAATCTGACCTCTAATATTTACCAGCTATGTGACCCTGGATAAGTCATGTAATTACAATTGTCTTGCCAAAAAAGAAAAAAAAAAGACTTAATTTTCTAATATTAAGTCATCCTTTAAACCAGAAATGAGTTCCTGAATATGAGCTTCAAGTGTCTTCAAGCCTCTGACTTTGCAGTTATTTTCTCTTCCATTCCCCTTTCTATTACATCCAATCCTCAGCCTGCTCTGACAAGTCTGAATAGATTATGCAAGGTGAGGACTAACAGGGGGAGGTATGTGAGATGAGACTGAAGGTGGTGGGGTTGGAGTGGAGGGGAACAATATTGGAGGAAAGAAGGTCTCTCTGTGAGAAGATAAACACAGTTTGAAGCAGGAACTTAAATTCTTTGTTATGGGATATCTCCCTTAGAGGAAAAACAGGGAAAGATACAAGGGAAAATTTAGAAAATATAAATAAAGATATCAATAAAATTTTCTAAAGAAATGGAAACTTTTGTAGTCTGGAGACTTGGTGGCATCCAAGAGTCTTTCTGCTATTTTCGTTCTAGGGCCCATAATTTCCCCCTCCTTTTCCCTCCAGCATCCATATAAAATAAGCTGTAAGAATTTGTTTCTACCCAAAGCCTCACTGGAGACCCAAATAATCTCTTTGAAGAAGCCCCAAGATTAGGAAGAAGAATGACCCAAGAAGCAGACAACAAACTTAGAAATGGCCCCTTTTTGCAAGGTGCCTTTATATGACAAAGCATCTATGCATTTGTGGCAGAAATCGACACACCTGAGCTTCCCACCTACCAACTAACTTCTCTTTTTAGCACAGAACTGGGAGGCTGGGAAGACTGAGTAATCTTTGCCAATCTGCTTAGGTTCATCGCGGTCCAGAAAAAGGGGAGGTTTTGGCTCAGGGCAGCCTTTGGCAATACTAGCTGAGGAGGAGGAATGGCAGGTCACAAGTGAGGTCGAAATATATTTAGCCAGCACCAGTTAAGCCCAACGGTTTTAAGTAAAAATGTCAAACAGTCCAGCTAAGCATCTCAATAGACAACAAGGCAAAGGGTGGAAAATGAGCTTAAGGGAGAAGGGTTCACATTGATATCAAGCATTTCATTCCAACTTAAAAACCACACAAAAGGGGAAGGAATAAATGAAATTTCCTTTAAGTCCCAGCCCCAGAGCAGCCAATATGAGCACAGGTGAGAGACTGTACCAAGGATAACTGGAGGTGAGAGTGGGTTAAGGGGAGGAAAGCTGGCAGCCCCCTGCCTGAACTCCCATAAAGCACCTTGGTACAGTGCCTGAAACCCACGTTTCCCTGGCCAGACAATACAGCGGTGGCTCTAGTGGGATCAGCGCAGTCCTAGCCCCTGACTCAGCATTAGAATGGTCAGGGGCAGAGGCAACAACATGGCATCGGAAAGGTTTTTACCACACACGCCAGCCCCCTCCCTGCCAATGCCCTTTGGCCTACCCCACTTCTCAAGGCAGCTAATGTTTAAATACAGATTGTATGACTTAGTAGAGAGAACACCAGACTGACAGAAATATCTGAATTCAAGTCCCATTTTGGATATTTACTTCTTGTGTGAAAGGCTCTGAGCTTTCTTTCACCATCTGTCAAAAGAAGCCAAAAATAACACCTGCCTCTCAGGGTTGTTGGGATCATGTGGATGATGGACTTTGTGAAGCTTAAAACAGCTACGGATTTGAATTAATCACAAATGTTCCAAAGCTCCCACTCTGGGCCAAGCATTTCAGCAAGGAGCCAGGAATGATCAGGGAACGAACACCATGCGACATGATTTGGAGATGAGACCTGGATTCAAATACTGATTCTGCTGCTTATTATTTATTCCCTGGGAGACCTCAAGATAGTCCTTTCACTTTGAGGAGCCTAAATGTTCTCATGGCTAAGATGACACAGTTGGATTCAATGATCTCTGAAGACCAATTAAGTTCTGAATCCTATGATCTTTTTTTTTTTTTTTGGCCCTATAATCTTACAAGTAAAACATGTTCCCTACCCTCAAGAACTTTGCATCCCAGGAGACTTGGAACCAGAGAAGTGTTCAAATAGATGAACAACTTCAGATGCTTCACAGCATAGTTCTCTGAGATTATCACTACCTCTACATCATGATCACTCTTCTCATTATCATCATCATCATCATACTACATGGCATTCATATGTTTTATAATTATATTATATATAATATATTATAACATTTAAGAGTTTACAAAATCACCTTACATATGTTATTTCATTTAATCCTTATGCTCCTACGAGGTAGTTGCTATTATTATCCTCATTTTACAAATGAGCGAACTGAAGCACAAAAAAAAAAAAAAAAAAAAAAAAAAGTTAAATGACTTACCTATGATTACATAACTAGTTCATATCCAAGATAGGATTTTTTTTAGGCAATTGGAATTAAGTGACTTTCCCACAGTTACACAGCTAGTAAATATCTGAGACCAGATTTGAACTCCTGACTCCAGTACTGGTGTTCTACACACTGTGCCACTTAGCTCTCTGCCAAGATAACTTTTTAACTTAATTCTTCCTGACTTCTAGTCCAGCTTTGTCCCTTGAATAACTAGTAAGTTCAATATGGCTGGACTTCATACTCTGCCTAATCACACTATTACCTAACTCAATGAACTAGTAGTACAGAAATAGTGGAATGCAGAAATTGTGCAAACAGTCTCATTTTATTCCTTGCACTGTGGTCCATATTGTAGTAGATTTTTTTTTAAATCTCTTTTTTTTATTTTTTTATTTAATAGCCTTTTATTTACAGATTATATGCATGGGTAACTTTACAGCGTTAACAATTGCCAAACCTCTTGTTCCAATTTTTCACCTCTTACCCCCCCCCCCTCCCCTAGATGGCAGGATGACCAGTAGATGTTAAATATATTAAAATATAAATTAGATACACAATAAGTATACATGACCAAAACGTTATTTTGCTGTACAAAAAGAATCAGACTCTGAAATATTGTACAATTAGCTTGTGAAGGAAATCAAAAATGCAGGTGTGCATAAATATAGGGATTGGGAATTCAATGTAATGGTTTTTAGTCATCTCCCAGAGTTCTTTTTCTGGGCATAGCTAGTTCAGTTCATTACTGCTCCATTAGAAATGATTTGGTTGATCTCGTTGCTGAGGATGGCCTGATCCATCAGAACTGGTCATCATCTAGTATTGTTGTTGAAGTATATAATGATCTCCTGGTCCTGCTCATTTCACTCAGCATCAGTTCGTGTAAGTCTCTCCAGGCCTTTCTGAAATCATCCTGTTGGTCATTTCTTACACAACAGTAATATTCCATAATATTCATATACCACAATTTATTCAGCCATTCTCCAATTGATGGGCCAGTTTCCAGTTTCTAGCCACTACAAAAAGGGCTGCCACAAACATTCATGCACATACAGGTCCCTTTCCCTTCTTTATAATCTCTTTGGGATATAAGCCCAGTAGTAACACTGCTGGATCAAAGGGTATGCACAGTTTGATAACTTTTTGAGCATAATTCCAAACTACTCTCCAAAATGGTTGGATTCGTTCACAACTCCATGTGGTAGATTTTTAGGAGATATTACATCTGATCTTTCTCTGATGTGTAGTTGTCCCAATGCAGGCTTCTTGAAAAAGAGAAGGGTAGAGAATTAAGATCTAACCTTCTTTTCTCCGGTGATTCTGTATTCTAGATTCTGTTATTGCCGCTGTTAACACACACACACACACACACACACACACACACACACACATATATATATATATATATATATATATATATATATATATATGAATATGACAGATAGGACACATGTCCAAGGAGCTTCCACTTTAATGCATAACAATGTTGGAACTGGAAAAGACCATAAAGATTATCTAGCCCAACTGCCTCATTTTACATGTAATAGCATTCCAGGATTACTTCCCCAACCCCTACTAGGACTAGCAGGTTGAATTCTCAAAGGCCAGCTTAATTTATTTCTCCCTTCAGGATTCTAAAGTTAATCCTGAGCAGTTGGAATTTTTAGTACTAGTGCTTACAAACCCCTATCATTGTTTTCCCTATTAATTATCTGAATGAATTCACTTTTTTAAGATACTATCTTTTTATTCTTTTTTCCCCCCTGAGGCAATTGGGCTTAAGTGACTTGCCCAGGGTCACACTACTGGGAAGTGTTAAGTTTCTGAAGCCATATTTGAACTAGGTCCTCCTGACTTCAGGGCTGGTGCTCTATCCACTATCCCACCTAGCTACCCCTAAAGTATTATTTTTCTAAGCAAGTATGGCAAGAATTATTGTTACAAAAACATCTCCCTTACACTCACACAGTTCCTGAGGAGAGTCGGTCCAAACATAGAGATCCCTTATATCCAAAAGATAACTTTATAGTTCCTGACCACTGAAGTCTTTTTCTCCCTTTATCAAAAAGTCATCATGGATTTCTACTTAGGTGTAATTCTCTACTGGGCTCTGAAGTCCGTTACCTTGTAGAATCCTGAAGCTGCCATTCCTCATTGTGTCTAATTTATTCTTATTTATGTTTCACATGTTCTGATACAGATACTGCCATCAACCACTATGGATGTTGCTACCTGACAATGAAAACTCCAGCTCTTTCAGTCTTTTAAAGTTCACAAGCTTATTGTCACCTAGAAAATTTCCTTAATCACAACTCAACTAGCCAACTGCCAAAAAGATGCCCTGGTCTTCCTACCCCCTAGATTTGCTTACTCCTTTATCCAAAACACCCCCATAGAGTGTGATGGATTCTCTCAACCAATTGCAAATTATTTCCCATAGAATATCATATCTTTTTATCTGATGGTCAAAGAGCTTCACTCCTCTGAAATTGATTAAGAAGTTATTTATACCTTTTATTAATAGGTTTCATTAAGAAATCTAGACCTCACATGTATTATCTGTATCGGGTTGTTTACTCTCTCAGGGAGGAGACAGAACAGGGAAAAGGGAATACAAGTTGGAATTCAAAACTTTAAAAAATATTTTTAAAATAATCTTAATATGCAGTTGGGGGCAAATAAAATATTATTTAAAAATTTTTAGAAAGAAGTCTAGATCTTCTGTTTTGTCATTAATTTGGTTGAAGTAAAAACTCCTATGCTTATATGCAAATCAATTATCAATCAACATTTGTTCATTAAGTGCACAAACTATGCACCAGACACTCTGCTAGTCACTGGAGATTTGAAAAAAAAATTCAATAGTTCCTATCCTCAGAAACTTTATAAGAGGAGACAATATATATAAGGAATATATAGGGACAATTACATACAAAAGGAGAACTTATGGGGAGGAGGACAAAGCATTAGCTGCCTGGGATGGGGGGAATCAGAGAAGGTTTCATATCAAACTAGCAGAATTTTAAAAGAAATAGAAATTGTAAGAAGCACAAATAAAGAAGAGATACATTCCAGATAGGAAGGGGATAATCAGTACAAAAGCATGGAGATAGGAGATAGAACCTAGCAATATGAGGAATAGTAATAAGGCTAAATGGGGGAAACTGAGGCCCAAAGAGGTTAACTGACTTTCCTACAGACCATAGAGGCGGTGGCAAAGGGAGAAAAGAATGTGTTATCTGCAGAGACTGGTATAGTTTTAGATAGTAGTCAATCAACTTAGATGTTAACAGAGCAAGTATGTTACAGAGCTGAAACTCAAACTGAGCTCTCCAGGACTCCAAGGCTAGGACTGACAAATATACAGCCCTCAGTGACCTAGACTGGTTGGCTCTTGATAAATGTTTATTGAATTGAACTGAATTGACATTTGCCAAATGCCCACCATAAAGAGAGCACTTGTATGTTTTATCCATATGTAAAACCCCAGGGAAATGCATGAGAAACTGTTTAAGAAAAACGATCTGTTATCTCGGGGTCACAAGTTATGCCCTGTTCTCAATCCAGCCAACACAAATTCTTGGGGTGATGTAATCAAAAGCTACATGTTAAATAAAGCAAATCTACTGTGGGGGAAGGGAAGAGTAAGAAAGGGAGGAAAGAAGGGAGGGAGGCTGTTCTCTCAAAAGTCAACTCTCCTACAGTCTTATAGGAATTCTAGGCTTTCATTCAAATGTCTCTCCATCCTCTACACATGTGGCTTTTGTTTCCTTCCCCTAAATAAATTCATGACTATTTCTTCCCCTTTGCATTTATTTTAAATGTCAGGACTAGGATTCAAAACTCTCAAATAGTTGCTATCAAAAAGAAAATAGTCCTTTAAGAAGACAGACAGGTGGGTGAAGGAGTCTCAGATCTTGCTTCAAACAGTTACTAGATAGATATGTGATTCTGGTTAGGTCATTTAACTTGTGTCTGCCACAGGTTCCTCATTTGTAAAACAGAGAGGCACCTGCCTCCCAAGGTCATTGTGAATAAAATGAGATAATATTCATAAAATACTGTACAAACTTTAAAGGGATATATCTATCTCTCTATATAAAGGGTACAGCTATAAAAGAGGGAGATAGTTACAAAAGAAGATCCAAACACATAGTGTGGTAATTCTTTTAGGCAAATAGCCCCAAAAGGGAGACCTTCTTTGTAATCTCACCAACTGTCAGCACTATCCAATTCAGAAAGCCATTAATGGTCAAAGAAAGTCCAAAATGGGATGTAAAGAAGAAGATAGGGGTACTGATAAGTCCCTGCCCAAATGAAAAGAATGAAACCCATTAGTAAATACTTCTGACTTTTAAGAACTTATCTATGATGGGACTGAAAGGCCTAGGAGTCCAGAAGAACTATTTCTCCAAGTGTTTGTTTACTGGTTTTCATCAGAGCCAAAAATACAAATGGTTTTGAAGGGTTCTGAATTTCTGTGATTTGGTGAGGTCGGTAACAAGCATTTATTAAATGGTTCCTATGTGCCAGACATCGTGCTAAGTTCTGGGGATACAAATCCAAGCAATGTCATTTTTCATCTCTCTTATTTTAGAGATAAGACATACAGGCAGTGGTCAGAGGAGGAAAAAGGTGAGTTGTAAAAAGAGGATGACATGAATAATGGAATGCGCAAGGAATTCACCAACCAACTTACCTTTTGAAAAGACACATAATGAAAGTGGAAACGAGGGTAGATCACAGAGTGTCAGAAGAGTTAAAGTCCAGAGTTAGGGGAGGCTAATAAAAAAAATTGAGATCCAAAAGGTATTGTTTGGAGATTGTTTGTTTATGTTTTCTTGAATTGTACTAGGGAAAAGAGGAAGATTGAAGAAGAAACCCTTTACTGGGTTTGAATAGAATGATGGTAACAGAAAGAGGAAAGGCATAGATAATCAACTTTGATTTTGCTATTAAAATAGAAATGAAAATATCATTTACCTCCAGTTTTTTTGTAGGATAAAGTGAGATATTTATAAAACACTGCAAAACTTAAAGCTCTCTTTAAGTGCCATTTTATTATTACTATTCTTATCATTATAATTCCATATTAAGAATGCTATCACAAGTAGAAGCAACTAAAACTACTAAGAGGGGGTTGGTAGACAATATAACTAAGAAAATAATAGGAGAGCACCTGGCAGCTCTTAATGAGTTCAAATTCCTTGATAGAACTTCACATCTGTCAGACTGGCTAGAATGACAGGGAAAGATAATGATGAATGTTGGAGGGGATGTGGGAAAACTGGGACACTGATACATTGTTGGTGGAGTTGTGAATACATCCAACCATTCTGGAGAGCAGTTTGGAATTATGCTCAAAAAGTTATCAAACTGTGCATACCCTTTGATCCAGCAGTGCTACTACTGGGCTTATATCCCAAAGAGATCTTAAAGAAGGGAAAGGGACCTGTATGTGCAAGAATGTTTGTGGCAGCCCTTTTTGTAGTAGCCAGAAACTGGAAACTGAGTGGATGCCCATCAATAGGAGAATGGTTGGGTAAAGAATGTTATGGAACATTATTGTTCTGTAAGAAATGACCAGGAGAATTAATACAGAGAGGATTGGCGAGACTTACACGAACTGATGCTGAGTGAAATGAGCAGGACCAGGAGATCATTATATACTTCATCAATTCTGTTGGACGTAGCCATCTTCAACAATGAGATGAACCAAATCAGCTCCAATAGAGCAGTAATGAATTGAACCAGCTACACCCAGCGAAAGAACTCTGGGAGATGAGTATGAACTACTACATAGAATTCCCAATCCCTCTATTTTTGTCCAACTGTATTTTTGATTTCCTTCAAAGGCTAATTGTATACTTTTTCAAAGTCCAATTCTTTTTGTACAGCAAAATAACTGTATGGATATGTATACATATATTGTATTTAATTTATACTTTAACATATTTAACATGTATTGGTCAACCTGCCATCTGGGGGAGGGGGGAGGAGAAAGGAGGGGAAAAGTTGGAACAAAAGGTTTTGCAATTGTCAATGCTGAAAAATTACCCATGCATATATATATTTGTAAATATAAAGCTATAATAAAATAAAAAAATAAAAAAACACAAATTCCTTGGTAGAGATATAATTTATCTGTATTAAAATAATTAAATGATGCTCGGTCACTATCCATGATTTTTGAAAGTTCATAGAAAGAGAATGTGAAAGGTACTACAGATTTGGAGAAAAGCAAAGATTCTAATTTTGAAAAAGGAAAGAGAATATAGTCTGCAAACTATAGACCTTGAATTTGATTGCTGGCAAAATCCTGGAACCTATTATTTCAGGGATATCAAGAAAAGAAAAAAATGAACACAAAAAAACAAATATGGCATCAATAAGATGAGACCATTTTAAACTAATCTCATTTCCTTTTTTTAATCCGAGGTTTCTAGTAAGTAGGATCAGGGGAATGCTGTGGAAATATTTTAGCAAAGCATTAGACCAAGGCTATCATAGTATCCATGTGAATAAGATGAGAGACGTGAAGTAGATAATTAGGTAGACTTGGAATGGGGTGAATGGCTGGATCCAGAGTAGACACTAATGGCTCAGTATTAAATTAGAAGGAGTTTTCCAATGTACCCAACCCCACCTTCTATATATAAACACAGACGTGCATATGTAGAAACTGCAACCTTGGGCAAACCTCCATGAACATTTTCCCATGACTTTTTCCTAGGAAATAGTAGTCTCCCATCAGATCTCATCATGTATTTTTTGTATTTCTCTCATGCATTTATCTTTTTCTAGTTTCTAGTATTATATTTACTTGTGTATATGTCTGATTAGCTCTACTAGACTATGAATGCCATGAAAACAGAAAGGCTTGTCTTTTTAATCTTCCTAAGTATTTAACATTGTGAGTCACACAGAGTCAGTGCTTTGGGGTGAATGAATGAATTCAGAATGCATATTTAAAGTCTAAATAACTGCAGCCAGTTGCCCAAATTCACTAATTTCCAAAGCAGATCATCCTTTTTCCAGTACACCCTCTCATCTGAAAGAAGCCATACTCCCCCCTTAATTTTTCCCTAGTTCCAACAGTCAATCCAGATCAGGTTATTACTGAGTTTGTCTTTTGCGGGGCAGCTATAGGTTTCTTTTCATTTCCACTTCTATTCCTAGCACAGACTGAATTATACTCAAACAAGAGGTCTTTTCTCATGACTGGCTTCCTCTGGACTAAAAAAAATTTCTTCCCAGATTTTCTCTATCTTTGCTCTGTTCTTCAAAAGTATGTTAAATGGTTCTGTTCCCATTCCCACATAGAGAGCAACCTATATTATTTTCTGTGTATCAATTAATATTTAACTATATTTATAATCAGGTTTGTGTTGAACTTGAAGACCATGGCAATCCCTTTTCAATTATTCTTAAATTATCTCTTCTGGATCTTATTTTTCAGGTCTCTTGTTTTTCCTATGAAATATTTCACACTTTTTCCTATTTTTCTCTAAGTCTTTTTACTTTGTTGTATTATTCTGGATGTCTCATAAAAACACTAGCTTCCACTTGACAAAATCTGATTTTTAAGGAATTATTTTCTTCAGTGCTTCTTTTCCCAAGATGTCAATTATCTTTCACAATTTTCTTTGATTGTTCTTATTTCTTTTCTATAATTCCTCCTCTATTGCTCTTATTTAATTATTTTGTTGTTGTTGTTGTTGTTGTTGTTTTTGGTGAGGCAATTGGGGTTAAGTGACTTGCCCAGAGTCACACAGCTAGTAATCATTAAGTATCTACGGCTGGATTTTAACTCAAGTTCTCCTGACTTCAGGGCCAGTGCTCTATTCACTACATCTCTTATTTAATTTTTAAAAACCTTTCCCTCTCTCTTTTTAAAGATTGCATTCTTTAACTCTTCTAGGAATTCTTGTGTCCCATCTGCACTTTTCTTTAAGGCTTTGCTTGTAGATGTTTTCAAATCATTGCCTTCTTCTGAGTTTGTGTCTTGTACCTCCTATCACCATTATTTTTTTATGGTCAGGTTCTTATTTTGTTGTTATTTGTTCGTTTTTCCAGCCTGTTTCTTGACTTTGTATTTTATATTAGAGTTGGACTCTATTAACCTCTGGGAGGTGGAAAAATGTCTGGTTTCAGCAGTTTTGTTTTATGTTATTTTATTGCTTTTACAATTTAGTAGGGACCTGTAAGTTTTTGGTTCTTCCAAAGTGGGCATTATCCAAAGACAGATTGCCACTATTCTCCTGATCTACACTCTGTCTTTACACAGGTAGGACCCCTTCTCCCTTACAATAGGGACCATCCCTTTCCACTTTGGAACTCTAACCCAGAAGTAGGTAATGGGCAACAGAACTGGCAAATGACATCAAATTGTTCTTCTAGTGGGGTCTGACCAGGTTTTCAGCTCACTGCTGCTACTACTTCTACAGCACAGAGCTAGTGCCACTTGAACCATTAAATGATTATAGCCAGTCTCCACTCCAATATCTATAAACTTTCTTTCTGTCTTTCTATATTACCCTAGACTGGAAAATTTATTTTCTGTGACTTTCTATTGAGTTTTCATTTCAGAATTTAGTTTGGAATGGTGCTTAAATTGTTGTAGAATAGGTGTGTGTTACAAGAGCTCAGCAAAAAAATGCTAGCTTCCCTCTGACACCTTGCTTGTGTTCCTTGGATCCCCTCCAATCTTGAAATTCTGTGATTCTATAATGGCTTGGTGATGCTTAAAAAAAAAAAAATAGCAATGGATTTCAAGTCAGATCTGACTTCAAATCCCAAGTCTGGTCCTGAGAAAGTCTCTTCCCTGCTCTGGGTTTGGTTTCCTTCTATATAAAGGAGAAGGAAGTAGAACAAGATAATCCCTACACTTCATTTCAGTTCCAATCCTCCAATTATAATTCCAGGTTCACCAACTATTAGCTAAAGTTGCATAGTGGTTAGAGCATTGTCCTTAAGAGTCAGGAAAATCTGAGTTAAAATTCAGCCTTGGAGGCTTACCAGCTGTGTGACCCTAGGCAAGTCATTTTACCTCAGTCTGTCTCATTTTCCTCATCTAGCAACTACTTTAGAAAGATGAACTAGTCAAACTATAGAAGGGTAAATAGTCAATAGTCAAAATATGGAAGAATATATCTACTCTAGCTAAGTAGTGCAGTGGAAATAGCACAGGACTTAGAGTCAGAAAGACCAGAGTTCAAACTCATCTCAGGTACTTAGTAATGAAAGAATCCTGGGCAAATCATTTAACTTCTGTCTACCTCTAGTTCCTCAGCTGTAAATTAGAATTATTAATGGCATCTACTTCCCAATAACAATTGATACAAGAGGGGGAAGAGACTTCAAAGGTCATCTAGCTCCAGCCTCTCACTTTGTAAATGACCCATTTGAAACCCAAGGAGGCTGTGATTGTTTTACCTCCTTCACAGATTTGTATTAAGGATGAGATGAAACAACTCATAAGGTTTTTTTGTAATGCTACATTTAAATGTAGCATCTTGTTAAATTACAGTTACAAACATGAGTCCATCAAATAGCAATTACACTGATAAAAGCCGGTGTGATTCATTCCCTTTCCTTAGAGGGAAATAGAGGATATTATAGGAAAAATCATGGAATGATGAATGTTTTTATGCTTTTCTGACATGGAACTACTCCCCCAACACTGGGATATTCATAAAATGTTTTTGGTCTTCTTTTCTCATCATCAAACTTATAGACTCTAGATTCTTTGGGCCACTCTGAACTGGTCTGTAGTTTGGATAGTTAATTTACTGGATTATACTTCCATTTGTGGCTTCTTTTCTCAGATTCAGACCAAGACCAGAACCCAAAAGTGATAGTAAAGTAACAGGTGCCTCCTCAAATCCATTTTTAATGTGAATGTTTCATGAATGGTCCCACAGAGGTTTGTTATCCATTAATAAGTTATATAGAGGTGGCTGTGACTGCCTGGAGTTCTGTTTTTTGAGACCTGAGCTAACTCATGCCCAAACACACACACACTCAGGCTTTTCACCTTATATCTTCATGTTCTGTTACCCTGTAACCCCAAAGGAAAATCAGAGAGGTGTATGAGGACTAGCACTTCTGCTGTGAGGATTTGCCAGACCTTTTTCAGGGCTGCTCATCCACCTTTGGTGTCCATCAGTCACCCCACTCTCACCTGCAGCTCCAAGAAATTGTAGCATGCACACAGCTACACTCTGGAAATACAATCTCAACAAACTGGCCAAATCAAGTTGAGGGTAATCCATAGACTCCCCAATCCTTTGGTGAACCAGTAGGGTGTCTACAATGTGAAAACTTCCCCCATTGAAACGGCAAATGAGAACAATTTGTTCCAAAATAGCCATAAAGGTGACTAAAGCAGCTGCTTTGGAGGGCTTAGAGCTTGGTCAGACATCAAAGACACCAAGATCATTCACTTCATCCTGAATCATCTCCAGTCATCTTGACTTTTGCCTTGTCACTGGACTTGGATGACTCAGGAAAATAGAATGGAGCTGATGGCTTTGTGCAGCTCTGCTTCACTTAAATCCAATTTACACGCAAGTTAAGACATCAAAGGCAAAGGAAGAACAATAATCCTAAGGGGAAAAAAATTCCCCTTAACATCCATTTCAGCTCCCTGAAAAATGTGAAGTAAAGTATGGTGAGATGGGATCAAGCTAAGGAGAAAAAGTGGGCAACCTATACATATATCCCTTCCTCTCCCCCCCCCCCCCAGTAAGTGCCCATTGTGTACAGCGCTATCACTCTAGAGGTAGGAGAAAGACATCGTACCTACCCTCATATTACTTGTCTAGGTAAGGGAAAATACACCAGCCCAGATAATTTTAATACAGAATATTAGATGATGAATACCTTATGGAGATGCAAAACAAATATTGATGCTTGACTTGGCAGTTCAACCAGCTGACACAGACTTTTCTATTCAGGAACCTATCTCAATCCTTTCAGCTGGACTGCTGATTTCTTACATTATTCAGTGTCTACAGATTCACACAAAACAGGCATCATACACAGTGCCATATGGTCATTTTAGAATCTGGCATAGACTTTCCTTGGTCAGAGCCTCCTAGAGTCCTCCACCCTGCCCCCACCAAAGTTTTAGAAGTCTGAAACATGATCCAAGTTTTAAAGCATAATTTTTGCCCTGTTAATGAAAACCATCACTTTTAAAATACTATAATTAGTAAAGACATCTTTTTGTAGCTAAATGATAAGTTGTACTTATGAAAATAATGACAATAATTATTTGAAAAGAAATTCTCACCCTCCTTATCACTAGCTAGTCCTTCCTTATCACTAGCTAGTATAAGATGCACTCTTTGAGTAGTTTAATTTTTTTAAGCACAGGCATCCCTTTCAGAGCAGAATTTCTGGCTTTTAAGTGTTAAAGACTTTGTTCAAAGAAATTGTTCAAATGAATCAAAGAATAGAGGAAGATGAGATCTGGATAAAATTAAGAACTCTAGAACCTAAGGAAAGGCTGATGAATAAATAAGTGAAAGGAATATGGTCTTACCATCTCCTGACATGTTGAGTCCAAGAGAGGCAAGGGATATGCATCTAATTGGAGCCAAGAGGGGCAATCGATTTAAAAGGGATAAATAATAACAATGATAATAACTCACATTTATATGTTGCCTTAAAACTTACAAAATATTTTCCTCCCAAACACCCTATTTTACAATTGAGGAAACTGTTTTTCTTTGTATTCTTAATGCTAAGCACAATGCCTGGAATAAATACTTAAAAATTTGATGAATGACTGAGAGACTATTTAATTAAGAATGATCATTTTCATTATCATCATCATAGCTGCCATTTATACAGTGCTTTAAGATTTACAAAGCATTTTGCATATACCATTTAATCTTCACAACTACTCTGTGACCTAAATGTTACCGATATCATTTCCATTTTACAGATAAAGAAACAGAAAGATTGAGTGGCTTGCCCACAGCTACACAGTAAGTGTTGCATTCAGAATTAAAAATCAGCTCCGCTGACTGTAAACCCAGAACTCTTTATTGCCTTATCTTAATTCTTTCTTGTCTTAGCCTTCTGAAGACATAAAGAACATGCATCCCCAAGAAAATCCTTTATATTCCTGATAACAGCAATCAAGTCATCCATTAGAGTTCTCTTCCTTAAATTAAGGAGTCTAAACTCTTACTTTATCAGTGCACAAGCTGTGAAACCAAAGGATGGTATTTAGAACCAATCATGTTGAAATGTATTATAAATGGAAGCTCTTTTCCCCTTATCTTGACCCAATTATAGCAGATTCCTACACTAGACAGTCAAGATTTTGTATCTCCAAAAAAAACTTTAAGAGTAAGTATTTCCTTGTGAGTTACACATTAAGAACAGAGATCCAAGTGGAAGAAGAATGAAAAAAAAAAGAGGAAAAGAATGAATCCATTCTACATAACAAAGCATGATTAATCCTTCTAAAGCATTGTTTTCATCATATCAGTACTCAAAATTTACTTTGGCAACGCAATGCAAAATTACAGAATCTGAAAGTTAAAAGCTATTGACATACTAGTAAATATTTAACAACCAGCTCTCTATAGTTGTGCTGCAATTTCACCCCCTTTCTTTCCTCTCCCAAGCTCTTTTATTACAGTAAATTATTTTTTAGTTGAATTGTCCAGTCAGGTTTTCACAGTGGTTGAGTAAATAGTAATGATGTATTCAAAGATCCACTCACAAATTGTGAGAACATATTTTTAAATGATCCTTATGACATATTTTTGAAAATGAATTAACTTTATCATACTAATATTGTCCTTAATATAAAACAATAAAGAACACATATGTATTATTTTTGAGGACTGACAAATTTACAGAATCTAAACTCAACTTTGCCAGAGAAGACCATAATAGAAAGGATACAAATTGAAGTGTAAATAATTTCTTTTTATTAAGGATAACATTAAAATAATGATTTTATATGAAAAAGTACCTACTCTCTGAAAAAGTAAATACACAATGTTCTTTTAAGCTTAATCTGCATTATTAACATTTTCTCCTTGACTTCCTTAAGTCTAGAAACAATAAATCAAGACCTAATTGGTAGCCTTTGCTGATTCCAGAGGTATAAATGCTCACACAGAAAACTTAACAATAGACTCTTATGAGCCTATTTAACTGGTTCCAACACATCTTGTTTGAAAGGAGCCTCTAAGACCATCTAATCCATCCTAGTCCCAATCAAGAATTTCTTCTATCATTTCTTCAACAAGCAGTCCCATAGCTTTTGCTTAAAGACACTCAGGAGGGGAAACCCACTATCTCCAAAGGCAACTCATTCCATTTTGGAATAGTTCCAATTGTCAAGAAGCATTTTCTTATATCAAAACTAAATTTATCTCTTTACAACTTTAATCCATTATTCCACTTTGAGCCATATCTCATGGGGAACTTATATTGAGCTTCTAGTCCTCTAAAAAGCTCCCATATCTTTTTCAAGAGAATTGGTATGTATCTAGGATCCCATGATCCTATGACCCTAGGTCTAGAATTCTTTCCTCTGGTCATTAAAGTTCATCTAAGTTTGGCATCTTTTAATGTTTTCATTTACATTGCTATAGTCATTGTGTAGATTGTTCTCCTTACTTCATTAAGCATCCATTCCAAGTCTCCCCATGTGTCTTTAAATTCCTCATCCATCATTGCTTTCTGCACAGAAATATCATTACCTAATATCTCATAATATATTTTATATCCTTATGATCTTGGGTTTTTTTTAACTCCACTTTAAGACTTTACATTTATCTCTATTCAAAGTCACCTTATTAAGGTTAGCCCAATATTCTAGCTTTTGATTGTCTTAAATTCTTAATTGTCATTTGGTATACTAACTATCCCTCCTTTGTGTCATCACATAATCTGAAGAACATTCCATCCATACCTTTACCTAAGGCATCAAAAAAGATTCTAAATATTACAGAACAAACATAAATCTTTGAGTCCCTTCACTGTGAGAGAAATGATTATTAATAACCAATGATTTGAGGAGATCCAGAGTTTCCCTCTTTATCTAAAGTCTTGATATTAATTTTAATCTCTTAAATGACATTTCTGATAATAAAACTGAACTTTCTTGTTCAGACTCCACATAGGTGGAGAAGTCGTTGTGTTCCACTCAGGCTTGGAGTGGGGCATAAATTCTTTGACTAGATTGCCCAAGGCTAAGCATGTTCTGATATAGAGATAGTCTTTCTGTCTAAGGGGAACATGATGTCACTCTCAGTCCCTCATTGTAATATCCATTCTCTCTTAATTATTGATTCTTATGCTGGGGAACAATTCCTCTTCAAAGGGTATCTAAACTGTGAGCCCAACTGCTATAACTGTCTGTGATTTAAGAGAGATAGTCAAATGACCATCTTTTTATTAATAAACATACTGACCTTGTTAATAAAATGACTAAATTACTCAGAAACTTTGTTTCTAGAAACTTTTTAAATCACTACAATTTGAGGGGTCCTTCCATGTTGACATTAAGCTATCAGTGACTATTCTTGGAGTGTTGTTATGATAGTGACAAAAGATGTGTCAAGCCTTTTTTGCAAATTCCAAAACCATTCAATGAATTTTAGCTACTGTTATTTCTCCACATTATCCTCACAATAATTTGTGAAATGGAGTCAATAAGTATTATCATTTACAAATGAAGAAAATGATGCAAAAAGATAACAACTATCTTGTCCATTGTCATTTGATTAATACCTGGAAGAACAAATAGAGGCTCAAACTTCAGTCCAGGCCTCCTTTTACTGTATGATACTTGTTTATTCATTTATCCCGTTTCAGGATTGCATTTTGTTCTTATTCCTTGGCCATTTCTCCAAGTGTACAGAACTCTCCTTGAATATCAAAGAAAATCATTTAACCAGCTGACATCAAAGGGCTGATCTGACTGGATGTATCAGATTCTATAACAGTAATACCCCACCTCTTTTCTACAGGAAGAGATGTGTACTTCATCAATTGTCCAGAATTGAAATCAATAGAATCATGGAATCACAGATCTAGAGCTAAAAAGTTAAATGACCTCAAAGGTCAAAAAGTCCCACCCCCACATTTTCCAGATGAGCAAATTGAGATCCCCAAAAGTCAAATAATTTGTCCAACACTACAGAGAGAGAGTCAGTATCCCAACTCAATTCAACTAACTCCTTTCTCTGACACTCATTATCAGCATGACCTCCAGAGAGTCATTTAATCTTCCTTTTTTTCCTCAAGTGATAAATGAAATAATTCAACTTGATGGCACCTGAAGTCCCTTTCAGATTTCATTTCTTTTCCCAATTTTTCTTCTGCCTCTCTTATATGCCCTTTAAAATCTTTTTTGAGCATTTTCAAGAAACTTCTTTGGACTTGAGACTAATTTATATCACTCTGAGACTTCCCCTGTGGGCATTTTGTTTTCAATTGAGTTGGTGTTTTATTCTTCTGTCACCATTGTAGCTTTCTATAGTTAAGGTTATTTTCTGTTTCTTGCTCATTTTCTTTTTTCTTTGTGTCCAATTTTGTGACTTTTATGGTCAATCTCCGCTTCTGGGGGGCAGAGGATATTGTCCCAAGCTTCTTGTGCAGCTGTGAATCTTGGATTTGAACAAAGGGACCTCTTGTTTCTGATGTCTTGTTTACATCGGGGTAACCCTACCTATCTGCTCTCTCCAAGCAACAGTCTGATTTCCTGGGCTGGGATTTCTGAGCTGAGACTGGAGGCTGCCTCACTCAACTACTATGCTACTATGCTACAAAGGATCTCAGTTGTTGATCTTCTGTGATTAAGACCCTCTCACTGACTTTCCCAGTCACCATCTGAACTGGGCTGAATATCACTCTCACCTCAGTGAGACTGACCTTTCTTGAAGTTCTTCTAATCTATTTTAAGCTGGAGAGGGGTTTCTTTCCATCATACTGTTCAGACCACATTGGTCCCCATTGAGGGGACCATATCAATTATTACATAGACAAATTTTATATGATGACTTTATTTTGATAAAAAGGCAAATTCCCAAATAAGGCAATCATTTGACTAATAAAAATATTTCTATTGTACCCAAAGGTGGACTCTTCCGTGGAAGTGGACAAGAAATAATATGTATACATGGGCATAGTACAGTCATACAAAAACATGGCATCATTATATGGATCCATTCACAGCTCCACCAACAATGTACCAGTGTCCCAGTTTTCCCACATCCTTTCCAACATTCATCATTATCTTTTTCTGTCAGTTTATTGCTTCCCTTCTAATCTTGTCTTTATTAGTTTTGTTATGTACAACTTATTTTTAAAAGTATGTATATATGTGCAAAACTTCTCACTTTGCTCCATCAGAAATTTTTTCTGTCGTGCATTTTAAGATGTTGTATTGAATCTCTTTTTTTGCATCTTTATCACTGACCATAATTCCATATCCCTATCATCCCCCACCTAATAGAAGAGTCTTTCACTGTTATAAATTAAAAAATTCATTAATGTAACATAATATTATTATTACAGAATCTCAAATTCAAGGAAGTGTGACAATTTGAAAGATTCCTACCACTCCACCCCTATATTCATACATTAACTTCAAAAAGTTTTAATCCATGATTATAATCTACCCTTCTTGAGGATTCCAGCCTCAGGGACATAAGACAGCACATTCTTTTCGCAGTTGGAGACACAGGGAAACAGAGTTAATGTCCCATAAGTTCAATGAAAACAAATCTTGGGGATTTGTTCTACAAAAAAGAAACCATGGAGAATCATAGAGATGATCCTTTAGGGTCATCCCTCCCTTTTCCTTCATATAGAGCCACAAATGATTACACCAAAGAAGAATCTTATCTGCTGGAAGAAGATTCCAGGGAACTGGGGTCATTAAACAGTCCAGAAACTTCTCCCCCCAGCAATATGGAACACAAAAGGCCTGTTGACAATATGGCTTTGCCCTCAAAGGAGGAAAGGACAAAGCCTGACATGTCCCTGGGTGTTTGGACTCCTTTTTCTCATTCCTAAAAGCCAGGACATGGAACTTATTGAGAAACCTATTCTTAAAAAAAAGAAAGAAAGAAAGAAAGAAATTCCCCAGGGTATAATGCCCTTAAGAAGCCAAAGTTACTCAGGGGTAATAGCAGGCTTGGACTGCATCCCAAACTATGTACCTACTTGTTTCTCTTAAGGAACACACCTACCTTTAGAATAGAAATAGCTGTTTTTCACTTACTTGGCCAGAATGTCTCCCCCACAGGCCCAGGAAGTACATGCATAGGCAAGGGGTTGGATTAAGCCTCTCAAACTCCTTCCAGCTCTTAAGAATCTCTGAATCTCTCAGCCACTGGGCTCAGGGCCAGGTAGAATTTCCTGGGGGAGAAAAACAAATTCAGGGCAACAGAAAACCATAGATTTAAAATAGTAAAGTATCTTAGAGGTTATGAAGCCAAAACCCTGTTTTATAAATTAGTAAACTGAGGTCCAAATACAAACTCAAGTGAGGAGGGAAGGATTTAAAGTTGACCCTTCTATTTTCCAATGCAGTTTTCCTTCCATCGAACTGAGGCAGAGTTTAATGGAAAAGAGATCTAACCAAGACTCAGATCTGGGTTTGAAGTCCCTGTTCTGTTCCTTGCTTGATGGGCCTCAGTTTTCTTATCTGAGGATAAGGGATTAAATCAGATTCTCTTTGAAATCTCTCCCAGTTCCAGTTACAAACTAACCTTAAAGTTAACCATGCTGAGAACTCCAACTTATGAGACTGATGTGGACACCAGAAGTTGGGGTCCAGTCATGTGAAGAATTCACAATGGCCATTCTCTTTGGCAAAAAGTAGGTTTATTTATGAAAAGAGGTTACAGATAAAATGAAGGGATACAATAGATACCAGGAATGGTAAATATGAAATAGAATGGGAGAGCATATAAAAAACAAGTTCCTAAATGGAACTCTCAAATACTTAGGAGAAAGGGAACACCCCATGAGGTTGAGGCATGTCCTTAGCAGACAGGATAAATCCTAAAAGGAACTTAAGAGTTTGTTAGCTAAAAGGAGAAGTGGGGTTAAGAAGCATACTGAGATACTATGTGACATGGGGCAATGTTAGAGGGAAAGACACCAGGAGACAGAATGCCCTGGCAAAATGACCCAAAGGAGGGCAAAGGCAAAGCAATGGGCCATAAACTCTTTTATATGGAAAAATTTACCCTCAGGGACTTGACATAGCTTGAGTTTCTGTTTGGATTGTCTCCAGAGGATAGGACCACAAAACTGAATTGATCTGGATTATCAGAGCCTTCTTCCTGCCTGTTCCAGGAAATAATTTTATCCATAGTTCAATTTCTCTCTGTCCACTACACATACCATTCATGACCTCATTAAAATGATAGAGAAAAGAAGGACTCCTGAATTGCAAAGCTGGAAAGGACCTTCAGCCATCTAATCCCTCACCCTCTTGGTTTATAGATGAGGACATCGAGGTCCAGAAAGGTCATGTAGTTTGCCCAAAGTCAAGCTGAAAGCAAATAGCAGAAATAGGCCTTCTGATTACAAATCAAGGATTCTTTCTCCTGTCCCAGAGTCGGAAAGCCCTTTAATGGTTTTTCCTGAAGACTCCATTTTGTGGAGGGGTTGGGGTTAGACTTTATTCCATTTCTTCCCCTTTCTGGCTTCTGGATTTCAAAATCATGCCCTCCCCACCACCATCTTTCTCTCTCTTTTGTATTCTGTCTTCCCCCATTAGACTATAAGCTCTTAGATGTCAGAATCTATCTTTCTGTTTTGTTATTGTCATATTTTTATCCCCACTGCCTGGTGATGTGCTTGAGGTTCAGTACCAAATAATGAGATTGATGTCCAGGTACCAAATGATGTGATTTAGGAGAGCCATTGGCATCAAATGATGGGCTTGGTACCAAATGTTAGGGTTCAGTCATGTGATGAATTCACTATGGCCATTCTCTTTGACAGAAGGTAGTTTTGTTTATGATAAGAAAAATTAGACAAAATGAAGAGGTACAATAGACATCAGGAATGGCAAATATGAAATAGATTTGGGAGAGCATATAATTAGGACAGTAACTTTGACAATTAACAATGGAAAAGTTAAGTTCCCTACTGGAACTCACAATTAACCAAGAATAAGGGAATGAGCCATGAGGTGGAACTGTGCCATTAACTGGCGGGCTAAATTCATAGAGGAGTTGAGCAGACTAAAAGAGTTACCGATAACAAGGAGAAAGATGCTATGAGGTGTGTGGGGGGTGGGGGTGGGGAGGAATGAGAGGAAAGACACCATGAGGTATGGGGGCAGGGTCCTAAAGAGATTAGCAAAGATGATGTGGACCACAGGCAAATTTATAGGGGAAATTTAACTTCAGAAGTTGACATAACTTGGCTTTTTGGTTAGATAATTGGGATTACCCAAGACATCCAAAAGGGGTGGCACTACAAGATTGACCTGATCCCCATCTGTGCCCTTCCCTGTTTGCCTCAGGGAGTAATCTTATCAGTACTTCAGGCTTTCTCTGCCAATCCCAGTGATCCAGGACCTTTCACCTAGCACTGTACACTTAATAAAAGATGCTTGTTTTCTTTCCTTCCATGCCCTTACATTGAGGAAAAAGAGAAAGCTAGATTCAAACAAAGGTTTCCTGTCATGTCTCCCTCATGGAAGACCTTTCTTGTTAGAAAGCATCTCCTAAAGCTAGAATTTCTAAGAACTACTGCTCAAAAGGAGTACAATGGATAGAGCAATCATGTCTGCTTTGGTCAGAAACCCTGAGGGCCTTCCCCTTCCAGATTCATTCACTCATTTATTGATTTATTTAGATTTTTTTGGACTAGGTGAAAGAAGAGATGCTTTGCCTCCATGGTGACCTAGCCTTAATCACTGAATGGTTGCAGCTTAGGTCAAGACCTGTTGAAGACCTTAGCTTAAAGAAGCCAAGGTCTTCCACAGCATTCAGGGCCATCTCCAGTCTCCCTGATCGATCTCTGGCCACTGGACCCAGATGGCTCTGGAGGGGAAAGTGAGGCAGGTGATCTTGCCCAGCCCTCACCCACTGAAATCCCATTCACTCCCACATCACTGCATCACCTCCCTGACGTCCCCTTCAAGAACAAAAGACAAACAACAACAATTTGTAAAATGAGCTACAGAAGGAAATAGTAAACTACTCCAGTACTCTGCCAAGGAAACCCCAAGAGTCAAACCAAAAGCACCAAATACGACTGAAAAAATCCCTGAACAAGTGTTCAAAGAGCAGATTCGGATACTGCTACCTTTCCACCTCTCACTCCGGGCATCTCCCTTCCTAAGGAAGGAATACTGGACTTGTTGTCAAGAAGATCTGGGTTCATATACTGCCTCTGACACTGGCTAGCTATGTGACCATAGGAAAATTCCTTAACTTCTCAGAGTCTCAATTTCCTCTTCTGTAAAATGGGAATAATGATAACACCTACTTCATAGGTATGTATACATTTTACATATACATGCACATATTACATATTGTACATATTACATATTACATAATATACATTATGTATATTACATATACATAAAATGTATACATTTTATAAATGTTATCTTGTTTGTTTATGAGCATCAAACTAGATAACATTTATGAAATGTATACATGGTAGCTATTGTTATTCATCTTAAAATGGGCCTATTGTGGGGTTTAAGCAATATCATATACATTCATACATATAAGTGTAGGTATATATACATATATATGTCACTTTGCAAGCTTTAGAGTGTTGTGTAAATGCCAATTTTTATTAATGCTTTTCTCCAAACTTCATCTTAGGCAAAATTCTGATGATTGAAGCCAGTAAAATTATCCTAGTACAGTGAGCTTGGAATTGGGAAAATCTGAGTTTAAATCCTGCATTAGAAAGTTAACTCTGTGATCCTGGCCAAATCACTTCACATTTCAGACATTTGTTTCCTATCGTGAAATGGGTATGATAATAAAACCTACTACAAAGGGCTGTTGTATCAAATTAAATAGTGCCTGGTAGTTTTATTATTTTAAATGCACTCACAATAAGATGGGTAGGGTACAGTGGCACACGGGGAAAAAACTCTGGAATCAGAACCAGGAGGAACTAAATTCATAGAAAATTACCTTTTAATATCAACAGCAGCTAGGTGGCGCAGTGGACAGAGTGATGGGCCAGAAATCAAAAAGATCTGAATTCAAATGCAGCTTCTAAGACTTATTGACTAGCTGTGTGACACTGGGCAAGTCACTACTACAGTCTACCTCAGTTTCCTCATTTGTAAAATGGAAATAATAACATCACCTTCCATCCAAGGCTGTTGCAATGACTAAGTGAGAAAACATTTCTAAAATGCTTTGCAAACTTTCAAGTATTTTATAAATGCTAGTTATTATATTATTGTTATTATTGTTAACACTTCTGTGTGTCTTTGAGCAAATTACTTAATTTCTCAGGATCTGTTTCCTCACCTGAAAAATGGGGATAATAATAACACCCACCTCACTCACTAAATCAAATAAGATAATATAAACAAAGCATTGTGTCAACCTATATTAATTGTGACACTGGCACTTATTGCCTTGAAGAAAGTTGTTTTGCTATGGTAAAAAAGCACTTTATACATAATTCTCAAAGCACTATATAAATGTGAATAATCACCAGTGAGTTAGCCTTTTTATGGAACATTTGTATTTTGATGGGGGACATAATTCTAAGCAAAGGAATGAATCTTTAAAGCCCAAATTTCAGGCATCAGGGAACCAGAGAAAGACATTTGTCTGGGCAGACTTAATTCTTGTAGGCAGACAATTACTCTGGCTACAGATATGGCCTGCTTTTGTTCCTTTAGTTCCAGAAATGAATAATACAGTTTGCACAGGAAAAGAGCCTGTGTGATTGTGGGATCCCATCCCTAACTGTTTCCTGATGAGGACCCATTTCTGATCTCCAGAAGTCAAGGGGGAGGATGACAGTGAGAGTCCAAGTGGCCAACAAGGGGAACTGGCTATTGCCTCTTCCCCTGAGGAGACAAGGAGGTCTTGTGGCATTTGGAGATGAAGGATTCAAGATCCTGTGATCAGGGACCCTTGATAGAAGACACAAGAGCCTTCTTTCTCCCAGATGTAGGTTTAGGGAGAAATCATGGTGCCATAGACTATGATTGAGAGGCCAGTTGCACAACTGAATGTGTAATCAATACCTCGGAGAGTTGCAGCTCTCCAGAGGCCTCCTGACACCCCACAGACCTCCTTGAGTCATTCTTCATATCCCGTGACTGAATGACTCATTGCTCTCCATTGGACCACTGCCAATCAGGTGCTGGCTCAGCAATCAGAATTTAATCAACAACAAGCTGAAGTCTCAGCTTCAAACCCTAGCCTTTCCAGTTCCCCAGTTCCATGAGACTTCATGGAAAAAACTGGACCTGGAGTAGGAGAGAGCTACCTGTATGGAAATCCTGGCCCTGACCACAGTCTAATAGTATGCACCTACTTCTGTTATCCTTGAGTTCCTTACCTTTTACAAGGATATAATACTTGTTCTTTGTAGGGTTGTTGTGAGGAAGACACTTGATAAATGTTTTTATAAATGGACTTTTGTATCATTATTTTTCTTCAGGATTTTTTTGGTGGGAAAATAAGGGATAAGGATGGAAGAATACGGATAGAGGATGTTTTCCTCTCCTCTGTTAGTTCAGTTAGATGGGGGAAAGTAGATCATAGGTATAATGGAGATATAATTGATGGAAAGGAAACTTCTCCCTAATTAAGTAATAGTAATAGTTTATAATTAAATATTAATATTCACAATTATATCGTAACATTTGGTGAAGAGGCATCATGTAAATAGTGGTTTCAGAGGCTGGCAGTCTTCATCTGTCTGTCTCTCCCTCCTTTCTCTCTTTCACCCCCATCTTTCCCTCCCAGTTGTTCCTTCCCCCCTTCCTTCTCTCTTTCTCCTTACCTCCCTCTTTTTCTCTCCTTCCCTTCCTCTTTCCCTCCCTCCCCTTCCTCTCTTTTTCTTCCTCCCTTTTTCCCTGCCTCCTTTTTTTCAGTCTTCTTCTTCTTCTTCTTCTTCTTCTTCTTCTTCTTCTTCTTCTTCTTCTTCTTCTTCTTCTTCTTCTTTTTCTTCTTCTCTCTGTTTCTCTCTATGTATCTGTCTCTGTGTTTCTCTATCTCTGTCTCCCTCTCTATCTCTCTTTGTCCATCTCTGTCTGTATCTCTATCTCTGTAAGTGTTCTTGTCTCAGTTTCTCTGTGTCTCTATCTTTCTGTGGGTCTTTCTGTCTCTCTGTTTCTATCTCTGAGTGTGTCTTTCTGTCTCTGTCTCTGCCTCGTTCTCTATCTCTGTGTTTCTCTATCACTATCTACCTCTCTCTCTTTGTGTCTCTTTCTCTATGTCTCTCTGAATCTGTCTCTATTTCCCTGTCTCTGTCTCTCTCTTTCTCTTTCTGTCTCCGTCTCTCTGTCTCTCTATCCCTCTCTGTCCCTCTATGTCTGTGTCTCGCTGTGTCTCTGTGTCTGTCTGTATATCTCTGTTTCTCTTTGTCTCTCTCTCTCTTTCTCTCTCTCTCTTTGTCTCTCTCTCTCTCTTTCTCTCTCTCTCTAACTCTCCCCCCCCCACCTCCCCTATGTGCTCCATCCTCCAAAATAAAGGAATTTATCAGTCTCTACCAGCCCAATCTCTTATTAATCCTGGTCCAGGAAAAAAATTGAAGAGGAAAGGGGAACAAGTATTTATGAAATGCCCACTATGTGGGAGGCAGCATGATTATCTGATTTGACCCCCATGACAACCTGCAATGTAAATGCTATTGTTATCCCCATTTTGTAGGTGACGAAACTAAGATATACAGATATTTAGTGACTTGCCCAGAATCACACAGTTCATGTCAGAGGTCACATTTAAATTCAGGTCTTCTTAATTCCAGGCTTAGTCCTTTAACCTCTATACTTCTAAATAGAGATCTTTTCATTCTTTCACCAGAATTAAGATCCAGGAATTCTTGCTCAAAGTTTAAAAGATATCCTAAAGGCTATTCATAGATCATATTATGTTAATAATTGTAACCAATGACCCAGAGCTCCCCCAAATCTCTGAGCTCGCATAAATCAGATTCAATCTTGGGAGCTGACCAAATTAACAAAAAGGGTTGATTGTTTTCTTTGGAGTTTTGCCACAGGGAAATCTCCAAAATAAAGCACAGATATAGCTTATGTCTAGGTTTACTCAAATATGGGTAATAGGATTCCCAATTTCCATATAGTTATTCAGTGTATAATATGGGCAGTGAATTCTTTCAGTCCACGAAAATATATATATATTAATATAATGACTTTTCATGATACTAGAGGACTAATGATGAAACATGTTACCCTTTACAGAGAAGTATCAAGCTGTATGTATGTATGTATGCATGTATATTTGTGTATATGTAATGTGTATACTTTCACATATATACAACATAAATATACTGTGTACATGTGTTTATGTGAATATGCATGCATATACATGTGGGTTTTATTGTGGTCATATATGTATATATTCATAAATATGTATGTATATAGAGACAAACATCTCATTATATACATGCAACTGTTTATGTGTAGATTTATAGACCAACAAATATATATTCATATAAAATATATGTGTGATTTATGTCAATATATGCATGTATGTATGTGTAAATGCATGTGTATGTGTGTATACACACAAATAATTCATATATATACATACACATATGTATACAATCATTGGGAGAATTTGTTTTGCTTAACTATGTATATTTTTTATCAAAAAAATTTTTGTTTCTCTTTTCTTTTTCCAATAAAGTGAGAGTGGGAGGGAGAGAAAATAGACTTCTGTAAAAAAAAATTTAAAAGTGGGGTGCTACAGATGTTAAATGTTATATGTATTTTCAGATGAGATCATTGTATGTATTTTTAGTTTTACTTCCCGGTTTTACTTTGTTGAGAGTTCTCTCACAAAGTGGGTGTAACCTATAAATGTTTGTGATGTAAAAACAAAACATCAACAAAACTAAAAAAAGAAAAACAAAATGCATAGGAACTCATGAATAGACTCAAAAGCCTAAAGCACTCAAAAAACTCCTCAGCTTCCCCCCAAAAGAAATTAAACTTGGGGTTGCTATCAGGACAACCTTTTATAATTCCAGTGAATCTGTCTTTCCCTATAGACTCCTACCCAGTATCCCCAAGATTAGTAGTAACCATTCTATGATTTAGATTCATAAACACACACCAGGAAGTGAACATACTTTTGAGGTTGAACAAGTTAATACCTTCTTATCAGACCCAAATTGTCCAAGGAACTTGTCTCTCCAAGTAGGACGCTGAGCAGGAACTATGTGCACTATCTGGTTTTTCTCCAAGGAATAAACTGTATCTGGAAATCCCCAGAAGAGATGAGGCTCGCCAGTCATTGGAGAGTCACTGAGACTTTATATCTGACCATCTGTTAGGATATTACAGAGGTATTCCTGCCCTAGTTGGGAGGTTGGACTAGATGATTCTCTAACTCTAAGATTCTATCCTATTTACTAGAATAATCCAAAAACAATGCACAATCTAAAATGGTTATATTTGGGTTTGGATTACAGTTAGAGACATGTATTCATTTAGAAATACACACTCAGAGACCACACACACATACATACACACACACATACAAACTCTTAGACACTGATATGGCTGCCAAGAAACCAAAAGCAAACTTAGACTCATTAAGGGAGACATGGTGTGCAGGATAAGGTTGGTGATAGATCCACTGTACTCTTCCCAAGCTCCCAAGTTCCCAAGAACATCTGATATATACCATGATCAGTGCTGGGTCACTTTTTAGAAAGAAAATAAATAAGCTGGAAAATTTGACATGAAGGATGATCAGGATGGTGAAAAACCTTAAGATAATGTTAGATGAGGATTTTTGAAGGCAGTAGGTATAGTTAACCCAAAGAAGAGAAGCTGTCTTTAAAAATTTGAAGAACTGTCACCTGGAAGAAGGATTGGACTTCTGTTGCGCTCCAAAGAACAAAACTAGGAGTAAGGGATAGAAGTCATAAAGAAGTAAATTTATACTTAGAGTAAAAAAATAATTGCACACTAACTGTGACCCTCTGTTAGTGTAATTAAATGAATGGATGGATGAAAATTAATTTATTAAATGCTTACTACATGTCAGGCACCTACTCACTGTGCAAAAGCAGAAAAATCCTTACCCTCATAGAACTTTCATTCCAATGGGGGAGAAAACACACACATTATCTATCTATCTATCTATTTATATGTGTATATATATGTCAGCTGAAGAAAGGAACAGCTGATGAATTGATCCATAGAGCAATCAATTGACAAATCATTATCAAGAATTTTGATGGAATTACATCCTGAGCACAGAACAAGGGAGAAAGCTTAAAGGGCACACAACTGTTGATAGGACAGATAGATGGTGAGACAGATAGCAAGGTTGGGTAACTTTAGAGGATTGTATGAAAAGATTCAGACTCAGCTTTCCATTAATGGATAAAATATAACTGGCATTTGACTTGCATATTTTTCAGGGATGAAATGTGGGAGCGTGTTCTTGTTCTATCACCTGGGATCTGCTAAACATAGCTGATGTCTGCTTGTTTATAACCTAAGATTCTGCTGAATTCTGGGGTGAGAAATCCCAGTGTGATCTAGAAAACTGCAAATTAGATACTGTAGTCTTTTGACCACTAGTGGAAGTTGATCATGACATTTTATTCATCCACCCTTCCAATATATTTATTTTGAAATGTATATTATGTTTATCTGTCTTAGCTCCCTTTTGATTATAAGCTCATGAGGACAAATACTATCTATATCTCTGTCAGGATTTCACATGGTATTTTGCACACAGTAGAACTTGATACATACATGAGAAATAAGTGAATGAATAAATTCATTTTGATTCTTTAAAACCTTGTAGAACTATTGCTCTGCTGCTCTTTATCAAAGTAGATTGTAACACCTCCATACCTTTTAAGGTAATACTTACAAATTTGTTTGAAAAATCATTATATGCTACCAGATGACAAAACTCTCAGACTTAGCTGTGCTAGTGCTTGGATGACATAGATAGTTGCTCATTGGGTCTTCACTCAACATCTGTGCAGTTTGATAGAACCTGACAATGCTTACATTCCACTATCCCAGCCCTCAAAAATCCCAGGATTTTCAAATGACCAGAAAGGTCATTCCACAACAGAAAATAGGACTTCGGGGAAGACTTTCCCTATGTTGGAAAATATTCATTTTTATCTGTCTTCATTTTCATTCTCTCCAAGTGGCAAATTTTTTTGGATCCCTTCAGTCAATAGCATTAGTTGGAAAAGAAGTTCAGTACCTCGTCTCCCCAGAGCCTCACAGTCTGTTGAAGTCCTGGCTCGCCTGGCTGAGTGTATTCAGGCAGCATTTCAAAGTTACAATGAATATGTCTGAACCCTGGCCGAGGAAGATTATATCAGGGCATGAATTTCTTTGTAGAGTCCAGATAGAAACTGATTTATAGATTCTGGGCTCCCACAGTCTCTTCTTTGATTAGACATCAATCAGGTCAAGGGCTGAGTGTTCTTTCCTGCATGAAGGTTTATTTGGGAAAAGGGGGGGAAACGGTCCACAGTTTCTCAGAAAGATTGTTGGTGTACTATTTATCTCTTCTACCAGTCAGCACAATCAGCTAAACACTCAAAGAAAGAATGGTCTTTAATGAGTCTCTAAGGGATGGAACTACTACTATGGCTGAAGAGGCAAACCAAGGAAAAATTGTGCAGGGGATCAATGAACCTTCATCTACACCTGGCCCCTATCTGAATCTCTGCTATCCACAGTGCTCCCCTTTCCAGAATGGTCATTCAATGTCTTTACCCTTTTCCTTAATCACCAGCTCTTCAAGGGCATCTAATAAGGCATCCCCTCTTAGGCTATCCTAGTTTATAAATGTTCTCCTCCTCTCCCTACTCAAACTTAGGATCTAGAGATCATTCACTACAATTCTGTAATTTTATGAATGAAGAAATCAAGACCCAGAGAAAGGTAATGGCTTGCCTAAGGTCACATGGGGCATAAGTTGGCAGGATTCACACGTAAGCCCTCTTGTGCCAACTTCAGTACCTTTTCCACTGTAGAATATTGTCTCTGACTCATGTCCCATTCTGAAGGGTCCCAAGAATTCATTCAAGCTAAGGTGTTAATGGACATAACCACTCATTATAATTTCACTTTGGGGGCAAGCTCTCTCCTCAAAATGGCTTTATATTGTTTGCATTTTACAGATAGGGAAACTAAGGCAAAGGGATTTGTCTATGATCAGATAGCTGATATGAATGTTGGAGTTCCCGAATGCCAAACTATTAGTTATTTCTACTCTACCATATTTATGTCTAGCAGGGACCAAAGAAAATGAGACAGAGGACAAATAAATTTTGATGAGGTGAAATAAATGGAGAAAGATCCAGATTAAGGAAAGATGCTTTCGTTCTAATTCTCTTTCCGCCCAACTTCACTCAATTTAAATCTATTCTTCATACTAACCATGAGTTCTAATCATTTCACCCCTCCTTATTGTCACTGTCCATCAATGTTGCTGTGACTTCCCTTTGTTCCCTTCACAGACTTCAGCCTGTAATTGACACACTGAGTTATACATTATCCTCAAGTCTTGAATCTCTTTTTTCCTTGTTCTTTCACCATTGTGATTTGGAACCCCAACCCTGGACCACCTCAACATTCAACTCCAACTTGACTTGCCATTTCCCATAGATCTACATTTTCATGGAAGATCAAACCCATCATCAGGTTCATCATGTAGAATTCTCATTTTCCTTCAAAGTTCAACTCAAATGCTACTTTAAGTTGTACTATCTAAATTTCTGCATTTATTAATGTTCTCATTCTCCTGAAAATAATGTGCATTTACTTTATTTCTGTAGCTGTTGTATCCAGTAAAATATAAATTCCTTGAGGTCAAGGTCAAGGTCTGTTCCATTTTTTCTGTGTTCTCAACTTCTAAAACAGTGCTTGGCACAGAGTTGGCACTAAGTAAATGTTTATTGAGTTGAATTTAAAAGAATTGCCAGGGTAAACCAGGTCCTCTTGGGTAGAATATAAAGGAGGGGCCTTAATCAGGTGAGGAATAGGATGAGGACATCAGTCTTCTGGTAGTACAGAGAATTCCAAAGTCACAGAAAACAGTCTTACAGAGAGCAAATACAATCCATTTTCCATTACTTCACCCCTTTGGGACACTTTAAAACATGAATTACTGAGCCTTTGTCCTATGTCATTCATCTTGAAGGGAGGAAACTGTCTCTTTGCTTGTGTTTGTATTTCCAGTGCTTAGCACAGTGCCTGCCTCAGAATTTAAGCTTTAATAAATGTTTATTGACTGACAATATATGAAGGTATAGATTAGATCATAAGATTATTATCAACAATCTAGCATTAGAAAGGACTTTAAAAATCATCTAGTCAAACCTTTCATTTACAGATAAGGAAACTGAGGGAAGTTACATAACTTTTTTAAAGTCCTATAAATAAAAAGTATAAAAACAAAGCTGGGATTTGAACCCAGGCTCTTTGATCCCAGATTCAATGCTCTTTTAATGTCATTGAGCTGCCTCATGATCTCAACAAATTTGACACCACAAATGCTTTCAAGCTCTGTGATTTTGTCCATGTGGGTAGTCCTTCCAATGTGGCAGATCAAAGCTGCTCCACAGCTTAGTAGGTGACCTTTGAGAGTTGCCATGGCCAAAAAAGATGCAATCAAAATGACAAATAAACACCTCCTCCCCAGGCCCATTAAGAGCCCAAAATTTCTATCCTAGTTTCTATCATCCAACCTCTCTGTAGATGATATTGGGCAAGACGCTTTCTTTCCATGAACTTGTTTCCTTATTTATATAATTAAGATACTGAACTAAATCAGGGGTTCTTCACCTTTTCTGTCAAGGACCCCTTTAGTAATCTGTATCTATAAACCCCTTATCAGAAAAATGTTTTTAAATACATAAAATAAATACAGAGGATTACAAAAGTAACCAATTATACTGAAATCCAATTATCAAAATATTTTTAAACAAATTTTTTGCAAACTCTATAGACTAGATTATCTCTAAATCCTAAATCTTACTTTCTGCCTCACTTTCCTACTCTATAATCGATCCATCAACAAAAATTTATCAAATGACTGCTATGTGCCAGACACTGCAAATGGGGCATAAATGCTGAATGACTAGATATTGGGAAAGTGAGGATAATAAGCTTACATCACAAAGTAAAAATGAGCTTTCAAGTGCTATTGAACTGGGGTGAATAGTCAAAACGCTAAATCCAGCTTCCTCCTCTAATCAAAAAATGATTTATGCAATATCTTTAGGAATAAAGAAATGAATACTATGGAATTTTACTTCATACTGTTGAACTCAGTTTCAAAAGTTTCACTCTCTGTGGTAGGTGACTTAGTGATTCTGATAAATGAACTGTGGGTATCATCTTTTTCCAGAACTCCTCCTCAGGAACCACTTAAGTTTAAAACAATCTCTTCCATGATTCAGTATTGTTCTTAACAGACAAAGACCAGGAAAAATTATGTGCAGGCCAAACACCAGATATAGTGCATGCAGAAAGAACAGTTCTGTCCTTTCAACTGAATGCCTATTGAATGTTTTGTAGATTCTGGGGCGTTTTTTGTTAGTTTTTTGGGGAGAGGGGAGTGAGGTTAGAAAGTCATAAAGATAGAGAGAATATACTTTTAATATATTCAAGTATAGAATTCAAATGGAAATTGATATGCTGAAAGAACAGCTCTAATAATCAATTTTTTTCCTTGCATCAAGTTGAATTACACAGATAGTAAGGCATAATGAGAAAAGCTCCGGTCCTGATTCTAAAGACCTAGGTACAAATACAAGCTTTGTTTCTTACTTCTCATGTGACCTTGGGCAGGTAAGTTACTTTCTTTCTCTAGGACTTGGTTTGTATTGCCTATAAAAATGAATTGATTGGACTAGATAATTTCTAAGGTTCCTTTCCATTTCAAAAGCCTATAATTCCCTACATCTTACATATTATGAGAGGTTTCTTAAAGGATAAGGAAAGAGGATGGATCTATGATTTCATGAAAATGGGGAATTCTCGAACAATCAATGCAGCCTTTCCTCTTAGAGAATTGCCTAGAGAACAAGAACTTAAGTGAGTTGACCAGGGTCACATTGTCAATATGTGTTAAAAAAAAAGAACTTGAATCCCTCTTTTTAGTTTTGAGGTCAGCTCTTTAATCCCCTTAAAAGATAGATAGATACATAAATACATATATAGACTGACAGACTGACTAACTGACAGACAGATAGACAAGCAGACAGATGATAGACAGATTGACTGACAACAAAAAGATAGATAGATCAACAGATAGACCAACAGACTGACAGAAAGACAAAGAGAGAAACAGACAGACAGACATTTAGACAGTTAGATAATATACATTTATGTTATTTATCTACCTAGTGTGTATTTATTTATCTATCCTGTGTCTATCTATCCTGTGTATGTTATCTATCTATCTATCTGTGTCTTTCTATCCATCTATCACACATATCCCATTTAAATTGGACCAGACGTGAATTCTTCTATTCCAAGCATTTTTTGTTATTCTCTGTCTTTTTGAAAGAGCTGATTTCACAATTATATGAAACATGTAAAATAAAATGATACTCAGGGACTCAAGGACACCAGGATTGGGTATGCAGTGCCTGCAGACAGACTGGCACACATAAATGGGCATTTGGGTTTCTTCAGTGGTTTGGCTGGCTCATTGATTACATCCTGTCATAACAGACCAGACCTGTTCAACGGAGTCCTTGGACAGTGGGAGCACACTCATAGCATTGACGTCACTGGAGCCCTTGTTTCTGTCTTTAACTCAAGCTGGGTGGGAAGAAAGTCAGACCTCTTTTTCAGCTCAGGTTCAACAGATTAGCCGACCTTTCAAATACTGCGTGTGTTCCATGTGCACCTCTTGTAGGGGCCACCATGGGCTAAAAAATATTAGGATCTGGCAGGAGTTCTCTTTCCCTGCTATTCACCCACACAACGCCTATCTGGGCCCCTTCCTTTCTTACCTGACTTGCCTCATATTTTGATTCTTGTAGAAATGCCAAGTTACATTGAGGACTTTTCTGCACTCAAAGGTCTTTTCTCTTTGAATGCCTTTTGAGTCTTCTGGCCAAGGGGACTCAAAGAAGTATGAAAACTTTACTTTATTCCCACTCCCTCCTATTCATTCTCCTATCATCTCTCCTTCCCCCACCATCATTGCACATATTTTCTCTAAACAAAAGGACAAGAACCGCTAATGAATTAGAGATTGCAACATTGTTTGCATATTGTTCATCATTTTCTTAATAATTCACATAGTTCACAGTTGTTTTTAGTTACACATTGCTTTGTAATTGCAAAAGACCTCACACCCCTCATCTCAGAGATATCCATTCATCCAGGGGAAGACAGACACCATAAGACAGAACACTATGGCACATTGACCCAAAAGGGATTCAGCAAAGATGGCATAGGCCATGGATAGATTTATAGGGAAAATTGAACCTTAGGAGTTTGACATAACTTGGTTTTCTGATTGGATACATTAAGATGGGGTTACACAAGATCTCCACAGAAATAGGATTGTAAGATTGAGCTGATCCCCATCAGTGCCCTTTCCTGCTTATCTCAGGGAGTAATCTTATCACTACTTCAGTCTTTCTCTGTCAACCCTACCTAATTTCCTAGGACCTCATCAAAGTTACAATAAAGATTTTTGAGCAGAGGGGTGTTATGGTTATAAGTGGTATAGATTAGATAATGAGTTAGAGATCAACAGCAGAGAAAAGGAGACGTATTAGAAGGCTATACTAAGTAGTTTAATCAAGTGTTAAGGAGAATCTATACTGTAGGAACAGAAATGAACAGGAGCAGCCATTTGCTTCTGCGAAGAGAGAAACAATCTACTAACTCATGATCCTCTAAGAATCATTAAGATCCATAGTAATGGGATACCTTTGTAGAAGTTCCCTTCCCCAATTTTTCTGTTTCCTCATTCCCATCCATGCCTCATTTCTCCATTGTCCCTATCCTACTTTTCCCTTCCCTTGCTTTGTTTTCCCTTCTCTAACTTCCTTTCCTTTCTCTCCCCCTCTATCCCCTTCCCTTCTTTTCCCATTATGCCCCATGGATGGCCTGTTCTATTGTTAATAAATTATTCTTTATATTATATCTAAGAATTGTACTTGGCACAGTGGATAAAGCACTAAGCTTGGAGTAAGGAAGACTCATCTTCCTGAATTCAAATCTGACCTCAGTCACTTGCTGTGATCTTGAATAAGTCACTTAACTATGTTTGCCTTGGTCTCCTCATCTGTAAAATAATCTAGAAAAGCAAATGGCAAACCATTCCAATATCTTTGCAAGAAAACCCCAAATGGGATTATGAAAAGTCAGGCACAATTGAATAATTAGACCTAATCCTTCCTACCCTGAAATTACTTTGTACATATTTTGGATCTCTTTTTCCAATTGAATATACATTCCTTGAGGTTAGGGACAGTTTGGTTTTTTTTTTTTTTTTCTTTGTTTCTCCACAGTGTCTGGCACACCATAAGCACTTAATAAATGCTAGATGAAAAGTAGTAATTTTCACAACAATCCTTCAAGATACGTAGTGCTGAGTCTCAGAGAGGCTGAATTTCTCTAGAAACAAACTGAGTCTCACAGAGATGCAATGTCTCAGCTAGGGTCATGTAGCTTTTAAGTGTCAGAGTTGGTACTCAAATCCAGATTTCCTAACTCTCAGTGTTCTTTCCACTACACAAAGTTGCCTCTGAAATCCATCATGTCAGGAACACTTAACGGACTTCTCATAACTGGCAGGACTTAATGCTTCATTCCTAAACAGTCTTACATTCATTTGTTCCTTAACCTTGTCTTCTCACTACCCTGTCTTGCATCACACTAGATATTATTTACATTTTTAATTGCTTTTTTTTAATTGCTTAACTCATCCTGAAGCCAGCATTTCATGGTAAAAAGCAACACAAAACCTTGGCTCTTCTCCCAGTTTTTCCAATTTTCTCATTGCTTTGAGGGAAATTGATGGTCTTTTTTGTTCCCTGAATACAAGTAGAGACAAGGGAGATAACATTGTTCAGTAGAAAGAATGTTGGACCTGCAGTAGGAGAGGACAAAGACAAGAGTCCTTGTTTAGGCAATTATTATTTGTGTGACCTTAACTAAGTCACTTGTACTTCATCTTCCTAAGAATCAGATACCTCATTTGGTTGGTTGGGTTGCCAGGAATATGCCGGTAAATGTTTAACAACCAGTTCTTAGAAAGAGAAAAACATCTATACAAGACAAACTATTAAGTTTAATCTGAATAATTAACATTTTCTCTATCACTTTCTTAAGTCTAGAGAATCAACAATATAATAAATCAAGTCCTGGTTTGTTGATTTCTGTAGTGTAAAAGCTCACCCTGAGAATTTAACCATTGGTCCTACCTAGCCTAGTATGACTTATATTGGCTCTATCCAGCCAGTATGAAGAGCAGCTAGATGGCGCAGTGGATAGAAGGCAGGGTCTGGGGTCAATAAGACTCATCTTCTGAGTTCAAATGCAGTCTCAGATATTTACAAGTTGTGTGACTCTGGACAAATCACTTCATCCTGCTTGCCTCAGTTTCCTCCTCTGTAAAATGAGCTGGAGAAGGAAATGGCAAATCATTCCATTATCTTTACTAAGAAAACCTCAAATTGGTCAAGAAGAATCAGCCACAACTGAACAACAAACCCAGTATGAACTGCTTCCAGACCTCCTTTGGATTTTAGGAAAGTCATTTCATGTCTCTAAATCTCATTTTCTTCATCTATAATGTGAGGGAGTTGGCCAGATTATCTCTAAGATCGCTTCCAGGTATAGACCTATGATATTATTATCTCCATGATTTCAGACCCTGCCCTTCCAATTCTAAACCTATATTCTTATGTTTATTGGACTTCACAAGCTCACCAGTCATTCCTACAGTGATTTAAGGCTCAGCAGGGCTTTTTTTTTTAACAAGATAGTTTACAGGTTATAACATCCCAGATACACAAGTTTCAGCGGAGACCAAGGGAAAACTTGTCCTGGTCAATCACAATGAAAAGGGCCATCTCATTCTTCATTTCTATAAATAGAGTGATCTGGCCTCTATTTACAGGGAAGGGCACCAGAGGCCATACACCCTAATTATCCCCTGCATATGTGTGACTGGACAAGTGGCTACAATTCACCCAGATGTAGTTACCAGGGATTTAGGTTATGTGAGGAGGAGGAAAGGAGATGATGAAATCCACCCTGACTTACGGCAACAGATGGCCCCTTACCACAGACTTGTCTTTGGTCATCTGCCTCTCAATAGTACCAAGAGTTCAAAACAACCTAGAACCACATGGATTGATGTAATAATTATGTGGCAAGAAAGGTTATAGAATCAGAGAGCTACGGCTGAAAGGACCCTTGAGACCATCTAGGCCAAACTTCTTACTTTACAGAAGAGGAAAATGAGACTCAGATCCCAAGGCTAAAAGGGTGGTGAGCCAGGTCTTCTGAGTCCAAGCTCAGCACTCTATCTGCTATACCATACTGCATCCCCTTAAAGTATTGAGAAAACAAGCATTCAGCCTGTCTCTTTCTTCAAGTGAAATTTTCTTAATATGATAAGTAAAAATTATAATTAATGTTTACTTAGGATTTTAAGGTTATGCAAAGCACTTTCCATCTGTTATCTCATTGGATCCGTGACTGTAAAAATAGTTGATATTATATCCACTTTACAAATGAGTAAACTGAGGCAAAGAGATTGAGTGTTCACATATATGGCAAGGAATTGAGGGAATATTCATAAAATGCTTCCTCTTCTAAAGCTTTCATCTAATGTCTTGTGTCACAGAAGTGATGGCGGGTTAATTTTTCATTTCTTTTGGGGTTGTTTTTGGTTTTGTTAAGATTAATGAAGTATTGATCAGAAAGAAGATCCCCTGATTAGATTGCTTTTGGGGAATTGCAAAGGTCTTTTGATGAACAAAAACTTTCCCCTGAAATCATTTAATCTGTTTAATACATCTGGCCAGCCTCTTGGAATAAGTTTATATGTCCAAAAAGGGTTTTTTTCCCCCTGAAAAATTGTGTTTGGAGGCCAAATTATAAAGAATTATACAGAATGAGGTCCTTGGAGCTTCTTTTTTCTTTGTGGGTTTGAACAGAAACAGTCCAGTTTATTTGACTTAATTTTGGCTTATTTACTATAGATATTCTCCCACAAAGATGAGTCACCAGAAATGACACTGTAATCAGACCACCATTGCCCACAATTCAAATAGATAAAATACAAGGGAGTGCAGAGTTAGAAAGGCAATTCTTGGATCAAGTAATATCAACTTTGAAGAAGTCACAAAGCTGGGAGGAATAGCTAACTTATTGGATGACAGTCAGGATCCAAAAATATCTTGACAGATTAAAATATTGGACTGAAGCTAAAGGAATAAAATTTCATTGGGATAAATGTAAAGTCTTATACTGGGTTCAAAAAATCAAACACACTGTCTGAAAAAGATCTAGGCATTTTAGTGGGCAAGTCCAATATGACTCAGCACTGTGATTTTTTTTTTAAACAAGTGAAAAAATTGATGTAATCTTGGGTCACATTAAGATAGACAGAATGAGGAACTAGGTTCATTTTATTCTGTCCTGATCAGACCACATGTTTAGTATTGTGTTCACTTATGGGTACCAGTTTTAGGAAGCACATTGAAAAGCCATAGAGGGCTTAACAGAGGGCCAGATAAAGATGACAAGATTGACAAGAACCTCAAGATTTCACCATAAATGAAACATTGGTAAGACTGCAGAATAGAAGATTTGGGTGGAAAGAGAAAGGCATAATAGATGTCTTTAACTAAGTGGAGAATGGTCAATGGAAAGAGGGATTAATTTTTCTCTTTGTCCCCAGAAGGTAAACCTAGGAGCAATATGTGAAAGTTAATGGAAATGCAACCAATAGGCTTGATTTAGAGAACATCCTGTCAGGGTTCACCAAAACCAAAAGCTGAATGTCTACTTGTCTTGTCTGCTATGCTATGGAAGGAATTCTTATTAAAATACAGATTAGACCAAAGGTCCTTAACCTAGGGAACTAAGGAGAAGTCCATGGATAAATTTCAGGGAGACTCTGTAAACTTGAATGAGAAAAAAAAATTACATTTTTATTTTCACTATTTTAGTCTTTTTCAGTCACATAAATTCTCCATGACTCCATTTTGTGGCTTCTTGGTAAAGATAATAGAGTGATTTGCCATTTTTACAGCTCATTTTATAAATGAGGAAACTGAGGGATACAGGAGTAGTGATTTGCCCAGGGTCTCACAGGTAAATGTCTAAATTCAGATTTGAACTCAAGTCTTCCTAACTCTAGGCCTGGTACTCTATCCACTGTGTTACGTAGCTACCCCAAACTAACCCCACTAGCTTCTACCTGAAATATACCATTTCCTCCAATTGTCATTTTTCTAAGAATCTAAGAATCTTTCCAGGCTTTTCCAAAATCAGCTTGTTCATCTTTTTTTATAGAACAATATTATTACATTGATTTCATATAACATAACTTATTCACTCATTTCACAATTGATGGGCATATACTTATTTTCCAATTCTTTGCTAGCAGAAAAAGAACTGCAACTTGTGGGTTCTTTTTTCGTCCTTTATTATTGGGGATACAAACCCAATAATGGCACTCCTGGATCAAAGGATATGCACAGTTTTATAGTTCTTTGGGCATAGTTCCAACTTGCTCTCCAGATTGGTTGGATCACCACCAACAATACAGTAGTGTCCCAGTTTTTCCCACATCCCCTCCAACATTTATCATTATTTTTTTCTGGTAATGACTCTTCTTTACATGATTGGAAGAAACTTTAAGACACATAGAGCTAACATGATTATTTTTTCAATTTCACCTGTCATTCTATTTCAGAGCTCAAAGAGAGAAAAAAGAGAAAGGAAGATTCATTTATAGTATTCAGGATTGGAAAGAACCCAGAATTATAGATTTAGAGCTGAAAGTGAATTTAGAGTCCATGTAGGAGGCTAACCTCCTCATTACAGAGACCCAGAGATAGGAAATCACTTGTCTAAGGTTATACAGATTGTAAATAGTAGAGCTAAGATTGGAACTTTGGTTCTCTGACATTACATCAAACACTTTTTAGTATTGGATTCTGTTCAGAAAAACAAGATCGTTTGCCTAAAGTTATATAGGTGTTTGAAATTTGGATCTTTGGATTTTACTTCCAATGGATCTCTCAGGTTTTATTCGACCAAAATGTATTTTTCTCCTACTGCATGTAAGATTTTGTGGTATGTCCTAGGAGACTTAAAGATGAAAAGTTATTTGTTTAAGTTATTGAAATTAAAAAGACCTGGTATCTGTTTTCAAGGAAATTATAGTCTTGTATGAGAGGTAAGAGAAAAATATCATAATAATTATAATACATGGTAGCATACAATAAATGCAAGAGAGAAGTTCAAAGTACTCTGAGAGATTTAAGCAAGGAGAAAGACAGAACTTTGGACTATGATGAAACAAGTATTTATTACAATGTGCCCAGAATTTTGCTAAAAACTGAAGGACCAAAAATAGTCCTGCTGTCAAGGAGCTCAGTCTCCCAGGGGAAAGAAGGTACAGAAAATTATATATAAATAAAATGGAAACAATTATCTACAGATGAGATATGTATAGAATAAATCAGCGATAATGAATGGAGGAAAGGTAAGATAAGATGAAAATTCCAGACATGGGAGACAAATCAAAATACATGGAGAATACATGAAATACATGTCATAGGCAAGGAAGTCAATGTTACTAAATGGAAGAATACATGGGAGGTGGAGGAAGGGGGAATATAAGAAGACTAGAAAGATAGGAGGTGGCTGAGGTTGTGAAGGGCTTTGAAGGCCAAACAAAAGGTTCCATTGTTGATTCTGGAAGCAATAGGGAAACACTGGCGTTTATTGAATAAAGGAATGAGAGAGATGACTGCAGCAGGTCTTTACTTCAAGAAGATCAATTTGAAAGTTGAGTGAGGTGTGCATTGGAGTAAGCAGAGACAATGCAGAAAATGAAATAATCCCTACTAGCAAGAAGCTTACATTTTGATACAAAGTGGTTGACCCAGTGTTACTTAGCTAGTAAATAGTGGGGCACATTTCCAACCCAAGTCACCTACTACCTGTACTCCCCCAAGTAAAAATAGGAATGAGCTAGAGCTTAAAAGCAATTTCTATTCATATTTGGAAAGTATTTCTCAGGATCAGGAAAATCACTTTCTTTTGAAAATTATTTTTTTGAAATATCCTTTTAAAGATCATGTTTTGAGCAAGGCTATACAGAAATTCAGATAAAGTGCTAGACTTATTTTTCTGCATTAATCCCAAGAAAAGAAGCTTTTAAATGGAAGTCAAAAGACCCTGGTTCATAATCTGGCTCTGCCAACATATTGTATGATCTTGGGTAAAGCTCTTGCCTCATCTGAGACTCAATTTTATCCTCAATAAAATGAATGAGCATGCCCTATTCATTAGATTGTAAACTCCTTGAGGACAAAGACTGGGCTTGCCTCTTTCTTATAAATAGTGCTTATCACAGTGTCTGGCACACAGGAGGCACTTAATAAATGTTTGTAGAGTTATTTAACTGAATTATTTGAAGTAACAAAACCAGAATTCAAATTCCAATACTGTCCAGTTCTGCTTGTATGAACTTGAACAAGTCACTCTATTTTTTGAGACTCATTTTATGTAGCATTTAATGTTTATAATATCTACTTTGCAGGGTTGTTTTGAGAAAAGTGCTTTGTTAAAACGATATTTTTAAAATGTGAGCTATAATTGATACTTAGATGTTGAAACTCTAAAGTACTTTCCTATTCTGACATTTTGTCATTGATCTCTCTCTCTCTCAGGTGACCTCTTACCCTACCAGGAATTGTTAGTTCCAAATAGTTCATAAGAGGGTTCTGGGAATCACTTTGCTTACCCCCTTCACAAAAATGTCTGAGCTACTTTAACACCATCCCCAGGGAGGGTTTTTTCCGGCGATTTGCGCAGCTACAACTAAAAAATCCAGCCTGCCTCTCCAGACAGTTTGACCTCCAGAGCAAAGGAAGGGAGTTATTGGCAGAGTAAAGAGGCCTTCCCTTGGACACTGTCCTCACTTCCAAATTCAGCTACGCTCCGGTGGAACAGACCGCCATTGTTCTGCACCAGAGGTAGTTTCATCCAAGAATTAGAATTCTTTGGGCTTGGGATTCTTTCAGAGGGGTGAGTGAATAAGTGGTGCCATTGGATAAACAAGTGACCTAGAAAGGTGAGTGGATTAAGAAGAACCCCATGGAAAGACCACAAAGAAGATGAGCCAGGGCCATTGGGAAGAATTATAGCCTGTCCTCCCTCACTGGGCAGAAAGTCAAGAAGAATTTTGCTTCTAACACTGTCCTGTAAAAACTCGCCTCAGCAAACAAGCAGGACGGTGTGTTATACAGTGTTTCAACAGGATTTATGGGTTGATTCATATTATTAATTCCAGGAAAACATCACTAGGTCTGCAGGAGCATATTTTGCAGGAGCATATTTTCCAGGAGCTCCCATGGAGGTAAAAGGAGAGAAAGACAAGAAAGGCACGAGCCAGGCTTCATCATTGAACTCTCCCTTAAAACAAAGCACCTGGTTTCTGTAAACAAGCCAACTTAGTACAGGTGACTTAAACAGTGATGCAGCCCCCTTAATTTGGAGCCCAAACTAAGCCCAAACTTAGGGGCTGGCTTCCTGCCTACCCTATGACAGACAGCAACAGAATCATCAGGTTTGCCCTCTTATGATACCAGATCAGCCCTGTCCAGAGCTGTGTCAATTAGCAAAAGCAATATCATCCCTGCTCCCCCTTTGAAGAGGCATAGAACATAAAGAACTTAGAACCTTAGAACCTAGAATCTGAGAACTGAAAGCTCATCTAATCCAGTCCCTTCTGAGGAAACTCCTTGGTGCAATAATAGCAGTCTCAGAATACGCACAGCAAATTCTGCAAATTAGTAAACAATCATAAACAGATAAGGAATCAACCAAAAAACAGATTGCCTACTCTCAAGACTGTTCAGAAGGCCAGCACTAGCCTTCTCTTCACCACTAGGTTTGGCTGGCTGGCTGTCCTGAATGATGACTGCCAGTCCCAGCCCCTACAAGGGTCCTCAAACTACATCCTGCGGGCCAGATGTGGCAGCTGAGGACGATTATCCCCCTCACCCAGGGCTATGAAGCTTCTTTATTTAAAGGTCCATAAAACAAAGTTTTTGTTTTAACTATAGTCTGGCCCTCCAACAGCCTGAGGGACAGTGAACTGACCCCCTATTTAAAAAGTTTGAGGACCCCTGCCCTAGAAAGTATGCTTTGCATTTTGTTTTCTGGTCCTTTGTGATGTGCAATTATGAAACCAAAGGTCTGGCCACTTGTGTAATCTGCAGCAGAAAAAGAAAGAAGGATAATTTGGACTGGTCCATTGTCCAATGAGTGCCTTGCTTATTAGGTAGAGTGGAGGTAAAATACAGCCTGATATGTGAAGCCTTTGAAGGAATTTCAATAGTTCAGAAGGATCCAATATATGTGTATCACCAATAACACCGTCTCTACCTCCTATCCACATGCACAAACCAGAATTCTTTTTTTTAAACCTTTCTTTTTAACATGCTTTAAAATGGAATATAGCTAACAATTCCAGAAAGTCAATGATAAGAGGCAAAAACAGACCTGAGATAGTAGAAGTTTTTGAAAGGATGCTTGATGTAAAAGGATAATTTACTAGATTTCAAGTTGGGACAATTTGGCTCCAAAACCTGCTACAGATACCATTTGTGTGACTATGGGCAAATCACTAGTCTTTCTTTGCATCAGTTTCCTCATCTGTAAAATGATGAGGTTAGATGACATAACCTCTCAGGTTCTTTCCATTTCTAAATCTGTGATCCTATCAGTTTTCCTCTGGCTGAGTTTTCAACTCAGAACAATTAGAGTCATCAGAAAATAATAACAATAATAATAAATAAAAATTCACAAAACACTTTATAAGCATTATTTCATTCAAACCTCAAAACACCAGTGAAATGTGTGGCACATAGTAAGCCTTCAATAAATGTTCATTGACTGTCTAATGTGAGGGGTTTTTTTAATTCTCATTTTATGCATGAGTAAACTGAGACTCAGAGAGGTTGAGACATGTCACACAGCTAGTAAGTATCTGAGGCAGGATTTGAACCCCTGCCTTCATAATCCTCTATTCACCTTGCTTTCTCCCTGAACACAAATTTCATGCTCCCTCCAGTTTAATTGACAATTCCTAATGTCAATTTCTGACTGAAGTTCTTAGAATTCTACTTCCTAGATTCAAGTCTTTTTTTTTTTAAATAGCCTTTTATTTACAGGTTATATACACGGGTAACTTTACAGCATTAACAATTGCCAAACCTCTTGTTCCAATTTTTCACCTCTTACCCCCCCCACCCCCTCCCCTAGATGGCAGGATGACCAGTAGATGTTAAATACATTAAAATATAAATTAGATACACAATAAGTATACATGACCAAAACGTTATTTTGCTGTACAAAAAGAATCAGATTTTGAAATATTGTACAATTAGCTTGTGAAGGAAATCAGAAATGCAGGTGGGCATAGATATAGGGATTGGGAATTCAATGCAATGGTTTTTAGTCATCTCCCAGAGTTCTTTCTCTGGGTGTAGCTGGTTCAGTTCATTACTGCTCCATTGGAAATGATTTGGTTGATCTCCTTGCTGAGGATGGCCAGGTCCATCAGAACTGGTCATCATATATTATTGTTGTTGAAGTATATAATGATCTCCTGGTTCTGCTCATTTCACTCAGCATCAGTTCGTGTAAGTCTCTCCAGGCCTTTCTGAAATCATCCTGTTGGTCATTTCTTACAGAACAGTAATATTCCATAGTATTCATATACCACAATTTATTCAGCCATTCTCCAACTGATGGACATCCATTCAGTTTCCAGTTTCTAGCCACTACAAAAAGGGCTGCCACAAACATTCGTGCACATACAGGTCCCTTTCCCTTCTTTATAATCTCTTTGGGATATAAACCCAATAGTAACACTGCTGGATCAAAGGGTATGCACAGTTTGATAACTTTTTGAGCATAGTTCCAAACTACTCTCCAAAATGGTTGGATTCGTTCACAACTCCACCAACAATGCATCAATGTCCCAGTTTTCCCGCATCCCCTCCAACAATCATCATTATTTTTTCCTGTCATCTTAGCCAATCTGACAGGTGTGTAGTGGTATCTTAGAGTTGTCTTAATTTGCATTTCTCTGATTAATAATGACTTGGAGCATCTTTTCATATGACTAGAAATAGTTTCAATTTCTTCATCTGAGAATTGTCTGTTCATATCCTTTGACCATTTTTCAACTGGAGAATGGCTTGATTTTTTATAAATTAGAGTTAATTCTCTATATATTTTGGAAATGAGGCCTTTATCAGAACCTTTGTAAAAATATTTTCCCAGTTTATTGCTTCCCTTCTAATTTTGTCTGCATTAGTTTTGTTTGTACAAAAACTTTTCAGTTTGGTATAACCTAGATTCAAGTCTTGAGGAACACTGTTGTGAATAAGGAGAGAAATTCCTGATAGGCAGCTGTTAAGGAGTTGGAACCTAGATCAAATCATATGTGTACCTCCCTGTGGTTCCCCCAACATGTTTATCCAGGTAAAAGTTATTAAGGATAATCAGAAAGCAGGAAAATGAATTATAAAAAGGCAGTATGCTTCTTAAGCCAGGAAGGATTTTAATGGAAACTATCAATAGATTAAATAGAAAAGCTGTTGTTGTCCTTTATTTAAAAAGACCAATGACTTCACAATGTGATGCCTTGATTTGGGTAAGAACTGAATTTAAGAGAGAGAATTGCACAAAATTTTGTCAGCCTTACTCTCTCTTCCAGAGTCATCAAAGTCCAATGGCAAACAAAATTCAGGATAACTGACAGTGGTCCAGAACACAGTGAATGATCTTACATCTTTGATATCTGACTAAGTTCTAAGCACTCCAGAGTAGCTGCTTCAGTCACCTTCGTGGTTATTGGAACAAATTGTTTTTATTTGCCCATTCTTCTCAGGAGAAAAGGGTGGGGCAGGTGTTGAGTCTTCACATTATTGGGGTAGATATCCTCCAACTCACCAAGGGATCTGAGACCTGTGGGTTAACTGGTTTAACCTGCCAAGAAGGTTTTTACCAACCTGTAGTTACTGTGCCTGCAATAGCTTCTTGAAGCCACAGGTAACAGATGGATGACCATGGACATAAAAGATGGGTGAACAGCCCTGAAATGGACACAACAAGCTCTCATAGCATAGGTGCTAATCCTCCCAAACTCACTATGATGTCCCAGATAAACAGATAACAAGAAGAGAGAGAAAGAGAAACAAGAAGGAGATACAGAGAAAGGGAGGTGGAGAAAGAGACAGAGAGGTACAGAGAGACATTCAGATAGAGAAATATGATAAAGATAAGAATAGATGATAGGAGAGAGACAGAGACAAAGAAAGACAGAGAGAGACAGATAGAGAGAATGAGTTGATCTCTCTTATAACAATCTCACCACTTTGTCTTAGTCTCCACAGGACTGGAATATTCATAGCCTGAAGTTGTAGGTAACATAGTGTCATTGAAAGAACACAGTATTTTGTAGTCAGAGGATATGGTTTCATATATTAGCTCTGCTACTTAGTAACCTGCATGACCATGGGCCAGTACTCTAACCTCTGTGGGTCTTCACAAGGTTAGACTTGATGAGATCTAAAGTCCCTTTCAATTCCATAATTCTTTCACCTTGGTGGGGGGGCATTCAATCCAAGCCTTATTTGAATTCCTTCTACAACTGCCTCCACCAAATGGTCATCTAATTTTCCACTTCAAAGTCTCAGAAGATGGAGTATTTACTATTCCAAATCGCAATCACACATCATTGTTACATCATCCTAACTGGTTGTGCCAAAATCTGCTTCCTTCTAACTTTTACCTATTACTCCCAGTTCTGTTCTCTTGAATTACACAGAACTAGTCAAATCTCTCATCCAAGTGGCAAACCTGCAAAAGTCAGGGACTAGTTTATATAAATGAACTTTTTTTAAACAGGAGGTAGTAGATTCACTTCCCTCCTATTCCTCCTCCCCATATTGGGGTTGCCTCCCTGAACTACCCCTAATTTACAAGGGTATGGAAAAGAAGAGTCCAGAATAGTGCTCCATATCACCCCTACTCAGGTGGCCCCAGAGAAGTCTCTGAGAATAAGATGCAGCACAGTGGAAAGTGCTATGGGGGAGAAGTCAAAGAGCCTGGGTCTGAATCCCATTTCTACAATCTGTTAACCAAGTGACCTTGGAAAAATCTAACTTACATACAAAATGAGAAACAAGTTTGCTGGTTTGCCTAGGCTGGATTATCCCAACACAATACATCCATAGATCAAAATGGGGAAGAAAATTAAAAGAGAATATGACAGGAGTACAAGGGATGACAGTAAGGATCTCTAGGAGATAGAGTAACCTGAGCATTTTACAAGAGAAAGAAAAAAATATATATTTATATAGTCCATTGCATTTTGCAAAATATTCTCTTTAAAATAACTGTGTTAAGATAGAACACAAGTATAACTTATCAAATTGCTTGTATTCTTAATGAGGCATGGTAAGGACAGAAGAAAAGAGAGAATCTAGAACTCACAGTTTTAAAAATGAATGTTAAAAACGTTTTTACATGTAACTGGGAGGGAAATAAAATACTTAATAAAAACTTTTTAAAGGATAAAACAAGGGGCAGCTAGGTGGCACAAGGGATAGAACACCAGCCCTGAAGTCAGGAGGACCTGAGTTCAAATCTGGCCTCAGATACTTAACACTTCCTAGTTGTGTGACCCTGGGCAGGTCACTTAACTTCAATTGCCTCAGCAAAAATAAAAATAAAATAAAAGATAGAACAGAGTATTATCCCCATTTTACAGATGAGGAAACTAAAATTCAGGGAAATTATGATTGCATTTTATTTTTCTAAATACATGTAAAGATAATTTTCAACATTCACTTTTGTAAGACTTTTAAGTTTCTCTGAATTTTTCTCACTCCTTCCCCCCTCCCCAAGACAGTAAGCAATATGTTATAGATTGAATATGTGCAATCCTTATAAACATATTTCCATATTTGTCATGTTGTACAAGAAAAATAAGATGAAAGGGGGGAACCATGAGAAAGAAAATGAAAACAAATAAAAAAGTGAAAATACTATGCTTCAATCTACATTCAATCTCCATAGTTCTCCCTCTGGATGTGGATAGCATTTTCCATCCCCCATGCACTGGAATTGTCTTGGATCACTGCATTGCTGAGAATAGTCAAGTCCATCACAGGTGATCATCACATAATCTTGTTACTGTATACAATGTTTTCCTGGTTCTGCTCACCTTACTCAGAATCAGTTCACGTAGGTCCTCCCAGACTTTTATGAAATTAGCCTGTCCATCATTTCTTATGAATAATAATATTCCATTACCTTAATAATTTATTCATTCATTTCCCAGCTGATGGGCATCCACTCAATTTCTAGTTCCCTACCTCTACAAAAAGAACTGCTACAAACATCTTTACACAATTGGGTCCTTTAGAGAAATTATATCAAGAGTTACCCAGCTAATAACTATCATAGCTAAACAAGAAGCTAGGTCTTCAGATTTCAAGTCCAACTATTATAACCTCCACATATTTTTCAATTAAATGAACACAGTACCACTTTGATGGAAAATAACATGTAAATTGGTATCTGTTGGTTTTGATTAAGCAATCCTTTGGGGATAATTCTGCAGTCAAATTTCTAAAATTACAAAATAGAAAAAGTCCCTCTCCTCCCTCGAGCATCCACTTTTTTTATGCTGCATCATATTCAACCCCAAACTATTCAAGTTCCTCCCAGTCATGTCTAACCCAAGCCTGCTCTCTTGGTTTACCTGAGTCATATTTCTTTAAGGGAGTGGAAAGAGACTGATAAAATAATTCATAAACAGTATTGATAATTACAGTATGATAATCTCATTACTTTAAAAATGGGGAGAATTGGGGTTCAAAGTTAAATACAATATACTGCTAAGTCATGCTAAGTATTATGACCTCCCTTTTGGTCATTGCCATCAAGTGAACAGTGTTTCCAATTATTAGGCCCAGTGGATGGTGAGGATCATGATTCCTACTTGTGTACACATCTTGCCAAAATGAAAAATTAATTTTATTATCTCATTAGCACCTGCTTTAAAAAAAAAAAATCCCAGTTCCTCAATCTATGGCTTGATACCATCCCTCTTGTGTTCTCCAAAAGATTGTCTCCCTTCTCCAATAATTCCCACTTTGACTAATCTCAGTATATCCCTATCTACTAATTGCTTCCCTGTTGCCTACAAAAATTGCCATATCTGTTCCATCTTTAGAAACTCTCCCTTAAATCAATCATCTCTGCTAGCTATCATGCTATATTTCTCCTTCCTTTCTTCATTAGATTCATTGAGAAGGTCATTTACAATCAAATTATTACTCCCTCTTCTCTCACTCTATTCTAAACCCTTTGCAATATAATTTGGAAACCTTAACAGTCAACTAAAACCATCTTCCCCAACATCACAAATGATCCATCTTATAGTTGCCAGATCTAATAGCATATTTCTGTTTTAGAGTTGGTGAAACTGAAGCAAACAGAGGATTTGTTGTTGTTGTTGTTGTTTTTTAAGTTGACTTGCCCAGAGTCACACAGCTGGTAAATGTCTGTAGCCATCCTCAAACTCAGGTCTTCCTGACTCCAGGCCCAGAAAGCTGAGATTGGTGGGATTGGATCTTATTCTGGAAGCAAGTGCAGCCAGAATAAGATCCAATCCCACCTTCTACAAAAGGTCTTTCTGGATGTCTCTCCCACAATCTTACCTCACTACTAATGCCTTCCCTCTAAGATTTGAATACACACATATACTTACACTTTATACACATACATACTATATATACATACTATATATTTACTATATATACTACATATTCATTATTGACATATTCACTATATACACACTATATTCATTCTATACTATACAATCACTATACATACATACATACATACAGTATATGTAACTGTATCTTGTATGTACATAACTGTTGACATGTCCTCCAATTGAATATGAACTCCTTGAGTGTAGAAACAGAGTTTTTGTCTTTCTTTCCAAACTTAATTCTTAATACAGTGTCTGATGCATAGTAATCAATAAGTTAAATGCTTATTGATTCTCTCTAACTTATATTTTTAATAATAAGATGTGTAAATGAGATCAGTATTCTAAGTAAGAAAACATCTTGGTACAACTTAAATAGCTTTGTCACAAAATTTCACTGGTTTCAGAGAAAGTTTAATTTACCTCTCATCCAAAAAATTCGGTTGTTCATCATGGTTTTATTATTCATTGCCTGTTTACAACCACCTTGTACATTTTTAATACTTTGTTATATAACTTGTTTCTCTCAGGGAATTAACTCTTTTCATCTACCCACCCCATCCCAACCCCCAACACAGATCTGCTGTTTTCATCCCTCTGAGAACTGTCTCTGCCTCATAGTTTGCCCAAAACCCTCCCCCAAAAGGAAACATGTCACATTTTCATATCTACAGCATGACTTGCCCGTGATGGTCTCTCTCTATCCAGAGATTCATTTTGCAATCTAGCCCCTGCTAAGCTTTCTATCCAGAGACTTCTTAAAGGGGTAAAACTTTTTTTTTTTCTGAACAACTAAAAATCCATGTAAACACCTAATAGATAACACCTTAATATGTTTTTTTCCTTTTGTGACTGCATGTGCTTTTTTTTCAAAGTTCCATTCTTTAAACCAAAAGAATTAATCTCTAATAGCTGAATTTCTGTAACTAAAAACATGGGAGAGATATATTTGGATAACTGGTCTTAGTGAGTAAATTCTATTCCTGTCAACGTTCCAGAGTTGATTCCACTTGTGAAATTTCTAACTAGTGACTTGTCTTTCTGAGAATTTTCCCAAACTGCCTTAGAAAGATTGTCCAACCCTGGGTAAGAATCAGGCCAGTAAAGCATGTTAATTTGCCAACCTCTTTTCACACTGCCTGACATAGGAAGTAATTCAGAAGCTATTGAACCAAAGTCCTCCTCCACCATCTCATTCCTTTTTCATATCCTCTAGAAAATAGAAAGAATAGGATAATAAAGAAAGGAAGAAAAAACCAAGATCACAGAATTTTAGGGACTTCAGAAATGAATAAATACTACTCAAACATGTACAAGAATTCCCTTGCAATATTCCTAAAAATATTCATCCAATATCTTCTTGAAGACATTCAACAATGGGAAGCTTATTACTTCCTAAAGCAATCCATTCCAGTTTGGGGCAGCTCTAATTTTTAGAAAATATTTTCCATGTATTGAGCCAAAAAAAGGCAGGGCAGAAGAAGAGGCAGGAAGAATGATAGAAATACATTTTGAGAAACAGACCCAAATAATCTGTATTGGTTATTGAAAGAGAACTATCTATACTGAAAGAGTTTCTAAAGCTGCATAAGCAACATATATTAATGATATACACAGAGAGTAGTTGTGACCAACAGACAAACAGCACCAGAACCAGCTGGGACTTGCAAAGTGAAAAGAAATCCCCAAGATGCATGTTAAGTATATTTTGGGGGACAATTGTCACAAGAACAAATAAATCTACTGATTCAAATATTTGTGCCAGGAGGGCATCTACCAACCAATCTTCCTTGTGTCTCCACCATCTGCCATCTAGATACCCTGGGATTCAGGCCAAAAAAGTGCCTTCCAAACCCACTAACCAAAAGAAACCCTTTCCCAGCTCCAGCACAGGGTTATTAATATAAGGAAAGGACAGAAGAATTGTCAGTCTGTCTTAGTCTGTATTCAGCTTGGTGTATTGACAATTAGTAGTCAGAAGATCTGGATTCTAGTCCAGGTTAGGTTATTAATTAACTATTTTCATTCAGCAATTTTATGGGCCTCAATGTCCTACTTAATCAGATAAGGGATTTGAATGAGGTAATTTATAAAAAATTTTTGAGCACTGATATTCTATGATTCCTGGACTACTTTTTTTTAACTCAATAAATCTTCTCATTAATTTGGTACTTTTGGAAAAGAGGAGGCTACTTTGTGGCTGATTGCCCCAGAACCTAGATCCTTAGTTGGACTCAAGCAATGATATAAGCACATCAAAATTCTGTCAGGCAATAAATAATTTTCTCCAAGGTATTATTCTCATTAATGCAATTGATAGATTTATTTAAATTTAAAGACAAAAGTTTTCTAATCGCATTTCTTTCAGAAAAAAAGTTTTTTCTCTTAACATAGAAAAAAATTTATATGAAACCTTTTATATGTAACTCAGATTTTTCTTAAATTTCACTAATATAATGGGAAAATTAACCAATGTCTAGTCCTTAGAGCATAATTGAATTTGAACTTCTTGGTAGATAAACAAGCATCTCTACAGATATTAAGTGTCAGCACATGAAAATCCAAGGAGCCTACTGTCAACCATGAATGACAAAAGGTTTGGCAGTATATGTTAACAAAGATCTTCTCATTGGTTGCAGAGCCAAAAGACCTAATGACTCAGGAAAAACTGAATAGAATTGGGTGTTCACAGCAAAATTTTGAGCAGACTTCTCTCTTTTCTTGAGGGTTTCAAGTGAGGAGAGCTGTTCCTTCCATAGAGCCAATGGGACTTTTGTTTTGCATTTGTTCTTTCCTGATTTTAGGTTAATGAGCATACTGAAGTGTCTAAGCAACCAATGAATTCAACAGATTCATCAAAGCCAGAAGAGAAATCCCAACAATATTTAACTGTCTTCAGGAATGGTAGCGGCCAATGGAGAGAGCAATGCTTGCAAGTCGAGGTAGAAGGATTATAACTTTCTCCCAAGGTACTTTTTCTGCACGAGAAAAGAATTTTCCTTTGTTTCAGGGGATTTTTTGTAACTTCTATTCTTATTATATATTCTTAATGAACATCCATTTTAAAAAAAAAAATGTAATGGATGCCAAGTGGTTGATTAATATTGGTGGGGCTTATGTGCTATCATATTAGAAACCACAGTTCCTCAGGATTACTCCTTAGAAACCTGAGGAGAAACCTAAATTCTTCTAAATAGCCGAGCTTTCCAGTGCAGTATAAGATGAGTGAATGTCCTTGGGAGAATACCATAATAATTTAAAGGATTCTTTATTCTTTGGGAAAAGGAACGTTTGCCATATAAATGGATTACAGAAATGATCTTAATTTCATTTAAGTGTTAATCTGGATCTATTAAGGTATAGATGAGCAAAAGTGTATAAAAGGTATTTAGGTGGGCATATGGCAGCAAATATTTAACAAATAGCTCTCCAGGAAAAAAAATTTTTGACCAATATGCTTTTAAATTTAACCTACATAAAACTGTTTGCATTTTTGTTTTTCCTCCCAGGTTATTTATACCTTCTGAATCCAATTCTCCCTGAGCAACAAGAGAACTGTTCGGTTCTGCACATATATATTGTATCTAAGATATACTGTAACCTCTTTAACATGTATAGGACTGCTTGCCATCTGGGGGAGGGGGTGGAGGGAGGGAGGGGAAAAATCGGAACAGAAGTAAGTGCAAGGGATAATGTAAAAAATTACCCTGGCATGGGTTCTGGCAATAAAAAGTTATTTTTAAAAATAATAAAATAAAATAAAAATAGGAAAAAAAAAGACATTCAAAAAGAAAAAAGGTAAAAAAAAAACAAATAAGCAAAAAAAAATTTAACCTACATAGTTAATATTTTCTTCATCATTTCTTATGTTTAGACAAGCAATAAAATAATAAACCAAGTCCTAATTTTTGAATTTGTCAATTGGTGTTCTAATGAATATTTCTTTTATTTTTTTTTAATTTTGAGTTCAAATTTCTCTCCCTCCCTGCCCATTGAGAAGCCAAACAATACTATACTCATTGTACATGTGAAGTTATGCAAAATACAATTCTAATTATATTGCAAAAAGAAAAAGAAAAGAAAGAGAGGAAGAAAGGAAGGAAGGAAAAAAGAAAGAAAATAAAAAACAATATGCTTTAATTTGTACTCAGAAAAAGCAAAACTCAGAGTAGTTCAAGAAGTTTGTGTAATGAATTCATTCCCTACAAGCCAGACTTGCATGCATTATAATCGATCCCAACAGAATTATATTCCAAACATTGACTAAGGCTATTCTCTTTTGGTAGTGACCAATATGATTCTAACCAGTACCTAATTAGTTAGGGGAGGGAAGAGGAGATCATTGAACTACCTATCCTCACATTCAAAGAGCAAAATTGGAAGACTAATATATACCATGACCACAATAATGTAACTAAAAAGAATAGTAAAATAAAAATACAAATTCTAAATTATTACTAACATTAGCCTTGGATAACAGATTATAAAGCACATATTTTTTTTAGTAGAAAAGGGAGTATGGAAGAGAATGGAAAAGGGAGAAACTGTGAGCATGGAACATTTATATGTTTAGATGTGATCACTAAGATAATTGGCTTTATTTAATAGTTTTTCTCTTTTTCAAGGAGGGATGGCTATGGATGCATACCTACAAAATACTCTTAAATGCAAAATGTATTAATAATTTTTTGAAAATAAAATTGAAAATAAAGGACAAAATATTATTTGAAATAAATAACAGATCACCAACATCAAGAAACCACACATTAAACCACTAAGTAATATAGTAGTTCATAATCTGTATGTAAAACAACAAATAATGCAGGTAACTGAAAGAGAATTTTTCCTTTATCACAAATAATCCAATCAAATAAAATATTTTTGTATGATATTTCAAAAAGTAAATGAGATTGTGACATCTAAATAACATCCAACAGAACAGAGCCTATTTTATGAAAAAAGATGAACAACAACAAAATTAATCATTTAAATCATTCTTTTTTTATTAATTCTCTTTTCTCAATAGTATTTTATTTTTCCAATTATATGTAAAATAGTTTTCAACATTCATTTTTGTAAGATTTGAGTTCTAATTTTTTTTCTCCCTCCCTTACATCCTCCGATCCTGAAGACAGCAAGTATTCTGATATGGGTTATACATATATGATCATTTGAATCATATTTCTGCATTTGTCATATTGCAAAAGAAAAACCAGAACAAAAGAGGAAAAAACCACAAGAAAAAAAAGCAAAACTCAACAACAGCAAAAAGGTGAAAATAGTATGCTTTGACCCTCTCAATGCGGAGGGCATTTTCTGTCCCAATTCTATTGGAATTATCTTGGATCACTGTATTATAGAGAAGAGCTAAATCTATCATAGTTATCTTATGAACTTGTTATTACAGTATACAATGTTCTCCTGGTTCTGTTCATTTCATTCAGGACTTGCAGTAATTCTTTCAGGTCACTAAGACCTTTAAAAATATATCAATTATTGGTCTGCAAGTCTATATTTATGTAACTTTTTAAAGCCTATCTTTTTAAAAATACTCAAAAAGTTAACATTACATTATAGTGTATTTTATTAGGTAGTTCACAATTATCAGCAATTATTATGTGATTTCAAGTGAATTGGGAATCTCTAGAATTGTCAATGTAATGAACATTGTAGATAAAACACATGCATACTTTTGATAGCATGTATGATAGAATTTCTCTAAAATTAGCTTCACTGGTTTCATTTTCAACAAACTGATCCAGGCCACTTAACATGGCATTTATTGTTTCTGATCTTAAATCATGTTCCTTTTCACAATGCAACTGTGACCACTGGTTGTTTTCTACTTCAAATATACTGTATCTTGGCCTTCCTACACATCAAAGGTTTTCCTTTTTTTCATTTATTATTTCATTATGAAATTCTAGTTCATTTCCATAGGACTTTTAACAAGGCATTTTTATCAGTTCTTAAAGAAGGTACAGCTGCCTTCTGAAGTTTACCTTATTTTTATGGAATTGATTTTATGTTGAATTTGACTCATGAAGAAATATAATTTCCATACAAAGGAAATGTGAATTATTCTCAACATATGAAAAATTCTGATATGCCATACAATATTAAAAATATATAGTAGAGGCAATGTATATAGTAAATCAAACACATAATCAATAAGACTTAGATTTAAGTCCTGCATCTGATATATATTAACTTTGTACTATGAAACAAATACTTAGCCTCTCTTTTTTATCTAGAAGTAATCGATCTGCATTAATAGAGGGGGTTTTTGGGCTAGAAGATCCCTTTGCCAATGAAGTGGAATATCTGGATCATAACTTTATAAAAGTATCCCTCATATAGTACATGCACAATTCTCACAATTTTGTTCTTTAGCCTATCCAGTTGTCTACTTGCCTTATCACTAGTCTTAACTCCAACCCCCTTGGGTTTTATGAAAGTTTATATGACATTTAGGCCTATGGCTAATTGGTTTTTTTTTAAATAAAATACCCAAACTCTAGCATTATGTCCTAACACTTCTTTGATGCACCATGCATTCTGAATTGCAATTAGATTGGTGAGGAAGAAAGGAAGGAAGGGAAGGAGGAAGAGATGGAGGGAGGGAGGAAGGGAGGAGGGAAAGGAAGAAGGAAGGAATGCAGGAGGGAAAGGAGAAAGGGAGAAAGGGAGGGAGGAAAGGAGGAAGGGAGAAAGGAAGGGAGGGAGAAATCTATAGAGGGAGGGAGGGGAGGAAGGAAGGGATGTAGGGAGAGATGGAGGCAGGGAGGAATGGAGGGAGGGAGGAATGGATGGAGGAAAGGAGGAAGGAAAGGAGAGAAGGAGGGGAGAAAGGGAAGAAGAGAGGGAGGGAAGGAAAAAAGGAGGAGGGGAAGGAAGGAAGGAAAGGAAGGAAGGAAGGAAGGAAGGAAGGAAGGAAGGAAGGAAGGAAGGAAGAGAGGAAAGGAGGGGGAGAGAGGAAGGGAGGGAAGGAGGGAGGAAAGAAAAAGCTTATTACATGCCAAACAATGTTCTAATGCAAGGGACACAAATACAAAATCTTCGAGATACTCTGGTTGAGAGAGGCAATACAATATATCTTAGCTGCAAGGCAGACAGAAGAGCTCAGAAAACCTAGGGATTCAGCATCAGGATACACAGCAAGTCCTAGGGTTACTTAGGGTTCACCAGCAAGTCAAATAACAAGACCCAAGGGTCTGGAGACAGGGCAAATGCTAAGTTCCAGGGGACTTTAGGGCGTAGTGGCCAGGCAGATGGCAAATCCTGGTAGTCTGCCATCTCACTGAAAGGATTAGAACTGGCAAAGAACTCAGGATTGTACACATAGTATATACATAAAAAATGTTTGTTGAATTACTGAAGTCAACAAATAAAACAAAACATAATCTAAGTAATTATTATTTATAGCATTTCCCTTATCTACTGGTCTGTCAAAAAATGAAGTCGGTGCAGTAAGACTTGTTTTTTTTTTTTTTTTTTCTGAAGCTGTTTTGGCTCTTTGATCACTACTTCCTTTTCTAGATGTTCATGAACCATCCCTTAAGTATGTCCTAGAATCCTGCCAGGAACCAAAATCAGTCTCCCCAGACTACAGCATGAAGACTCCATTTTCTTTCCTTTTCTTGAAAAGGGGGACATTTGTTCTTCTGCAGTCCCCTGATTCTTTCAGATATCACCATCAGTGGCTCAGTAAGCACATATGCCAATATTCTGTAATGGAGCTGACTGATCTCAGCTGTCTTACTACCTGTATAACCTCCAGCATGCTATTTCATCTCTCTAGCCCCAGATTTCTCTGGGTTTGGAGTCAAAGGATCAAGATTAATATTCTAGCTAAGCCAATGATTTGTTGTTTGACCTTGTGCGAGGTATGTCTTTCTGTGCCCAAGTTTTTCCAACATAAAATGAGGACACTAAGGTGCTTAAGACAAGGATCCATAAAATGGTGTTAAATTTCATGGACAGTTCCCAGTTGTGTTCCCTAAAAAATGTTCATGCTAGCAGTATTAAGTATATGTCAAAAACATTCATTATGGGTGACAATTTGAGGGTTATTTAAATTGGCATTATTGCCTTTATTTTACTCTACAATCTCTCTGACATCCTCTTCTCTTGTCCTGGGTATGTTCCAGCCCCCATCCTATGCCCTTATCCAGACCAGCATTTATAGGTTTTGTCAATGCATTTCAAGTCCCAAAGTTTCCTGTGGCCAAATGTTTGGGAAATGTTAAACTAGATGATCTCTAAGGCCCATTCCAGCTCTAGCCTTCCATAATTCCAAACTTACCACTAACACTGCTGAGGTTTCAGTGAGATTTTCATAAATTAGAGGCTCAGTTCCATGCCTTTTAGGAGCCTGGTTTATTTTCTCTTTTCCTTTTTCTTCATCCAGCCTCCTCATTATTTATACACCATAAGTACAGGGTATATAGTAAGGACAAAGCCAAGTTCTTTTCCCCATTACTCTTCCCAGAAATGGGGTGCAATTTCAAGTATGACTAGTGCTTTTCTCTCTATGACTTGGTTTTATATTCATGGCCGAAAAAGGTTGATTTTTTATGTCTTTTATTGTTTGTTTGTTTAAAAAAAAAAAAACAACAGGACTCTCTGTTTTTAATTTCCTTTAAAACTGACCCTTGCTGAAGGAAGTCTTCTTCACTCTTCAGGCATTCTTTGGGATACTCCCCCAATTTGCTCTTACAGAGATTGAGTCTCCCCATAGGATAGCAGTTCCCTTGAGTGTTAGGATTATTCTGTGGGTAACTGTTTCTAAAACTAAGTCTTTACAGTCAAAGAGTAAATCATAGGCAGCTCTCTTCTCTGCTTCCAAAATTCCTTTTCATCAAAGCTGCTTCCTTTCTCAAATGACTGATTTTCTGTATCCAAGTCAGCATAGAGCATGTCTCTGCTCCTTCAGTGTGTGCCTAGAATTCTCTTGAAATGACAAGTTCTTGAACTGATGAGAGTCACTACTACTAGTTGTTTTTAGACGTCAGTGGGAACAGGAAGGATGGCTCTCCAAATAGCAACATGCTCTAGTTGTCCCCTTTAGGGATCGCCTCGGAAAAGTGCTCCCAGCCTTGAATTTCCTCAGATTCACAAACTAAATATTATTTAAAGATCATCCTAGATGTGTTCCCATCTTCTTTGTTAATTGTATTGCCCCTTCTCATTGAGATGGGAGGGAAAGATTCACATCTCCCTAAAAAACTCCCAAATATTAACATGTTAAAAATCCCATTTTTTTTCCAGTAAATCCTGTGACCACATCAACTGAACTGAGACCGTAAGAGAGAGCAATGAAATGCCTCCCCTGAGAAAGAAACCATTTTGCTTGCTTATCTTTAAGCTTAATGATTAGAACATAGTAAGTACTTTAAAATGCTTTATCTATTTTAATAAATGCTCTGTCTATCTAAGAGGGAAAAGCCTTTTTGGATTGCACATGTGTTTAATCTATGTTAGATTGCTTTCTATCTTAGGAAGAGGAAAGGTGAGAGATGGAGGAAGAAACATTTGGAACTCAAAATCTTACAAAAATGAATATTGAAAACTATCTTTACATGCATTTGGAAAAATAAGATATTATTTTGAAAGGGTTTTTTTTTAACTTTTTCTCATTCTCTAAGGGATTAAATGCCCTCTTCTTATCTAGTCTTAAAATCAGACTAGTTTGTGAAAAAATCCCAAAAGACAATTTTTAAAGCTGGGTTTCTGGGGAGAAAAAAATAAGAATAGCCCCTGGTAAGTATTTCAAGTAATTGGGAAGCTTTGATCAAAACAGGAATTCCTTATTTAAAGAGGAGAGAGAAATGAATGGCAAGAACACTATGAAGGAGAGTGAACAGTTTAATTTTCTGAGGCACAATCAGTGCCATTACAGGTAAAGCCTAACATCTCAGAGATGTGGCTTAGCAAGGTCAGGCCACCAGGAGAGAGGGAAGGCCAGTAGAATGTCTCTGAGTCAGATAAAGCCACAATCAAGGGAGTTGGGAAAGAGAAATGGCAAGATTCTAAGAGAGATGATATATTTCATTCTTACGTCAGTTATAAAGTACAAACACTGCTCAGTTTTACTTAGGAATTTTTTTAAATGAAGCTGAGGGGGGAGGGCTCAGAGAAAGCAGAGGAGAAAAAACTGCTTCCATCACTATCAGCATCTAGTAAAATTTATTTGTATGTTTTCATGTTGTATCTTCTTGTTAGAATGAGTCCCCTGAGAAAAAAGAGTCTTTCATTCTTGCACTTTATCTCCAGTGACTAAAACAACATCTCACATATTTGTGTGTACTTGAAGAAGCTGGGATTTTATCAAACATGGGGCATTCCTCCAGTTGTAAAGTCCTTTCCAATTACCTGAAATACTGATCAGAGGCTATCCTTATTTCTCTCTCCCCAGAAACCCAGCTTTAAAAATTGTCCTTTCGGCTTTTTTCACAAACTAAACTGATTTTGAGGCTAGATAAGAAGAGGGCATTTAATCCCTTAGAGAATGAGAAAAAAGAAAAACTAAAAAAAAAAAAGACTTTAAAATAATATCTTATTTTTTCCAAATAAATAAAGTGCTTCCACACAGGTAGATTACAGCCCTTCTGATGTTACTAGATCAGTCCTGACAAGCTGACTGAGGCACATGTAAAAAGTATTAGAAATGAAGTTTTCGGACTTGGATAGGTCTTCCTGATCCTAAATCCATCTTTCTATCCCCTATGCCCAGCCACCTCTGCCTTGCACATAATGAGTACTTACTTTTTAAAACTTGAATCTAAATTTACTGAATTTATCTAATACAACACTGGGCCAAGAAGCAAGGCAAGAACTCAAAGAACTCAAAAGTTGAAGGGCCCTTACAGATTATCTAATCTAACTCATCTTCTGTATGTGTATATATGTGCATTGTATTTAATTTATGCCTTTTGTTTTTAGAGCACAGACATTTCTGGAGATACCCTTTCCCCAAGTATGGTATGTCACTTCTTCAACAAAAGGAGGGTGAGTTTCTTCACTTCTACTCCTGGGACAAGTTCCAACTTCCTGATTTTACAGTTGAGGAAAGTATAGAAAAATGAAGGATTTTACTCAAAGGTACACAAATAATAAATAATGGCGTCCAAAGCTTCTGTTTCCTGTTCCCAGAATCATAGGAATGAGGTCAGCAAGTCATCAAGTGTCAAGTCCTTTCAATGGAGGTACTGAGTCCCAAGAGAAACAACTGATATTTTAGCGTGTGTTCTGCCAAATGTATGTGTATGATCTCACTGGACCTTCATAACAACTCTTGGAGGGAGAAGGAGAGGGAAGGAGGGCAATATTATCTCTATTTTACAGATGAGGCAACTAAGAAATCAAATGATTTACCCAAAATCACCCAGTGAGTTTATGTTCAAAGTGGGTCTAGAGCTCAAGTATCCTAATTCCTCATACAGTAATTTTTCTGCCATTCCTCTCAGAAGTCAAGGTCCCAGTCCTTTTAAATCAATTCAATCTAACAAGCTTTTATTTAGTGCCCACTATAACTACATACAAGATTCTAGTTAAATCCTGGGAACACAAAGACAAAATGAAAAACTATTCCTTACCTTACAGAGAGTATATTTTACTGTATATACAATAAGCATTTGCTTTGGATTGAACTTTTCTATAAGACTTTTTCTATAAGAAGTGGCATTTGAGGGAAGCCTTAAAAGAGGCTAGGGCTTCTAAGAGGCAGAAGTGAAGGAAGAATGCATTCCAGGAGTAGGGGACATCTTAGTCAAAAGAATGGAGGTGAAAGGTGGAATGTCATGTACATGAAATGACAAGTTGGACAGCTTAATTGGAATGTACAGAATGTGAAGGAGAATCATGTTGAATAAGCCTGGAAGGGCAGGCTGGAACTAGATCATGAAGAACTTTTAAAATTTTATCCTACTTATAAAAGGGAGTCATTGAAACTTCTTGAGTAGGGGAGTGATAAAATTAAACTCATGTTTTAGGAAAAATATTTTCAAAGCTGTGTGCAGGGTAAACCTGAATGATGAAAGATCAGAAACTAGAATTCTCTTAGGAGGATATTGCAGTAGTCTGAGAAAGAGATGATAAGACCCTGAAAGAGGTTGGTAACCTGTGAATTAAGAGAAGATGGATGTAAAAGATGTGGGAGTAGTGAAAAGGAAATCAATAAGACTTAGTCACTGATTAGAGATGAAGATGATGAAGGAAAAATTAATGAGATTAGTGCTGATGTTGGGAACCTGGATGAAAAAATAGTGATGATTTCCAAAGAATTAAAGAAGTTCAGAGGAGGAATAGGCTTAGAAAAGGAGACAATGCATTCCAATGGATTAGTGATGTGCAACTTTTGTCTCTTTTTATATCACTGGAGCTTAGCATGGTGCATATAGTAGGTGTTTAATAAATGCTTATTGATTGATTGAATAATGTGGGACTGGTGATTCTTGAGGACTCCCTTGAGCTCTGATCAAATGATTCTGTATTCTTCTCCTGTGGCTATCAGATACCTATACGTTTAACTCCTAATTCCTGTGATTTACCTTTCCAGTCATTTCCATGCTTTATAACCCTCTATCTTCTCTGCCTTTTACTGGTACTCTAACTACCACCTCAAGTACCCTGGGGATTGAGGAACAGTCACTTTTTCTTGCTTGGATCTAGGTTATCTCTATACTATACCACACACACCCCAATTTTCCAACTTTTATTCTAAGAGCAATAATTAAATCATTTCACATTTCCTGAAAAGGGCAGATCAATCAATTCCTCTATAACCCCTCCAATCACTATCCCTTCTGACCTTCCTGTCCAAAACACTCCTCCTTGGTCACTTCTACTTATATGTATTATCTTCCTCTACTAGAATGTAAGTTCTTTGAGATCATATACTACCTTACTTGCTTATATTTCTATCTTCAGTGTTTAACTAGCTGTCTTGACATAGGTACTTAATGGATTTCTCCCCCAAAGTATGGCTCCCAATACTGAAGACAATACTCTAGATCTGATCTTACTGGAGAGTACAGATGGACCATCACCTCCTTCTTTCTGGAAACTACCTGTCTCTTAATGCAATCTAAGATTGCAAACCTCACATGTGTGACTCATATTGATCCTGTGTACACTAGACTGGTCCACTCCCAGATCTTCTTCAAACTACTGCCTAGCAATGTCTCCATTGGTTCTACTGGTGAAGTTGTGAGTTTTTTTTTAACCTAAGTCTAAGACTTTCCATTCATTCCTACCATATCTCATCTTATTAGATTAGACATTTAAATGTTCTAATATATCAAAATTGTTTTGTATCCTGACTCTTATCTTTTAGTGTCATCTTTCCCAGATTGGTTACTTAACCAGAATGCTGCCTCTTCCTTTATCTACCAAAGTCATTGATAAAAAGTATAAGTATAGATGGTGGTGCACTCCACTGGAAACCTTTTTGACTCAGGCAACATCAAACCATTAAATGACTACTCTTTGAGTCCAGGTAGCCAAGCAATTCCACATACATCTAATTATGTATCTGAGCCCATATTATATATAAGCTCATATTTCTCCATCTTTTCTACAATAACATGAAATAGTTTGTCAAATGTTTTTGTTGAAATTTAGGTAACTATTTCTACCATATTTCCCTAATCTAACAGTTTAGGACCACTGTCAAAAAAGGAAATGAGATTAGTCTTCTGTCCCAGTCATGGTTTCATGTCTGGTGCAGTGGATTAGTCAGAGCCTGAGGATTCAGATAAACAGTTTCTTTAATAAAAACATATTCAAATACCATCAAGTAAAAGCAATCTCCAAAGCAGTAAAAGCAGCCCAGAGAAAGGAGAAAAAGGCAATAATCAAGAAAGTCTCCTGAGGCTCAGGAGCACCCTAGGTCCTAAAGCTAGTTTAGTATGCTCTTTGCCTCAAAGGGCCCACAGCTGTGAACTAGATCAACACATGGAAGGGCAAGATTAATTCAAATTATCCACAGTGTTTTGACTCATAATAGCCTAGACGGGTGCTTTAAGAGGCTGGAGATTAACACAAGCTTCCCAGTACCACTAGTATTCTTATTCAGTTATTTCAGTCATATCTGATCCTTCATAACCCCATTTGAGGATTTTTTGACAAAGATATTGAAGTAATTTGCCATTTCCTTCTCCAGTTCATTTTACAGATAAGCAAACTGAGGCAAACAGGGCAAAGTTACTTGTCTAGAGTCACACAGCTAGTAAGTATTTTCCGGACCAGGCCCACTATCCACTGTACCACCCATAACATCTAGCATAACCCATCCTTAAGGAAGCCAGTTTGGATTTTTGCGTTAAATGATCCTTTTCTCCATGCTTATTAGCCATCTCCTTAATAAATTCATTCTAGAATTTCATCTGGGAACTTAAATTAGACTCACTTGCCTATAGTAACAATCTACTCTGTTTCCATTTTGGAGGGAATCGAGAAATTTATCCTTATCCTAGTTTTGGAGTTCCTCCCCCATTCTATATCATCTTGTAGGGTCATTGACTCAGTAAACAGAGCTGACAATTCTTCTGCTTCCTCTACTCCCAATTTTCAGTCTTTCCCTATTACTTACAAATATGCTCCAGCGTCTTTCAAAGCAAAGCAGATCAATAAGCATTTATTAAGCACACACTATGTGCCAGACACTGTAGTAAGCATGAGAAATGAAGAAAGACAAAAACAATCTCTGCCCTCAAGTAGCTTGAAGTCTAATGGGGAAAGATAAAGCATGTAAACATCCATGTACCAATAAGATAGAATGGAGACAACTTCAGAGAGAAGGTATTAACATTAAGGAAGAGTAGGAAAGACTTCTTATAAAAGATGTAACTTTAGCTGAGACTTAAAGGAAGACAGGGAGACCAGAAGAGAGTGAGGGAGAGTTCCAGGCATGGGAACAGCCAGAGAAAAGGCCGACATTAGAAGATGGAGTGCCATGGTAAAGAAAGACCAAGGAGTTGTCAGTATATTGGAATGTGGGGATGTGTAAGATATAAGAAGAATGGAAAGGTCAGAAGTGGCCAGATTACAAAGGGTTTTTCACAAGTCAGAGGAACCTGGAACCTAGAGGCAGATGGTATAGTAAGATTTGTATTTTAGAAAGCTCAGTTTGACTGCTGAGTGGAGAATTGATTGGAGTGAGGGCAGGCTTAAGGCAAAGAGATCAAAGAGGAGGCTCTTGGAATAGTCCAGATGTGAGGTGATGAGGGCATACACTAGGGTGGCAGTGAAAAGATAAAGAGAAATAAAGGAGAGTACACTTTTAATGTTATTTTGGCCCTGCCTTTCCTTGAAGCTAAAATCCCTTTCCTTGTCTACTTGTGCCTGCCTGTGGTAGAGCATTCAGAGCTCATGTTGGTCTGATCAGCCACAATCAGACACATATGACTATGTCACTTTGGTCCTCTTTGACAACAAAGGACAACAACCACCTCCTAGAAAAAGCTTTCTATCTTGCTCCTCTGCTCCCCAATCTCCCACATACCCCTTGAGCCCTTACAATTTGGCACCAAACCTCCAGTGGAAATTTAATTCTCCAAGGTAATCAGTGATCTAATAAATTATCAATCCACTGTCCCTCCCCCTAGAAACTCTTCTAAGTTTTCATGATTTCTCTCTTGGTTCTTCTGCCTATTTGATTATGCCCCAATCAGTTTTCACAAGTATCTCCTCTGAGTCATCTTCTCTTCCTGTCTCAATGATCTTGTAAGCGCCTGTGGATTGAGTTACCTCTGTGAGGATGACTACAAGATTGATATGATTTAGCTGACCCTAATCTTTCTCCTGAACTTTTGAACAATCCTTAAGATATGATCTTATTGGAAAAATAAGACCCACATACACAACACAATTAGAAAACAATCATGTGCACGGTTTCATTGAATCACAGACTCTTAGAGTTGCAACAGAATTCAAAGGTCTTCTGGTCCAGCCTCCTACCTGCACCATGAGTCTCCACCCTTTAGGACCTTCACATTGCATTCCATTGCATCCTCCCAACCGGAGCAGAGATAAGGAAGTAGCCTAGACAGACATCTGACGATGGTCAGGCAGCTGCTGGACGACCAGATGTCCAGAACACCAGGCTCTCTCCCATTTTATCTGTGAGTAGTCTAGCCTTCCTCATCCCACATAACTAGATCTCAGTTACACAGGGTCTGGGCCCGAGCAAGGCAGGCATGCCAGTCTCTTCCCTAGCCTGCCAACTTCCCTCTGCTAGCTGGGCATTATTCCATTTTATTTTCCCCACTGGCACAAATACATCCAAAGGTAGCCAAAAAATCAGTCTACCCACTAGTCACCCTGTCTTGTCACAAGAATGTTTAGCCTTTCCCTTCACTTGGGGTCAGAACTTAAGAACTTTGAGTCAGAAAGACAAAATCCATGAAATATTCCCTTCTTGAACCCTAATGGAAGCTCCAGGGAACAGAACTTACTGTCACCTAACTCATATGACACTTGATTTTGGAAGTCTGATGCATTTTCCATGCAATGCTATGTAGCAGAGTTATCTGTGTTTTTCTTTTCCATTCTTCTTCTAAGTTATCTACTCCATGAAGACAGGAACCATTCCTTATCTACATGAGGGAGATATTTAGGAGATATAAATATTGATTATATGTTTCTAAGATGCCCAGTTCTAGTGATTCATACATTGGAAATACTTTTTTGTTATACTTTCAGTCTTGAAGGGGTCTCTATGCAGGGTGTTTTTTTCCTCTGGACCAAAGAACCAGTTTTCCTGGATCTCCTATTATACATAACACAGGGTCCTTAACAGTATCTTTAAAAAAAAAAAAAAAAAAAAAAAAAAGGCAGATGTGGGATCTGTCAAGCTCTGTCAACAACTGACAAATGATTAAATCCTGTGCATGGTCGGCTGGCATAATGATAGCATTCAAGTGACTTTTTCTAACACAGAAACTTCCCTGAAGATTTATCTCAGATTATTCCTAGCTGCTTTGATAAATTCTATATATGTTTTATATATGGATAGATGGATGGATATGTATATTTCTTTAATGAAATTGATCAAAAATTTGGAAATGATAGATAGGACTTAAGTCATGGTCCAATCCTCTCGAGGAAGAAAGTTGGAGTTTGCACCCTTCACAATCTTGACCACACAAAGTATTTTAGAGCTAAGCATGTGGTCTTTCTTTAAAATTATTTTGTAATAAAATTAATGTTCCCTGTTCTTGACATGGAAGGTCAATTGGGAAAAAAAATCAAAGAGGGTCTGTCAACAACAGTTTCCCCAAGGACTTGTAGACAATTAAAGCAGCCTTGTCTGTTCTGAAGAGGAAGTGAAACTGGAAGGAGCCTTAGAGATCATTTAGGGCACATGCTCTTAACCTGGGATCCATGAGGCCTGTTCATAGATTTTAGAGGCTCTGTGAATATGGATGGGACAAAAAATTCCAACTTTATTTTATATAATCCCACACTGAAATCTAGCTTTTCCTTCAATTGTTGTTTTTTAAACTTATTCTGAGAAGGATTTACTGACTGTCAAAAGAGACTGTGGTACAAGAAAGGGGAAAAAAACCCCTGGTGGAGAGGAGAGGGCAACCATCAGATTATGCAGATGGGGAAACTGAAGCGTAGGGAAGAAAACTAACTAGCAATCCAAGGTCATACAGCTAACTAATAAGAAAGTCTAGTTCTCTTCCAACTAGAGCATGCTATAAATTGCACAGAATCTGACATCTATATGTTGGACGTCAAAGAATTATTTGAGGATTAAGCACATAATTCAGTCCAAGAATCATTTTTTAAGTGTTTATTCTGTTTGGGGCTATAAAAACCAAAAGTAAATAGTTTCTATCTTAAAGGAGCTATACATTTACTGGAATATTATTATCTGTACAAGCAAATACATGCAAAGTAATTTTAAAAGAGAGAAATTGATCATAAGGAGTAAAGAGAAAGAAAGAGAAGAAGCAAGAAGAGGAAGTAGTAGTAGAGATAATAAAAAACACCATACTATTGGTCAATTTTGAGTTTTGAGATAGTAAAATATGCATATTCATAGCATGTAACATCTTTTTGTTGTTCAGTCATTTTTCATCTGTGTCCTACTCTTCATGACCCATTTGGGGTTTTCTTGGCAGAGATACTGGAGTGGTTTGTCATTTCCTTCTCTAGTTCAGGTCATTCCTTTTTTCCTCCTTCCCCCAAAATTGTCAGGCAGTGGATGTGGCTCTAAAGGCCTCTATTAGTACTGAAGTACAAAGGTGATTATACCATTGGGTAGGATAGGACTTCTCAGAAGCTGTTTGGGCTTTCCTAGGAATTTCTTTTCACAAAGAAAGCTGGCTTTTAGATATTTTAATGAAATGGTTGTAGTTGTTTTTGTCTTGGTCCATATCTTTTTTTTTCCCTTATCCAAATTGCATAGTCATCTTAACTTATATATATACTTTGGTTTATCTGTTCCAAAATACAATCAGGAATAATTTTGTCATTCTAAATAAAATAGTTGTGATTATAATTTTTCATTTTCTTTTTATTCCATTTTATTATGCCATTCCTCCTGGAACAATTGGTCTGAAACCCATTTTCTACTAGTAGTCTTCTAGTCTAACTCAAAGAATGGTAGTTTCAAGAGAAGACTTTTTGACATCCCTCAGATAAGAAGCCAAAGTGGGATGTGAACTTCCCAATGTGATTTATCTATTTGTAGAAGCATTGCTCTAGTTAGGGCAACTGGGTGACACAGTTGATGGAGTATCAGGCTTGCAGTCAAGAAGATACATCTTTCTGAGTGCAAATCTAGCCTTAGGCACATCCTAACTCTATGACCCCAGACAAGGCACTTAACTTGTTTGCCTCAGTTCCCTCATCTGTAAAATGAACTAGAGAAGGAAATGACAAACCAGTCTAGTATTTTTGCCAAGAAAACCCCAAATGAGGTCACAGAGTCAGACACAACCAAAAATGACTGAACACCAATGAAATCTCCTAGCTACTTGTGGAAGAATTTTCCTGAAGCCTAAACTTTTGATTATCTTTGTGATATGTAAATCTCTTCCCTTCAAATTAGCCTATCATGACTTCTTTAAAATATAGCCCTTGTAGTTTTGTAAGTATAGAATTTTGCAAGCTCAGTGATTACATCTGTAACTCAGTCTGTTTACTAATTTATCCTAACTGAGTTTGTTCAACCTTAATTGAAAGAAGCATGAGATAATGAATGTTTTACTAGGCCTGTGTGATCTTTATGGCCTCAAAGGCCATAAATATTGTAATATGTTTTTAAAAAATGTCTCCCTGACATGATTTTCTTTTACAGGCTTGTCAGAATCTCCAATCTTTGTCCAGGGTTATTTTTTTTTCTGAATCCTGAACCTGTGCTTAAGTATAATGAAACCTGGGTTTTATCTCTATAATTTCTGGGTTATAATAGACTTATTCAGCAGCAATAACTTATCACACAAATTAAAAAGGAACACTATTCTTTCCATCACACAGTACAGAAGTTAGTTTGTCAGACCAAAAAAAAATTACATATGTTTTATTGTGACTTAGGTCTGGAATAATAGAGAGTCATGGAATCATAGCTCCTAGGGCAAGAAAAGACCTTTAGTGATCTTTGGAAAATGATCATTTGGTATAATGGGAAAACACTGTTTACTGACAGAAGATCAGGGTGCAAATCTTCTCTTGAAACCTGACCCATGTATGACTTTGCACTAGGCACTCTACTTTTTTGGCCCTCAGTTTCTTTAAATGTATATGATGGTATTGTGACTTTTGTGGCCTCTTCTACCTCTTAAATTCTTGACTACTTAAGATGCTTATCTCAGTTTTCTTACCTACAAAATGGAGGCAATAAGGGAGCTAGCTGATGCAATGAAAAAGGTTTGGGGAATGGACTCAGAAAGATTTAATTTCAAATCCTTCCTCAGGTATTTACTAGCATGTAACTCATAAAGTCCCTTAGCTCCTCTCAGCCTCAGCTTTTATGTCTGTAAAAATAACCTGTAAAATGTAGGATTGGACTCCATTGTTCTTATGAGTTCTAAATCTATGATCCCCTGAAAGTAAAGACTTGCATCAAACAGTAGAGACAGAAACAGTTATTACAAGTCCCAAAGACTGCATCTCTAACCTTTACTGCCTTAAGACTAATTAATTATATTAGTATTTTATTAGTATTTCAGACCTCCCCACAACATGGACTTTGGGCTTCAAGGCAATATAAATTTTATCTTATTACAATGTGTCTTTAAATATACCATTTAAATTTTTACTGCTAGATACCATCATATGATCCTGAATTTTTTTCCATATAAAAATTCTATAACTTCAACAAATTCTTTATTCCAAAAAAATTATGATCAGTAAATGAATAAACGAATCAGTAAAAAAAAAATAATAGTGTGCTAGTTTCTGTTGAGAATATAAAAGAAGCTGAGGTATTAGAATGAAATAATACTGCTATTGTTGACACAACTATCATTCCAAACTTGTTATACAATTCCCCTTTCTCCACACTCTACCATCCAGTCAGACCAGTCTTGATTCTTACACATCATACTCCATCACCATGTTTTTGTACTGGCTGTTCTCAGTTCCTAGAATGCTCTCCCTCTTCATCTCTATTTCTTAGAATTCTTTGTGTCCTTCAAAACTCAGTTCATCACCTTCTATGTGAAGCACCTTACCTGATTCCCCTTAGTTAATGCTCTCTCTATCAAAAAGAAATTTTGTATTTATTTTACATATATATATATATATATATACACTATCGTATAGATATTCACTATTATATGTACATTATTATCAGTATTTAAATATAGACAGATATGTTGATTTCCCTGAAAGAATAAAAGTTCCTTGAAGGCAAGACCTTTTCCATTTTTGTCTTTGTCTTCTCAATATTTCCCACTGCTCACTGAATATTTTATTGAATTTTTACCGAACTATGGATTCCCTTTCCAATATCTTACAACAAGTAGTATTCCTCCCTCCATTTTCCATAATGGTAAACTCACCATCTTCCTACATCAGACTGTCTACCTTTGGATAATTTGATTGTTGAAATATTATTTATTATTAAACTAAAATCTGTCTTCCTACAATTTATAACCACCAGTCATAGTTCTACTCTTTGGAAATAAACTGGGCAGCTCCAATCCTTTCCCCACAAGCTAACCCTTCACCTATTTGAAAATAGCCTTGATGCCCCCACTTCTTAACCATGAATATCTGTGGTACCAAAATTGTGAGGGAAATAAATTTTCTCTTTTCTGTGCCTCTCCTGGTTCTCATCACCATTCTACCCTCTCTCCAATTTGTTTAGGATCTCTCTTTCCCCCAAATTAAAGCCTGCATTCATAAAGCACAGTGCAAAAAAAATTACATTGGTTTTGAACTCAGAAGACCATGTTTTACCCTGTGCTATATGATGTTAGTCAAATCATATCTCCTAGATAGATGGCAAAGTGGTTATATCTCTGAGTCTGGAATCAAGAAAATCAACTCAAATCCAACTTCAGACATTTACTAGCTTTGTCATTCTGGGCAAGCCACTTAACCCCTGTCCATGTCAGTCTCCTCAGTGGTAAAATAAAGTTTACTTACTTCATAGGTATTGTTGTTGGCAGATAGGTAGATTCATAGGTAGATTGTTATTGGCACTAAATGAAATAATATTTGTAAAGTACTTGAGACATACATAATAGATATTTAATAGATGATTATTCTTCCACTCCCTCTTTAGAATTTTGGTTTCTTCCTCTATGAAAAAAAAAAAGCTTGCTCTCAAGGATTAGATACCAGATTTTGACTATTACCTCAGGCCCAAAGGCAAGCTTTTGGGTCTATACTCCAAAAAATATAGTTCACAAGCCACTTTCAATTAACAGGTAGCCAATAGACTCAATTATTCTTAAACAATGTATATACTCAAACGTCACAGCCAGAATAGTGATTTACTCCATCGCTAGCACCCATGATCTTGAAGGTCACTCTCCAACAAATATATACAACATACATTGGATAGAGTCTACTCAAAGTACAATGGTAGTAAGGGATATAGGACAAACATATGGCAAAGACTGCACATGAATGAGTTTTAGAGGTTTTGTGTTATAAGCAATTAAGAAGACCCCTTTGCTTACACCAAAGGGCAGCAATGGGGAGAAATTTTCTCTCTTTCTCCCTTCCGTACTAGCTACAGTATCATTGAAGATTCTAGACCCTAAATAGTCAATATTCTATCCAACTGGGAAAGAGAGAAAGTCCTGACAGAATTAGATAATAACAGTCATCCAAGGAAGGAAGTAGTTTTTGGGAGTGTAACCCTTGGAAAAATCAAGAGATGTGCTATGAAAAGGAATAGAACCTGAGAAACCAATGTGAGAACTCTAGTAAAGAGAGAAAGGGCTTTCTTATCTCACAAAATTGTTGTGAGAAGAGCCTTTCCAGCTCTGTCATAACAAAGTATAAAAATTGATCAGATTAAAATGTCCTCCCAAACCAATTTATATCTTGTTAGAGCTCAAGGTCCTGTATTACAGAGATGAAATTCTAACAATGGGATTTCAAACCTTAGCCAGCAGGAGTGTTGGGGAGAGTATTTTCTTACATGAGGAGCCTTCCTGAGACTCAGAGGAGAATAAAAGCTGATTCGGTATCAAGAGGTAGGATGATGATTCAGGGAGTTAGAGGACTCCTACCAGTATAAATCTTTAGAGACTAAAACTAATTGTCTATTCATCCTTCTTTTTTTTTGCCCTTCATAGGATATGGCTCTTCTACCTCCCTGTCCACTGCCATTACATACCTGCCCTGGCCCAACATAAAACTCTCAGAGTTTTTTAATGATTTTATTTGGGGCGATCTTGTGTTGTTTTTTTAACTGCTTAACCCCCTAAAGTGCATTGCTGACCTTATAATCTGATTCCATTCAATGACAAGATCCAGAATTCAATTGTGGCTTCACTGAAGCAGTTAGGTCCACCTCATCAACACCATGGGGAAGTACCACGCATTCAATGGTTCTCAGTATGCTCATCTATCCCTAGCTCTGACTCTTTCTTCAAGAAAATATTCAATTTTTAAATCTAGAAGGAAATGTTGTGTGGATTTATCTAATTAGTTACTTAGATCAGTCCCAACCTACAGAAAGACTCCTCCTTCTTCTACAACTTTGTTGCATTTAAATGCACTGAAATTATGTGAACTTGGCATTTATACAGCTTTTTACACATGATGAATGAAGCAAAAGAATAAAACTATCCATATCCCCATTGCTTACACAATGCCTAGAATATATTAGGTGCCTAATAAATGTTTTTTAATTGATTGATTGAAAACAGCTAACATATGGGCTATGGGCACATAGCTACTTCCAAACCCAGGCCACCCAAAACCAGTCTGTGCACGTCCAAACCCAGGAATTTAAAATAAAAAACATTTCAACCAAACCTCTTCCTCCCACTGTTATAGGGAGGAAAAAACATTAACCACTCATAGGATCATAGATTAAGAAGGGGAGATTTCAAAGGACAACTAGCTCAGATCCCTTACTCTGTATATGAGAAAAACTGAGACTTAGAGAGGTTAAATAACAACTGGCATATATCTAAGCACTTTAAGATTTGTAAAGCACATTATAAATACTATATCATTTGATTCTCATAATGACCCTGGGAAGTAAGTGCTATTATTATCCATATTTTATAGATAAAGAAACTGAGATAGACTAAGGTCAAGAGACTAAGAGTCACATAGGTAGTATATGTCTAAGGCTGCATTTGAACACATGTCCTCCTAACTCCAGGTCCAACCCTCTACCCAATGTGTCACCTAACTGCTTATGATTTTAAACTAAGGTCGCCTAGGCAATAAGCACGAGAAGGAGGATTTGAACCCAGCTTCTCTGGTTGCAGAGCAGGTATTTTTGTACTACACCAAAGGTCCCACCTTCCTCTGTTCATTAGATCCCCAACATCTCCTGATATTCCTCCTCCTCCCCTCATGATCCTCTTCCAATGAAGAGCAGTAAATGTGATTCCCTAATAAGACATAACCATCTCTCCAGCATCTAAGGGGAAAGAAATAGCAACAGAACTGTGTCTTTATTCCATATTCCCCTCTCACTAAGTCCTTGTTCCAAAGTTTATATGTTGGTCATGCCCATTGGGTTCCCTCAGCATCATTGCCCCCTTTTCCTTTTGTTCTTTGCCAGCTCTAGGTTTCTGTCTTGTTAGTCATAATTAGAAGGAGACAAGTAGAATTAAGAGGGGGCAGGAGAGTGAGAGAGTGCCACACTGCTAATAAACAAAGAAAGCGCCAGCCAGGATTGAAAAGGCTTCCTCTGATGTCTTCTATCAGCTCCTGCATGTATCGTTAAATTCAGTCACATATTGGTTAGTTTTGTTGAGCTTTTTTCCTCTTTGTTTTTCTTGTTACCAGAGCTGTCTCAAGGGACAGGTGGGGAATTGAAAGGGATGTATTTGGAAATGAAGGTGATGGGTATTAAAAATATATCAATAAAAATATTTAAAGAAAAAAGTATAGCTTAGCCTGAATTTTTCAAGACAGAAGTATGCAATAGTCAAAATTTATTTTCCAAGTCTTTCCATCTGTTTTTCTGCACCCACTTTCCCTATCATTTCCTATAATGCTTCCTTCCTGGACTTTTCTTGATGCCTTCCTTACCAAAACTTGTCATGATTCACAATCCATCATAACCTTGCAAATTGAATGAGACTAATCAGTTACAAAATCAGAAAATTTCAGAGCTGAAAAGGACCTCATTGGCCATCTAGTCAAGACCATGCTAGAAAAATTATTCCCATCTACAGCATATCTGAGTGAATGGGTACCTCCTCCTTCCTGAAATAGCCTGTTTTTCTTCTGGAAAACACCGAGTCTTAAGATTTTCTTTATGTCAAATCTAAATGTGCCGCTGCAGGTTCTGGTCAGTTTTTTTCTATTTCTGTTCTATAAGAGGTAAGCAGAGAAAGTTAACTTCTTCTTCCAGATGGCAGCCCCTCAGACACTTAAAGGAAACTAATATGTGCCCCCAAGTCTTCTCTCCTCCAAATTAAATATTTCAAATTTCTTCAACCCATCTTCATGTGGAATGGTTTTGAGGTTCTAGTGCCTTCTTCCGGATACTCTTCAGTTCCTCAAATTGAATACAGTACTCCAGCTGGTCTGTGCATGGCAGAATATAGTAGAGTGATCACATCCTTATTCCTGGAAACTAGGGATCTTTTAATGAAACATAATTTGAACTTAGTGTCAAAGCCAATCATTATCCTTCTTAGTAACTATTATCAGATCTACATGGTCTTCATTGCCTCAAAGGCAACAAACACTAATTAAGCACTTACTAGCTGTATTATTTAGTTTGTCTAGGCAAGTCACTTAACCTTGTTTCCCTCACTTTCCTCTGCAAAATGGGATTAACAATAGCATCTAGCTCCCAAGGTTGTTGTGAAGATCAAATGAAATAATAATCCTGAAGTGCTTAGCATAGTGCCTGGCACATAGTAAGTAATGTATAAATGTGTCTTATTATGTGCCAGGTACTGTGTATGAATGATAATGAGGGCCATGGTAGCAGGATCAATAAAGTAGATATTTGGTATAAGGAGACCTTTGTGCAAGAAACCTTCAAATCCATCTACATATAAAAGGAACTCGACAGGAAAATCTTTTGTACAACTTTAGTACACATTGGATAAAAGGGAAAGAAAGGATTGTAGCTCACTAGTCTATAGATCCTGCCTGCCCTTCCCTGCCCCCTGTTTTCCTTCTTCCCCCTAGGAAACACAGAGATATTTTAGGAATGTAACTCTAGATAACTTGGGCTATCGGGTTGCATTGCATCTGGTGAGTCCGGGTGAGGCAGCAAAGGACTAACCGTGGTGTGAAGCTAATGAGAAGGGCAAAAAGGAAAGAAAACTACTCAAGAGAAGGACATAGATTTAAAAAAAGATTTGGGACTACTGCATTTGGCTAGTGCAGATTGATAGCCTGATGCCCACCTGGAAGCAGAGAACCTTGAGAGTCCAATGAGGAACTTCAAGTATTTGCTAAGAAAATTGGTCAGAGTTCCCATAGTTCTTAAGAAAACAGGTTAGGGCCTCCTCAGTTAGTGACTCTTAAAACCAGCTCTTTATGTCTCTTTTAATTCTGTATATTGGCCTAGGGTAGTTACCCCTCTCTGGTTTCCATACAATGGAAATCTAACTTTCCTTCTAAAGGGGAAAAAAATGATCATTTTAGGAGTGAGGTTAAGTCATTCAAATAACCTTCACCTTCTAAACTGGTACCAGAAGTTTCTGCTAAGATGTGTTGTTACATGCAGAAACCAAAAAAAAAAAAAAAAAAAACCAAACCCTTCCCCAAGACAAAAATAATATTGTATGGTATGATGGATAGAGTGCTAAAGCTGGAATCAAGAGAACCTAAATTCTCTTGATTCTAGGCACTATTTGTAAGACCCTCTGCAAGTTACTTAACTTTTCTTTTAAAAAAAATTAGGTTTTTGAGTCTAAGAACAATTTGGAATTATTGAAAACACCATATAATTTCCCAAATGCAATTCAGCCTACTCTCTTCCTTCCATATAACTCTGGATATAGCTTATTTGTATATATATAATAGACATAATGTCTGTCCAGAATATAGATAAATAGATAGATAGATAGATAGATAGATGAGAGATGAGAAAGAATTGGGCCCATAACTTCCAAGGTCTCTTTCAATTCTAAACCCATGATCTTCTGATTCTAGAATACTCCCATCAAAAGGTGAAAAAAAAAAAAAAGACTCAGGAGTCACAAAATACAAAGAATGCTCTCGTCACTCATGACTCACAAGTTCAGCTCCCTGTGCAAACCTCAAATTGATGCAAGCCTGGGAAGGGGGCAAAAGTCACCCCTTGTGGGGAATGATCTGGAGGGATAAGCATTATCCCTGTGACTAGGGGGTGAGAAAGGGGGTGGAGTTAAACTGGAAACTATTGTAAGTCAAAATTAAATTATGCTTGCAATAGCTCAAGTAAGAATTCCATCTTCCATGACTTTGGGATGTGTTGGCTCACATAATACTTTTATATTCAAAAATAAAATAGAATATGAAGCCAACTCAGCCCTCCTCCTTCTGAACTCAGAGCTTTTATTGTCTGTCCCACTTATTTGATGATTAATTACACATTGCCTTGAGACTTATCGTGGACTCCTGTCTTGTGGTGGTAGTAGATTGTTTTTTTTTCTTTTTGAATTTTTCATGTATCTCTGTTTTGTCTCCCCAATTATATTATAAGCCCTGATAGAAAGAACTGTATCTTCTAATTTTTTATTTCACCCAGATCTCCTAGTATAATGCTTCAAACCAAGTCTGTACTTGATAAATGTTTGATTGATTGGATAAAAGGCAAAATGTGTGAGCACTCCCTCCGGTAACACAGATGGCAAATAAGTGGTTCAAGGGATAGAATGCTAGATTTGGAGTCATGAAGATCTGAATTCAAATTCTACCTCAGACATTAGCTAGGAACTCTGAAAAAAGTCAATTAATCTCTGCCTCACTTTTCTGGTCTGTAAAATAGGGATATTATTAGCTCCTGCCTCCTAGGATTGTTATAAGGATAAAATGAGATATTTGTACAATGCCTTTCAAACTTAAAAATACCTTATAAGATGCTAGCTGTTATTATTATAGTAATCCATCTATGCTTTCTCATCCTGATTCTTTTATTTAATTTAATTTTTTGGTAACATTTTAGTTCCAAATTGTCTCTCTCCCTCTTCCTTCCCTCTCCACCATAGAGAAGGCCACTATTTGCCATAGACAGATGTAGATATATAGATATATACATAACATATACATAAATATGTATATAGATATAGATACATTTGTATGTATGCATGTTGTGTAAAACCATGTTATACATATCCTGTATGATATTTGTTCATATCTTCCCATACATCCTTTTCTGGAGATCTATCCCACAAGCTGGAAGGATTCCCCAGATGTCTGTATAGTAGCCAGATTCAGCATTCCTTGCTCTTTACATGACTGACTCATCTTCTTTTCCCATGACTAAAAAAAGGATGGTACCTTTTTACCACTTCTTATATACACATCTACATTATGAAAATGCTTCAACCTGTTTACACTTACTACATATCTCTCTACTACATTCTGCCTCCCCTAGAATTCTTGAGACACTAGTACTTTATGATTCACAGTCCTATAACAACGCCAAAAACAAACAAACCAACCAACTTTGGTGCTAAAAAGATAGGTGTTAGTCTAAGAACAGTTTGGAAATGTTGAAAAAACCATATAATTTCCCAAATGCAATTCAGTTTTCTCTCTTCCTCCTAATTAATTTTGGATTTGCTTACTCTCTATAACGCCTGTCCAAGATATATTGATATAGATATATAGAGATAAATAGATGCATATATATGTAGATTATTGAGATGATAGATCCATCTATCGATGGATAGATAAATAGCCACTACACACTAATAATTCAGATGCATGCAAAAAGAAAGACAATTCCTGTCTTTAAGAAGTTTACATTCTAAAGGAAAAAAGATGAAACACACAAAAAAATGCTTAAAAAGGAAGAAAAATCAGAAGGAGAGGAAACCAAGAGGATCAGATGGAGAAATCCAAAGAAATAGCATCAAAAAAACTAAGAAAAAAGTCATCATGGGTGATTAGGGCATTTCTTCAAATGAGGTTCTGGGAAGGAACTCACCAACTGAAAAAGGTGCAGAGGCATCTTCCATGGTGAAAAGGCAGAAAGAGAAAGAGCAAACTCCAGGGTGAGAAAGCTGCTGGAAAGAAAGTAGGTAAATCATTGGGCTGTCCAGCCACCCTCATGCTTATAATATGAATAGTACTTATTTTCCATCCGTTGGCTTTTCCTGTATGGATTGCTAAAATTATCTCCTTTGAGTAGTCATGGACCTCCTTAAAGAAATCCTATTGTTTTCTAGATCTTAATTTAATCATTATAACCTGGCAGTAGGGATTATAACATCCATAAAGATTTTATATTGATAAGTACTCATACTGTTTAATATCTGTTAATGTCTCAGAATTGCCTTTTTGGTAAAAGTGTTATTGGTGGGATTTTTCCCATTCTTCTGAAATCTTCCCCTGTAGGAAAATTTTAGAAAAATTAATTAACTCTTTTGTGCCTTTAAAGTTGTGTCAAACAGCACCAATTTTTTTATGTGTATTGATCAGGCCCAGTTGTTCTCCTTAATTTCTTTTTTTTAAACTGTTTTTTCACTTCCTTATACAGATTTTGAGATACTAAAGTTTGAAGAGGCAGTTCTATTATTATCAATGATAAGCATAGCCCACCATCAAATCTGTTGTATTTTGCACTATTTGTTGTCTTTACAATTTCTTCTATAAATGTTCCTTGGATGATCTGGTTTGATTAGACATTACAAGTTTTCTATGCAGGTAGGTGGCATCGGGTGCCAGGAATGGAATCAGGGTGATTCATCTTCAATTCAAATCTGGCTTCAGACACATACTAGTTGTGTGACCTTGGGCAAATCACTTATCCCTATTTGCCTTAATTTTCTCACTCAAAAAAGCAGCTGGAGAAGGAAATAGCAAACCATTCCAGTATCTTTGCCAAGAAAACCCCAAATGGGGTCATGAAGAAGTAGACACAACTCAAACAACTAAATAATAATAACAACAAAAACTTTTCTGTTGATTCTTTTTCCCTTCATTGTTTTTATTATCTGTGAGGCAATCCTTTTCATAACTATATAGCATTTTCCAGTCTAATATGTTGTAAATGAATTTATACAAGAGACTAATAAAATCCTTAGATTTCAAGTCTCTCTCTTATGGGCTAGAAGAACAAGTTTTACAGATAAATGTTAGTTCTAGGCTATTTTGGCCTCCTCATGGTGGTGATTGGTTTAGTTAAATTAAAGCTTCTCTAATAAACATTGATGTTACAAGGTAAAATCTTTATTTTTGATAATTTCCTATATTTCAGGATAATTAGCTTATTTAAATAGGTTGAGTTAAACTAATAATTGGACTTCTTTCCATCTTTATCCTTTCTTCTAATTCATTATTAATTTTGACTTTTGCTCCAACTAATCTATGAATCTGACACATAAGAACTAAGAACTAGCATTTATATGGTCCTTTAGTGATATATACACACACACACACACACACACACACACACACACACATATATATATATATATACATACACACATTTAAGCTGCACAATGTTCTTGTGACTTAGTATTATTATCCCTGTTTCATAAATAAAGGTAATGAGGAATATAGTAATTAAGTAATTTGCCCAGGTCACACAGCTAGTGTCTAAGGTCACATTTGAACTCAAGTTTTTTATTCACTAAGCCCCAGCTTCTTGAATTGTGGATTACAACCTATAAGAGTCCTCATAACTAAATGTGGGAGTTAATTTTGTGACCCCCAATTTTCTGATTTATTATCAAATCATATATGCAAATCAAACCTACTTTATATACTTATATACCTGAGATCATGTAAAAAATTTCTCAGGTGAAAAAGGATTGTGTGTGAAAAAAAATTTAAGAAGCCCTGAACTGGCTGCCTATATGCAAAATAATTAGTCATTTCCTGTCTGCTAAATATAAAACCTATTTCATTTCTGTGATATCATTTAGTATTCAAAGATTCAGAGGAAGGTAGGAAGATTTGTGGAAGGACATGGGCAACAACCATACAAGATATGAAAGCACAGATGAATTTTGATCTATGTCTTGAGAAAAAGTAACCACATTGATCTGATCAGACTAGTTGTCTGAATTTTCTGTATATTGAAATATTGAAGAAATCTGGTCAAAAAAAAGTTCTTTTTCTGAAGCTCTTTTTTCTCTTTCATTTAAAAAAAAATTTCAGTAGCATATTTGATTCCCTTCTTAAAGAAAACACACATGACATTAAAGGTGGGAGAATTCTGGATCCTTCATAAAATGCTGACCTCTTTCACCTTTTTATTTTAAGCCATATTTCCTAGAATATTTTTCACCATCCTCACTTGTGCCAGCCTTCTCATTGAAATCACTAAGTGTCCACATATATGCTGACTTGGAGTAGAGAATCTTGTCAAGGTCTTCAGAGAATATTCCTATTTCTTTTCCCTTTGAAAAAGAGCCTAGATTCACAGATTTTGAGATGTAAGTACCTAAACTACAATTAGAAATGAAGCTAAATTCATTGTGATCTTTTGGTTACTGGTGCATTACAATCCTTGTAAGTGGAATGACCAATGTGTCCCATGAAATGAAGGTGTTTCTTGTTCCTTTGAGATGCTCAAAGAAATCAACTTTATCTATTCCTCTATTTTGCCTCTCCAAGGAAGATGTAAGAATTCCTTTTTCAATTAGGAGAAATTTCTTGATTCTTGGCTTTCATTTTTAGTGAAATTATAAATATCAACATGACCCAGTTCATCCAGTTGTATATTATCTTACTGGTCATTGGACAGAGAGATCACATTATCACCAATAAATAAATTGGTATTTATTTGTGGACTAAAAACTTTAGGTCTCTCTTTAAGCCACACTTTCTCTATCACTGAAAAGTAGAAAAGATATATGTATATATAGGTCTAAAAATATTTTTTAATTCATTTCATGGGTTGTTTTAATCAAATAACACATCACCTAGTGGACAAACTATAGATTATGAGCCTCTTGAATAAACTAGGCTGGTCTTTGGACAGAGTCAATCAGCAAGCATTTATTAAGTGTTTGCTATGTACCAGACACTGTGCTAAGTGTTGGGGATACAAAGAAAGGCAAAAATTGTCCTTGATCTCAGGGAGCATCTAATGGGGAGACAACAAGCAAAGAACAAAAATATAAAGTAAATGGAAGGCAATCTCAGAGGAGAATACAGCTAGAGGATCAGGAAAGGTGTTTGAAAGAAAACAGGATTTAAATCTGTCTCTAAACCTAATCCCAAAGTCTCTAGCATGGTAGATAGAAGACTTCTATAATAAGCTTTCCTGGCTTTTATCTTAGTGTCTTTCCTGTGAGACTATTCCCAATTTGTCATAGATATAGATATGTACATTTATATAAATATATCTGTATGTGTATGTATATACAAAAATATGAATAGATATAAATGTGTGTATGGTGTGTGTGTGTGTGTGTGTGTGTGTGTGTGTGTGTGTGTTGTCTCCTCCATTGGACTGTGAGCTCTTTGAAGTCTACCTGGAATAGTTCTTTTTATTTTTCCTTAGCAATTTTTGTCAAATCATGAGTTCTTACTCCAGCAGTTGCAGTCTTTGGGTTTATTAAACATTATACTACTTCATTTGCTTTGATACATTGTATAGCTAATCTATTCCACTGGTTAACTTTTTGTTTTTTCATCACTACCTAATAGTTTTGATCATTACAACTTTGTAGTATAGTTTACAATACAATGTTGCTATATACCTTTCGTAAATACTTTTTTTCTCATTATTTCTCTTAATAAACTTGATCTTTTGTGCTCCTCCAAATAAATATGATTATTTTTCCTAGCTCTCTAAGGCAGTTCCTTGATATTTAGTTGATATTACACTGAATTACCCTGAAATTATTTTAACTGGTATTTCTATTATTATATTGGTATGGCCTAAACATAAGCAATTAATTGTATATATTAATTGATGCCAAGATCATAATAAGCATTTAATAAATGAGTGCTTACTAACTTACTGAAAGTATGTTATATTTTATCAAAAAGCTTTTTCTGCATCAATTGATATGACCATGTGATTTTGATTATTTTGTTATTAATTTTGTCTATTATGTTTATAATTTTCCTAACATTTATCTAATCTTGTTTTCCTGGTAGAAAATCAACTTGCCATAATCAATAAACTTCTTGATCACTTGCTGTATTATCTTTGCTAATATTTTATTTAAAATTTTGTGGTCTGCATTCATTAGAGACATTGAACTACAATTTTCTTTCTCTGATTTGTCTCTCCTAGGATTAGGTATCAAAATCAAAAAGAAATTTGGTAAGATCTTTTATTTTTCTCTTTTTGCAAATAGGTTATGTACTATTAATTGTTCTTTGAATATTTAATAGAATTCACTTGGAAAGCCATCTGGTTCTAGAATTTATTAAGAACATATTTATGGATTATTTAATTTTTTTTGAGAAATTGGATTATTCATATTCTCTATTTCTTGTTCTGTTAATCTGAATATTTCATATTTTGTAGAGATTCACATATCTCATAAAAATTATCAATTTAATTGGTGTACAGAGTGTCCCAGAAATCTTAATGTGGTTTTAAGCTATTAAAGCTTAAAGGCTTTATTAATTTTCTTTATTTGCTATAATTCTTCCTAGCAATTTTGTTTTCCTCTATCTTTTAAAAATGAGAATAGTTAATGGTTTATTTTACTGCCTTAAAGACCTTATTTATCAATTCAAACTTTTGCTTTTAATTTTGATAATCTCATCTTTTTTTTTCAGAAATTCTATTTTGAGTTATATTTTTAATATTTGATGGTTTTCAAAAGGTTTTTTTAATTGTATGTTCTTTATCTCTTTTGTTGACAGAAGAGTTTCAAGATAAAATTTTTCCTCTTAGGACTAATTTGTTGTGCTATCTCATTTTCATTTTCTTTAAGGAAACTTTCTATGATTCTTATAATTTGTTCTTTGACCTATGAGTGTTTTAGGATTAAGTTAGTTATTCTACAATTAAATTTTTTCCTCTCATTTAAAAGCTCTTTATTAAATTTAATTGATGGTCAAAAAAGAATATTTTAATATTTTGGCTTTTATATATGTTTTTGAGATTTTTATGCCCTGATACATGGTCAATTTTTGTAAAGGTTCTATATAGAGTTGAGATATACAGCTAATCCTTTTATCCTTATTTAATAATCACTAGAAATTTATAAAAAATTTATTTTCTCAACTTCTTGTTTGTAATCTATTTGTTAGCTTTGTCTAAGTCTGAAAGAAATAATTTAGAGATGGGATAATGGCAGGATAGATGGAGTAAGATCCCCTACATGTTGATAGAGCCCCATGGAAATTTATGGAGCCATAGACAAAAATTACACAAAATGGGCAGACATCTTTGGAGTGCAGTCCTTATCACTGGAGAGAGTATACGCATCAATATGTTATATATCCATCCAAGTAATAAAGTCTAATGTCATTCATAATAGCCTATTAACTCCAAATTTACTCAGCTATTCTCTAGTTACCAGGTACATAGTTGGTTTCTATTTTTTTCCTTGCATTAAAAAGTAAAGTAGCTATAAGTAATTGTGTGTATATAAGTCATTTTTTACTTATCATTTTGGTATGGATCCATGATTTCATTGGTACCAGGAACTACCAGTTCTGCAAATATTTGTATTAGGCCAAAGTAGATTGGCAACATTTGTGTAACTATTTTTAAAAGAGTTGCTTGTTGATGTGGAGAAATTAAGTGAATCATCTAAGATCACACAATGTCACTCTATCAGCTAAGCCCAGGAGATACAAAGAAAAGCAAAAAAAAAAAAAAAAAAAAATCTCTGCTCTCAAGGATCTCATAGTCTAATAGGAGAATTGCATACAAACTATGTACGTAGGAAGGAACTACTATTAAGAAGGACTGGGGAAACGTTTCTTGAAGAAAGTGGGATTTTGGCTAAGAATTGTAGGAAATCAGAGAAGTTAAGAGGAAGAAATAAAGAAGGAGAGAATTCAAGGCATGGGGGAGGCATGGTATAAAACTGGGGGAAAGTAGGAAGGTTATGGAGATTATCAAAGCCAAATAAAACTATATTTTACCATGGAGGCAAAAGAAAATCATAGAGTTTATTGAATTGAAAGTAACTTAATCAGACTTATGCTTTAGAGAGATTATTTAGTTCAGTGAAGGATTGACTGGAGTGGGAAGAAACTTGAAGCAAGAGACCAATCAACAGACTTTGGCAATAGCTTGGGCAGGAGGAGATGAGAATACACACCAGGGTAGTAGCAAGTTCAGAGGAAAAAAGGAGAGATAAAGTTTAAAAAAAAAAAAAGACTTGACAATTGATTTGGACATGAGGAAATGCTTCAAAGGTAAGACTTGAAGATCTTTCTGTTCATGAAGCTGACTCTCTCACTTTATCAGAGGTATCATGTAATTAAAGCCTATGAGATCTTACACTGCAGAATGCAGTTTGAACTAGATTAAAATGTAATTGGCAAATATTTAGCAAAACAAATAAAAACAATAAAATACAGGTAACATTATATATTTTTAAATTAACTCAATATGTGGCTTATAGTATCTTTATGTACCAGTTAGGGAGTAGTCCAGCTTCTATTTGAGTTTGACACCGCTTCACTACATACCATATACATCCCTCTCACCAGTGACTCCAAGAAACATAGCATGTAAAACCTTCTAGTAAAACCCCAGTAAAAACCATCTAGGCAGATGATCTACAACATGTTAAGGGTAGCCAAAAGTCTGCAAGTTCATAAGTGAGTTAAGGAAGTGTCTACTTCAAGCATGTGAAGACTTTCCCTGGCAGAATAAAGGGATGAGAACAATTAGTTCCAACAGCCATGAAGGTGGCTGAAGCTGGGTTATGGAGCTCTTAGAATTCCAGACATTGAAGACATCAATCCACTGAATCCCTGGCCAACACCATCTTGATTTTTGTGCTGCCATTTGAACTTCAGTGACTCTGGAAGAGAAGATGAGGTGACAACTTTGTGCAACTCTACCTCATTTAAATCCAACTCATAAGCAAGTCAAAATAGCACCCTATGATGTCACTGATCCTCTTCAAAAACAAAGGGTAAACAACAATGACATATCATGCTACTTCTTTTTTTTTTTTCCATTTATTTTATTTATTTTTTTTTAATTTAATAGCCTTTAATTTACAGGATATATACATGGGTAACTTTACAGCATTAACAATTGCCAAACCTCTTGTTCCAATTTTTCACCTCTTACCCCCCCCCACCCCCTCCCCTAAATGGCAGGATGACCAGTAGATGTTAAATATATTAAAATATAACTTAGATACACAATAAGTATACATGACCAAAACATTATTTTGCTGTACAAAAAGAATCAGACTCTGAATTATTGTACAATTAGCTTGTGAAGGAAATCAAAGATGCAGGTGTTCATGCTACTTCTTAAAATCATTTTTAGGCCAAAGTCTTATCAATGGAATTAGTTCTGGATTCATTATATATTGTCAAATTGTTCTCCAAATCATGTGCCATAGTCTATAGTCCTACAAACAATGTCTCTATGTCTCTGCAAATCTGACAACATAAAATTTTTGTCACTCCTATTTTTTCCCAATTTAGTAGGTGTGGTGTTCTTTTTCTTTTCTAAAATATGATGGTTCTCTGTGAGAGCAGGTTTCTTGCGGAGGTTTTCGGGAGGCAGCCTTAGTTTCGGTTCTGAGTAATAATCACTCCAAATACAGCCAGCTTATAAAATCCAAACGTTTATTTCTTATCTCTTTCCTTGGGCCCGGTTAGCTTTCTTAGAGGCCTATCTCTCTGCTTGGTTCCAAGAGCTCTTGCAGCTTGTCCTTTGCCTCTGCTTTCTTCAGCCTCCAGCCAGCACAAAGGTAGAAGATGGAATGAATCTGACTCCACCTCCAAGAGTGGGCTTCTGTATCTCCCAGAGTGCTCTTTGGCCCTGAGAGCTTCTTGCTTATATATGCTGTTCACTGAGTACACACCAATCATTATATCACTGGGAAACCATTATTTGTTGTTTGATTAAATTGATGCTAAACTAGATTTAACCACTGTCTCCTCAATTCCACTTAATACCTTGTTTCAAGTTCTGGCCCATAATATCTTGTAGAATCAGATCAATCATACAGAACCATGCTAAATTAGATAATTATTGTCTCTATCAACTCTAATGAGTTAATACTTTGTAAGGATTCCAACAAGTAGATATAAAGAAGTGTCTATGATTGTCTTGTTTGGATCTTTTTCTCATGATAGAATTTGAGCTTCTTCTCATGTGGTTACTTATCTCCTTCAAAAACTGTCTATTCATATGACTTGACCACATAAAACTGATTGTTTCTGAAGGAAGAGAACAGCTGATGAGACAAAATTGTATTAAGCAAAGTCACCATCATCACAACCTTAAGTATTCATTAAAATTAGGTATATGAAAAACCAAGTTAGAAAAAAACTGAGAGAATGTGCAGGGTGATTTGATGTCATTTAATGTCAAGATGATTTGAAATCATATTGTTGTGTTATGTTTCTGTTACTAAGGGTTTGGAAGCTTAATAATTCAGCTGTTCTATCAGCTGTGAGCTACTCACATTTCATAATTTTCCTTGTTAGTAACACTACCTTAAACATAGTTACTTTCCAGAAATACATATGATAGGAGTTATGGTACCTTAACAGCCCAGAAATGTCTCCTACTCAGAGCAAGCTTCAGCTGATTTTTCAGAAAGGAAAATGCCTTCCTATGTGACCTGGAGAAGATTCAGGAAGATAAACAGGTCTCTATTCATGTCATAGGGGCTCTGCTGGCTGTCATCCCTCCCAAGGTGACTGATTCATGAAGTTCATTGCATGCCATGAATTTGCATAGCTTGAAAGAGATTAAGTTTAGGAAAATCTGCAGGAAATGCCATGGGGCAACAAATTTACAGAACTTCTGATAACCTTTAGTCAATAAACATTTATTAAGCACTTATTTTGTGCCAAGCACTATGCTAAGCACTGAGTACATTAAAAAAAAAAAAAAAAAAAAGGCAATCCCTATTATCAAAGAGTTTACAATCTAATGGAGGACAACAAAATCAATAAGAAGCTAACATCTTATGTTGAATCTTATGTTCTAAAGCTGGAAACAAGAATTGGAGGACCTTGAGTCCAACTCCCTCAGACTTGGAAATCAAGTCTCAAAGAACCAAGTTTATTTGATTCACTTAAACAAGTGGCTAATGTTGTTGTTTAGTCATTTCATCTGCCTGACTCTACATGATCCTATTTGGAGTTTTCTTGGCAGAGATACTGGAGTGGTTTGCCATTTCTTTTTTCCAGTTCATTTTACAGATGAGGGAACTGAGGCAAACAGGAGTTAAATAACTTGCCCATGGCCATACAGCTAGTTAAGTGTCTGAGGCTAGATTTAAACTCCTATCTTCCTGATTTCGGGCCCACCACTCTATCCTCACGGAGCTGTAAGGCTAAGTTGTAGCTCAATACAGATCCTCTGATTCTAAAAACAGTACATTCTCCACTGTGCCACATGACTAAAAGTAAGTGATTAGAATGTAAATATGAAACAGCTGACTTGGAGTCAAAAAACTGGATTCAGGAGATTTTTATGCTCCTATTTACTATCTGTGTGACCTGGGACTAAGTGGTTTAATCTCTCTCGGTGTTTAACCGCACATTTGTTTGTGTGTTTTTTAATGGATAACATGAACTCACGTCTGTTCTGACATTTGCCACATATCTCTGTGTCTTGAATGCTCTTCCTCCTGACTTCCTTTAAGACTCAATTCAAATCCCACTTTCTGTGGGAGACTTTCCCTGGTTCCTTCTCTCCTCCACCAATAATACCTTCTCTCTGAGATCACCTTCCATTTACACTATATATTTTTTGTATATATATCTAGCTTTTGCCTATTGTCTCCTCCATCTAAATATGATCTCCCTAAAAGCAAGAATCATGTTTTTCCAATTATATTCTCAGTGTTTAACACAATGCCTAACATATACATTAAGTACTTAATTAATATTTGTTAATATTTTCCATAGACAAATTACTTAATTTCCACCAAATCTTAACTTGTTTCCAAAAAACAGAAAGTACCCTATAAATACAACCTAGCTTGTTACTATAATTATTTCTTAGGTTCCTATGTACCACTATCATGGTGTTGTGTGAAGTGGATCCTGAGTAGATTTCTCCCAACTAAAAATGATTCTAAAATATAATTTCCATATTTTTAATAGAACCTCAAAAGACATTTCAATGCAATGCAATCTAGTTTAATTCTGTAAACACTCATTGAATAAATAACATATTGTGTTGAGTGTGATGATAAATAGTTGAAAAACAAAGTAATCTCTGCCCTCCAAGAGTTTATGGGTTAATAATACAGGAATGGTTACACATACGTGTATCCTTCTTTTGCTTCTTTTATCACTTTCTGTCTTGTATCATAAGGATATATGTCTATCTTTTGCTATTCTTCCAGTATTAGCCCATAAGCTCTTTAGAGAACAATGACTATTTTGTACTTCAACTTTTTATATGCAGTACCAAGCATGGTACTTTTCTTATGCTGAATTGAATTAAATTGCATAGCATTGAAATGTCTTTTCAGATCTTGTTCAAAAATTTGAAAATAAAGATGTTCTCTGTTTAATGGTCAAATATAGAGACAGACATTATCATTATATAAGCCTTATGTTATTTAAAAAAAACTTTTCTGGTGTTTATATCTTATCTTTCTAGCTAGAGGTAAGATGCTATTATAAGAGTAGGAAGATTGCAATCTCATAAGATTTTAGAGTTCTCCAGGCCTATAGAGATTTAGTCAGTCATTTGCAATCGTGTCTGACTCTTTGTGACCCTATTTGGCAAAGATATTGGAATGATTTGCCATTTCCTTCTCCAGTTCATCTTATAAATAAAGAACTAAGGCAAACAGATTAACTGACTTGCCCAGAATCACATAGCTAGGAAGTGTCTGAAGCCAAATTTGAATTCAGGAAGATGGATCATCAGTCCAGGAGTTCTATCTACTGGACTATCGACCTGCCTCTTGAAAATTATCTACATCATCCTTTGATTGTACATATTGGTGCAAAACAGTAAATTAGGAGGTAGGAGACCTGGATTCAATTCACAACTCTATCATCATTTTACAATATGGCCTGGGCAGATATTTAACTCTCTGGTTTTCTCTTTTCTCCATTGGAAAAATGGAAAAAATAATATTTCTGCAACATATCTAGTATGATGATCAAATGGAAAACATGATGGAATAGTAATGAGTTATATTAATGAGTCTAATAATGATGATGGTAGTGGTGGTGGTGATGGTACTGGTGGTAGTGACAGTAGTAATGGTGATGATGGCAGCTAGGTAGAACAGTAAACAAAATGTGGGGCCTAGAGTCAGGAAGCCCTGAGTTCAAATCCAGCCTCTAACACTTGCCTGGGTAAGGCATTTGACCTCAGTCTGCTTCAGTTTCCTCATCTGTAAAATGAAAGTAATAAAGCACTAGAGTTGTTGTGAGGATCAAATAAGATGCTAATTATACAATATTTAGCTCAGCCTCTGGAAAATAGTAAGCTCTATATAAGTGTTAGTTATTATTATTATTGTTACTATATATGGCTTGCCTTACCAAGAATGAAGCCAGCCTTGGAAATAGCACATTCAAATCTTTCCTCTGACACCTCCTGGCTCAATGACCCTAGTTAGGTCATAATTTCTCAATGTACTAGGACAATCTCTCATACTACAAGTTATAGAATAAGTGCCAACCTTAATTAAGAGAAATGGTTCCTCACCAGGCACTCCCTCTGCCAATGAAATCACAGTTCCAGCCCCCATCATTATCCCTGCATTAGAGTCCTTCTTTCTGTCATCCTAGGGGTATGGATTCAAAAGTGGAATGTGTAAGAAATGAATATTTCTCTTATACATAATAACTAATTATTATATTGGGAACAAGGCTTTTCCCCTTTTCACTTCCTCATCCAGAAACCAACCAATATGGAAAAATCTCTCTTCGAGATTTATCCAGGCCAAGATCTAATCTGACAGTAAAAGTAATTTTAAGTTTGGGCATGTTCCTGCTCAATGTGTTTGCTTAGGCAGATCTGAGATAATGTTGATTTTTCTTATTTTCAAAGCAGATAACATGGAAAGAATGCTTCCTCGACCAAGATTTGAGTGACCTAAGTCACATACTCCCGCATGGCCCATCTCTCACTGTGTTAACCAATGAGAGTTGAGTAGATATCTGGAAGTACCTACTCTTCCAAGGGCATATAAACTGTGAACCCACCACCATGAGGAAACTTTGGTCTGATAGAGACAGCCAAATGACCATCCTTTTATTAAAAATATGCCGGCCTTGTTAATAAAATGACTAAATTACCTAGAAACTATGTCTCTTGAATGTTTTAATTGTCATAGTTGATTAGGTCAAAGGTAATAACTTTCCTCAGATAATTTCAAATGACTTTTCAGAATAAATGGACTAATTCACAACTCCACCAAGAGTGAACTCATTTGTCTTCCCTTAGTCCCTCCAACATTAATTGTTTCCATTTTTTTAGTGTGTGGAAAACCTTAGATTGTGTTGATTTCCATCCAACAGTTGTATTTTATAAATGGGGAGACTAGAAACACAGAGAAAGTAGTGACAACTCCAAATGAAAGGTTGACAAAAGTCAGAGCTGGAACCCAAGTTCCCTGAATACATATTCTTTGTTATCTATTCAGACACCACAAGTTATAGAATTTCCACTTTTAGAAAACCCTGGTATTTATATCATGTCATTTATATCAGTAAGAGATAAAAGAAAGAAAAATGGCAGCTGTAAAGGAGGTTAAATATCTGCAAACAGCCCTCAGCATTCCCCCACCTAATTCTTTTGTGTTCTGAATTCATTTCCCCTGGGCCAAGAATCAAGCTCTGCTCTGGATGAAAAAAAAAAAAAAAAAAAAAAAAAAAAAAAAAAAAACACTTTTAGAAATACAACCTGAAACTAAGATCCTATCTTTAGGGAAAGTGGCTAAAGAACTTAAAAAGGTTTAGGCAAGATAAGTATTAGCCATCTGTCCTCTCCCCAGGAAGACTACAGGTCCTGAAAGGAACCTGAGCTTTCCATCTCCCATTCCTGGAATTGATTCCCATCCCATTGCCCAATTCAGATGCCTTCTCCTCCAAGAAGCCTTCCCTGACCTCGAAAATGATCCCTCTCTCCTCAAATTTCTTGGAGTGCTTTGTTGGCCCTCCTTTGCCCCCATTAAATCCTATCCTGTGTCATTCCTCATATTCAATACCTTGCATATGACTTGCACATAATAAAATAAAATTTATTTACTGCATTATATTTACTGAATTTTTTTTTGCATTCATTCACTGCATTATTTACTGAATTAAACTGCAGTGAATTGGCAAGACACTCAACTACTTCAGAGAAATCTCATAAGGAAACTAGGAAATTTATTTGCTCAATTTTGGTTGGGGCAAAAGAATTGGAAGAGAAACATCAATCTAATCATTGTTTTTAAAGATGAACAGGTATCTTCTAGTAAATGTTTAACAACTAGCTCTTCCCAAAAAGTGTACTAATGATACATCTGCTTTGTTAAAATTCTCATCACCTTCATTATATCTAGTCTCTCTTTGTAGCATTTGTAGATTTTCACAGTATAACCATGCTCATACTGAAATTTCAACTATTAGCTCTAATTTGAGCTGGCTCCATCATATCCTTGTTTGAGTAGCAACATGATACAATGGAAGGAGAACTTTTGTTCTGTGTTTGAAGGACATAGATTCATTCCCACTTTCCATGTGTTTGAGTTGAGGAATTTTTTTAGACCTGTTTTCTCGTGTGTAAAATAGGAGTTTGGATTTGATCCAGATTTCTTAAACTCTTTCTACTCACAATCCCTTTTTGCCTGAGAAAATTTTCCATGATCTCAGGTATATAGGTTTATAAAATAGATATATACATATATAGATACAGATATATAAATATAAAATAAGTACATAAATCAAACTTTTACTGATAATTAATAATTTTACAACCCCAAAATTCAGTTATGAAACCCCATATAAAGTCATAACTCACAGTTTAAGAAACTAGAGATTCGGAGACCTCTAAAGGTCTATTCTAGCATTAAACCTGTGATTCTGTTTATTCCAAAATACCGTTTTTGCCCAGTTTCTTCTTTTCTTCTCTTCTTTTCCTTCCTCTCATTTCTGGTTCTGGGCCAAGTGGTGGTGATCAAGGTTCATATCTGGGCAAAGTGAATGAAGTTAGGAAACGAGAATCAGAGTAAATGGAAAATAGGAAATTTTTCACACACACACACACACACACACATCTTTTCAAAGATGGTTTGGGAAACCATGATGGATGCATTAGAAAAGGGATAGATCAGGGGCAGCTAGTTGGTGCAGAGGATAGAGCACCAACCCTGAAGTCAGGAGGACCTGAGTACAAATTTGACCTAAGACACTTAATACTTCCTAGCTGTGTGACCTTGGGCAAGTCATTTAACCCCAATTGCCTCAGCAAGAAAAAAAAAGAAAAGACTAGCTGGAAGATTAATTAGTAGGCATATCTTCAGATGATGTACTGGAAAGAATGCTCATCCCAGAGTGAGAAGAGGTCTGGGTTAGATTCTCACCTCTGACCCTTAATCATTGAGTGACTATGAGCAAATCATTCAATATTTCTGAGTCTGTTTTTTATTCTGTAAAATTTATTGAGGAGGGCCTGTAGAATCTATCTCATAAAGTTGTCATGAGATTCAAATAAGATATGTGTTTTACAAACTTTAAACATGCATTCTTTATTAAGTAATTACCATGTGTCAAGCACTGTTGACCTCTGAAAGTACAAAGACAAAAAATATTAAATAATTCCTGTCTTCAACGAGTGTACAATTTAAAAAGAAAAAAATGTACCCAGACAAGTAAATATCGAATATATTAAAAATAATATTAAAGATGGAGACAATCTAGTAATAATAAAATTATCATAAAATATTTCATTAGAGCTAAAAAAATAATAATAAAATTCATCTGGAAGAACAAAAGGTCAAGAATATCAAGGGAATCTATGAAAAAAATGTGAAGAAAGCTGGCTTAGCAATACCAGATTTCAAATTATATTACAAAGCATTAATCATCAAGCATTTCTAAAAGCACCTACTGTGTTCTGGACATTGCAAAGCATTAAGAATACAAAGAAAAGCAAAAAATAATCCCAGTTCAAAAGGAATTCACAGTCTGATAGAGGAAACAATATGCAAACAATTACTTACAGAGAAGACATGAAGGAATAAAACTGGGGGTGGTAACAGAGGCATCAAGTTTAGGGAGAACTGAGACTTGAAGGAAGTCAAAGATTCCAAAATATAGAGGTTAGAAGGAGTACATTCCAAGCATGAAAGATGGTTTGTACTAAATAAGATATACACTCTATATACAGGATATGAATAAGTTGGAACATTGTACATACAGGATAGTCAAGTTTGGCTCAAAAGTTAAGTGGATGAAGGGGAAAATTTTCTAATTAGCCTGGAAAGATAACCAGTGGAAGAATTTATATTTTAACCTTTGGGGTTTTTTTTTCTTTTTCCTTAATTGCAGGACTAAAATTTTAGCTGAGACAAGGGGTTGTTCTTGTAGAATTAAACGTTACTGGCTACAACTTCTTAGTACAGGAAAGAAAGGCTGGTTCATCCAGTGAGCTGTGTAGGTTAAATTAAGACTAGCAATGTCAAGGTCCCTCTCAGCTGTCCTTTATCTGTAACATTCAACTCAAAGAATCACAGCTATCCTCCTTGGGGATTGAAGCATTTAATTCTTGCCTGTATTAGGCAACTCCAATGTACTCAAGAGATTTTAGAACTAGAAGAAATCTTAGTCATCTTTTTTTTTAATTCCTTTTTTTATACATGATTTCTGGGAACATGTAAAATGAGTGAATGGGAATACAATATGGACCAATGGGGAAAAAAGTTGTATTTAGAATTAGGGGATCTGGTTTGAAATCCCAAATCTTTGCTTACTACTCATGAGTCATTAGGCAAGTCACATAAGACTTGTGAGCCTCGGTTTCCTCATCTACAAAATGAAAGGGATGGATTTGATCATCTTAAATCCCTTCCAGCTTTAAATGTATTATTTGAAAAATGGTATGAGGTAAGGCTGAATAGATAGATTGCATCAAGATTTGGGAGGGCCTTGAATTGACAGGATTCAGAGGTTTTGCTGAAGATTTTTAAGTCAAGGAATGATATGCCAAAAGCAATATATGAGGAAGATGATTTAAAAGGATAAAATAGAAATGAACTAGAGGCTGGGAAGTCAGTGAGGAGGATTTTTTTAAAATGGTCTAGGAAAGAAAGAAGCAAGTATTTATTAAGTCCTACTATGTACCAGTTATTGACTATAATCTCTTAGTATAGGGGAAAAAAAGGCTGGTTTATCCAATAAACTATGTAGGCAAAATTAAGTCAGGCAACATCTTAGTTTTTTACAAATATCATCTCATTTTATCTTTACCACAACCACAAGAGGTAGTTATTCTTATAATCCTCATTTTACAAATAAGAAAATTGGGGCAAATGAGTTAAGTGACTTGACCAGGGTCATATATCTACTAAGTATCTGAGGCTGAATTTGAGCTCAGAGCAACCTGATTTCAGGTCCAATGCTCTATTTATCACATTAGCCAAAAAAGAAGAGATGAAGGCCTGAACTAAGGTCATTGAAATGAGATTGGAGAAGAATTGCCAGTAGAATACTACAGACACTGAAGTTTGTTTGACTCCCTGTTCAATATTGTTTATCACCATCAACATTAAGATATCCTTTAGAAGGGTAGCCATTAAGTCCTTTTCATACCTTGGTGTGGACTGATTTGCCTAAAGCTGAGTGGAATAACTTAATGAATAGTCACCTCACTATCTCTTTAATATTTTGTTTCCTAACTGATAAAAGGAATGGGCGAAATAATGACCTCTAAAGGTTCAAACCGTTCCTGGGTTTGGGTTTGGAATTTTGAACTGGATTTATTTATTTGATCCTTAGAATGGGATGATAGGCCTGGACCATTTTTCTTCCAGTTCTCAGATTCTGTGTGGAAAAAGACAGCATGCTATTGTAGAAAGAATCCTGGCTTTGCTATTGGAGGAACTAGGGTCAAAGGCTGGTTCTGCTGTAAATTAACCTCAATTTTTCAGTTACAGAAGCCGTTGGAAGACCACTCAACCAAACTGAACCTGAATTAATAGTTTTCCTCAACAACCTACAGAAGAATCTTCCAGCCTTCACTTGGAGACTTCCCATACTAGGGGAACTCACTACTTCCCAACGGACCCCTTTCTATTCTTAGAATTCTAATTATTAGAGCATTATTCTTAATAATCAAATCTAAATCTCTTTCTTTGGAACTCACCTGTACTGCTTCTCATTCTTCCTTCTATGGCCAAGCAGAAGCAATCTAGCCTCTGTTCTACAATGACAGTTCTTCAAATACTTGAAGATGATTTTCATGTTTCTCCCAACACTTCACTTCATCAAACTAAATATCCTTCGTTCCCAATATAGCAGTTAATAAATAAAACATAGCAGTGAATCATTTCTGGAATAATATGGGGTACAAGCTTCCCACCATCCCAATCCCTAGAAAAGAACATTGGACTAGAGAATCCCTAAACTCCATTATAGCTCCATATTGGGTGGTGTAGTATGTTTGGAGGAAGGAGAGAGGACCTGGCTCCTCACTGACTTGAAAGAGTAGACATAGGTGAAATAGCATAATGGGATAACACTGGCAGCCAGGAAGATGAGAGAAAGCATCAGAGAGAGAAAGAGAGAAGGATCCAGCACTAGGGGGGAGTAGGAAAGGGAAGAGAGAATTCCTCAGCCAATTTCACAATTTTGCCCAGAGCCATGGAGCTGCAGGCTACTTTTTTTTCAGGACCTCCAAACACTTCTTTCCAAAGGGAAGATTTCCATAGACCCCTGCAGTTCTCCTCAGCTGGCCTTTGGCCAGGATCCTGGGGCCAGCTTCCTAAAAACTATGGAAAGTGCCAACAACTCTTGAGCAAGCTTAATTTTCTGTTGTCTCCCCAGACAAACAGCATCTCATCTTCCCCCTTTCCTTCTCTACAAAGGACCCACGTAAGGAAGATGACATTTCTCGGCATCCCTTTGCTTACGGAGTCATGGAAAGGAACCTTTTAAAGCAAAGATCCTAGTCCATAAATATGTCATAAATTCATAATCAAGTTCTCTGCGTTCTTTGTATTTTTATGTGGTGCTTCAAATATTGCCCTGGCCATTTCTTTGAATTCAAATGTTCTTAGTACACGATTATGGAGAAGGGGTTGTTCACCATGGGAATTTATGACTGGTGCTTTTATGGGGATGGGGGGCAGGGCTGCTGTAAGAAGAAGGAGTGTGGAAGTCAAAGCTGGACTCTTCTGGTGTCTTCCCTCTCCTCCTCTCCTCCCCCCTAGACATTTATTTTCTGGTTCATTCAAATGTGACACGTCAGGTTGTTTCCTTCTGCTCCAGAGCCCGGCTGTGCTTCTGATAACAAATTGCCAGTCCTCATCTCCTGACTGCCAGATTGACTTAACAGCTTGACTGCGGTGGCCTGTGGGTGGGAACAGAGTTATCTCCTTCTCTGAATGAATGTGCTCAAGACAAAAGCCACCTGATGCCTGGCAGGTCTTGCCTCTAAATACACATACAAGATTAAAAGGGAACAGAGAAAAAATAAAACATCAACCCAAACTTAACGAATCTCCAATTAACCAGAAATCAACCTCACACTTGACTATTAAGGGAAAATGGAAATGAGCATGAAGCCAATTGACACCAATGGCAGCCCTTTGCAGTTGTACAGTCATTTGTCATTTGTGTCCAACTCTTCATGACACCATTGAGGGTTTTCATTTGTCATTCCTTCTCCAGCTCATTTTACAGATAAGGAAACGGAGACAAACAGGCTTAAGTGACTTGTCCAGGATCACACAGTTAGTAAATGACTGAGGCCAGATTTGAATTAAGGAAAATAAGTCTTCCTGACTATAGGTCTGGCATTCTATCTACCACACTACCTAGCTGCCCAGAAAATAAAACCTTTTCTGTACATTCTTGCACTACAGCTTCAGAGGAGCAAGAGTATTTTTTTTAAGTGAGACTACTGTTTTAAGAAAAAAACAAAAAACACTTAGCACAGTGGCTGCTGGCCCATAGTAGGCTCTCTATAAATGCTTATTGCTTTCTTTTCAGAAGTACAACATGGCAGCTCTCTTAAGAGCTAATATCTGAGGCCACATTTTATTAGTGTATTCCATCCTGATTGGATTACATATCGAGAGATTCATTATTATATATCCAGTATTCATTATTTCTGAGTGACAACTTATAGGAAAAGCATTGACCAGCTAGAGAATGCTCAAAGGAAGACAACCACCCAGTGATGATGAAACCATGCTCTCCAAGGATTTATAGGCCTGAAGAAGAGATTTTTGACTACAGCCTCCAGATATTTTTTTTTGGCTGAAGCAATTGAGGTTAAGTGTCTTGCTCAGCTAGTAAGTTTTAAGTATCTGAGATCAGATTTGACTCAGGTCCTCCTAACTTCAGGGCTGGTGCTCTATCCACTTCACTCTAGCTGCTCCTAGCCTCTAAATCTTTTAAGGTTTGCCATATGGAAAAGGAATTAAGTTTGATGGCTTGTTCCCATAGGGCAGAATGGACATGAGTGGCTAAAAAGTTCTGGTGAAGCAGATTTGAGGAAATGCTTCTTGTCGGTCAGGGCAGTTCAGAAACTCTCCCTCAATGGAGGTTTTCTAGCAGAAGCAGGATAATCACTAATGACAAAGAAAAGGGATAATAGATAATGCACTAGTCCTGGAATCAGGAAAATGAATGTAACATCTGCTTCAGACATTTATTAGCTAAATAACTGTGGGCAAGTCATTTCACTCCTCTTGGCCTCAGTTCCCTCATCCATAAAATGCGGATAATAATAGCACCTTCCTTACAAGATTAGTATAAGAATCAAATGAGTTAACATATGTAAAGGGTTTTGCAAATCTCAAAGTACTACATCGTTATTATTAAATATTAATTATATTATTATAGTTTAAACTTATAGTATTGAATTATATATGATATCTGATATATGTTCTATATATATAGTAGATTACATTATATAGTATACAATAGTTAAAATTATAATATGCAAATCTTAAAGTACTATATCATTATTTTTAAACATTATAATTACATTATTTTAGTTTAAACTTATACTACTAGATAGTATATGATATCTGATATATGTCATATATTCTATAATATATAGATTACATTATATATGATATAGTATATGATAACTAAAATTATGTTATATTATTAAAATACAATATACTTTTATTGTATATTAGAAGTATATTTTAGTATGATATTGTCATATATATCATATAATCACAATATATTGTCATTGTATATTATTATATATTATAAAGTATAGAATATTATCATATAGTATTATAATATATCTATATTATAATCATATATTGTATATTATTGCATGAGCATATTACAAAAGTATCATACTCATAATTTTATCACACTAAATAATTAACTGTACTAATTAATAGTATTAGTTAATATTCATTTCAGATGAAGTCATGCTTCAAGAAAGAGTTGGGCTAGAAAACTTCTAAGGCCCCACCTTAACTCAAGGATCCTGATGAGGGAAAGTACTTTATTACTTTCCAAAGATCTCTTCTACACATAGGTCTTTTTTTATTAGCACCTAAGAAAACAGACCGGTTGCACCATAAGAATGCTCATACTGAATTAGGTACTGTTTGATTAGATCAGTATAAAAATGTACCCACTCACCTTAGCCTTTGGGCATAGGTGTAATTAAGTTGCAAAATTATCTACAACTAATGAAGACCAGCCTTTCTATTGTATTTAAGCCAACAGGAGAAGGAAATTCCAAAACACTGGGCCATCCATTGAGTTAGAGGGTGTTTGAGCTAGAAGAGCTCTTGGGCAATTAGCTCTTAGTTGTTACAGCTGGTCCAGACTACAGATGTATTCTCCTTGACCTATACCCATATCCTTCCTCCTTCCCTTCAGCATCTGTGCTTCTAGATCACAGCTTTTTTTTTCTTTTTTTCTTTTTTTTAGAGATCATCTACACTAGGGGATCTTAACCTTTTTTGCATTTTTAGTTTGATATTTTAGTGAAGCCTATCTAAAAATAAGGTTAAAACACATAAATTAAATATATAGGAATATAAAATTATAAAAACAAAGAAAAACAACTAAGAAAGAGGGAATAGAAAGGAATAAGCATTTGTTAAGCACCTACTATGTACTAGAGACTATGCTAAATACATTACAAATATCTCACTTGAACTACCCTGGGAGGTAAGATATACTGTATGTGTATATGTGTTTACATGTGTGTATGTATATGTGTCTATATGTTTATATACATACAGCATATATATACACATATACACACATATAATACATAGTAATATGTTAGCATACATAGTTATTGTTTATATTATATATGTGTATATATATAAAAATATGCTGAAGTATGTTTGTATGTATAGTATACATACACACATATATATTGTGATATGTATTAGTATGTATATGATATATAATGTATATACTAAATTGTGTATATGCATGTATATGTGTTTGTATAGTATACACATATATAATATATATTGTAATATGTTAGTGTTTATGCTGTATAGTACATTATATATATGTGTATATGTGTTTATGTATATATATATATATAGTTTATATATGATATATATTAGTGATAATACATGATGTATATTAGCATATATGTGGTATAGTATATATATATTACATATATTATATGTGTGTGTGTGTACTACAAATCCCATTTTGTAATCAAGAAAACTAAGGCAGACAAAAGTCAAGGAATTAGCCCAGAGTAGTGAATGTCAGAGGAAGTATTTAGTCTTCCTGACCCCTACTCTCTCTGATGCCATCTAACTGCCTTGTGTTCAGCTTAATATACTGATGATTTTTTTTTTCACATATGGTTCACAGATCCCCTGAAATCTGTCCACAGACTCCAGGTAAAGAACCTTGGATCTAATTAAATCCACTCATCTTATAGCAGAGAAAACTGAAGACTCAAGAGGTATGATAGCCAGCTCAGAGCTACAAAATGGGCATAAATCTGTAAGGTAGCCCAAGGTTCCCTGCCTCCAATTCCAGCAGTCCCTCCATAGCCCCATTCTAGGAAGAGTCGGGTGCTAAATCCCACGTCTCCTGACTCACAGAGCCTTTTTTTCCAATCCAGCATACCACCCCCTAAGAAAACTCCCTGCTTTTGGCTTACTTGCCAAGTTCCAAACCTGAGACTCATCAATGTCAGTGAAAAGCCTGCTGGAGTTCTTCAGGGCAGCACGCCTCTGTTTCTCATAGGCTATCTTACTGTTTAGTAACACAAGTACAATAAATACTGCTTGATGCTAACTGTTCCTTCTCAATCCACATAAAACTTATAAACAGGTATTTTAATAGTTTCTTGATTTCATCTAGGTAAACTATGCTAATATAAGATATCCGTTAGGATCCATTGTCTCATCTGATGACCTGCGAAGGGTTCTTCTTCCTCCAGCCTTTTTTTTTCCCCAAATGGCAATTAGAATAGTAGGAGAACTTCATAGCATTTAGAGCTGGAATAGACTTCAAACATCATCTAAATCAACTCCCTCATTTTATAGGATAATGAAAATGAGGTCCAGATTGATTAAGACCTGGATGTAACTTCTGTAACATCCAACTAATGGAGAATCAGGGGAGGAACTTGTGCTTCAGGATAAGAAATAAAATGCTGCTTTTAGAGTTTCAAAGGTATGTCTACTCACCTAGACACTTATTCTTGTAAGAATGTAAAACAAATCTTTTCCTACATTAAAAAAAAACCATCATAAAAAGACCTAGGACAGAAAGGGATTTAAACAGCTGCTTTAATTTTTTTTATGTTACAGTTAAGGAATGAAGGACCTAATTATGGTCTCAAAGGTCCTTAGGACAAAATTTCAATCATATACTTCAAGACTCCAAATCAAACGATTTTTCCATGAAATGTCATTGCAACTAATGACCCAGCTAGAAATGGAACCAGCCTCCCAATTCCTTTCATAGAGTATCACACAGTTGTCAGAGTTAGAAAGAATTTCCATGACTAACAAACCCCATGATCAACCCATAGTTGAACAAAAAAAACTGGCTTTTCAGTATATCATCCAAGTGACCATCCAGTTTTTGCTTCATTAAGAGGGAGTGTACTACCTTCACACTTTTGCTATTCAATTATTTCAGCTGTGTCTTCTGGTGTTTTCTTGGAGTGGTTTCCCATTTCCTTTTCCAATTAATTTTTCAAATGAGGAAACTGAGACAAACATGATTAAGTGACTTGCCCAGGGTCACACAACTGATAAGTATTTGAGACTGATTTCAAGCACAGGTTTTCCTGATTCTAGACCCAGTGCTCTATCCATATGCCATAAGTGCCTCCCGTCTGCTTTATTTTTTGCTGAGGTAATTGGGGTTAAGTGGCTTGCCCAGGATCACACAACTAGGAAGTGTTAAGTGTCCGAGGCCAGATTTGAACACAGGTCCTCCTGACGTCAGGGCTGGTGTTCTATCCACTGCACCACCTAGCTGCTCCCATCCACTTTTGAATAATTCTAATTTTTTTTATTGATATCTTTTGTTTGTATACCATCTACCTTTCCTACCCATCCCCCCAGAACCAACCCTTAAAATAAAGAAAAAAAAGGGAAAAAAACAGCTCAGCAAAATGAACCAACCCATTAAAAAAGTCTGATATTACATGATGTGGCCTATAACTATAGTCCCACACTTCTCCAAAGAAGCAGAGGACATGTTTTCTCATATTTTTTCTTTGGGGCCAGGCTTTGTCATTTAATTTTACAGGAAACGATTTTGATTATGGATTGTTCTTTCCATTTTCACTCATTCCATTATATGCATTGTTTTCCTGGTTCTTCATTTGACATCAAATCATAAAAATCCTTCTGGTCTTATCTGTTTCTAAAATATTTGTTATCTTCAAAACAGACAAAACTAGAAATATTTATTAGCACATTTAAATACAATTTTATTTGTGTACCACAACCTGTTTAGCCATTTCCCTAACTGTTGAACATCTATTTTTTTCCACCCTCAGGAGAGCTTTTAATTGATAGGAAATTTTTGTTACATCAAATCCAAATGCTTCTCTTTGCAATTATTGACCACTGCTCTTAATGCTTCCCTATGAGGCCAAACAAAACAAGCCTATACCCTCTATTCATAATATTCAAATATTTAAACACACTCATTCTACCTTTTCCCCCAAATCTTCTATTCTTTGGTTAAACATTCCAAGTTGCTTCAATTAATCAATTGAAAGATAGAAGAACTATGTTCAAAGTCTTTCACTATTATCTAAGCATTCTAAGACAAGGGGTTGTAACATTTTGGAGACCAGAACAATATTAACAGTCTGATAAAGTCTATGAACCCCATAACAAAATAAATTTTTAATTCCTAAATATAATTCATAAATTAAAATATAATATTACTACTACTGAAATAGGTATCAAAATATGTTTTGTAAACCCAAATTTATAAACTCCAGGTTGAAAACCCCTACTCTAGAATTTATCAACATTCCTCTAACAATGTGGCACTAGAACCAAACACAATACTTCAAATGTGGCAAGACCAGGGCAGGATCCAATAGCAAGAGCTGGGTTCAAACCTCAACTGTCTGATCTGGGACAAATCACTTCACCGGTCTCAGTTTCCCCATCTGTAAAATGACTGGACAAAATGACCTTAAGGTTCCAAGATTGTGATGCTGACTGTCTTCCCAGAAACTGTCCTGCCAATGCCAGGATCTAGCATTCTGTAAAGCACAGGAATAAAATGATCAAGTAAGGCAAGGCAAGTCTTACAAATCACAGAATCTGAAAAGCAGAAAGGTCCTTGAAACTACCCAGGAACTTACTATGGAAGTCACTTCTGTTGCCTATTGCAAGTTTTCTCAAACTTTTTCCACATGTGACCCCTTTTTGCCAAGAAATTTTTACACAACTCCAGGTATATAGGTATGTAAAAGAGGTGTACAATTCAATCATCTACTGATAATAAATTATAAGAAATTTATTTTAAAAATGATTCTCTGGTCTGCATATAATTTTACTACTTATTAAAGACAAAAGCAAATTTGCACATTAATGAGATTGGTGTACTTGTTTATTTTTACTTAAAGAATTAAAACGTGGCCAAATATTTTATGTCTTTTACTGTTGCCAAATTTTGGGGGACCCTCACATTCAATTATGTGATCTTAGATGGGGTCAGGATTCACAGTTTAAGAAGCTTTGGGCTATTGGATCTCTTACAAAAGAAAACTGGCTTCAAAACACAAAAACAAATTCAATCCAATAAATATTTGTTAAGTGCTATTCCACTGAAGGATTTTAACATCTAAACAGGCAACTATACATTACTTGAGAAGGGCAATGATAAATAAGATGATGATAGTTAATATTTATATAGCCCTTTAAGATTTGCAAAGTGCTTTATATATGTCATTTCACATCAACCCTGGGAGGTACAGATGAGGAAACTGAAAGGGCTTGCTTAAGTTTATACAACTAATAAGTGCTTGAGGCCAGATTTGAAATTAAGTCATGATAAACTTTTGTGCAGGAAAGGCATTTTATGGGATATAATAGTGATAAAGCTCTCTCTTCACCCTGCTTTCTAACTGCCCTCTATTTATCTTCTTGTGTTAGAATACAAGTTCCCTGCAGGAAGAACTGTTTTGCTTGCTACCTGTCACATAGTATTTAATAAATACTTTCTCTTTCTATCTACTATTTATCTCTGTGTCTGTCTGAATTGATCTGTACATAATATGAACATGAATAGTCTGTCAGACATCATTTCCTATCTTCTGATTTCTACAGTATTCTACATTCAATTTACATGAAAAGTGCTTGTTAACCCAGCTTTGTCCTTTAAAATAGTCTAATGTCAGATTTCTGAAAAACCTGAAAAGACTTACATGAACTGATGCTGAGTGAAGTGAATAGAACCAGAAGAACTGTACACAGTAATAGTCACATTTTGCAGTGATCTGTTATGACTGACTTAATCCTTTTCATCAATAAAATGATTTAAGACAAGTCCAAAAATCTCATTATGGAAAATGCCATCCACCTCCAGAGAAAGAAATGGAAGAGTCTCAATGAAGATCAAAGCATAGTACTTTCACTTTCTTTATTTTTTTCATAATTTGTCCTTTTTTTGCTTCTTTCACAAAATGACAACTATGGAAATATGTTTTACATGATTATACAAATATCACCTAGGTGAAATTGCTAACTGTCTTGGGAAGAAGGAAGGACAAGAAGGAAGGAAGGGGAAGAAACTGGAACTCAAAATCGTGTATAAGAAATAAATAAATGAAAATAACATGGCAGCCCCAACATTCCTCAAAGATAAGGGAGAAATAATAAATATAGGCAGGCAATTGTTTCTACAATTCCCATGTTGGACATATCTACACACTCTGGAAAATGTCCCAAAACTAGGGGAGCATGAACATGCCTAGAAATAGATTCTAATCCTGGCTCTGTTACCATCTATCTATGTGATTTTGGTCAATTGCTTAATCTCTTTAACTGAGTTTCATCCACAAATTGAGGAGACTAGATGAAATGATCTCTAAAACCCTTTTTAGCTTCAAGACTCTATGGTGACTTTGTCTTGCAAGTTCCTATTAGTAATTATAAACCCCCCAAAATAGTCTTCAATAACACGGAAGAGTAGAAAAGGCAGTTAATGTTAAAGTCTGATATAAAAGTCAGTGACAGATAAAATCTAACTATGCATCTATAAAAATAAATCTGAAAAATGAGAATGGTGCAGGTTCCAAATAACAGCTAAAATTAAATTCAAATCTGGTTTCAGACACATATTAGCTGTATAACCCTAAGCAAGTAGCTAATCTTTCTTTCAGTTTCTTAACTGTAAAATGGGGATAGCCGTCACACCTAGTTCCCAGGGTTGATGTGAAATAACATGTAAAGTATTTTACAAACCTTAAAGGCCTAAATAAATATTAACTATCATTATCCTATTTATCATCGCCCTCCTCAAATAATCATGTATAATTGTCTTTTTAGCTGTTAAAATCCTTCAATGGAAAATCATAACCTTCTTTAAGGATTATTTTACAGTGCGTAGCACATAGTAGGCTCTTAACAAGTATTTATTGGATTGAATTTGGTTTGTTTTGAAGTCAGTTTCTTTTTGCAGGAGAACCAATAGACTAAAGCTTCTTAAACTATGGGTTGTGACTCCATATGGAATCACATAATTGAATATGAGGGTCGCAAAAAATTTGGCAGCAGTAAAAGGATAGTGGATAAACAGATGGGCTTGGAGTCAAGTCCAGCCAAAAATATTACTAGTTTTGTGACTTTGGGCAAGACATTAGACCTCTATCATCCTCAGTTTCCTTACCTATAAAATGGAGGGTAATAGCACCCACATCTCAGGGTTGTTGTAAAGATAAAATGAGAATATTTGTAAAGCAATTTGTAAATGTCAAAGTATAAATGCCAGCTATTATTATTATTTATTGACTTTGCTTTACAAAAAAAAATGCACATACAAAACAACTACATTTTAGTTCACAGATTTGCAGATTTAAAACCACAAAGACTCTTAGAAACCACCTTGTTCAACCCTCTTGTCTTACGGAGAAGGGAATTGAGGCAATTTTCCTGAGGTCACACAGGTAATAAGTACCAGAGTCTAGATTTAAACTCATGCCTTTATGACTCCAAATTCAGTATTCTTTCCAGCTGTCTCTTGGGTAATGTGATTAATATGGTAACCTAAAATTAAAAGTGGCCACAATCCAGGTCATCAAGACTAACTCTTCCAATTCTGTCATCAGCTCCTGAGGTTAACGTGCTCTCCAAGGCCTCCCCCAACTCTTCCCCCAAAACCAACTCTATGCCCCCTTCTCAATTCCCACCAAAAAAGGACCTTGAGTATTGATGTCAAGATATTTTTAAAAATCCTGAGTTCTGCCAAGCCAAGTCAGGGAGACAGCCAAATCAAGAACCAAAAGCATTTCACTCAGGATTCACTTATTTCAAATCTACATGGGGTATTCATTTCACAAGACACTATAACTGCTTGACCTTGTGCAAGTCATTTAACTGAATTTCTATACCTTCATCTGTAAAAGTAGGATAATAATATTTGTACCATCTATCTCACAGGGTTATTGGAAAGGTCAAATAAGACAATGATAATGCATGTAATGAATAGTATAACATGAATAAATTACTGATGTCATCTATGTAACCATTGTTTTATTACTATTTTCTCAAAATTTTATTTATTTCCTTGTGTAATTTTTATCAGAATAATAAAGCACTCAAATAATATTATATCAGATTAATAAAGCTCATAAATCATTCATCTCTGAAGTATTCCCATTTTAAAATGACTTCCCATCCCTATTCAGAGCTACCTGATACAAAACAAGGGATCATTCATTCATTCATTCATTCATTTCATTCATTAAATAATCATATATAAAAGAGCAAAAAAGTTGGGAGTGGGGGTGGAGAGAAGAATGCAGATAATGAATTCAAGTCTTTTACCCCCATATCACAATCTAGTAGAGGCAATGGGAGGAGGGGGGAATCAATTTGTGACATTATCACAATCGATATCAATTAATCAATAAACATTTATGAAGCACCTACTATGTTCCAGGCATTGTGTTAAGCAGTAATCTGCTTAGGGAGCTGCTTTCCCCCCATCACCACCACCAGCACCTTAATCTGCCATTTATAGTCCTAAAGTCTTGCGGGGAGGATTGAAAGGTTAACTGATTGGCTCAGGGGCATCCAACCAGTATTTGTTAGTGACCGCTTTCCATTAACTACTATACTAAGATGTTTCTCAACAAGAGAGCTGTAATATTATACTTAATCTTTTACTACAATGCAACATAGACTATGCTTTCTTGTTCAGTCTTTTTTCAATAGGATCTGATTCTTTGTGACCCTTTTGGGGATTTTCTTGGCTAAGATACTGAAGTGATTTGCCATTTCTTCTCTATCACATTTTACAGATGGGGAAACTGAGGCAAACAGGGTTAAGGGTCACACAATTAGTCTGTGTCTGAGGTTAAATTTGAATTCAGGAAGATGAGTCTTCCAGACTCTGAGCACAGTGTATCCACTATGCCACATAGCTGCCTCTAAACTATGGTAGGAATATTTTAAAAATACAAAATCCTATGTAATATTCAAAGAGGGAAAGATAATTTCCAAGTGGTCGGGGTGAGGGGGAATCAAGGAAGTTGTCATGAAGTTGTCAAAGAACTGTGGGGACAAGAGCAAGTCAAAAACATGCCCTTGGAATTTAAAAATCTAGGATTTATACTCTCCTTTCCTAGAAAGAATCCCAAATAGAAGGCATCCCGAGTTTACAAGAAATAGCTACAGGAGGCCACATGGGAGTCCTTGTGAAATAATGGAAATAACACTGGGCTTGATGTCAGAAGATCCAGTTCAACCCTTATTAATTGTGTGACCCCACTCTAAGCTTTAGTTTCCTTTTATTTAAAATGAGCATTTTAATATATGTATGTATGTGTGTATATATATATGTATATATACAAATAACATGTATGTGTATATGTGTATATGTGTGTATATATATATATACTGTCTCCATAGGATTATTGGGAGGAAAAGAAATTTGTAATATGTAAACATACATAAATGCATATATATATATATATATATGTGTGTGTATATATATGTGTATATATATATATATATATATATACACGAGTTATTATTATTGTGTGTCCAAGCCTACAGCCGCCATTGTTATTAGTTGAACATGGAACCATAAAGAGAGACTGTCTGGGACTGATTACTTTGTAGGAAGCAAATATCCATTGTACCATGCACAGAATAATTCCCTCCTGGCCCTGCAATGGAGAATCTCTTGGCTTGGGGCTAACCTAAAACTCAAAGCATGTTTTTCTACCTTATATATAAGTTCTGGTTGTCCCTTTCCATTGGCTTGTGAGTTGTTCATTTACTGCAAAGTAATCATTTCCATGAATTCTCAACAGGACCTTGTACAGATTAGGTCCTCAAGAAATACTGGTTTCTATACAGCTAGAAGGAAGAAACTGTTCCTTATTGGTTCATAAGCATAATTCCCAAATTTCAAGAAGTTAATTTTTAATGATGGCCCTCATTTATTCTTCTGAACAACTTTGGGCAACTCTGACCCACTCCCAGATAACACCTTGGACAGCCATATTGAAACAATCTACCCTTTTAAAGAATTAAGTACTTTTTCTGAATGTGTGGATTAGACTAGATAATTTCTAAGATCCCTTTTAGCTTCATATTCTGTGTTCCATGCTCTAAACTGCCTTCTAAGATTAGAAAGTCATGAAGGGCCTTTCTAGTTCTTATGTTCTATGTTCTCGGATTAGGTTCCTTCCAATTCTTATATTCTATGTTCTATGTTCAAAGGTATCTCCCAGCTCTGATATTCATTATTCAGGGTTCCCTAAATTCTTCTAGCTCATTTTTTAAAATAATTCTTTGATTTTGGAAAGAAAAGCATAATAAACAACACTACAGTATTGTCTTTTCAAAACTTCAAAACTTCTCACATAAATGGTATATTGTGCCTCGTGGCACAATAGGATATTAACTGGAATAATTTTTAGCAATAGAATGATCTTTGTTGCATATTTATTCCAAAAGTCTTTTATAAGGGTCCTTCCTATAAGCACACTTTTAGAGTATCTGTGAATTGATCTAACCATTCAGGAAAACAATTTAGAATTATACAAAGAAAAAAAAATGTCATATACCCTTAATTCCAGATTCCACAGCTATTCTTGTACTCCAAGGAAATTTTAAAAAAGAATGTTCCAATAATTACAAGGTTCAACTACTGAAGGCAGGATATATATATATAGAAATGACATAATACAAAAACAAAAGACAATAATTAAATTTATTTAACAAAAAAAAAGTTCTTCAAGTTGTACCATGAAATAGGATTACATCAATTTCATAGTTAAAGAAGTTGAGACTGGAGTGGTGATACAAGGTATTCTGCTGCTTACACTTCTACACTATTCTGAGTTAGAAATGTTTCCTCATTGTGGCTGTCAATTCCCCATCCTGTCCAGCCACCCTTCCATCATACCCACACCATCTTCTAACTAATTCTCCCTCCAAGGCAGCACAATTTCAGAAATTAAAATATTTGCCTCTTTCCTTTTAAAGGCTATTAGAACTAGATGGGACCTTGCAGACTATTCATTTAAAAACAGTATTTACCATTTGTAGACTTCTGTACTAGATTCTAAGAACAATAGAAAACATAGATAAGACACTCCCTGACCTTGTGGACCTTACAATCTGGAAGAAACTAATATCTATAATATAGGAAGCAGGACATCATAATGGACAGAGAGCAGGCCTCAGAGTCAAGGAGATCCAGTTAAGTCTCATTGCTACACAGTGACTGTATAATCTGAGATAACTCTCTTTACAACCTTCTTGCCCCAGGCAACTCTCTAAGACCATATAGTTGCTAAAAAAAATAGTTATCTATCTGCATTACTATGTTACCCTCCAACTGGTAGATAGGTCACTCACTGTGTCACAAATCAGATCTGGATCTCCTCTTTTAAAGCAAAATATGACACCCAATCTTTAATGATAGATATATTGGGGAAATTCCTTCTGATACCCTGTTCTTTCATGGGAAAAAAAAACAGAAAAGGCTTTATGGAGAAGTAACATTTAATAAGAGTTTTAAAGTTCAGGATATAACTCAAGGAAGAGATGGAAGAAAAAGACATTCCAAACATAGGCTAATACTCCCTGCCACCATTTTATAAGAAGGAAATTGAAGGGACAAAAACTCAAGTTATGCTAGTTATGGCAAAGGCAGGACTCAAACTCAGGGCTTAAGACTCCAGTCCAGTGTTCTTTCCATCCCACTTCATTGCCTCGCACTCGTTTTTCACCTTAGAGTAAATTTAGAAAATTTTTACCAGATAAAAATTGTCTAAGTTCAAACTGACCATCTCTCTGCACGTGCCACAGATTTGTAGAAAAGACCTAGGTTTCAAACCATATTAATTACATCATCCTTCATCCTAGAAGAAGCTGACAATTTGACAGTGCCCCAGCATTTGAATTCAATCTTCATTCTTGCTTTCTTTTCTAGTGTTCCAACATCTGTCACTTTTGCACAAACTTAAAATCCCATTTCTAGGCTGGAGTCCAGTTGGTTCAGAAGATGATTTTTCTTTAGGGGACGGAGGACTGGAAAGGAGGAGGAACAAGCCTTAATAGTTACAAATCATCCTAACAGATCTAATTCCATAGCTGGCTACCCACCAAAGACTTTCTTTTTCTTTTTCTGGAGTCACGAAGCCACTCTTATACATAAAACTTCAGTGGCCTTCTTGTCAGCTATTGTTAGAACTGGAAGAGACATTAGAGGTCAGCTAATCTAACCCTTTTATTTATGGAAAAGAAAAGAAAGACTCAGATGTGAAGTTAGATGACCAATATCATGCAACTAATAAGTAGCAGGATTTGGAGCCTTGCCTTCTGATGTAGTTATACCATAGTTCTAACTAGCAAGAAATGATCAAAACCTACCAAGGCATGTTAAAAAATAACATACCCACAAAATCGTACCCTGATTATTCTAGAAAAGCTGGCAAAGCAGTAAATAAATTAGCTCCTTTAGGAGGCAGGGCACAAGACAGGAGACGCTAAGGTGAAAAGCAACCATTTAAACATCTTCCAATGTATAGGTATGTCTGCACCATGACCAAGGTATACACTCAGAGCCTATAGACACATAGAGTTTCTTCCATTTGGTTTATATAGAAATCAAAGATAAACATTAATTAGATCCCCATATAATATTTAAAAAACAAAACAAAACAGAAAAGCCATCACCAGTCTAGCTTTCTCCAAAATAAGTTGGGCTCTTACTTTTCTAAGAATGCAAATAGGAGTAGAAGGGTCCTAAGTCATATAATTTTCTCCCTTCTATCCAAAAACTTCTGCCCTAAGATCTTCCCTGGAAAACAATCATCATCTCCCTAAAATGTCTACATAAGATCAATTTTAGTGACATATTTCAAAATCTCAACTTTCTGATGTACAAATAATTCTTCCTACAATCTGACTTAGACCCCTCTCCCATAAGAGATTCACTCCCTCCTTATATGTCTTCATTTCAGACTGAATGAATAGGAAATTAATAAATGAAAAAAACATTTATTAAGTGCTTACTAAACACTGCTGATGAATCAGCAAACAGTCATTAAGTAACTACTATGTACTAGATTCTGTGGTAAATGCTAAGAATACAGAGAGAAAAGTGAATCTGCCTTTGCCCTCAAAAAGCATCCATTCTAATGGAGGAGACAATATGGACATGTATGGATAGATTCAGAATTTATAAACAGAAAGAATGCAAAGTAGTTTGAGGAGAGAGGGCTTGTTGTGCTTCCCTTTCACACTCAAAGAAAACCAAAATGGCATCACGGTATTGGGGTCAATGGATAGCGTGTCTGACATAGCTGTCAGTATTAGCTAAGAAGATTCTACCAAATAGTTGAATAGTAAAATAATAAAATGATAAAATTGTAAAATTATTGAATAGTAAAATATTGAAATAGTAAAATATTATGAGTTATTCCTTTTGACTTGTGCATAAATTGAATTTAAGTGAGGTAGAATTATTCAGTCATCAGCTTCACTCTTTCTTCCACAGTCATTGGAGCCCAGTGGTAAGGCAAAAGTCAAGATTACTGGCAATGGCCCTGGATGTAGTGGATGATATAGCATTTTCAAGGTCTTACCAACCTCCAAGCACTCCAAAGTACCTGCTTCTGCCTCTCTCTTGGCTCACTGAAACAAAATGTTCCCATTTGCCTATTCAGTCAGGGAAGTTTTTGCATGATTGGGACAAATACCCTCCCTTGGGTGGAAGGAAGAAGATAATGTAATGACACCTATCCACGCCATACATCTTGGGCTTCTTACTCTTTCCTACCAAAAAAAGTGAGGGAGATTCAGGGTGCTTACTCAACTTACTTATTGCCAACACAGAGCCCACTGCTATGACAATGGGAGGACAGAAAGGGAAGATAAGGAACAGCAGAGTAGGGCAAATTTTCAAGGAAGCTGAATAGTTCCATTGCAAATAAGACTACAATGTAGATTTGACCCACCTTAAATCCTCAGACTGGATGATCACAAAGCTTTTGGAGTGAAAATCAGAAAGACCAAACACCAAGATGGCACCCTCAAGCTCATTCCACAGATGACACTTTGGATACCACTGCAGAAGGGAGGTGAAAAAGCCAGACTTTAGGAAAATCACTTCAACAACTATGTAAAGGAAAGATTGGAATGGGGAGAGACTTAAAGCAGAGAAAATAATTAGGAGACTGTTACAATGGCCTAGAGAGAGTAAGGTGAACCTGGTGATGGCTGCAGGAAAAGCTAGACAAGGTTGGATGTGAAAGATTTTTGTGGAAGTTATGTATTCCAATCCCTACTTGAAGAAGAATTAAATCCCCTTCACTGTATCTCCAGCATATGGGCATCTAACATGTGCTTGAAGACTTCATGTGATGGAGAATTCATTACCTTTAAAGACAACCCATTCTACAATGGGGAAGCCTTAATAGTTAGGAAGATTTTTTTTTCTAACAAGCAGAAATCTACTTCTCTATAACTCAGCTTGTCGTGTCATTGTTGTTGTTCAGGCATTTTCAACTGGATCCAATCTTTATGACTGCATTTTCTTGGCAAAAATACTAGTTTGTCATTTCTTTCTCCATCTCATTTAACAGATGCGAAAACTGAGGCAAACAGGCTTAAGTGACTTGTCCAAGGTAATCCATCTAGTAAGTATGCCAAATCTTCACTTCATTTAAGATAATGTGGGGACTTTCTACTATTATTTCCTTTTTACCATCCAGTTCTTTGTCAGAATTAAGAACAAAATTCAGCTCCTCTTATTATGCCCTGAACATTCTGAAAGATAGTATTGTACCCAAAATAAGCCAGAAAGTTATATAAAAAACCTCTGCTTTTAGCAAAATGAGAATTCAAGAAAATGTCTAAATAGCAAAAAATTTCCCCCCTATTCCCATACCATTCATCCTGACTTTGTTTGGGGTTCAGATACATTCTAGACTTTGACTTTCATAGATTACACAGTGCTTATTAAAGCTAGCCCAGTCTGAGGAAGTCGAGCAGTGACATAACTGGGAAGTCCCTGAGCATATAAGAACCTGAAATGTCATGTGAGCAAACTACCACCACAATAACCACCTTCACTTTTCTCCATGGCAACAGCTGCCTTGAAATAGTAATAGACACCATCATGACTTCTCGACTGAAAAAATATGAGCAACATTCACTTCAACCAGGATTCAAAGGCCTACCTAACAAGGAACCTGAAAGCTTGCAGTATAACCAAGAGGTTATGGAAGAAATATTTCTTAGTGGATGATTTTCTGGGCAAGAAACATTCGATGCAAGCTTTCAGTGCTTTGTTTGGCATAATATTTTGAAAATATCTCACCCTGTCAATATTCTGGGAATTAAGATACCCTTCTATTTAATCAATCACCCAATAATTAAATATTATTACTAGTGACAACTAAAATTTATTATAATATATAAATATACATATATAACACTAAGGTTTGCAAACTGCTTTACATACACTATCTTACTTGATATAATAACACTAATGATGATAACATTAATGTAGTACTTACTATGTTTCAGGCACTGTGCTAAGCACTTTACAACTATTTCATTTGATTCTCAAAATAATCCTTAGAGTAAGTACTATCATTATCCCCATTTTACATATGAAGAAACTAAGCCAAACAGAGATTTGCTCAGGGTCACAACAGATTTATGAGCAGCCTTTCAATCAAATGCCAACTAGTAACAATAATAACTATTAGGATTAAGAGCTAGAAGGGGACATTAGAGATCAAGCATGACCTCCTCACTCTGGTGATGAGGAAACCAAGGCAAAAAGGCATGAAAGGACTTACCTAACATAGTCAGTAGTCAAACCAAGGTCTTCTGATGCTAAACCTAGTGTTCTTTAAGCTATACCCCACTGCCTCTGGTGCGAACCAAGATTCAAATTAAAATACCATTTTAAAAGGTTTTTTTTGTTGTTGTTGTTGTTGTTGTTCCTTAATCACATGGGGGGGAGGGGTAAATCTAAAATGTGGGTTTTCTATAAAGTACTTTATTTGAAGGTGTTTGGCAAGGCTTTTTATAGAACAGCATTTCCAGTGGAACAGATGTTTAAAAGACCAAAGTATTCCTTAAATTACGATCAACAATAAAGCCTGGTTGAAAAATAATATGTCCCTCAAGGGGCTAAGTTTCTTATTCTGTACTTGATGGAATGGGAAGAAAGACGAACATTCTATACTTCTTTACAAAATTAGTTTCTTCCTACTGAATTGACTGAATTGTTTTGTTTTTGCTGGAAAGGCCTTAAGCGTGGCACTGAACATTATTCATGGAGAAGACTGACAAAAATCCAGCTCTGGTATAAAAACTGATGAACCACAACGACCTAGTGGAGAAAATCAAGAGAGGCAAAACCACTTGAACCACCTAAGAAGAGACATACTCTTCCTGGGGTTATCAGTCAGGCAATCAACAAACAAGTTTTTGACAATACTAGTCACATACTGTGTCCCAATGGCTGAAATACTTTCTTTCCTCATCCCAAACCTTTAGTTTCTCTGGTTTCTTCATGATTTAACTCAAAATCCCCTCTTCTATGGGAGCCCTCTACACTTCTTCCTCCCCCAATTGCTAGTGCTTTCCCTTCTAATGTTACCTTCCATCTACTTCTTCTCTAGCTTATATATATTAAAGTGGTAAATCCTTTAATTATACTATGAGCTCCTTGAGAACAAAGGCTGTTTTTTGCTCTTTTTTGTATCCCCAGCGGTTAACACTGTCCCTGGAATATCCATAGTAGATGCTTGATACCTGACTATTAACCTCTGATTTTTTGTTGTTGTTGGGATTTCTTCCAGAAAGCTGTCTATGAAGTATAGTGTTAAAACACTAGCTAACACTCAGAAAATGTTAAATGATTCTGTTGATCACAAAGCAGAGAGAAGATCTGAGCTCAAGTCTCCTTGATTTCAGGCATTAGCAGCTAGGGAGATAAGGAAAGGGTTTAAGTAAAAAATTCCATAAGAGTTGAATTTTGAAAGAAACTAAAGGCAGCTATACAGTTCAGTGGGTTGATTTTGGGGCCGAGAGTCAGAAAAACTCATCTGAGTTCAAATCTGGCCTAAGATATTTCTAGCTGTGTGATCCTGAGCAAGTCACTTCACCCTGTTTGCCTCAGTTACTTCATGTGTAAAATGAGTTGGAAAAGGAAATGGCAAACCATTCCAATATCTTTGCCAAAAAAATCCCAAATGGAGTCACAAAGAGTCAGGCATATCTAATAAACTAAACACCGAGGAGTATTCTAAGAAATAGAAGTAAGGAAGGAGAGTATATCAGGTAAGAGGGACAGAAAAAGATATAAAAACCAGAGATGTGTGAGGAATAATATGAATGTCTATTTAACGAAAATATATTTAGTAAAGGGAATTAATGTATAAGTTGAAAAGGTACATTAGAATCAGGTTGTGAAGAACTTTAAATGACAGGATCATTCTTCATACTCACATCTCCAGTGACTCACAGGGCATGGCATGGTATAATTGCTTATTGTTTAATTGATTGATATTTGAATCTAGAAGTAATAGGAATACAATGGAGTTTATAAAGTAGAGGACTGATGTGATTAAATCCTTGCTTTATGAAAATCATTTTGGCAACTTTGAGAAAGTTCACTTGGAGAGAGGAGAGTTCTTTTTTAAAATAGTATTTTATATTTCCAAAAACAGGCAAAGATAGCTATCAATATTCACCTTTGCAAAACCTTGTGTTACAAGTTTTTCTCCCTTTCACCCTCCCTTCCCCCTCCCCAAGATAGCAAGCAACCTGATATAAGTTAGACATGTGCATTTCTTCCAAAAATATTTCCATATTCATCATTCTGTGCAAGAAAAATCAGATCAAAAGACAAAAAAAAATAAAAAATAAACAATGACAACAACAAAATACTATGCTTTGATCCATATTCAGTCTCCACAGTTCTCTCTCTGGATATGGATAGCATTTTATATCACAAGTCTATTGGAATTGCCCTGAATCACCATATTGCTGAAAAGAGCCAAGTCCATCACAGTTGATCATCACATAATTTTGTTGTTACTGTGTACAATGTTCTGTTTTTTCTGCTCACTTCATTCAGCATCAGTACAAGCAAGTCTTGAGAAAAATCTGAAAGCAGAGATATCTATTGAAACAGCTCAAGTGAGAGATCATAAGGATCTATACTGTACAAGGCAATAGCTGTGTGAATAAAAAGAAGGAGAAAGATGCAAAATAAGATTGACAAGTCTTGGCAATAAATTGGATATGTGAGGTGAGTGACAGGAATCAGTGATGATACCAAGATTGGGAAACTGGATGACAGACCTTGACTGAAATAGAGGAATTAGTGGATAGTTAGTGTGTTTGAGCAAAAAAAGATAACAAGTTTTGTTTGCATTTGTTGAATTTAAGATGGCCATTTGCTAGAAATCCAGTTGAAAATATCCAATAGACAATAGGTGATTCTGGGAGAGAGGCTTGGGAGATAGATTAGGCTGGAGATTGAGACATGGAAGCCACCAATAGAAATTATAATTAAACCAATGATAATTAACGAGGTTGGTGAGAAAGAGTATAGAGAAAGAAAAAAAGGCCAAGTGTCCTGGAGTGTGCTCACAATTAGGAGGAATGATATAGGTGATTATCCAGTAAAGGAATCTAAGAAAGAGAGTTCAAACAGATAGGAAAATATCCAAAAGAGAACAAAAACCTTGAAAGAAGAGAATCCAGAGGAGGTGAGATGATCAACAGTATCAACATCTATAAAGATATTTAAGAAGGATGACATGTAGAAAGAGCATCAGCTTTGGGAATTATGCAATCACTGCTTATTTTGGAGGGAGTAATTTTAATTGAGTGATAAGAACAAAAGCCAAATTGTAAAAGGTTAAGAAATAAGTGGGGAAAGAGAAGTGGAGTACAATGAGTGTAGACAATTTTTTTCTAGGGAGTTGGCTTAGAAAAGGATGAGAGATACAGAAAATATCTTGAGGGAAAGGTAGGGTCTAATGAGTATTTCTTAGAGACTGAGAAGACCAGGGTATGTTTCTAGGAAACAGGGAATGTAGGTAGTAAGAGAATGAAGATTAGAGTTAATAAGGTAATGGTGAAGGCAATCTGCTAGAGAAGACTGAAGAAGATAAGTTCAATAGTATCTGAAGAGGGATTGTATACATGCCAAGAGAAAGACAAGCCATATCTTCGTCAAAGACTATAGTAAGAAGAAGAAAATGAGGGATGATATCAGAGGGTTTTGAGATGGAGAAAAGATGAGGAACTTCATGGCAAATAGCCTCTATTTTCTCAATAAGGTATGAGGCAAGGACCTCAACAAAGAAGAGGGCAAGAAGAAAGAGTTGTGGGTGAAAGATTTGAGGAGAGAAGAGAAGATTTGGCAACAGTTGCTGTGGAAAGTGAGATCGATAAGAAGGATTAAAAGGGTTGGCTAAGCAAAGGCTGAGACAACATAAATCTCTTGTGAACCTGGTCAGCACAGTTAAGTGACTCTTCCAAGTCTGTTGAATAACATCTAATGAAAAGTAAAGGAGAATAACAAAAGTAATCAAGGGTTAGAATTTGGCAAGGTATGAGTGACAATAGGACTAAATAGCAAAGGATTTAAGAAGAGAGAACAGTGTTGAATTTTATTGGTTTTTCCTTTTATTTCTTCTGGATATTTTATGCTGAATTTTCCATTGAGTTCTGGTCTTTTTCCTACAAATACTTGAAAGTCCTTCAGTTTGTCGAATGTTATTTTTTTCAAGATTGTGGGGGAAAGAAAATAAAGCAGGAGAAGGGTGACAAGAAGGGAAAGAACTTAGGGAGGGGAGAGAAGTAGATAAGAAATGTAGAGGGGAAGGAAAGAAAGTAAGGATAGAATTAGTGAGAAAGAATAGTTTTAGGAGGAGCAAGGTATAAGAAGAGTTGGAATGATAGGTTATAATGTGTAGAGAAATTTCAAAATTTGTGGTTGAAGAAGTGAACATATATGAGACATGGCAAGATCAAGGGAATGCCTTTCCAGATTGCAGCTGGAGTGGAGTACAGGAGTGGTAGATCATGGAAGATGAGGAGACTGGCAAAATGAGCGGTCAGGAGACTTGAGAAAATAGTAGACAATCACCACTAGGATCTGGAACAGGTGACAGATTTAGCTAGAGCAAGCAAACCTCAAAAGAGAAAAGACTTCTGAGTGATGATGGCAGAGGAAATGTATGGAAATGGCATAGGAAGAAAGAAGTAGTCTGACTCCCCTTATCCTACCTACAAATTGGTGATGTGAGGTATAAAAAAGCCATAAATAGTCCTAAAAAGGATGGCTAGTGATGTAGTATCTTGTGAAAGCCTAGATTGAATGCCAAAGAAGCAGCAAAAAAGGAAGTGGTCTAGTGTAATCCCAATCCCAAAGCTCACTGGTACAAAACTCTCACTATTGGTAGAGATGAAAGCCCTTGTGAGAGGCAAGACACAACTGATAAGAGGCAGGAGCTCCAACCTTTGCAGTCCCCTTTGAAACTCAATAAATTCCCACTCAAGTTGCTTTGGGCATTTATCTGACTTCCAACTTGGAGAGAGAAGAAGCAAGAGGCCAGTTTCACCTCAGGTTGCTGAAGGAAAAGATTATAAAAAGATGAGAGGAGTTAGAAGTTTCCAGTTTACCCCTGCACCCAGCTTCCTACTCTTTGGGGAGTTTCCTCTTGGGTGAGACTCAGAACATTCTGTCAGTTGAACTGAGATCTCTCAGTCCCAGTGAGGAAGTTCTCTACTCAGCATTGTCCGTTATATATTCTCTGATTTCTGTTTTGCTATGACTTGGATAAATGGATTTCTTTGATGTTCTCTAAAGTATGTTCATCATGGAACTAGCATTTGTTGGGGAAAGCGTTAATTAACCCTTGGGTCCTTCTTCCCTTGCCAAAAATGACAAATCAGAAGTTAGAGTCAACCTAATCACATCACATAGAGATGTCCGTTTTGCTTTCCTTTGTGCCACAAAATGACATTTTTCGGCACAGATGGATCCCTATGTGTAAAGGGAACTCTCTTTCCCTACACATAGGGGCTCATCCAGGAATCAGAATGAAAAAAAATGTCTTAGCTATACAGTGGGAGTTGAAAAGACACAGGGCAAAGGATGGGCAGTTCTACAACATTTTATTTTGGGGGCAATGGCTGAAGCAGATGAGAATGTGAGATCAGACATCTGGGATTGGGGGTGGGGAGTGTCCTTTGACAATTGAAGGATCACTATCACTGGAATGGAGAAAGTAAGAGGAGGACTGAGTCTGAGAAATGGAGCATAGACGTGCACATCTCCACTGATGATGGCAGAAGTGTAGAGCATTTGCTCTGTTTCTTGCCTTGGGAAATGCCCTCCCAGCATTCTCTGCGGTCCTTCTTGGTGCTAAATACTGCCTTGTGTGTATCAAATTTAAATAAATCGTAATCCTTCACTTATGAAGGGAGGATATATGAACAGCAACAATAATAATAGCTGGCATTACCATAGCAACTTAAAGTTTGCAAAGCACTTTATATGCAAGAGCCCATTTGAGCCTCATAGCAAATTTGTATGAGATGAGTACTGGAGGTTTTAATTATCCCAGTTTATAGATGAAGCAAAAAAGCTAAGGAGATCTCAGGCTTCATGAAGAGAAGTACAACTTTCAAGAAAAAGGAGGGAGGGGATAGCTCCGATGTACTCTGTTCTCCTCAAACCTCATCTGATGCATTCAGTGCTAGTATCACGGTTTACAAAGGATGTCAATAAGCTTACACTAGTAAGCACAGTAGCAGCTATTTGGCACAGTGGATAAAGCATTGGGTGTGGAATCAGGAAGATCTGAGTTCAAATGTAGCCTCAGACACCCAATAGCTGTGAGATTCTGAGCAAACCAATTAACCTCTGTTTTTCTAATCCACTAGAGAAGGAAATGGCAAGTCACTCCAGTGTCTTTATCAAGAAAACTCCATATGGGATCACAAAGAGTCACACATGAGTGAACAATGATGACAACAGAGCATTGGGCCAGGAGTTAGGAAGAGACCCGAGTTCAAATCTAAGCTCAGACATTTGCCCAGGGAAATGTGAAGGAAAGGAAAGTGTGACCTTGCAAATGTAATTTAATTTCTGTTTGCCTCAATTTCTACATCTGTAAAATAGGGACAAAAATGATATCTACCTCCCAGAGTTATTGTGAGAATAAAATGAAATAATATTTGTAAAGTACTTTGAAAACCTAAAAGTGTTATATAAAGAGAGCTCATTATTATTAGTGTTATTAGTTATTTTAAGCTGAAAAGCATCAGAAAGAGTAAAACTAGGATGGTAAAGGATTTTGAGTCCATGTCATATGAGGATTAGTTGAAAGTCCTAGAAATGGAAAGCTTACATGAGAGAAGTAGAGGAGATATAATATCTGTATTCAACTATCTGAAGAACAGTTGTATGAAAGAATCACTGAATTTGTTCTGAACCTTAACCAGGAACAATAAGTAAAAGTCTCAAAGAGTCAAGTTTAGGCTGAATATCACAAAAAACTTCATAAAAACTGTCATTGTCAATATGTATTGTCATGTACAACTCTAGGTGTCTGACTTTTATGACCGCATTTGGGGTTTTCTTAGGCAAAGAAGCTGGACTGATTTGCCATATCCTTCTTCAGCTCATTTTACTAATGAGGAAACTGAGGCAAACAGTGAAATGGCTCAGCCAGAGTCACACAGCTTGTAACTGTCTGAGGCCAGACTTGAACTCAGGAAAATGCGTCTTCCTGACCCCTATTAACTCCTATTTACTGAGCTATCTAGTTACCACTGGTAATAATGGAATAAGAAAAAATATTGGCCAAAAGTCTTATAAGTAGGAAGATTCCGAGATGAGAGAGACAGAGACAAGAGACAAAGAGATAATGGATAGGCAGATACGATAAATACATAAATTATAAACAAATGATAGGAACCTACATAGAAAAATAGACAAGCATTTATAAAGCACATATGAGGTACCAGGTACTATGCTAAGTTCTAGGGATACAAATAAAGCTGGTAAAACCTCCCTGACCTCAAGAAGCTTATATTCTCATGGCAGAAGACAACACATAAAGAGGAGCTACCAAGCAAGGGGAAGGGATACAGAAGGAAGAGTACTCAAAAGACAAGGTGGTAGGCAGGAAGGAGGGAGACAAGGAATTTGCAAGATGAGTCTAGGAGGGATTGAGGCAAAGCATGTCTGGGGTGCTTCCTAAAACTGGGCAGAAGGTGGTGAGTAGTCCAGTTTAGCTGGAATGTAGAGGAGAAGAGAGAGGGAGTAGTGTAAGATAAAGTATCGGGATCCCATGACCTCTGACACAGGGCCTGGGAAGTGTTGTCCCAGACAACAGGGACTCAGCTGTCACTGTGTGACATAGTCATAGCCCAACCATTCAGTATTGTTCACACCCAAAATGCGGGGAGGAAGGTGACAGTACTACACTAGACTTTACCTGGAATACATAACACAGGAGAACACAGGCAGAAGTACCAGTCCCCCCCACCTATCCCACTGCCCTGTCTCATTTATTTTGCTGCTTTCTGGTTTATAGCATCTCCAACTTCGGTGAATAATGGGTCAGCCTACAATAGACATGAGCACAAAGCTTTTCTCTCTCCCAGCTTTTATCTGGGTCCTATAGCCATCCTCAGAATAGGAGAGAAGGGTAATAGTTGTGTCTTTCTGCCACCACAACTGCTCTGTTTCCATGATTCTGGTAATGTAAGACTAAAAAAGGGAGATAGTTTCAGATAAGAAATGGCATCAAATGTCACTCTAAGAAGTTTGAACCATTGACAATGCTACGGGGATTTGGGGCAAGGAGAAGAGGAGAGAGATGGGGGGAGAGGAAAGAGGAAAGGAAGGAAAGGAAAGGAGAGGGACAGGGACAGGGGGAGGAGGAGGGATAGGAGGAGAGGATAGAAGAAGAGGAAAGGAGAGGGGGAGTGAAAGTGAGAGGGAGAGGAACAGGGACAAGGAGAAAGAAAGAGGGAGGGAAAGGGAGCGGGACAGGGAGAGAAAGAGAGACAGAGAGGAAGTGGGAGAGGGAGAGAGAGTGAAAGGGACAGGGACAGGGACGGGGAGAGGGAGAAAGAGAGGAACAGGAAGGGAGGGAAGGGGAGGAAGAAAGAGAGGGGGAGTAGAAAGGAGAGGGAGAGGAAGACAGAAAAAGGGAGACAGAATGGACAGAGAGAAATGAGGGAGGGGAGAGAGGGAAAGGGAAAGAAAGAGAAAGAGAGAGAGAGGGGGAGAGAGAGAGAGAGAGAGAGAGAGAGAGAGAGAGAGAGCTCTTAAAGTTCATCAGCTATGATGATGTAGAGAGAAGACTGGAAGCAATACAAAATTGGAGAGGAGAAGAGGGAAAGATTGATTAACAGGCTCTATCAACAATCCACTGTCTATATTTAGGGAGTGACAGTGTTTAGCAACATAGCTGGCACATAGTAGGCATTTGATAAATGTTAATTGAATGAATGACTAGGGAGGAATAAGAGTTTGATTTGAAAAAAAAGAAGGCTTAATTTGTGCCTGACATTTCAAATTTGTATTTCTAGCTTTACTTTTAAAGAAAAATTTCTACAGAAGCTCAAAGTCTATAGGCAGCAGCATTGTTCATATCTTTTCTTTACAACCTTCTTGCTCTATTCAATCCCATGACTTATATACCTGTGCATTAGAAACAGCCCTGAACTGCAAATCAGGGTTTTGCTTGTGTGAACAAGACATATCACATGACCTCTAAGGATGGATCCTCAGTTTCCCCATTTGTAATAGAAAAGGGTTAGATTCTAGGATTTTTAAGGTCCCCTCAACCTCTGAAATTCCATGAATAGGCTAAATTTCAAATTCAGATTTATAGGGGAAATTAGAGTTTTAACATTTTTCATTGAAGTAACAATTATTTTAAATCGGGTTAATCTTATCTGAATAATGAATGATCCAATTAATAGAGCTATACCACATTTTAAACAATACCATGTAAACATCTGGATTTGCATAAAAATAAATTAGTGAATAATTTTACAAAAGGATTTTCCCCACATGTTTTCTCCCTTTTTATAATATAAGCTCCTTGGGGATGGGAAATGTTTTAATTTTATTCTTATATCCTCCAAAATTAGCACAGGGCCTGACACATAGTAGGCCTTAATAAATGCTTGTTGATTGTCAAAAGGGTGCACAATAGAATGCTTTAAATAGCTCTATTAGAAGACTTTGCAAGAGTCAATATTGAAAAATTACCCATGCATATGTTTTATAAATTAAAAAGCTTTAATAAAATAAATAAATAGCTCTGTTAGCATTCTTTAAATGTGATTTGAGTTACAAGATTATAAGAACATATAGGTCAAGGGATTTTAATCTAGGGGCCTCAACCCATTAACTTGGGCTTTTTAAAAATATTTGAATAACTATATTTTAATTTTTAAAAGTTGTTGTTGTTTTGCAATCCCATATATTTTATTTCATCCATTTAAAAAGTATTCTAAGGAGGAGTCCATAAGCTTCACCAGATTGTCAAAGGAGTGTCCAGGCTACACACAAAATGGTAAAAACAATTGCTGCCATAAATCATACAGTAGCTTTTATATATGGAAGGGAACTTCCTATATATACTCCGATGAGGAAGCTGAGACCCAGAGAACTTAAATGATTTGTCCAAAGCCACACAAAAAGATCTAGACAGAGACATGCTTAGAATCCAGATATATCAGTTCCAAAGCCTGCCCTCTTTCCATTGCACCCCAATGAATAAAGCAACTTTCTCCTCCAGGCATACCTTTTATTTTCTCCCAGGCGATTTTTGAATCCTGGAACACAACATGTGAAAATGCTCAAATCTATAATTAGCCCATCCTAAGTACAGAAAGTAGCCACTAGGTCTGTCTTAATGGCCTACACACAAAGTTTTAAACTAAACTAAACCCATAAGCTTCAACAACCCAAAAAATGTAACAGACTCAAATTTTGAAAACTTCAGTAAAAGGACTGATGGGAATTTGAAGCCTCAGTGTCAGCTTTTGTGTGTTTTCTGTTTTTCTCCTTTATGTAAAACTTTACAAACTTGTTCAGATGAACACTGTCCATTCAGCACATGCAAAGTCCAGGGAGGGAAGAGTTTTCTTGCAAACTGAGTGATTCCTTCTAGAAATAAGGAGGATTATAGCAAAATGCCCTTGGCCCTCTCTAGAGAACAGATCAGGCCCACACGTCAGGAATGCCAAATGATTCTCATTAAAAGAATGAGCAGATTTTCAGTGACATGTGTCTGACCAACTTTAATTTAGTTGGCGGGACTTGGAGCCAAAGGTCCAAAAATAACACTCAGCTGGCAGGCTCTGCTCACCCACACCTAGCAAACACCCTGGCCACTAGTTCCAGGATGCCCCGCCCAGGACAGGGGAGAAGGTCAGATGCAAATTGTTGTGACATTAAACATACATTCCCTGTAAGTGCTCTGAAGTGGCTGGACGTAATCTATTTACTCACTTCAGTTCCTCCCTTCTCAAATGCAGCCTGTGTGAACGGAGGGAGATGATGGATTTGGTCCGCTGCCCTTCCCCCTTCCCCCCACAAATTCATGCTAAAGCTATTTTTAACCTACTACTACCACCATTAAATATTTTCATAATAAAATACCCTTTGGAAAAAAAACCCAGTAAAGTAACATAATACTGCATTTCAATGAAGAATGTCTGCACTTCAACTTGACTATACATAAAAGACCCACAAAGTTACTCCAGAATCGAATATAAAATGTTCCTTTTGGCATTTAAATCCCTTTGTCAACTGGTCCCTTGCTACCTTTCCAGTCTTTTTATACTTTCCTTCCTTCCATGTGCTCTGCGATCTACATGGGACTATTTGTTGTTCCTCGAATGCAGCCCATCACCTCGGGACTCCAAAGCTGACCTGGCTTGATGTCCCCCCTCACCTCTGCTTCCTGGCTTTCCTGGCTTCCTTCAAGGTCCAGCTCATATCACACCTTCTGCAGGCCTTTCCCAAGCCCCATCCCCCTCCTCACTACTGCTGATGCTTCTCTGAGATTATAGATCATGCATGGATCAAATGAGATAATCCTTGTAAAATACTTAGCACAGGGCCTGGCACATGGTCATTGCTATATAAATGTTAGCTTTTTTTTTTTTTTAACTGTAATAGCACAATGTCTCACATATAGTAAGTACTTAATAAATACTTATTATTTTATGCACTATGCATTTTTATCTGTTATCTTTTTCTTTAGAAAACAAACTCCTTTAGGTTCAAGAATTATGTTTATGCTTTACTTGTATCTCCAGAACATGGCACAATACCTGGCAAGTAAGTAAATGCTTAATAAATACTTTTTTTTTTTTTTTACTGACTCATACCCCTTTATACTTATCAAGTACAGCACAATTAGGGGAGATTAGAGGAATATCTTATTTATTAAAGCAGAAAACCTCCCATGGAATTGGATATGGGCTGTGGTTCCTTGCTAAAGGACATAGATCCAGCATTCATGCCACTTACACACAGTCAGATTTGAATGATTGAGAGTAAATGATAAAGAAAAAAGTGGTTTTAGGAAGAAGTCACAGATTTAGAGGCAGAAAGGATCTACCTGAGGAGGCTACCTAGCCAATCCCTTATTGTACAAATAGGGGAATTATGGCCCAAAAAAGGCTTGTCTTAAGTGCCATGGATAATAATTGACAGGCAGGATTTCAGTCAAGGTCCTCTAAAGCTGAATTGCACCACTGCACCAGATTGATTTGAAGTTTAAGAAACAGGAATAAGTATTCACCTTGTTCTCTAATAAACACAGTTCCCAATTATACTAGTGTTATCTCTCACAAAGACTAACCTAGCAGGGTCTCATTTGTTATCTTGTCTACAGCATTTAGAACTTTTTAATCTTTGCAAATTGCTTTCAAGAGCTATTTTTACTCTCCCTACACAATTATCTGTTTTATGGTGGGAAAGCTGGGTCAAGAAAACTGTGGCTATTTGAAAACAGTCTCCGTCTAAAAGGCTGCATGAAAAGAATTAGAGCTTCCTGGAATAAGGTCAGAGTGCAGCTGAACTTTGTTCTGCTCCAAACACATCTGAAAGACTAGGATGCTCAAGACTGAACATCAGAGTTTAGGGACAATGAAAGCAGGAGAATGAGGGTTCCCAAATTCAAGGCAGAGAAAAACCACTTGAAAAAATTAAATATGTTTAGCCTAGAGAAATGCCTTTATAATACTGTACTGTGAATAAATTGAGATTACTTTCAAATTTTTAGATTTTCTTTTCATGATACACTATTTCTGTGAGAATGTATTTAAGATCTTTATATTATTTGCTAATTTTACCCTTCTAAATAGTCATATCTGGGAAGATTTAAAGAAAAAGATAAGACATTCAACCATGCAAAGTAAATATGTGTGTGTGTGTGTGTGTGTGTGTGTATACACACACATATATATAAAGGCAACATGGTATTTTTTTCTATTTAATTTACATTTCTTATTTCCCAGATAGATGTGTTTTTTTCCCTTTTAAATTAAAATACTGTGTTAATTGACATTGATCCAGAAAACAAATAACTAAGATTAGAAACTTGGATTGAAGCAGTGGGCATAGATTTTTATATCTTACACTATTTTTTTTAATAAAACATGTTGTGTACATTGGACTACTAAGCCCTCTAAAAGCAAAAAAAAAAAAAAAAATAGAGAAATGCCTTTAGGGAAAGAGGGGCACACATTGTTCTTTTTGAAAAGCTGTCATGTGCACAAGGGATTAGACATATATTGTAATTCTATTCAAAGACGAAGATTAAGAAACAATATGTGGAAAATGAGAAAAAGAAAATCTAATATTTATGTAAGGAAAAATTGCTTAATAGCTTAATGATTAGAACTATGTAAAAGTAGATTGGGCTGCCTTTAGTGAGGTGGTCAGTTATCCCTCTCTTTGAAGGCCTTAATGTAAAGTCTAGACTGATGTAGGACAGGGATGTCAAACTAGATGCCTACTGCCTCAAGCAGTCAGCAAAACCTCCAGTGCGTCAGAACCCAGATTCAAATGTAACTGGGAAATGTCTGACAGAAAGAAATAAAAATACAATACAACATAAATAATGTTGCTTTGTGCTTTTCTTAATTAGTAGGTGGCCAGGTGGCCCACAGGACTGTTTCCATCTGCGTTTGACACTAATGGTACAGAGGAAATTCTTGTTCGGGGCATAGGCTAGTCAGTCACTCCCCTCCTCTGAATCTTTAGTGGCTCTCTTTGGTTAATATGCAAACTCTTCAATTTGGCATTCAAAGTTCTTATGAATTGGCTCCAGTCAGCCTTTCTAGACTTTCTCCATTAATCCCTTTTGCATACTCTCTGCTCCAGAGAAACTGGCCCTTGGAATAAGAGTTTTATCTTCTGTATCACAAGTGTTTACATATGCTTGGAATGTACTCCATTCACTGCCATTCATTTGCCTTTTGGAATCCATAGCTTTGTTCAAAGCTCAGTTCAGGTACTACCTCTTACCTGAAACCTTTCCTGATCCTATTGGTTATGAGTGTTTTCTCTCTTCTCAAATTGACTTGTATTTACTTATCTGTTTACTTGTTTGTATGCCCCAATAGGATGCGAGCTCTAGGATAGGGCAGTTGTCCTTCTTTTCTGTCTTTGAATCCCTAACACCAAGCACAATGCCAAGGAGATTCTTTATTTTTGTCTATACTTATTATTTTGTTGGCATAGGGAATGCCTGGTATGGAAACTCCCTTTACTAGTGCAGATCAGCAACCTGAATGAAACATATCCTTCAGAGAGTTACATAGTGCAAAGAATGTTGGTTTTGGAGTCAACAGATCCTGTGTCTGTCATTTAATCTCACTAAATCCCAATTCCCTCATATGTAGAATGAGTGTTGGACTAAATGGCCTTTAAGGCTCCTTTCCAATTCTAAATATGCAGTCCTAAAGGGTTACCTGAACACTGTGAAACTAAGAGCCTAGTCACACAGGTGACCATGAATAGGACCATAACTAAGAATGATTTCATCTGGGGAAAGGAAACTGTGGTGAGTATGGCAGCAGTCACTCTAATTACCTATGTGGTTATAATAGGAGAAAGGGTACTTTAGTCCTTGGTGACTGTTCTATAAAAAGTGCAGAAAGCCTCAAAAAAAAAAAAAAAAAAGTTCCTGAAGGAAGTTTGAGCTCTGAAGGTATGAGTAAATTGCCCCTCCAGTAACAGAGCCCAGGAACAAATTGCCTGGTGCCCCATGCTAGTTAAAGTTCTGAAGAGAAATAGGACTTGAAGCTAAGTGGAAGCCACTTCTCTCCTCCTCTCTCTGCTCTCCCCCTATACTTGGCCCCCACAAAAAAGTCATGCCCTGGCTGACTAGGAAATCTGGATCCCATGAGTTTCTCTAACAGGGCAGTCTGAGGTCAATGTGAAAGGTCTGTTCAATGATGGCACAAAGTTATCTTTACAACTGGAGGAGTATAATCAATGTCAGACATGATTTGAGTATTGTATGTTTTCTCTATTCTTTTTTTAAAATAACAATAGCTTTTTTATTTTTCAAAATACATGCAAAGATAATTTTCAACATTCACTCTTGCAAAAACTTGTGTTCCAAATTTTTTCTCCCTCCCTCTCTACCTCCCCCCTCCCTTAGACAGCAAGTAATCCAATATATTGTAAACATGTGCAATTCTTCTAAACATATTTCCACATTTATCATCCACAAGAAAAATCAGATCAAAAGGGGGGAAAGTGAGAAAGAAAAAAAAAAAAGCAAGCTAACAAAAAAAAAGGTAAAAATACCATGTTGTGATCCACATACAGTTCCCATAGTTCCCTCTCTGGGGATGGCTCTATCCATCATAAGACAATTGGAATTGCCCTGAATCACCTCATTGTTGAGAAGAGCCAAGTCCATCATTCTGTTCTTGAGTGTTCTGAGTCTTTGGGGTGTTAAGCAGCTTCTATAGTAAAGGAAATAAAAATCCTGTCCCATTCACAGAAAGGAAAAAAAAAAAAAAAGAAATTAGAGTGATGCTTATACATGCCCTGGAAAGGAGGGGGTTCAGGAGTCCTGAAGCAAATAATAAGTCTCTGGTTATGTTGCTTCTTCAAGAGATTCAGTTGCACAAATTAAAAAAGGGCATAAGCCTCCCCCCTTCCACTCCCACTTAAAGGGGCTTGAAAACTTGTTATAATTGCTCCAAAGGGGGTGAGAGGAAGAAAAGGGCACTCTTCCATATAGCTGCTAAGTGGCAGCAGAGAATTTTTCCTGATTCAATTTCTCCTCCTCTTTTGTTTCATTTTTCTGATACTGTGTTCACCTCCCAGACAAGTAGGGGAGTAAGAAGTAAGTAAGGGAAAGACAAAATAATCCAGTGTCCCCAGAGATCCCTTCCAGCTATGGAAAGTTATGTGTAAAAAGGGTAATTGAAGATCAAATCAATTAAATATATTAACTAAGTCGAGCCAATTAAATTAAGGACTTCTCCAATATCTGATATAGAGTGTTAATATTATGCCCATCAATTGGAGAATGGTTGAATAAAACTGTCATGGAATACTATTGTGCTGTAAGAAATGAAGATGGGGTGGTTTCAGAAAAGCCTGGAAAGACTAATATGAGCTGATGCAAAGTGAACCGAGCAGATCCAGAACACTATACATAACAATATCAATACTGTAGTGATTATCAGTTGTGAAACACTTAGCTACTGTGAGCAATATGGTTATCCAAGATGACTCCAAAGGACTCAGGATGAAAAAATGTCATCCTCCCTCCAGAGAGAGAACTAATGAATTCTGACGCACATTGTTTTTCACTTTATTTTTCTAGCTTTTTCCCCCAAAACGGTTAATATAGAAATATGTTTTGCATGACTTCATATGTTTAATGAATATCATATTGCTAACCTTCTCAATGGCTGGGGGAGGGACTGGAGACCCAGAGCAAGCCGGAGAGGAGAGCAAGAATAGAGAACTTAAAATTTAAAAAAAAAAACTATAGGGTATTAGTCCTGATCAAACTGAAGAACTCTCCCTAGTTAACGAAAATACCGAAAGGTGAACCTTTAGAGAGTAGGGACTGCTTGAAGTTGAATGGAGATCATGAATAGAGGTGGCTGAACTTGAATTTGCCTTCAAACATTGTCCCCCTTAAAAAAAAGAAATCTTGGCAATTCGGGAAACTTATTTAGTTTGGTCTTTTAATTGGGAAGAGAAGAGGAGACAGCGAGAAGGGAGAGGTGGAAGGAGGAGAGGAGAGGAGAGGAAATGGTGAGGAGAGGGAAGAGGATAAGAGGGACAGGGAGAGGAGAGAGCAGTTTCACAGAGACCATAGGTGCGGTTGCCTCTCTCTCACTAGCTGCTCCTTGGAGAAACCTGGGGGTGGAAAACGGGAGAGAGAAGAGACGTTCCTTCCTGGTTTAAAGTTTCCACTGGCAGGAGGTTGAGCAACTGCGAAGGGTGCCGTAGCAGTGGCAGCCACCAAAACAAGCCGAGCCCATAAACAAAGCCACGTGTCCTCCCAGGCCGGGAGGCAGGGCTAAAAGGCAGGCAGCTCTTCCGGCAACAAAGAGCAGCGGCCAGCGGGCCCGGGATAAATACTGCGGCCGCAGCGTCCGAGCCAGACTCCCCGCAAGGAGCCGCGGACACCAAAGCGCCCTCTCTCCTCCTTCGCCCCTGCTGCCCCGACCTCCCGGGAGCCCCCCACGCCAAGAGCGTGCAGCTTTCTCCGGACCCCAGCCCCGGAATACACCGCTTACTTTTCCTTCTTCCTTCTACGCCCCCTGCGCCCCCCGTCCAGCCCGACCCAACGCATCCCCTAGCGCCTAGCAGGTCTGCAGCATCCTGCGGTGCCCCCGGCCCGAGGAGTCTCCAAGCGCCGCGCGCTCTGCGGGCCGCCGGGCAAGGCCGGGTGCATCCCCGTCCCGTTTAGTCGCGTCTAGCCCCGTGCAGTCCTCCCAGCCGCCGCCGCTCCCCGGCACCATGCCATTCCTCGGCCAGGACTGGCGGTCCCCGGGGCAGAACTGGGTGAAGACCGCGGACGGCTGGAAGCGGTTCCTGGATGAGAAAAGTGGTGGCTTCGTGAGCGACATCAACAGGTGAGGGGAATTCCTCTTCTCCAGCCTCCCTGCTTCTTCCTCGTCTCCTACCCCATCCTGCCCTGTCCTGTCTGGTCCCATCCTGTGCCGCGCTATCCAGACGGAGCCCACCCAGAGCCGTCTGTTGCAAGTGCTCTCGCTTTCCCCGGGGGTGCCCATCTCCAGAATCCAAACCCGGATGAGAGCTGGGGGGAGGACGGTAACGAACCTGGCACGGAAAAACTGGAGGTGGGCTGGGAGAGCGGGGACGCGACGCAAAAACGCGGGGGGTACTTAGCTGAGCTTTGGACAAGTTTTTGCAAAGAACTTGTAAAGTTGGAGAGGAGAAGGGTGTTTTGAGAGTCATCTGTGCCCCAAGAAAGATAACGAGATAATCATAAAGACGGCATTTTTTGCTTAAAGGGCTTGGCTCTCATGATCTGAGAAGCTGGTTTAGAAGAAGCGCAGGTTTTGTCTATTTGAGGTTTCAAGGCTTAGATAGCCGCCGCAGGCGGCTTGGCAGTGCTCTGCGATCTAAAGTTCTCTGGCCTCAAATCCCCAGAGACGCTGAGACACCTCGCCCAGGTACCCTGGGCTGGCCTGTGCGGAGCGCCCAGGTCCCGTCTCTTCTCTAAACCTTTCTGCTCCCGGGTGCGAAGTAGGAGAAGGGGGAGTGAGAAGAGAGCGGGAAGCCAGGAAGTAGCCTCCAGCCTCGAGGATGAAATTTGGAATGGCCAGCTGGTCCTACGGGAAGGGATGCTCTTAAAGGGCCTTGCTTGTAAAGCAGGGAGTGATAGGAGGGAGGGGGCAGTATTTGCACCTGCTAACTCAGTTTCCAACTTCTATTTGTTTAATGTCTCGATGAGTCCATTTGTAAGAGTGAAAAAGCCCACCAATCTTCTGTAAACCTTCTGTCACATTCTAAGTTCACACCTCATTTGCTTTGAGGAGAAAAATCAGCCACCTGTTTTCTGCTTGTTATATGACCTTGTTATACTAGTAACCAGAAGTCATTCAAATACCAACTTTTCCTCACCACGTGTGAAGTGTAGGTAGTGAAGGCTCCCCATCTTACAGATGAAGAAATGGGTGCACAGAGAAGTGAAGTGACTTTTCTCAGGGTCATATAGCTATCTAGAACTAGGACTTAATCCCAGATAATCAAACTTTGAAGTCCAGGGGCTACCCTGCTGTTAGAGTTAATAAAAAAAGATCATAAGATCTTAGATTTCCAGCAGGAAAGGATTTTAGAAACCATCCTATCTTTCTGAAGGACTGAGACCCTGGATCTATGATTTCACCAGGTAGGGAATAGCCAGTATGTATATTCCTAGCATCAATGACTATCTGCCACTCATCAGTCATTTTATAGTCTTGGAAAGTTCCTGGTTCACTAAAAGGTTCAAGTGACTTGTCCACGATCACAAAGACAGTATAAGTCACAGGCAAGTCTTCAATTCAAGGCAGACCTGATTTCAAGGCTGGTCCTTCCTCCAAGGATTGCCATGTTGAGGAAACTAAGCCCCAGAGAAGGAATGATTTAGCCTTAGATCATACAGGTAGTAATGTGGACTGGAAGTCCTGAGCCTCAGTGGAATTTTCTCATAACCCATTCCATTGAAATGAAGGGGAAAAGGGGATTGGAATTGGGTCTGTTGTCTGTGAAGAAGTGTGGACACGGTACTGCTTTATGATCTCCAAGGAACTCTGCAACTCTTAAATTCTTTGATTCTCTTTTCATCTTCCTTTCAGATTGGTTGTGAGGATAAAATGAGATATTTGCAAAGTGCTCTGAAACCCTTAAATTGATATATAGATACTATCATTATTATTGTCATTTCTGTTTGCACTTATGTTCAGCATCTTCAGTCCCTTGCATCAGTGGAAATGGGGAGTTTTGTCTCTGAGCCAGGTTTCTAATTATCCAAGCCTTTGAAATGGTTGTTTTGGATGAGTGCTTGGCACCCAATCCTAAGAAAACTATCAGCAAAATGTGGTTATTTTGAAGGCTTAACCTCCAGAGCCCCTCATCTGTTTGTTGTTTGTAACAGATCAACCTTTCTTTGTCTTGCAATAAAGAAGGACAAGTTATTTAATCTCTGGGGTTATTCTAATAGATTGAGAGGCACAAACTATATTGATTTTTTATTTTAAGAAAATACATGGGAGCAGTCATGAAGGGAGTCTACTTGGGAGTACTATTAAGAAATCTCTTGTTTATAAAAGATCCGATAACAATTTAATTACAAGGAAAACTATCCTATCTGGTGTCCTCTTTCTCTGATGTCAAAGTCCATTTTATAGGAACTCAAGTTACAAAATGTGTGTTCTGTCTTTTTTTTTTCCTAATTAGATGCTTCTCTCTTGCCCAAGGAACTTTCTCTTTGTCCACTATTTTAACACTTGCTACATTTCTGAGCCATGTGTAAATTGACTTTTCTAGAAGAGTAGAACATTCTTCAAATGGTACCCTCTGGGTTCCTCATCTCGCTAAACAGACTTCTCTGCATATCCCTATCCTTCAGCAGGGAGAAGGCTATTAAGTTCACCTGTATTTGTATTAGTGTATTAGGTAGGTTTCTCTGATTGAATTGCCCCCGAGTGAAACCTCTCCAGTTTTCCTCCACCTCCACCCCCTGTGGTTCTTGTGAATGCTCTTACTGTGTCTCATCTAGAAGATAAGTTGGTATCAGTCTCCCTTAGAAAACAGTAAGTGCTTCTCTCCTATTGGTGTGGAAGAGCCTGAAGGGAGTTTCAGTTTACCAGAAAAGCTCAGATCCAGGGCAGGATCAAATGATCTTTTGGTCACCTTAAGCCCACTTTGTTCTTACCCATCCCTTCCATGACCGTAACCTTTCCTTGGCCTGTGGGAGCCTGATTATGACAGCAGAAGGTGATCCAGTGACCCTGCTGAAGGTCCTTGTATGAGTCAGACAGAGCCTGGGATCTTTTTGGTAGCCCTAAAGCAGCTGGCTGTTAGCACTTTGGTGTTTGTTTTTAGTTCTTTTTTTATTTTCCATCTGTAAACAACTCCAGTCCTCCCTGTACAGAATGCAAAGACTGCCAGCCTCTTAAAGGCATATTTGGCCTTCAGGGGCTGGGCTTTGGAATCTCAAATGTCCCCACTGTTTTCAGGGCACTACTGACTGAGTTATCTATGATGTCAGATTTGGGCTTGGTGCCTGGGCAGGTGATAGCTGCCTCCAGCTCCTGTAGAGAGGAAACAGAAGGTAATCCCTTAAAAAAAAAAAAAAAAAAAAAAAAAAAAAAAAAAAAAAAAAAAAAAACTATTTGTGGGTTGAAGGTGACACAAAAGCCCTGCATACTTCCCTAATTCCACTTAAATTTTTGATGAGCAGCTGAAGCAAGAGACCGTGCACAGTTGATTGGTAACAGTGCAGATTTTTTGGACTCCAGTCAAACATTCTGACATCGTTCCAGGGGCCCAGTCTCACTCCAACAGCCAACTGCCAGTCAGTCAACTTACAAGCAGTTTGGTGTGGTGGAAAGCACACTGAATTTGGAGTCAGAGAACTTGGGAGATGGTTGTACTGACACATAGGGTGGTCTTCAGGAATAGATAAGTCAGTGGACCAGAAGAACCCTCTTACCCGGAATAAGAAGGGATTTGACCCTTTTCTGGACATGTGACATTATTTGAGCATAAGGAAGGAAAATTAGAGGGCATTAGAACCAGCCATCTCAATTTACAGTTAAGGAAGCTGAATCTCAGAGGGGTGAAGTCACATGCAGGTAGAAAATGTCAGCTTATCTTCAAATATAGATTCCTTGACTCCAAATACAGTGGTTTTTCCCCTTACTAAAATGCTTTACATCACTAAACAAATCTGCACCTCAGTTTCCTCACCTGTGATATGGGGGTAATAATACTGGGTTGAACGTACCTCATAAAGTTGTTGAGAGAAGCACATTTTATAAATGTGAGTTGCTATCACATCTTTGTATCAGTTATGTGCCTGATACTGTATCGGGTCTTACTTAGTGAGAGATATATAAGAGATGAAAGTAACATGGTTCTTTGCCTACGCTGCCCATACTAGGGATACTATAGATAACCAAGCGACTTTTATCTCTTTCCATTTCTTCAGTTTAATAATTGTTAGATTGATTAAATTAAATTCTTCTGTGATCTTTGCCTTGGTTTTTTTTTTTTTTGTTTTTGTTTTTGTTTTTGTATTGTTGTTGTTTGGTTTAGTTTGGTTTGAATTTTTTGGCTTTTAAGAGTCAACTGGGCAGCATGGTGGGATTTGTATAAATTTGTCAATAGTTTTAGGTTGCTTAGTGGAGTTAAGTTTCATTGGTTATAGCCCGATCTGGACAATTACATATCTATGTACATTTTAAAATCACACTGGGAGTTTCTAAAATGGTAAAGAAAATAGACAAAGAAAAAATAGGGTTTTCACTGTTTTTCTCCCCTCTTACTGATCTCCCTTTGCTTTTATAGCCATAATAAACTCATCTTGACATCTTTCCTACTTTTTCCCCAAGTCTCTCCCCATCATGTTAAAAAAAAAAGAAGAAGAAAAACAAACAAACAAACAACAACAACAAAAAAAAAAAAAAAAAAAAAAAAAACAAAAAAAAAACACTGCCCTTATTCTAGGTCACTGCCCATAAAGATTGGGATTAACTAGTGCCCACAGCTAGCAGTAAAATAGCCACCAAGTCTGCCGTGCCTTCATTTGCAGTTTATGGAGAAAGAAGCCTTAGACAATAGTTCTGCTGATTTTAGATTTTGGAAAGACAAATAAAAATACTGTGGTTCTGTAAGCATGGTGGCTTTTCTTGGGGGAGGGGGGAGGGAAATCCTTTTGTAATTTTCCATTGGCTTTCAATTTGCCTGAAACAGACATAATTGAACTCTTAAAATAGAATGGAGCTGAATATATTATTGCTTAAAATATAAGCAGGCAAGACAAATAAACCTCATCGCTTTTCCCATCCATCCCTACCCCCTGGAGTCCGAAAGCTAATACTGAGTGAAAATTGCAGGGTTGGTTCCATCTCTTCTGTGCTCTGCAAAGGAAGATCATAATCGATTGTATTCTTAAACTTGCTTTTATAATGAGTCACTCTGTCTTACAGCAGGTTATTGTATTTTCTGTGAGGGAGAAGACTCAAATTCCTTTGGGGGCTGTTTTAAATTAGTAAGGAATAAAATGAAATATAAATATTTAAAATTTCCAAAGAATAGTAACAAGCTATGTCCTAAGCTTATGAAAATGCTTTGTTAGGCCTTGCCTGGGTGTTTCTGTGATGGAGAAGATGACAGCTTAGTTTTATGGTGTTCTTCACAGGGGTGGAATGTGCGCTGGATTTGTTATCGAATAATAGGACTTGGTGGAGTATCTTTGCATATGCAGGATTCTTAGCTTTCAAAAGCAATCCCTGGACCATGCCTGGGATAGTACAGACAGCCAAGTGACCTTCCATCTCTTTCCATTTTCTTAGCTTTATATGGGTGCTCCAGGTTACTGCTTAGGATGAAGAGTTCTGATTGCTCCCCCTCTCAGGCTCCAACTCCTCCACTCTCTTAGTCTTTCCTTTTGCTTTATTTTCAATTTATTAATTCACTTGTTTATTGGTCTAGATGGAGACTTTTGAAATCAGGAAGACCTGATTTCAGATCCTGTTTGAGACTGGCCAAACACCAGTCATTTAATCTCTCCAAGCCTCTGTTTTCTCATCCTAAAATAGGGATAATAGCATCTAATTCACTCAGGTGTTTATAGAAATCAAATAACATAATGTCATATAAAGCATTAGATCAAATGAGCTATTATGGAGATAGTTCATTTCCCCCTAGTAATCTATAACTCTGGTACTATAGAATTTATAATCATAAGCAGATGCCTTAGTCACACAGCTAGAGAAAACTCGAACCCAGCTCTTCCTGGACCAAATCTAACCTTCTACCACTATGCCATATTGACTGGCTAGAAAAAACAAGAGACAAGATGGTATAGTTAAGATAGAATTCTGGATTTGGAAGCAAGACCTGGATTCGAATCACAGTTCTCTCATTATCTGTGTGACTCTGGGCAAGTTATTTCTCACCTCAGTTTACTCCTCAATAAAATGAGAAGAGTTGGATTAAATAATCTCCAAGGTCCTTTTCTGTTCTAAATCTATTTCTGAGCTGCTAATATTGTTCCTATGAGAACAGAGTCAATATTAATGTAGGAAACAAATTTATAACCAGTTCACTTGATAAACTTTACTTACAGCAGAGCAATCTGCAGGAATAGGTTGCCACTGCTATCCACCTGCAACCTAAAAATAATATCTCCATACTATGTGAAAGCAAAAGGGCTGAAAAGATTAGGAGGTTTGATGTGTATTTGAATGGCCTCACAAAAAGATTATAGTCAAATCTAGCTCTTGCCGGTACCAAAAAAAACATTGTATCAGCTTATAGGGTCAGTAGCAAGTTATATTAAACCGATATGGTTGAAAGGACTGGATCATTTATTTTGAAATTTCTTTCTCTGAACTATAAAATAGTATATAGGCAGGGATGTGCTGGAAATTTTCATTGTAATCATTTACACCTCAGAAATTAGTAATTACTACAAATCTGGATGAAATTTATTTTGTTAATTTCTAGGCTAAAGAAAGTGTAATGATACAAATTAAACTTCTTAAAGTATATCACATGTACATTCCCCCCCCCCCACCTCCCCAAGAAGGCTAACTCTTAACAATTATCAGCACACTCATAGTCTGAGGAGCCCTTCACAGGATATACCTACATTTACCATATGTAACCCAGGGAGTGAGCTGATAAGCTCTCTCTAAATCACATTATATTTTAAATTCTTTTGGTAAAGTCACAGATTCACACAATCTGAGTTGTAAAGAGTCTCAATAGCTATCTAATTTTACTCATTTTAATTAAGAAAAGAAATCCCTGTTCCATACTTCCAGCAAATTTTGCTTATAGACCTCCAGTGAAGATGACCCCAACCTCCCAAAAGAATCCCTTCCACTTTTGGAGAGCTCTAATTATTTGAAGAGCTCTATATGAGCTGGCCTCAAATCCTAGAAGACTTGAGTTTAAGCCTGCTTCTAATACATATTGGCTCTGTGACCCTAGGCAAACCAACCTCTCAATTCCCTAGACATTTCTGTGAGACACTAAATTGCAGAGAAGATGCTGACCTGCATTGATGGACAAAGTTTCCTCACCTGGCAGTTCCCTACACCCATAAAATCACAGGTCCTGTCCCTATCTCTGTTCATCAATCCTAGTTTTCAGGCCTTTGCTTTTTAGTTCTGCTCTCTTGGATCAGAAAGAAAATTTTGAATTCTCTTTCTTGATGACTGAACTTTAAATACTTCAAAACAACTAATTATGGGTCCCCTGAATCTACTCTTTAAATCTCCAGGTCCTTCAGGGAAAATTAAATGAGTTATTATGGAAATAGGAGGGAGTCTTCTGTCTAAGTTAACCCACTTTGGATGTCCTCTAGCCTATGGGTGCCTCTTATTCTGTGGCACCTTGAGCTAAACTCAACATTCCAAATGAGCTCCAACCAAGACATAGTATAAGTTGAACTACTAAAACAGCTAAAACAGCTTTAGACTCTAAAGTTTAGAGTCTAAAGTTGCTAGCTGACTAATTGCGCTTAAGGACCACTAAAATCCCCAGATCTTTTTCATGTTGGTGATACAAGAGTCCAAGGTCTGTCAGGACCTGCCAAGCTAGGATGGTCTTTAAAAACAGGATTGGTGACAGGTTGTATTTTAGCTGTCCAACGATCAGCCTCGTTAATAAATTCAGAGGCTTCTTAGCAGAAGACTGGCCAGACACCAGATGAAGATTTTTGAAGGGAGTGACTGGAGAAGGACCAGAGCCATAATTTTAAATATTTTTTTAAATCCTAATTTATACAACAAAGATTCACAAAGATTTTCAAACAACCTTCTGAGGCAAGCTGTATGAATATAATTATCCCCATTGTATAGATGAAGAAAGTAAACTGTGTGAGGATTGACTTACACTTATTTGTGTAGTAAGTGTGTCTTCAGACTCCCAAGATTACTCTACTCTACTCTTCTCTACTGTGATACTATCCCTCTCAAGGCTTGAGGCTAAATGATGGACAAAATCCACAAATCTTTTTAAATATTGGAAGTATTTTAAATTCATTTGGGGAACTTAAACATTTAGGAACTCTGTAGAATACTTTTGTAACCAGGCACATTCTAATTCATCTTTTTTGCAAGTTTAAACTTCCATATATTCTGTTTTATTGTGGAACATATGACAACAATAAGTCATTGTGTCTTCCTCTGCCTTTAAGGAAGCAATGTGCTAGAGTGGAATGAGTTGCAGTCAGGAAGATCTGGATTGGAATCCTGCCACTACTGTAGAAACCTCCCTGAAACTCAGTTTCTTCACCTGTAAAATGTAAATTATAATACAGTTTATATAATAGCAATAACACTGTAAAAACAATTTTGAAAGACATAAGAACTCTGAATCATCTGATGATCAACCATGATTTCAAAGAAATAGTGATAAATTTTATTGCCTGTCTTCTGACAGAGAGATGATGGATTCAGGATGCAGAATGAGAGAAAAATATAGATAAACTGATTGATCAGTTGATCAATCAATAGATTTTTTTGTACATGCCCAAGTTAGGAATCTTTTATTTGAATATGCATATCTGCTAACAAAGATTTTGTTTTCATTTTTTCTAGTGCTGGTAAGAGGGAGGTTGAAGAGAGAACAAGATTTCTGTTAAATTTTTAAACATTAAACTTTAAAAAAAGAAATTCTTAAAATATTTATATAAATGAGAGAAATGCACAAAATGAGATAAAGTGCACAAACATAGCAAACCTTGAAGCACTGTGTAAATGCTATCCACTATTATCTTGTCTCATTTGTCAAAGCTGCCCTTTGACTGACTTACTATATAGTAAATCTGTCTTGTTTCTGGAAATAGAATAATATCTAGTCACCAGACAGTGGCTAAACCTATTGAGAGAAATCCATGAATATGGCTGAGCTGCACCTGCCATATGAGTGATACATATGATAGGGCAGAATGTTCTTTCTCTTCCTAGTCCTTATTGGAATTGTCTTGTCAACATGCATCAAGATCCTGAACTGGCACCTGTTTCTCATGTTTAATAATGGAATGCCCCTTTCCCTTTGGAGACCTCACTCTCTTACTGTATTCTACAGTTTTATTACTCAAAAATTGTGAACAAATCAAATTTTTGCAAATTAAGTCATCCTTTATATGAGTGCTAGGAAAACCATTTAAGGGCCTTTTATAAAGTAAAGCCATTTTGCCTTGTCTTGTGAGAAGTGAAGTAGAATTATGAATAGAGAGCTACTCTTGGAATGGGAAGACAGGTTCATGCCTTGCCGCTGATGTGTATGTGGTAGCTGTGTGGTATATCACTTAACCTCTCAGTACTCTAAGTCAAGGCTTCCTAAACTTTTTCCACTCATGACCCATTTTCTCCGGGTCTGATTTTTACATGACTCCGGGTATATAGGGATAAAGAGGTATACAAACCACACATTTACTGATAATAAATCATAATTTCCCAACCCCCACATTCAGTTACAAGATCCCATGTGGAATTATGCCCCACAGTTTAAGAAGCTGGGCTGTACGGCTCCTTAAAGCTATAAATGACAAATGAGTTGTAGTTCTCAATAGAACTGTCTCAACTGACCACTGTCAGAGTTGGTCACTATTGGTTTTGCTTCAGTGTTTCTTTATTAACTAGGTCAAGGATGAATAAATTCTAAAAGGCTTCTGATACAAAAATAAAATGCCTCATTGGATTTTGTTTTAATTAAAGTCAAAACTTTCATTAAAAAAGAAGCTATAGACTGTTTTCTGCACAGATATAAATATTCCAAAAAGAGATTAGTTTATGAATGTATGGAATTCAAGGGTGGGGAGAAAAGGGACAATTTGCCTTTTTTCTTTCTGTTCCATGCATATGTTTTATACCAAAGCCAGTCATTTCTAAGAAGAGCTTACCTTGAAAAAGGAAGATTGTTTACATTGTCCCAAAATCATACTTTCTCATCTTTCATTATTCATAGTTACTGCCCCAAAGACGTGCACAACAAGGAGAATCTTTTCAACAGTCTGAACTATGATGTTGTGGCCAAGAAAAGAAAGAAGGACCTGATGAACAGCAAAACCAAAATTCAGTGTAAGGCATTATTTTTGGACTTGGGAAATGGGTGTTAAAAGTTAGGAAAAGGTTTTGGGAACTCATCACAAAGAGAGCATAATAGCCCTCTCCATATTTATTAATGAGTAATTTACTAACACAATGATATCTCCATTGCGAGTGTTTCCCCCCAACTCCAGAAAATTATTTTTAATTTACTTATCTTTATACATTTCCTGGTATGGCTAGATGGCACAGAGGATAGAGCACTAGGCCTGGAGTCAAATGTGGCCTTAGACACTTACTAGTTTTTGTGACCCTGGGCAAGTCATTTAACCCTGTTTGCCTCCAGTTTCTCTTCTGTAAAATGAGCTAGAGAAGGAAATGACAAAACCACTGCAATACTTTGCCCACTATTAATGGGGTCACAAAGACTCAGACATACCCGAAATGACTGCAATATACATTTTCCCCCACTCTTCTTCCCCTAAAAGAATGTAAGTTTCTTGTGGGCAGAGACTACTTTGTTATTTACTTTTGTATGTGGGACACCATGCAAAGTGCTTGGAACATAGCTGGCACTTAATATTTGCTTATTAAAATGAATTTAATTGCACTTTTATATTTATTTGGATGCTGTTAAAAGATCGTTTCTGCCTTCGTATTCAGGCTTAACCTAAGTGAGGAACCTGATCTGTAGGCCCATTTTTGTTAGTCATTTCTATCAGCATTCCTGCTCCTTGTGTTTTTTTTTCCTTTTTTTTTTTTTTTTTTTGTCCTCCATTTTTTGTCCTCCATGTCATTTGTATTTGGCAGAACTCAAATCACTTTTTTCTAGGGAACATTCAATAAAGACCATTCCATTGTTTTTGTTTTGAGATATAGTTCGAAAAGTTTTGAAAAAATATATTCTCTTCTATTTGTTTCTTGTGAAATTGCTATTTACATTCCTAGATGTTATATATAAATACTAGAAAGGGTTTTGTGTCTCTGATCCTAAACAAAAAATATAAAACCTCTAGTTTAATCTGTACTGTGAGGTTTTGAACTTCATAGTCTCATCTGTTTTATATCTTCTTCCTTGTGGCCTTGGAAAAGCTTCACATTTGGCATTTAATACAAACACCCTACCTAGTATAAGAGGTGTTTCGTTTTGTTTTTAATTCAATAACAATCCTACTCTTTAGTATACTAAAGCTGGCTATCAGCCATACTTGGTGCCTGTGACCCAAGTAAATTGAAATTTTTCACTGTATTTATACATTGTAGAGAGTAAACATTTACATAATCGTGGACTGAGTCATGTCACTGCTTAGATTCCTGGCTTTTCTTTCAAAACTTTTGTTAAACCTGGGAACAGATGCAAAAGAAATACACCTAAGATGTTGGACAATTCGATTATTAATGATGTGTCCCTTTTTCAGATTTCCACCAGGAAAAATGGATCTATGTTCACAAAGGAAGCACTAAGGAAGTAAGTGTCCCTTGACAGATCTGATTAAATCTGCTTAGTTAACTTGGTAGAATTGGACAATTGGCTTTTTCCCTTCTAAGAGCTGAGTAAAAACAGAATGGGCTGCTCTGGGAGGGTGTAGGTCTCCCCTTTATAACTATCTTCAGGAAGAGGTTGGATGGCCACTTGCTAGGTGGATTGTAGTTGGGATCCTTTTTAGGATATAGGCTGGACTAGATAGTTGGCTGAATGTACTTCTTCTAATTCAAATTCAGTGATTTGGGGTTGATAGAAAAGAAAGCAAATTACAGCTCTTTCAGATTACATTCTGGTAAATGAATATCCATCTTTCATAGGACAATCCAGCTAATATTTGAAGGTGGCTAGCTGTCACACCTCTTAGCTGTAGATCTCTTCCAGAGACACAGGAGCAGGGTGGTCCACAGGCTAGTTGAAGATCAATCAGAACTTGATTCTGAGTGGATTGCTGTGTCAGCCTAACCAAAGTAAGCTCTGGTAAGCTCTGCCTAACCAAAAAATGACTCCAGTCTCCTCTCTCACTCTTAGCGCCATGGATATTGCACCTTGGGGGAAGCTTTCAACCGGCTTGACTTCTCAACTGCTATTCTGGATTCCAGAAGGTTCAACTACGTTGTACGGGTAGGCATCCAGGGACTAAAGGCCCATTGACTTGTTGAGGTTCAGTCACTTTTCAGACATGTCTGATTCTTTATGACCTATTCTGGGATTTTTCTTGGCCAAGATGCTTGAGTGGTTTGCCTTCTCCTTTTCCAACTCAATTTTACAGATGGAAAAACTGAAACAAACAAGGTTAAATAATATACCTGGGGTCACACAGCTTGTAAGTGTCTGAAGACAGATTTGAACTCAGAAAGAAGAATCTTCTTAACTATTGGCCTAGTTTTTTAACTACTATGCCAGCTTTCCCAACCTATTAGTGTTAAAATGTTCTAACTGGCTGTGAATGTGTATGGCATATAAACCAATATCATAAATGTTTTTATGTCTCTCTGATAGAACGTTGCTTAAGTCAGACCCAGAAGGCTAGGGCTAACACAAAACTTACCTAGGCTACTCTTTTTGATGAGAGGTAAAATATTTTTTTCCTTGCTAAATCTGTCACATGGATAAATAGAAAATATAAATCAGGTAGCTCAAAACTCATATCATCAGGTCATAAGTCAAAGCACTTAGAAAATGGGGAGAGGCAAAGATCTCTATAGCACAAATAAATCAATCACCCCAAAGATAGTGTTTCAGCAAAGTTTACAGGCTAGTCTTAGAATCAGAGACCTGAGTTCAAATCTCTCCTTAAAAACTTTCTAGCTAAGCGAGCTGGTCAAAGTCACTTAATTCCTCTCATCTCAGCATTTCCTAATCTCTCAAATGGGAGATAAATGGAGCATCTACTTGATTGTGAGATTCCCCTTTGCAAATCTTAAAGCGCTGTGTAAATGGAAATTAGTATTTTTCCAGAGTTATGCAATAATATTAAATAACACTTTTTAAATTTAATTTCCCTACTACCACTATTAGAATGTAGTCAATGATGAGCTAGGTGACAAAATGGCTAGATAATTAAACTTACTTTCAAGAACACAGTGACTGAAAACACACAGCTTGGTATAAAGTGTGAAGACTGTAGTCTAGTCACATTTCTTCCATTAACTATATGACATTAGACAGGTCATTTGACATCCCTGAGTCCCAGTTTCCTCAGTTGAAAAATGAGAAAGCTGATCTAGATATCCTTCAGGTCTCTCCCAAGTCCAATGTTCTATGAAGCTAAGCTAACAGAAGAGTCAAGGATAACCAAGTTAAAACCTTTTACACCTCAGGGACTTTCTCTGCCCTCGCTTTAGTTAGTCCCTTTTCACTCTGCATTCTCAGCCGGTCTACATACATTCTTGGCTGTGGCAGAAGAATTATATCAGAGTCCAAATCATATGAGTGTTTCTTCACTGCTTCCTCCATCCATGTGATACTGTATCCAATACCAAGTTTACTTAACGCTGCAACTACCTGTTTTCATCTGCTGCTTTCCATTTCAAACTCCCATTAGCAATAATACAGAATACAGGAACTCATTTGCCCAAAGTGAAGTGAATGATAAGTGGAAGAAAGCAAGAACATTTCACTGAGCAGTGTCCAAGTTAGATTGTTTTCTGTTGGTGGCATTTTATGTTTTTTGTTTGGGTCTTCCCCTTCCCCTCCCCCCCAATTCTTTTGCATTTTTGTCAGTGATTCAAACTGGGAAGCTGCAGCTGTTTGGGTTTTAGGTTCTGGGAGGATTTTTTGGCCAGCTCATCATGCCTCTTAGGGCAAGCTCATTGAGTCAAATGATTCCAAACAGCCAGCCAAAGAGATGACATTCGAGAGTTCACTCTCCTGTTGGATCCTGTTGGATCACTCACCTGTTGTCTAAACAGATGCAAGCCAGGCCTCCTGCACAAATCTGATCAAACCTGGCTTTCCACTGTAAGTACGGGCTCTTTACTAAGGCCTCATAGTTTGGCCGAATAATTCTCTCTCTTTGACTCACTGAGACATCATTCTCCCAATACAAGTGATTAACACAAGACATGCTTTTGGGGAAATAATTCTCTGTATGAGTCATCAAGTTGTTGTTGTTTTCTAAGTACAGGTGATTAACACAAGGCACCTTCTCAAACCCAGATAGTTGCAAAACTGAACATGAATGACGTAGGTCCAGTCACAGGACATTGAGGGAGGTGTGGCCACAATACTCCGGGTACTCTGGTGTCTAACCTAGAAGACTGGTTTGGATCATTTTGATGTTCTAATGTCCCTTGTGGTTTAGGGAGTGATAGTAATTCCTTTCTGGTTATTATATGAGGACATCCAATCACAAAAAAAGCCTTCTCTATAATATTGGAAGTTTGGCTGTCAAAGAATCAAACAGAAGAAACTCACATTCTACTGAGGGAGGTGTAACATTACACAGATAAATCTGGGTATGATTTGAAGGAGAGAAGCTTTGAGTGGATGGGTAGCATATGAATTAAGACTTAAAGGAAGCTAAAGATCCTAACAGAAGAGGCTATGCCTTCCTGGGCATGGGTGAGATATGGGACATGCACTTTTCCCTAAGTCCTCAGTCCTTTCAAATGAAGTTACCGTAAAGACACTAACAAACTATTAGTGACTTTAGATGCACTCACTAGCATGAAAAAAAAATTTCATTCCCTCCAGAATTCAATAAAAGGAGTGTTTGATTTTTTTACTCCAGTCAAAGAAGTTTGTAAAACCAGTGGCAATCTGGGTGCAATATGCCAGGTTATCTGCCCTCAAATATTTTTAAGATTAAAAAGGAAAAATTGCCTTGTTCTCACAAAGGTGTTTTCTTTCAGGGATGTTGAAAGAATATTATTATTTGGAAAAGATTTTTTTTCTTCTGCCTAAAAGTCCCTCAGTAACTTTGGGAATAAATTCTTATTTGATTATGACCCTTAAAACACTTTCACAATAAGAGGCACTCTTTTGTTTCTGTTTTGAGGGTTTTTTTTTCCCTTTGGGGAATTAAAAGCATTTTACAGATGGCCTCTTTTTAATCATCAAACTAATCCTATATTTGTGACAGTTAAATTTCTTGAAGTCAGCTTTCCCCCCAGACTTCCTAATTTTTTAAGGCTAACTAGTTAAGTCACTAGTGTGACCTTGGCAAGTCACTTAATCCTGTTCCTCACCTGTAAAATGAGCTGGAGAAGGAAATGAGAAACCACTCCAGTATTTGTCAAGGAAATCCCAAATAGGGTCACAAGAGTTAGATTCAGCTCAACATATGACCAACCTTAACACATTAGCCAATAGATGGTGCCACAGCAGTCTACAGTCAGGAAGACCTGAGTTCAAATGTGAACTCAAACACAAGTTATGTGTAATTGCTATTTACCTCAGTTTCCTCATCTAGTGATAATAGTAGCAGCTCCCCTGTCATTGTGAGGATCAAATGAGATATTTGTAAGTCACTTAGCAGAGTGCCTCTAGTATAGTAAGTGGTATGTAAATGCTTATTCCCCTTCCCCACCACAGGCTGTTACTAGGATTGTTTGTCCTTCATTCTCCAAGAGCATCAGGGAGGTAACACTATGCAAGTAAAGTGGATGGAAGGTCTGTGCCAAGTCACTAGCCATCAGTCTTTTCTCAGGAGCCATCTGGGTCCAGTGGCAAGATATAGATCAGGATGACTAGAGATTGCTCTAAAAGCAATGGAAGTATAGCATAGTAGAAAGAGCACTAGAGTTGGAATTGGGTTCAAATCCTGCCTCAGAGGCTTATGCTTGTAATTCTAAAAAGGTCAATGTCTCAGAGCCTCAGTTTCTTTATTTGTAATATTTTACTAACCATCTATAAAGATAGGTTGCTTTTTTAAACATTTAAGACTAAAGAACTGTGAGATTTTTATTATTCCTAGAGTATCACTATCAGTTTTCTGAGATAAGGATGCTGAAATACACTAAATCAGGCCATGGAGAGGCTAATTGGAGGTGTGAACAGGCTGAAGTATATCACACAGGAAAACTCCATGGCAGGAGGACAATCAAGAATGTCATCAGAGAAATGTATGACTGGGAAAAAATGATGGAGCCAGTTAGTGATTCTTTTGTTAGAGGGCATGGTTCAAATCCCTCATGTGACACTGAGTGCCTGTATGATCTTTGGCAAGACACTCAACCTTCTAGTTCTCAGTGGTTTATTTGTTAAATGAGGGTATTAGTAAATACATGTGGCCTCTGAAGTCCCTTGTCACTATAGGATCCAGGATTTTCTGGCAACTAACAGACATCTTACAAAGAGTGAATACCTGACTAGATCCTCAGTATGTGGGATGGACTCTTGTTATGAATAGGGCCAGATAGTTGTTCAACTAGATAGACAAGGAGGAATGGGTTGAGATCTTCATCACTGGAAGGAACAGTTGCATCATAGATCCCATATCTCTTAGAGTATTGGAGACTGAATATGTTGCCCTGCCAGTTACCTTAATCTAATCCATCAATTTTTAATCCTTTAAAATTTTCTAGTACAGTTAATCCTTAGTTCTAAACTAAACAATTATAAGTCCCTATTATAAAAGTCTAACCAACTCTTAAATTCATTTAAAAGAGAAAAGTTTGTGCCTCTAAACATAATTTAAAAAAAAATCTGTTTCCATTCCAAAAACTTATTTAGAAAGCATGATAAATTTTGTAGCTTTTAAATTTATCCTTTTTTTTTTTTTCGCAAAATCCATTTTGTAACAAAGGTGTCCCATAGAAAAAGCACATAAAAAGGAAAGTATTTCAGAATCACAGACTATATTTAGTATGTATGTGATTATCTGTATATTGTCTCACCCATTAGAATGGGAAATCCTAGAGGGTAAGGACCATATTTTGGCTTTTTTTTGTTTCCTTAGTACTTAGTACAGTGCTTGGCAGACAGTATGCATGTAATAAAGGTTTGACTGATTTGACTGAGATGGAGACCTTAGTTACCATATTAGTCTAATCTGTCCAAATCCTTCATCGTTAACCCTTGTGATTTTAGACAAGCCATTTAACCTCATGGGCTTCATCAAGCTCATGGACAAAATGAGAAGCATGGAATAAATGGCCTCAGATCTTCCAGAAGGAGAATAAGAAACCCTTTAATATCCATAGAGACAAGGTGGTCATCTGGTAGTGCCTTTAAGACTTAAGAATATTTTGCAAACCTTCAAAAGATCATTTCATTGTGTTTAAGAAAGATTGTCAAGAGCTTGACCCCAGCATTATTTGGCCTCTGAATATGCTCACATTTTTAAAAATTCTTTAAAAATGAATGGTCTTTAACCATGAATTTCCCAGATCATTTCAAAACTATTTAGAACTCTAAGAAAAATCAGAAGACAGTCTACTCATTGGTCTAACAGTCTGAAAAGATCTGGCTTGTACTATGATCTGAAGGTCAACATATTTGTGTTCTGCCATTCAAGAAATGGAGAAGAAAATTTAAAGGCTAGGATCCTTCCTTGAGTTGGAATGTTGTTGCCATTAGGAGTAGTTCCCTGAGAGATCCCAGCTGTCATAAGGGAACAAAGGAGTCACATTATCTCAAAGGTAACTATGATTGCACTGCCTTCCTCATAGGGTTGCTGTGAACAGCAAAAGAGATTAATATTCATAAAGAGCTTTGTAATCCACAGTTAGCTGTCCATAAATATCAGTGAATCAGCAAGCATTTATTAAACATCTATTATGTGCCAGACACTGTGGTAAGCACTGGGAATAGAAAGAAGGGCAAAAGAGATGGTCTCTGTTCTGAAGAAGCTCATATTCTAAGGGGGAAGAAAACATGCAAACAAGATAGCAGTCATCATTTATTAATCATTTACTATGTGCCAGGCATTATACTAAGTGCTTGGGATGCAAAAAGAGGCAAAAGACAGTACCTGCCCTCGGAGAGTTTACAAGCAATATTCAACCAAGAGATAGAATTAAAGCGAAGGTACTATTCTTAAGGAGGATCAGGAAAGGTTTCTTGCAGAAAATGGTATTTTATCTGGGAATTAATAGAGGCCAGAAAATCCAGGAAGCAGATATAAAGAGGCAAAACATTCCAGGAAGAAGGATGGTCAGAGAAAATACCAAAAATCTATATTTGAGTTGGAGTGGTCAGGAGATCAATGTCAATGTATTGAAGAGTATGTAGAGGGGAGTAAGATGTAGATGAGTGGGAAGGCTCCAGGTTATAAAGTACCTGAAAAGTCAAACACAGGATTTTATATTTGATCCTGAACAATAAACACTGGGGTTTATTATTTCTAATCAGACTTATGCTTTAGGAAGAGTAGTTTGATAGCTGTAGTTAAATCATACTATTCTGTTCTAGCTGAGACTTCTGATAACTAATTGCTCTGTGAATAATAATCAGTCACATTTATGTGGAGCCTTTAATTAGAGAGGGGGTAGGGGGGAAGAGAAGGAATTATAAAATACTTTTCTCCTAGCCCAGAGTTAAGCAGCACAAGTATTATTTTGCAAAAGAGGGAGATAAGGCTGTGAAAGCTTAAGTGACTAGTTCATCCTCCTCCCCAAACCAGTCAGTATCTGAGGTAGGATTTGAATCCAAGTCTCATGACTGCTTATTCTGTACCTGCTATTTGGAAGGCATGGGACTAGAAGGGGATACAAAGATGGGGAGCAGAGTTGGGGAAGAAAATAAGAGAGATATTTCAGTGGCCAGTATGTAGCAAGGATAAACAGGAATTCCTGTTAAGAAGGAAGGGATTCCAATGAACTATAACAGTCAGAGAAATCTTCACAGAGGTGAGGCTCACTGAGCTAGTTCTTTGAAAAAGAGTAGGATTCAACAAAAGGAAGAAATGGAAGAGCAGTCCAAGGCAGGGGAACCACCTGTGCAAACATAAAAAGGCAGAAATGTACAGGGTGTATTCAGGAATGACAAACCAGGATGGGGTCTGACTCAAGGGAGTGTACCAGAGTACTGTGATAGAAGATCAGACCTTATGAAGAGGGTTGAATGCCAAGCCAATTAATTGAACTTTATCCTGCAAACAATGAGGAGTTATAGGACTTTTTTGAGCAAGGGAGTGATCAGATGTAAGCAATAATGTAGGAGAAAAACAGATTTGGCAGAGATCTATCTGCAGGGTTGACTGTTGGCCCCTTATGATACTGAAGTCTAGAGTTGTTCTTTTTTTTGTTGTTGGTTCCCATGACTTACCTGTTAAGGAAAGGGAAATACTTGTCTCAATTTTACTTCAAAGCCCTGTTATTTCTTTACTGTGGGTCCTTCTTCTACTGAAACAAATCCCAGCCCCTTCATGCTTTAATGGATGGTTTCAGAAATTATCATGGCCAAGAAAAAAAAAAAATTGCCTGGTGGCCATCCCTATGATAAACCTCTCTGAGTTTAGCTGGGCTGGTCCTTGGACACCAGACCCAGAACCTTTTGCCAGGCCTGAACTTGAAGTCTTTCCAGAGTGAAAAAAACTGCCAAAGCTTGTGTTTCTCTGGCAAAGTCTTTGAGCACCCAGTGTCACTTCCATGCCCTGGAAGGCATTAGAGGAGGGCTTCCGGGGAGGAACAGGAAATAATGCAAGGATCCTGGAATGTACACACCCCAACGGCAGACTTTACAGGCTTGTGGGGTCTGGGTTTTTTGACCCAAATTACCACCCTGCCCCACCCATTGTTCCCTGTGGAACAAGAATGAGGCTACTGTTTTACAGCTGCGTCCACAACCATCCAAGTTATTATCGGAGGCCTTTGCACCAGCCATGGCCAAAGATACTGATGGATCAAGTCAGACAAGTAGGGAAGCTTGTCCGTATCCTGCCAGTACCCTGAAGCTGAGCTTTCTGGAGCTATAACCACTGAATATTCTTGAGGTATTTTTTTTCCTAAATTGCCACCCTAGTATTCTTTCCCCCCCGCCTAATTCTTCCAACAAGTTGCTGCATTCCTCTTCCTAAGAATGCATTTCTCAAAACAAATGTTTTAGCTTAAATTGACCAGTGGTTTGGCAAATGAATTGCTGAAATATGGTCCTATGATCCAAAATTTAAACCCGATGCCTTCAATTAAAGCCACTCACAGGCCAAATTTTTGGTAGGTAATGGTGGCCAACGGTACATTTTGCCACCCTGAGGCAGGTACTTACCCTACAATGACTTTGAATGAGTTGGGCATTTTTCCCAATGTAGTAGCCTATCTGCCTGACACTGGGTGCTCAAAGACTTTGCCAGAGAAACACAAGCTTTGGCAGTTTCTTTCACTCTGGAAAGACAATAATTCACTATAGTCCTATAGTTTTCAGTCCTTTTCTATTTGGGGGGTAGGGGAAGGGGGAAAGAGTCATGGCTAAGTAACTTGCCCAGGATCACACAGTAAGTGTCAAATTTCTGAAGGCAGATTAAAACTCAGATCCTACTGATTTCAGAGTAGGTTCTCTACCCCACTGCAGATAGTGATAGTAATAGATAGTGAGCTGCCTCTCATGCCTCTTCTGTTGTGTATGGGAAGAATATATCCAAGAAGCCCTTCTTCTCCACTGCAAATAGGTGCAGCCTTTTTCTTAGGAACTCACATAGTATTTTTTTAAAGCACCTCTTGTTATTTTGTATTTCTGTGTCATATTCCACACTAGAGTAGAAGCTTCAGAAGGGCAGGAACTTTGTCTCATCTAAATTTTGTATCTCTCCCAGTACCCAGAACAATGTTCTACAAGGAAGGTGCTTCATAACTGTTGAATGGAATTGAAACCAAGTGAATGAAATTATAGAGGGCCTTGAAAACCAATCGGAGGAATGAGATTTTCAGTATTTGATCAAAGACAACCATTTTTTAGGCTATTATGTGGAAGGATGGAAATATGTTCTCGTCTGTAGCAACATGCAAGATGAATCAAAGGGGGTAGGGTTAACTTTGGCTATGTTGAAAGTACAATTCTTCTAGTTTTGACTATTCTTTAAAAAAAAAAAAAAAGGAAGAAAAAGTTAAAGGGATATTTTACTTGCAAATAATATTTACCCAATCTTGACATGCCCTAAGATTATTAATGTGGTTGAAAGTGATTCTCATCCAACCTGTCAGTGTTCGGGCTCAAAATCAGCTCAGAACTTTCCATGGTTTTAATTTGTGTCATCCATTAAGTAAATAAGGGTTTTGAAAGAACAGAGTCTGATGGAGAGAGAACAAAGCAAAATAAAAGTTGAGGGGAGGGGTATTTTTTAAAAGACAAAAGCTTCTTAAGGGTGTTGAATACTAGTATTAACAGAAGAAACATTAGTGTGAGAAATTACATACAAGTGAAGCTTCTCAAAACTGCGATGATGTCAAGCCTTTGATATCATTATGAAATGTTATACATACATATATAATAGAGACTAAAAAAATCTTATTGTCACTTGAGAGGAATTTATGAATTTATTCTAGTTTTTAAAAATATGTATTAAGTATAAAACATGCTTGGGGAAACTATTTGTAGGGTTACTGTTGGATAAAGAGTACTGGACTTAGACTTGTACACAGACTTTGGTTCAAATGACTATCACTTACTAGGGTATAATTTTAGGAAAGTCACTTCCCATGTGAGCCTCGTTTTTATAATCTGCAAAATGAAGAAATTGAATTAGATGATTTTAAGATTCCTTCTAGTTATATCAGTTTAGCTGAGTGGTACAATGGATAAAGTAGTGGCCTAAAGTCAGGAGTACCTGAGTTTATATCTGACCTCAGTCATTTAGTAGACTTACTAGATCTGTGACCCTGGAAAAGTTAATTAATTTCTCCTGCCTCGGTTTCCTCAACTGTAAAATGAGAATAATAATAATATCTCCCTCCCAGACAATCATATGGGGTAATATATTTGTAATGTATTTAGCAAGGTACTTGACACATAGTAGGTTTTTAATCAATGTTTGTGCCCCCCTCCTTTTTTTAAGATCCTGTGAGATTTTTAATGACTCTTTAAAAGATAGACACACACACACACACACACACACACACACACACACACATTGCTCTAGTCTCTCTAGACTTGGATCTGCTTTTCCTACCTGAATTTGTCATATCTTGAATTACAAATAATTAGATCCCAGTATTGCCATGTAATACCATCAATTGGTATTCATAAATTGATAGAATAATGGCTATAGGGGTCTGTTAACCAAATTCTTTTAAAAAGGATTTTCCATGGGGAGCATCACCTCACAGAAAGAGCACCTTCTTGTGAGTAAGAAAACCTAAGCTTGAATCCCAGTTCTATCACTTACTGGCTGTGACTTTATACCATTTTCTTATTGCCCTTGAACCTCTTTCTTCATTTATAAAATGAAAGAGTTGGACTCTTGTTTCTTTTAATACATCCTTCCAGATCTAATATTCCACCACAAGAAAAGACAAATGATGACATTCTTTTTAGCCTATATATCTAACGGTGGCCACACTAATTCATTTCTAAAAGGACAAGACCTCACTCCTATCCATTAATCCTGGAAACTATTTCAAACCCTAGTGGTCTCTTTGCTGAGATTTGTGACACATCTCCAATGGCAGAGCAGTAGCAACACCCCAGGCTGAAGGGCAGGATGTGGTTTTAGTCTGTGGTAACTATCACTCCTTCATCCTGTTTCTCAGAAGCATTTATCTTACTGAAAAAAAAAAAAATAGTCACTGCTGATTATGATGAATATACAGTAAGGACAGGTGGTAATAGCAGTATAGGATTCAGGAGTTGTGACCATACCTATTTCTCTACTTCCTCACTTTCCCTCATTCCAATTTTTCTTTTTTCCTCTTTCCTATATTCCCTTTCTTTCCCTCTTTCCTCCCTTTCTCCTTCCCTTCCTCTCCTATTTTCTCTCCTTCCTTCTCACTTTTCTTCTTTCTCTTCCTTTATTCCTCACTTTCTCATTCTCCATTTCCCTCCTTACTCCTCACTTCCTCTCAAATCTCTACCTCCTTTCTAATTCCAGTTTTCTAACCCCCTTCCTAGTTTCCTCTCTGTTACATCTCCTTCCCTCTTCAATTTATTCCCCTCCCCTCTTTTTTTACCTCTTCCCTCATTCTTCTTTTATTTCTCTTAAGTTTCTCCCTCCCTCCTTCTCCCCCCATGGGTATCTTAAACATAATAATTATTACAATTTGTTTAGTAAAAAATATTTGTTTAATTTGTTTTTGTCTTCAGAGTAATTGCTCAATCATTACTGGTAAATTCTCCTACCTCCTTAACATGACAAATTCTCTTCTGTTCACCTTTACCCCCTCAAAGATGGGAGGAGGAAGACACATTGTCGCATATTAAATCAGCTTGATAAGCAATTGTTTACCAAATTAACTTTCACCCTATGTATTTAGGCACATCCAGAGCCAGAGTTATACAGACTGTAAAAATGAAAGTTGCATCTCTTTTCAACTGGTCCTCAATAAAATAATCTTACTTGCTTGTGGATGTGCAGGAAAAGTGGAGCTAAACAGCTTTTGCCAGCACATTTCAGGATGGATGTTTCCTGACACTTTTTTTTTCTTAATGTTAAAACCTGCATTAAAGTTCTTCTCTGATGCCTCCTTTTCTTGTGGAAAGGATCCTGAGCCCTTGAAGAACACAAACTCAGGCAGAATCGCCCATGTAGGAAGAACCCAGCGGCTCTAGATCTATGCCATCAAGGGACAGCCTAGTTCAATTCAGAGTGGCTTATTTCCAGAGGGTTAGCCATCAAGTAAAGGCTTGTGGGGTTGTTTTTGGCTATTGTTGCTTCAATGTCGGGGACAAGAATGGTAATAACTGAAATTTATTTAGTGCTTTAAATTTTTCAAAGGAGTTTACATATGTGATCTCATTTGAGACACACAACAAGCATTAGTAGTAGCCTTTTACAGAAGAAGAAACAGATACACATTATTATCAAAGGAAGGGTTTTTATTTTATTTTAATACCAAGCCTCGTACTTTGTTCACTCCATATATCCTGTGGCCTATGCTGGCCAAGTACCAATACTGATGAAATCATACTGCTTTTGAACAATTGCTATCCAAAGCAATCAGAAACAGAAAAATGGTGAATGAGAAATAAAATAAGCTAATTTTATCTCTCATTCACCATTTTTAAAAAGGTATCCACAGTACCTTTCTTTCCTTCCTTCCTATGTGCACAGGTCTGTAAGACTAATGGGGCAGACCAAGCCTCTGCAACTATTGTCCTGTTGTGCCATGAAATCCGATAACCCCAAAGGCTGCTATTCACAGCATATTGTTAATATAAGCTTTCAAACTCTGTTTTTCCTCAAAGCGTCAAGAAATAATTAGCCTTCTTACTATTTTCAGTGTGTAAATCAATCCTGGATAATGAAAGGAAAAAGGCGTGACCCATATTTCTTCCCATCAAATTCCATGTTGATGAGGCCGTGCTGAATTGTCATATCTTTAAGATATGTCATGGCAAGATACTTGGGCAAACAGTTTCCACATCTGTAAAATGAGAAAAGGGTTTGAACCAGCTCAAGTAGCAAGCCAAGTCAACACTAATAGATCGCAGGTCACAGGATTTATCACTGGAAAGGAACCTTAGAGATTATCTGCTTTTTCCAATACTTCAAATGTTGTTTTTCCCACCTCTTAGTTTTCTGATGAGGAAATTAAGGCATAAAAAATGTTCAATATCTTGCCATAAGTTACACAGATTGTAAGCAGCAGAACCAGGATAGAAACCTAGTTCTTTTTTCTTATAGTAATAACAACATTTATACAGCACTTTGCAAAGCCTTTTTAAGTTTGCAAAGCACTTCATATGTATTGTCTCATTTGCTTCGACAAGTGTGAGAGGGAGATAACATTATCCCCATTTTACAGATGAGGGAAACTTTGGTAGCGAGAAGTTCAAAGATTTGTGTGGGATCACCCAGCTAGAAAGCGTCTTGAGATTTTAACTCATCTTGACTTCAAGTCAGCATTTTCTTCTCTCTACTATACCTGGTAGCTTCTCATTCTAAAGAACCTCCATTAGTCTATAATATGCTTGACAATGACAGTATAGGAAAATAGCAACTATACACGACCCAAATCATATTCATTTTTGTTTCCTTCCATTCTGTTCATTCCTTAGAAACTTCATGATTTCACCAGCATGAACACTACCTCTAAGAATGCATCTCATAAACTACACATAAGTTAATTAAAATTCTTCCTGAGTTGTTGTACATTAATGCTCTGCTGCTCTACCCCCAGTGCAAAAAAAGATCATCCGAGAACCAACTTTCTGGTAATGAGTCTGTCCTGAAGAATGGGTTCTCAGATAACAGTAACACAGATCATCACCAAGCTGGGGCTGGAAACCTAACAGACTGGTAGGACTTGCCAGAACTTGAGCTCCCCTGGCATTGCTTTTGAGAATCCAGGGTCACCTCCATGCCATGAGGAAGTGAATCTGGGATGGGACTTTAGTGGGATTTTTTTCAATGGTCCTCTTCAAAACCAAAAAGATCTGATCAGAAGAAGGAAGCATAGGCTATATATACTAAAACATAAGGTCATAGTAAATGGCAAAAGGGATCATTAAATTTTGCTAGAATTTAAACATCCAACTTAAAGATGCTAGCAGACAAATGGTCCTAGTTATGCACTCTTTAGAGAAGAGGAAAATTCTTCCAGGCCATTAAGACTTAACAAGATCATTATCATTTTCTGTAAGGTGATCTGTAAATGATGCCACCTAAAGGTAAGAGAGGCAACTCAAGGGCATTAATTGTTTGCGCAAATAGGTGAAATATTGTTATAGGAGACTATTAGTGCTATAAGAGCCTTGTTCAAAATGAAACAGTAAGCTGATCATGTGATTTGCACTTTAAGCCAAAATTTATCAGTATTCAGTATGTGTGTGTGTATGTATGTGTACACATGTGCTTAAATTTACACATATTTTAGTCTCTATATTAATATCCTTATTTTGTAGGTTGGGAAGCTGAAGTATAGAAAATTACTTTGCATAGGAATGATTAGGATTAAAATACAGAGCTGGTGAATCCTAAAACAGTAGAATTAATTGGGACCTTAAAGGTCATCTAGCTCAAGGTCTCAAACTTTTTTCATTTGTGATCCCTTTTTAACTCAAATTTTTAACATAACCCTGGTTATATAGGAATTTATAAGTATGTAAATCAAACATTTGATGATAATAAATCATAGTTTCACAACTCCATTCAGTTATGCAATCCCATATGAGGTTTAAGAAGCTGGGACCTAATTTAACCCCCTACCTGATATATAAAACCCCCATTTTGTATTACTGACAAGTCTCTGAATATCTCCAACAATAGGGAAATCACTATTCATTCCATTATTGGGAAGCTTTGATAATTATATAGAACCAAAATCTTCCTCCTGTAATTTCTATCTATTAGTGTGTCGTTAAGAAATATTTTTAAAGCAACTACTGTGTGCAAAGTAGCATATTGGGTAAGAGATAAAAAGATAGATACAAAGTCATGTAAAACATGGAGTGAAGAAAATTAACATGGTGAAAAGAGAATTAAATTTGGCATCAGAAGAACCAAGTTTTTCAATTTTGTAAAGAGTAGCTGCTTAATAAACGTTGAGTGAGTGACTAAGTGAGTGACTGAGTGAATGAATGAATATATGAACTATATCACACTATTTCTGTGATCTTGGTTAAATCACTTAAGTTATCTAAGCCTCAAGTGTACTGTCTATAAAATCAGAGGTTGGACTTGATGATCTCTTAAGTCCTTTCTACTCCTAGATCCTAGGGTCCTACCCCAAAGTATGTTATTTTTTGATTTATCAGTCAGCTGCTTTGGCCACCAAATACTTTTTCATTCTATTGTTCCTCCTACCTGAAAGCAAAACTCCTTCCTTGATTGCACAGTCTCCACACCGCATACCCTATAACCACCTTCACCTTGTGACATGAAGTATCTTTAGACAAGATTTAAAATAACTTATTACTATTAGTAATAAGTGGCTGGTGGTTATAATGGACCTTGGATTTGGGATGAGCTTCTCAGAATCCTTCTTGGTGTTAGGGTTTTGGGGTTTTTTTTCACTTAATGATGAGTCATAGTACAAGGCAGCCTGCCCTTCTGAGCAATGATCTAGGTTTTTGTTTTCTTTCATCTTACTTTTTGAGGGTCATATGAGGTACAGGATATTAATAGAACATCAGCCTTCTGGTCCAGGGTGTTGGCCCAGCCAATGAACAGAAGAGTTGATCAGTCACTTTTAACCACTCCAACTCCCCAGTTAACAGTCTCGTGCCTAGGGAAGCTGTGAGCTCTTAGCACACAAGCATGTTTATACATGCTGGCCATTCTTTGTTGCATGCAAAACCTATAACTTTAGGGGTGATCCAGACCAAAGATTCCTAACCTCAAGCCCATGAACTTTTTCTTGAGCACATATATTTATGACTGATTGCTTTCTTTGTAATCGTGTGTATTTTCCTTTATGTGTTTAAATTCATTATTCTGAGAAGAGGTCCACAAGCTTTACAAAATTGCCAGGGCACTAAAAAAGATTTATGAGCTTTTGCTTTAGGTGAATCAGATATTACAAAAATTAACAGGATGGTCTGGTTAAAAGAACAGCAAACAAGGAAATGAAAGATCTGGGTATGAGTGCTGCTTTTGCCAATAATTTGTTGCATGATTTTGGGCAAGTTGTTTAAATTCTTTCAGCCCTTTCTTCCCTTATCTGTAAGAGAAAAAAAAATTACAGGGATTGAATTAAATGATTTCTAAAGTCCATTCTAGTTTTCAAAATTATATAAAAAATTTCTTTCATAAACTTTCCTCCTCTATTTCCAGTAGCAACATTACATTAGCTACCTTGGACTTAGAGAAAGGAAAAATATTCGTTAGTACCTTTTATTCTTCCAATCCCAAATGCAATTATATTCAGATTCCACTGAGAAAGTATACCTACTTTGGTAAGCTCTAAAAAGACTCAATAAAGATTTAAATTAAATAATAACATATAATACACTTGGTTATTTGGGACTAGTTACCCTGAAACCTTGATTCTCCCCCATCATATTCCTCTATTCATATTTTCAACCTTTCAGTGTTCATTGCCAACTCTTTACAAGATTAGGGCTGGGACAAAGAGAAAAGGCAAAATTCAAGTCTGTTTCTTTCACTACTTGGGAGGTGATTATGCAGAATTAAAACATTAGCAGCAGGTCACAGCAAGCTTGTCTTTTTTCAAAAAGCATGAACTTCATAGGGTACAACAAAAGAAGGACAAAGGATAGGGTGGTCCCAACTTAAGCCAAAATTCTTTATTTTTTCAAAGAAGAGCATCTTATTCTTTAGCCTGCTTCCTCTGCTATGGGTTTTTAATTATTCCCATTTATCTTTTATTTTGAGAATCTGCTTTTCACTGTGGCTGGCCAGCCCTGCCTGCCATTTATCTCTTTAGCCGTCAGTGTGGGTCTGTATTGTGTCACATGACTCAAAAGCACAGATTAGAGGGGGTGGAGGGGGGAAAACTTCTGTATTCTAAGCCTGGCAACTTCTATTTTTATCCACAGCTGTTGGAACTGATAGCAAAATCACAGCTCACTTCCCTGAGTGGCATTGCCCAAAAGAACTTCATGAATATTTTGGAAAAAGTTGTGCTGAAAGGTAAACCTCTTTTAACATGTATGTAATATTGTGTACACAGACATGTAATACTGTGTGTATGTATATACGTGTACAGATGTACACATAGATATATAATGTGTATGTGCATGTATGTGCATCTATACATTTATGCATGCATTATCTGTGTATATACATGTGGGTGTTTTGTGCATGTTTATGCATACATATTTTTAGGAGGAGGGTACCAGTGAAGCATTTAAAGATGGATGGATGGGAAAATAATATCCTGCTGAAAAGCTCAGAGTATTGCCATTATATGGAACTTATCAGGACCCAGTTCACTAATCATGCTCTGTTCCATAAGGAATCATCTTTGAACACCATGGCCCAGTTTGTTTTCAGTGCCAGCACATATCATCACCTTAGTTTGTGAACAGCCTTTCCAACCTTTTTGCAAGCTCCCTGAGAGCAGGAAAGGGTTCTCCTTGTTTTCATATCTCCAGCACTTAACAAAGTATCTAGCACATAATCCATTTAATAAATCCTTTATTATTGACAACTTGAAAACAGAGCTTCCCAGAAAAACAAAAATTCAAGGGTCAAGCAAAATGTAGAAAGTGGGAAGAAATACTAAATAGATAATAATTGTTTCTTTCTTTTTTTTCCCCTTCCAAGTCCTTGAAGACCAACAAAATATCAGACTGATAAGAGAGTTGCTTCAGACTCTCTACACATCCTTATGTACCCTGGTCCAAAGGGTAGGCAAGTCTGTTCTGGTCGGGAACATTAACATGTGGGTGTACCGAATGGAGACCATTCTACATTGGCAGCAGCAGCTGAACAACATCCAAATCACCAGGGTGAGCAGGAAGGCTAAGTCGGGAAAGTGCATTGTAATTCCTACACACCAGTGCCTGAACACAGCTGGGGCTGAGGGTGGGGGCCACACTAGGGCATCAGAAGCCTCTAGTTATGGCAGGATCTCTATTGTTATGACTTCCTATGTTAACAGGACCCTCAACAAGAAAAAGAAAACGGTCAAAAACATTCTCTGATAGAGCAGCAGGCTAGGGAGGAAGAGCCAAGAAAACAGAAGTGGTGGGAGGGTGGGAGGCTAGCGAAGGGAAACGACAAGAGAAACATGAGAAAACTAAAATATCTCCCAAGTTTGTAATGACTGAAATCTTGAGAAAGCTTTAGGAAGGTCTCCTCTTTTCCCAATCCCTTTTCTAATGAACTTCGGACTATTAGCTTCAAGATACTGTCAATTCAAAAGAGCTAATATTCTATGGATTTTTTTTTTCCTGAAGTAAGGTTTGGGGCTGGTACTAACCTGCAAATTACAATTCTGTTTATTCATCATAAAAACAAAAGAACTTTTCAGAACAGATTTTGGACACAAATGTAGATCAGAGAGGGAACAGAGGAACTCACTTTACATCTATAAGTTCATTTTTTAAATTTTAAGACAAAACTTTGTCACAATATTTCTGAAACTTAATTTCTAAATCATTTGAAAGCTGAAAGAATAATTCTATGACCTACAAAGTCAATAAGAATGGAGATTATTCAGGTAATTTTAAAAAGCGTTTTGCTTAATTATCTGAATTTTTAGGAGTTATTTGGGGTTTTTATTAGTTTGGTGTGAATTGCCTTTTTGATTTTTTTCCCTTTCCCTTCTCATGCAAGTTGGGTTCTCTCCCCAGCATCCTCTGGAGCTTGGGAGCTCTTTGGGTATGGCAGCTGGGTGGAACTGTCAGGTTATTTTCAAAGCAGCCTAGGTGCATGCTTGAAGAAGCTAAAATTCCCTGTTGACATTATATCACCTGATAAGATTTACAAAATTTGTATATATGTGATCTTATGTGAACCTTATAACAACCTTGTGAGGTTCTTGGTATCATTATTTCCCTTTTACAGAAAAGGAAAATGAGGCTTATGGTTATCAACCCTTTACCTACTAAATGACCTTTGAGGTCCTTCCTAGCTTTAAATGTATACAATCATCATTAATATTAATAGTTCTAATTCATTAATAATAACAAAGGAAAGAGACTTGGTTTTGAAATAAGGCAATCTCATTTCAAATCTTAGCTCTATCACAAACAACCTGTGTGACCATAGGCAAATCCCTTAACCACTCTGGGCCTCAAATCCTTCTCTATAAAACAAGAGAGTTGGACTAGGTGATCTCTAAGCTCCCTTTCAGTTCTGGATTTGTGATCCTAACAATTGCATAGTTCTGTTAAATATTTGAAGGATTATGAAGCATCTTCCTTCCAACAACTCTCTGAGGTGGAGAATAAAAAAATTATCATTCCCATTTTACAGAAGAAGAAAAATAAGACTCAGAGGATTTGAATAACTTGCTCAGAATTAAACAACTCATACATCAGAGCTGAAAGTCTAACTCATATCAGTTCTTGACTTCAAGTCCTATTTTTCCACTATATCCATAGTGCCTGTGATTTAGTACCTGAACCCAAAGCTTTTAATACTACTTTATCATGCTTCCTCCTCATCATAATCCTTCCAGTACTTCACTTATCCCTCTGCAGCTCTAAAGTAAATCTCTTTGAGAGCAACATCGCAGTGACCCAGCTTCCATTCCCACCACCCCAAGCTCAAGAGGATGCTGAGAAGAGAGGGGAGTACTTCATTCTGGACCAGACTAGGAAAGTTAGGTTTATCATATGAGTGAGTGCCCATGCAAAGTAAGAATGCTTGGCCAGTGTTTCATTAGCATCCTTGGGTTTCCATTCTTTTTTGAACTCAACTCTTCCCCAATACACATGCGCGCGCACACACACACACACACACACACACACACCCTTTTATAGTCCAGTAAACTTTCAAATCAAATTCCATGGAGCCAAACTGAGATAAGCAATATTTAGAAATGATAAAGGAAAAGCTAGAATGATTGAAAGGGTTTGTTGCTTTTATTTTGGGGAAGAAAAAATCTGAGGCATTTAGGATGTATACAGTAAGGCCCCATACTTCCACAATCTGCCACAGGCAGAATTACATTGGGAGGGGGAGAAAAGGAGAGAGGCCAAGGAATGAGCCAGAATGGCTTCTAGCCAGTTACTGACTTGAAAAAGGAAAAGAATGGTTCTTGTTCCCTTGGTGCATGTTTATATTCAGCCAAAGATGATGAGCATGTGAGTTGTTAACTGTTGATAAGGAGGCAGGGCTCTTCAGGGGATTGAGGCAAAGATCTGGTGAAAAGGTCAAGTTTGAAAAGTTGAGAATACTCACTCTGCCTGCCTGCTATGCCCGACGCCTAACAGGAGCAAATGTCATAACTGGCCAGGAGGTTTTATCCAAAAAAAAAAAAAAAAAAGTAGATACTTTGAAACTCACTTAGAGATTAAAGAAAAAAATCCTTGGGCAGTTTTATGAGCTCATGCAATCCAATGCAGATGATAAATGAAAAAATGGATTTAGGCTCTTTCTGCAGGCTTACAAAACCCTTACTGTGGTAAACAACTAAATGTTTTTCTCTACAGACTGAGGGAAAACAGATCGTCCAGTCAATCTACAAACTTTGGTTAATGTCTTCTGTGTGCAGGGCACCAGACTAATCAAGAAGACCCAATTCTAAATATAGTCTCAATGTAATTAAAAGAGTTAGGAATGGAAGTTGAGTTAGGAAGCAGTGGGGTGTCGTGGAAAGAGCTCTGATATGAAGCCACAAAATCTCTATTCAAGCTTTGGTTCTACCACCAGTTAATTTCTATGTAACTTGGGCAAGTTATATCAACATCAGCATCAATACCAATATCATCACCATCTTTAAGCTAGTATTTACTCAGATTTACAACTTATTATTCCATATGATCCTTCACAAAAACCCTGGGAAATAGGTGCTATTAATATCTCTCTTTCAGAAATAAGGAAATTGAAATAGATGAAATGACTTGCTTAGGGTAGCACAGCCAACAAGTATCTTAAAGTAGGATTTGAATTAAGGTCTTCCTGATTCCAAGTCTAGCACTCTACCCATTGTGTCATTTGGATAGCCTATTTCTATAGGAAAAAAGGAAAAAAATTTAGCTGGAAATGTATTTATTTAGGTTTGTCTAGTTGCGATTTCATTGGTATAGAGGAGATCCCTGGTGCTCCTCTCCCCTCCCTGCCCCACTTTCTCACTACTAACACTTATATTCTAAGAAAATTGCCTACATTACTGAAAATTTGATGAAGTGACTTACCCATATTCCTTACAACAGCTATGTGTGAGAAAGGGTGGAGAAAAGGTGCACTTAAACCAATGCACTCCTGATTCTGAGGCCTATTCTTAATCCAGCACACCACACTGCCTCCTATGTATTCACATATTACTGTAATCAAAAAGCCTTGTGAGATAAGGTAGTGCACATCTTATTTCTGTTTTTCAGATGAGAAAAACTATATCTCACACTTAGCCAAGGTCACACAATTTTTGAATTATAGGGCAAGATACTGCACTAAGGGCACCTAATTCCCCTGCAAGTCCAAAAGACTAACTGTAAAACTACAAGGGGTGTGGCAGATTTTCTGACTCAACTATTCTTAGACAATAGATACTAAAAATTATAGACTCTAAAAATTGTATGGAATTCCCCAAATTCGAGGTACCCCTTTTAAGATGTTCTGAGACACCCTTTCCTTATCCCAGTGTGTGCTTCCTGAAATATGTAACACATCTCAACAACACAAAGGGCAAGTTTTATAAAATTGAGTAAAATGTCATAGTTACTAATCTGTTCAAGGTGGTCTGTACTATTCTCGATTGGCTTCCACAGCTGGGGCCAATTTAAGGGTTTAGAATGAAAAGAATATTTGATTCACTCTGTAAAATAAACCAGCTTGAGAATATAGGGTGGTTGGTAGTCAGGTGATGCCTTTATCTCTTAATTGGTTGGTTGGTTTTCCTTTCATCTCCGTGTAATTGAATCTTTCTTGGTTCCAGCCTGCTTTCAAAGGCCTCACCTTCACGGACCTGCCTTTGTGTTTACAACTGAACATCATGCAGAGGCTAACAGATGGAAGGGACCTTGTCAGCTTGGGCCAGGTGGCCCCAGATCTGCACCTGCTCAGTGAAGACCGGTTGCTATGGAAGAAACTCTGCCAATATCATTTCACAGAGCGACAGGTAACTAAACAACAGGTTTTCTTTTCCTTCATTTTCACATCCCTACCTCTACCTCATTGTAAAAAGGCAATAATAAGCTCTGTAATACTAACTTTACAGAGCTGCTGTGAGAAATTAAATTAGGATAAGTCTGTAAAGTTATTTTCAAACTTCACAGCACTAGAGAAATGGGGAAATATTATTATTACTTTTACATAGCATGATTTCCAATCCCCTGTTCCATCCTACTTGCCCTCCTTGCCCAAGATTCTTGGATCTTGTTTTTCAATGCCTTCCTTATTTCAAGCCAGCTAAAACTCAACATAATCTTGGAGGTGTAGCCTAAAAGAGGAAGTTTTCCAGTTTCTTTTTTGAGAGGAATTGGGTCACAAGGATGAGGTGGTATGGAAAAGTTGGAGAAAGTATTTCCAGAATATCTCAACCAATAATCCCAGGCTCCTACTTATCCCATTGTAAATACTTTAATTTTAGATTCGCAAGCGATTAATTTTGTCTGATAAGGGGCAACTGGATTGGAAGAAGATGTATTTTAAGCTTGTCCGATGTTACCCAAGGAAAGAACAATATGGAGACACCCTACAGCTCTGCAAACATTGCCACATCCTTTCTTGGAAGGTGCGTTAAAAAAGATCTTGACAGAAGCCTAGGAAAGTTCTGTCTTCTCACAGAAACTATGCAAATAATATTTTAGTCACATGTTTAACATAAAGCTAAGTCTTTTTTACTTTGGCAATAACCTGAAATGTAATAGTATGGAAATGAAATCACAGATAGGTGCTTTTTTAGCACAAATAAAGAATTCCCTGAAGTAGTCTCATGTATTTGAATTTGTACTGTTTGAAGTTATGATCATGCAAAAGTTCATCATTGCTTCGAACCCAGTATATAAGTGGTTGAATTCAAATAATGTAACCATTTCAGGGGATTCATTATACTCTATACAGCTCCTTACCATTGTATGCTAATGAGACCTTCTTTCCTTTTCCTTTTTATTTATGCTTTCTAACATATACATATACCTTTTTTTTCTTTTTCTTCCCTACCTTGTTTCTTTCTCCTTTTTCTTCCTTCCTTTTCTTTCTTTTTTCTTTTTTTTCTTCCTCCTTCCTTTTATTTTTTTTTTGTTTGTTTGTTTAGACCTGTAGTTTTATCATCATAGTAAATTACCAGGTATGGAAACTCCCTTCATCAATGGAGTTGTGCAACTCCTCTGTCATATGGGTTTGTGTTAGAGCCTAGATAGTCCCAGGAACTAAGATTCTAGTTTGGAATAAAAGACTTGTCAGAGGCACTAAAAGTTTAAGTGAGTTTCCTATGATTAGAGACCTGGGATTTATCCACTTGAACCTAGCTAGGTCTTCTTGGTTCTAAGACACATTATTAACTGGGCTTGCTGTTTTCCTTTGTAGTTCCTTGCTTTTCCAGGCCCATGTGGCTGGCACTGTCCATGGCATTCTCTAGAGAGGATTATTGCTCCTATATTTGTCAATGCTTTGCAATACTAAGAACAGATGAGATCTCTCTGGGAACTCAAACTAAACTTCTATGTTCTTTTTTCAGGGAACAGATCATCCATGTACAGCCAATAATCCAGAGAGCTGCTCTGTCTCTCTGTCGCCTCAGGACTTTATCAACTTGTTCAAGTTCTGAGCCCTCACGTGGGACAACCTTTGAGAATGTCCAGTTCTCATGGGATGCTTTGAATACCCAATATGGACACTTCCATTGTAAATAGTGTACATTTTTATGTTGTTTTGAAATTCCTGAGTTGAGTAACTGACAGAACCCTGGAGGAGCAAAATGAAATTGCTGACTGGCTATTTAGGAACATGGACTTCCTTAATAGACCTAGTGTGGAAGAACAGTCAGATTGTAAATAAACTTTTAAAAAAAATGATTAGCCAGCAAGGCTTTTAGCAGCATCAATGCTATATTTCAGAAGTCACATAGAATTTGCCTTACGTGCTCTGAAACCCCTATTTGATTTCCAAAGATTGGGAAAGCAGCAAAGTTGAATTCACAATAGAACAACCTTGACCTGTTTACAAGATGAAAATTTGGGAAGATACAGCATATTGAGATGAAAAAGTCAAAGTTTGGTTTTCTAGTTTGGCTTGTGGTTCTTTGTTGTTATTGTCATTAACTGTTATTGTCTTAAAGCAATGGAAAAACCCATGTAACAGATCTGAACGTTTCTTAAGCCTATATTGTATAAAAGGCCATATCCTTCAACGTGAAATATACCACACCATTTTCTACCTCTGATATCATAAAATGCTTTCTTTCAGCACACATCATACACAGCACATTCTCTAGTGCCCAGCTTCTTAAACTGGTTTGTGACCCTATATGGGGTCTTATAAATGAATGGGGAAGGTCATGAGATTATGATTTATTATCAATAAATGTTTGATTTGTATACCCATTTTATATATCTCTATACCCAAGATCACATAAAAATTTCTTGAGAGAAAAGGGGTCACAAGTGGAAAAAGTTTAAGAAGCCTTGCTCTAGTGCACATTGTAAATTTTCATTGTCTATTTTTAATCACTGTAAAAGTGACTAAAAGAAGAAAATATTGACCACAAAGTTTTTCTTATTTTGAGCTTACTTATCCAAAGGAGTAGTATAGTTTTTGGAGTTGCTTCCTGAATGGAAAACCTAAAATATTAGGTTTAAAATGCTTTTTTTTTTTCCCCATGCCACTCACTATGGAAAGAATAGCAGACAGAAATCCACCTCTACCGCCCAGTTGTAGAAACTGGAGGATTACTGATGAAAAAACGGAGGCTGAAAGAAATTAAAAGGGCCAAGTAATAACATGTGTCCAGGAAAAGAGTTATTCCTGTTTTTCTTCAGGGTATTTTTATGCTTCTTCCATCCCAAGCAGCTTCACAGAATAGCACAGTTCAATTGATGAGCTTAATCTGGAGGGGTTTTATGTTCCTGTGGCCTTACACAATATCCCAAATATCTGTGGGCTGATTCAGAAATTTTACCAGTTCCCTTGCTCTTGGAAGTCCATAATTTTGCCAATAAGTAAACATTTATCAAGTGCCTACTATGTGCCAGGCACTATGCTAAGTGCTGAGACTATAAAGAAAGACAAAAGCTAGACCCTGCTCTCAAGGAGTTTACAATTTAATGGGGGAGACAATATGCAAGCAACAAACAATATATACAAGATAAGTTGGAAATAAATAAAGAAAGGCACTAATGTTAAGAGGGATCATTAGGAAAAGTTGGAAAAGGGTAGAGAAAAATACTATATATCTTCATAACAAACACAGACTTCACATTCAATGTTTTTCAATGCTAGGACACAAGGGAATTTTTGAAAGGCAAACAAGTGGGTATACAGTGAAGAATGAGGAATCTCAAGACTTTATGATTTGTGGCTTTGGGATATATGTGCATGTTTTTACTTTTTGTGAAATCTTCCTTTTGACAATAATCTATTTGCCATTACATTTGTATTTTTGCAAATGCAAACACCATCTTGGGTGGCTTTGGTTTAAAAAATGGAGAAGAAAAATAGAAATAGTAGAATAGCAGTTTGGATTTGACATTTGTCTTACTGGGCAATGCCCTTTAAAGATAAAACATTAGTTGTAGTTGAGATATAAAGATAACTACAGAGCAATGGAGATTCTTCCTCTTTCTCCTTTCTCCTTAGTAATATATAAGCCAAGCACCACTGTGTTATAAAATGGTGTATGTGCATTTCCATCTACTATCTGACATTCATACCTAGACTCTTAAATTTCAATGCTGCCTTTAACTTTCTCAGGTTCCCTAAAAAAAATGATCTGCAGTGATTTTTACAAATTGGATGTGCATTTTTAGGCTGAAAGTATATCCTTTTCTTTCTTTCCCCATCTGTATAGTTTCTGCTTTGTCATATCTATGAAATGGATGAAATTCCCTGTCAATTTGCAAACATTGCAAATATACTCCAATGCATTGTTCCTATCAGCAATTGGATATCTCATAAAACCATAGAACTGATAGCAAGGAAGGACCTTATCGATTATTAAGCTTAACTTGTTCATTTTACAGAAGAATAAACTGAGGCCCAGAGAAAAATGGCTTGACCAAAATCACTTAGGTAATTAGGGATAGAGCTGATATTTGAACACACATCTTCTAATTGCAAATCCAATGTGCAATTTCCTTAGTCCATGCTATTTTAAAACCACCTCACCTCAAAAATCGTAGTATGGGCAAATTTATATGGCCAAATTTTAATGTGATTGAGAAGTCTGATATGTTTAAACCCACCAAGAAATCTCAGAATTGAATCTGAGATATTAGCCAAATTTTGGTGAAGGATCCCACTCTCTGGCTCATTTGGTCATCCTAGTGTGCAAAAGTGGGAAGTGGGAAAGTCAGGTAGTGAATTATAAAAGAAAAAAAAAATCAGGCAACTTTTTGTTGGGAAGGAAGCAGGCAAAAGAATGGTAGATTGTTGGTGTGGGGGAAGTAGTAAGTAAAGGGGCATTTTTTAAAAATCTCGTATTAGTATAGGAAATCAAGGGAAGAGGAGAAGCATGAGTACAAGAATTCAAAAATTCAGCTTGATCAAAAAGGTGTTAAATTACTCAATACTTGCAGCCCATATTCTGCAAGAATATAGAAGTAGATTTCAGCTCCCTTTGAGGAAGAACTTTCTAACAGTTAGAGCTATCAGTCTATTCTACTGAGGTAAATGAACCCCTTTTTCTATAAGGATTCACTCAGAAGCCAATGGCTTCTCATCAGAGGTGGATGTCAGGGGAAATTAAAGCTTTAGGTAAAAGTTATACTAAATGACTTCCAAGATCCCATCCTACTCTGAGATTCTGTGAGCTTACAATATTAATTTTTTTTATTTTTACAAATCCATCAAAGAGCAGCTTTAGCCAAAAAAAGTGTTGGAGACCTTCTGATCTAGCAGCTAGAAGCTTTTTATCAGAGTGGGAAATAAAGGAGGGAATGGTACACACCTCTGCCTCAGCTCCAGCCCTCTTCCCCACTCTGAAAACTGCATGAAACTGAATTTAATAGAGTCCTATACTCAACAGAGACTAACGGGAAATATCGCCATGTCCTAGACACTATGAGCCTATGAACAAATCTAGCACAGTGTGGTCAAATCCAAAGGTGTAAACAATATTAATAACTACCTCGCACAAGGACATTGTGAGGAAAGGACTTTGTAAGTCTTAAAGCATCAAATAAACGCAAGTTGTTTACAAGGTCACTTTTTCAAAACAGCTTTATATGGAAGATACTACAAGAGTTCTTGTCCTCACTTTGCAGTTGGTAAAACTGAGGTTCAGAAATGAAATGATTTGACCAGAACCTTGCTCTCTATTAAGAGGAGGAGCTGGGACTTCTAGAGTTGTTTGACTCCTAAGTCCATTGCTCCTTCTTTATTAGCTGGGCTGCTGCATGAATGAATACCTACCCTTGATGATGCTGGCACTTTATCTTTAGGAGATCTGTCTAGTGAGATATACTATAGCTTGGCAGGAGATTTTAAAATGAGCTAGACTCCAAACTTACCTTTCCATAGGAGAATTTCACAATACCATTCTGGCTTTAATTAGATATGGATTCCAGTAGAACATCCCTATACTCCATTTATATGGTAGGAAGAACTGGACAGATTCAGCACAAGGTAATAATCTTTCACCCAAACTAAGAAAGCTCCACTAGGCTTTCTTGCATCGGTTCCATTTGTCTGATGGGGATGCGTTTCCTATTGAGGTGGGTTGGCATTAAAGCTGATCTTTTCAATAGATATAGTTTACTGAGTAAAACCATCCTAAAATGAGGATGTTTTTGGTTTTTTGTTCCTCTTGCTCATGAAGTAACCCAGTGCTTATTATATCATTACTACAATTCTCAACTTTGTAGAGTTTCCAAGTACTCTATGTGTTAAAATTGTGTTTGTTTTTAACATGGGAAACTTTTGTGTTTAATTTGTCAAGGAAAGAGAGGATGATGATTTACAATGTTATAAATCATTTATTTAAAGGTAGATTTTGTTCAATAACATGTAATTTATAGCTGTTTCGGTATAACTATGCTTAGTATAAAATGTGCACCAGAATTTATATTTTTCTGCCAGGCTTTAGGGAGATGACATCTTTGCTTTGTGCAAAAGACCTCTTTTATGTGTGATTTTTTTTAATATACCACATCATTGATGTGTACCCTGTCTTCTGCTGTTGATTTCTCTTTTGGAGGATCTGCAACAGAGAACAAATCCTTCTACTCCAGCTTTTTGTCTAAAAAGACTGTTTTTAGATACTTCACAGAACTGTTCAAAATGCATAAGATTGGTCACTTTTCAATTTTGTTGTCTTTAACAAAAATTATCAGAAACACATTGGTAAACTTTCCATAGCTAACATTTTATTTTCTAAAATAAATTTGCATTTTATAGGAAAGGGAAAGAGAAACTAGGAATCTTTGGCTTCTTTCTTGCTACAAACACTTTCCGATATTTGTCACTCTTTCTTAATAAGGAGACTTAAGTAGTACAACCTCCTAAATGCTTTTATGTTTTGAACAGGTCTCTCTATCCTTACCCCCCAACATAATTTTCTGTAAAATAAAGCAATGCTTATTTTTCCCTTAATTCTTCCAATTAATTTGCAAAACCTGTGTTATAAGGCAGGCCAGCTTCTCAAGCTATGATTCCCAAGTGCATTTTTCTTCCCAAACTAACTATCTCAATTCATCAGTCCTTCTTTTCTTTCCAGATAGCTACTAGCTCTAAAATCCTAAGAACTTCACCCTAATTTTAAGACTCATGAATGGGCTACTTGCCACATCATCTTCTTTGATTAAAGAGAATTAACTTCTAGGAACTTATTTGTTCTCCCATCTCAGGCAGTGATCCATCTTCTTGAAAGTACTCATTTCAGTAGGTCCCTGAAAGTGTTAACTCGATTTGAAAACAGGAGTGAAGAATGGTTGTAGAAAGCTCTCAAAATCCAGTTTACACCTGAGACTGCCAATTTATGGATATTTTGCCTTTTTGGGGACTTTTAATCTTTAGACTTCCTTGGAATTTTATTTTCCCTCCCTCCTCTCCTCGCCCCACCACAGACACACAAGGTCCTGAGTGGCTTAGATGAGATCATGGTCCTTTTTGTCTATTTCCACTATGTGATATGTAAGTCTTCTAAAAGGAGGATTCAAATCATTCCTCTAAACTTGGGAATCCTTGAACAGAAAGCATTATTTTCCCCCAGAGTGCCAACCATCCTCCTTGAAAGGTAATGTTTCTTGCAGCACATGTTCTAAGCATAGACAGCTTTTCTCCGAAGCAAAGACAATGTAGAATGAGAAAACTTTTAGAGTTGAAAATTATAAATAGAAGTGTGAAGTTAGACCAACCATGGACGATGCCTTCTCCTTAATACTATTGTGTGAACTAAGTCTTTCTGTGTAAGTCATTTGCACACCTTCCTTGCATGTAGAACTGATTTTTATAGCTGTTTGGTACAAACAGTGGCATATTTTTGTAAAAAAATATTTTGACACTGAGCTACAATAAATTTGTTTTAAGGACAAGCTTGCTGTGTTTTTTGTGAACTTCAAATCAGGTTTTACATATGCTTAGGTTGGGGGTATGCTCTTTCTTTGGGTCAGGAAGGTTTCTGTTTCTTCTTCCATGAACCTGTTACCATTATTTGATTTATAATTCATCTGCAAATGAATAGTTAGAGGGAAGGCGTGTTCAGCTGTGCACAGATCTGGATCCAGAGACAAAATTAGTTTCCTTAGATCCAGTTAGATAGTAAGAAAATCAGAATTTGAATCTTAGTCCTTCAGCATTCTTTCCGCTTATTTTTGCAAAGAACCATGTCACCTCGTTAAATTAAAGGTTCTTAAAGCCTTTAAAGAGAATCAAAAAGGCGTTATGTCATATTGGAAAAAACATTGGTTCTAGAGTCAGATAATCTGAGTCAAGTTTCACTTCTGATGGTGACTACCTGTATAAGTTTGGGCCTCAATTTTATTATATGTAAAATGGGAGGGATGGCTCCTTCCCAAGTTCTAGACCAGGGTTACTAAGAATCTAAAGCACAGAAGAAAGAGAGGAAAAGGACTCTTGCTGGACTCCCTCACTGGGACTCCCACCTCTCCACAAGAATAGGCTCACACAGCTACATTTGAAAGGGACCTTAGAAATCTTTGGAGCCAACCCTCTCATTTGAGGATGAGGAAATGCAACCACAGAGAGACAAACTGACTTCCTGTGGTCACACAAGCAGTAAGAAGCAAAACAAAGATTCCATTCCTGCTCCCGGGACGACACAACCAAGGCTCTTTCCATTCTAAGATCAAATTAGGCTGTCACCTGTGGATGGTATAATTTGAAGAGTGTGCAAAGTCTATGTAGCCCAAAAATCAGTCAGTCTCTTTCCCTCTCTCTCTCCTTCCCTCCCTCCCTCCCTTCCTCCTTTCCTCCCTCTCTTCTTCCCTTTCCCTCTCTCCCCCTTTCTTCCTTTCTCCCTCCCTTTCTCCCTCTCTCCCTCCCTCTGTTCGTTTCTCCCTCCCTCTCCTTCTCCCTCTCTCTCTCCTTCTCCCTCTCTCTCCTTTCTTTTTCTCTCCTTTCTCTGTGTCTCTCTGTTTCTGTCTCTGTGTCTCTCTTTGTTTCTGTCTTGGTCTCTTGTTTCTCTTTTCTCTGCCTCTCCTCTCTCTATGACTCTGCCTTTCTCTCTCTTTCTCCCTCTCTCTCCCCCCACTCTTTCTCTCTCTTTCAGATATTTTACTCTAAGAAGTTATATCCCCGAAAATCCACCTTCCCTCTTGAAATGATACAAGAATTCAGAACCAGTCTGATCACAAAATCTTTATGGTTTAATTCAACTGCAGATGTCTAAAATTCAGAGAAGCTTGAAGGGGCATCAGAGAACTCCTGTGAGTCTATAACTGAGACTGTGAAGGATTATAATTTGCCCAAGAAATAGCAGGGCATTTCCTATCAAATGTCTATTTGGCAAATATTACCTCTAGTGGATAATCAGGGAAGTAGGTCAGAGCAATAGAATGGGGAGAGCACTGGGAAATAGTAGATGAACTAGGAGACTGGTAATAGCCAACTACATGCAAGTGTAAAAATTAACTGGTATCAGGAAATAGCTGTAAAATGAAGGGATACTTTAAATAATCTCTAATATCCATTTCAGTTCTATATCCTGTGTACCTATGATTTCATAAAATTCAATCAAATACATTAATAATATCAAATCATCAATCAAATTCAAATATACTAATCAATCAAATATATTAACAATATATCAAATATGTTAATATATTTAATCATATAGCAATAATCAAATTTAACTAAATATATTAATAATAATAGCAATAAAAATAGCAGGTGGGCAACATAGTGAATAAAGCAATGGGCCTGGAATCAGAAAGAGCTGAGTTTAAATCTAACCTCAGACACTAACTGTGTGACCCAGAACAAGCCACTTTACTTCTCTTTGCCTCAATTTCCTCATCTGTAAAATGGATATAATAATAATATAGATATCCCCAAAGACTGCTGAAAGAATCAAATGAGGTCATTTTGGTAAATCACTTCACACTATCATTAAACACATAGTAGAGACTTAATAAATGCTTATTTCCTTCCTTCCTAATAGTTAGCATTTATAGAATGCTTTAACATTTACAATTTCCCTTTAGACTCTGGTGATACAAAACAATGAAGAATATCCTAACCTTTAGGGAGTTCACATTCTAGCAGAGGAGACAATAGAGGAAATGACATCTATAAGTATATAGAGAACATAAGGTAACCTCAGGGGAAGAAGGCAGGAGCAACTGGAAGGAGAGTGTAAGGACCAAGAAAGGCCTCCTGCAAAGGCAGCACTCAGTCTGAGTGTTATAAGAATTCCAAGTGGTAAAAATGAGAAGTATAGACATTCTAGACAGAGAAAAAAGAGAAGGAGCATCACATCTGAAGCTGGAAAGGGAGAATGGTTTATGAAAAGTTTTAAATGACTAAGAAGAGAGTTCATTTTTGAAGTAAGACTTAACATAAAGGTACTGAAGTTTACTGAGTAGGAGAGAAATTAATACAAAATCACTGAAGTTAAGAGTGGAAAGCCTTCAATGGAGATCTAGTCCAACTTTTACATGAAAGTAATTTCCAAGGGGAGGAAACCTGCCACCTCTCCAGAATGCCCATTCCACTTTTAGACAGCTCTAATTGGTAGAAAATGTTTCCTGACATCAAGCCTAAATGTTATTTAGATACTCAGTTGCTCTTATTTCTACCCCCTGAGGCCAAACAGAAGAGACTTAACTCAACCTCCATATGACGACCCTTCAAATATATGTGTCCCCTGAGTTCCTTGATGAATGTCAAATTTGTGTTTTAGGAAAACTACATTGATGGCTATTAATTAAAACGAGATTGCACTATTCCAGGTAAGAAGGGATGATGAGGTCCTGCACCACAATAATTGCAGTCACAGGAGAGAAGATGAATATGAGAAAATGTACAAACTTGGCAGCTGGTGGGGTAAGAAGGGTGAGGGAGAGTCAGCAGTCAACCATGACACTTAAGTTGTGAGCCTGAGGGTTAGGAGAATTGTGTACTCCATGATAATAACAAAATTTGGATAATTTGGGGGAAATTCGGGGAGAAAAGATACAGTTTTGAACAACCTGACTTTAAGATGTCTGTGAGACATGCAGTTTAAGCTACCCAATAAGCCGCTAAAAATATCAATCTGGAAGTCAGCGGAGAAGTGAGGAATGAACAAATAAATCTGAGAATTGACTGCATGGAGATAACAGTTGAATCCAGGGAAACTGGTGAAATCACTAAGTAAAATAATATAGGGAAAAAAGAGAAGAAGGCCCAGAACAGAGCCTTGGGAAACACTCATAGTCATCATAGATATGACCTAGATGAAGATACAGCAAAGGAGACTGAGAGGAAAAGTCAGATAGGTAGGAAGAGAATTTTCAGTGTCATGAAAATACAGAAAAAAAGTATTAAGGAGAAAAGGATGAATAATAGTGTGAAAAGCTGCAAAAAGGTGAAGGATGAGGACTGAGAAGAGATCATTAGATTTGGCAATTAAGAGATCATCAGTAACTTTGGAGAGAGCAGTTTGGGTTGAAGGATGAGATCAGAAGTCAGACTGCAAAGATTAGAAGGGGAGGGGGTATAATTGAAGCCAGTGCTGGAAAGAGTGGCCAGAGAAGTTTTGTCATCAGGAGGGAGTCAAGTGAGTAAAAAAAACAGAAAGGGCAAGGTTAAAGATGATGATTTGTTTGTTAACTATGGACAGACATCCCAAAAACTACAGAGGTAGGGAGAATTCCCAGCTTCATCAGAGCTTAGAGAGATCTCAGAATCCATTCATTTTAATCAGTACCTAAGCAGGGATCCCTTCTATAATATCTTTGACAGGGGGCTATCAAGCTTTTCCTTGAAGACTTTTAAGGAAGAGGAAAGCTCCTGAGACAATCTATCCTATTTTGAACTCAGTCATTAGAAAGTTTTCCCTATATGGAACTGAAATCTGCCTTTCTGTAGCTTCCACTCATTGCTCTTAATTAAACTCCTCTTCTATTGTTGAGTCTTCTTCCCCTTCTTCTGGTCTCTTCTCCAGGCAAAACATACTTCAGTCCTTCAAATGATCCTATGGCATGGTCTCCAATCCATCCTCTTCCATGTCCTTTTTAGGTCTAAAGGACATTAGAAAGCAAAATTCATAATATAGTGGAATAAAAAAGGTGTTTGAACATATCAATATCCTTTTCTAGATCTATAGGATGTCAGAGCCAGAAGGGACTTAGGAAGCACCATGGATGATTACTCATTTTAAAGATAGGAAACCAAGTCCCAGAGAAAGTCATCTATCCAAGGTCCTGCAGCCAATCAGTAGCAAAATTCAATTATCACCTCCCAAATCAATGCTTCTACCACTATACTACACTGCTTCATGTTCTTTTTTAATCCTTTTTTTCTCCATTGGCTTTAAGGAGGTAAAGCACATTACTTGATATAATCAGAAGAGTTCTGCCCTGCTCCAACTTATCAGTATCCTTCCTTTTAAATAATTTTTGGGTTTTTTTATTTATGAAATAAAATAAGCATTTCATAATATAGTGGAATAAAAAAGGTGATTGAACATATCAATATCCTTCCTAAAATGTCAAGCCCAGAACTGAACATAATACTATAAATGTTACCTGATCAGGGCCAAGTCCAAAGGGACTCATTCTTTCATTTGAAGAAAAGGAGTTTAAATCCAAACACATATTTTCAAATCCTTTACCAGGGTTAAAAGCAAGGGTTACCTGAAATAATCAGATTTCATAATTGTAGCTGACATTTATATAGTCCTTCACTATTATAAGAGTATTCACAGAATGAAGCAGCATGCTCTTTTCACAATCTTGGAGGTTCTGGTGCAATTAGTTCTTATTTCTGAGCTAGAAGCCAAGGATTAGGATTTGAAGGCCAAAAATCTCACTACCACCACCCCCTAACATACATTCAGTATTTCTGGAAAGAAATGATTTCTAGAAAATTGTACATTTTAAATCTTGGGTAGGTTGTAGACACAAGGTCATTAAGATACCAATTAGAGGGTCAGGTAGCCTTTTACAAACTAATCAGTAAATTAGTTTGTAATTTTGTAATTACAAACATTTGTAATTACAAAAATTTGTAAGTTTGTAATTTTGTAATTACAACATTTGTAATTACAAAAATTTGTAAGTTTCTGGCCCCAGCTTTCTCCTAATGCCATCCAGATAGTTCCTGGAAAATGTAAAGTACAGCAGAAGTCTTCAGAAGAAAAACAAAACAAAATAAAACTTTAAGACTAAACATTAACCAAGAACAAAGAAAACAAAGAAAAGAAAATCCAGAAGTAGACTGGTATCCAATAACTGCATGAGATCTTTGGCCAAGGATCACATTCTTGAAAGTATACTTGGCAGAAACATCAAAATACATATTCTTAACCATCCTGAGAATTTGTACCTGCCTCTCTATTATTTCTCTACTCTTATTCTTTTTTATTTTGTTTTCCAAACAGCTCCTACTTTTTTTTTCTAGATCTATAGGATGTCAGAGCCAGAAGGGACTTAGAAAACACCATGGATAATTCCTCATTTTAAAGATAGGAAACCAAGTCCCAGAGAGAGAAAGTTATCTATCCAAGGTCCTGCAGCCAATCAGTAGCAAAATTCAATTATCACCTCCCAAATCAATGCTTCTACCACTGTACTACACTGTTTCATGTTCTTTTTTAATCTTTTTTTTTCTCCATTGACTTTAAGAAGGTAAAGCACATTACTTGATATAATGGGAAGAGTTCTGCCCTGGTCATCAGGAGAACTGAATTCCTATAACTTAGTGCCAGCTCCTTGTACAGTGCCTTGTGGATAATAGGGATAAAGACCAGACCTATAGTTTTATTGGTATAGGGAGCGTCCAGATGAGGAATCTCCTTCTATCAATGCAACTTGACACCTCCTCTTCATCTTATACAGTTGCTTTGGGCACTGAGAAGCTAAGTAACTAACCCATGGTCACACAATCAGTATGTATCAAAGGAAGAATTTGAACCCAGATCTTTAGGTTCTCTATCCACTGCACTTAACATATTTTTTTTTTTTTTTTGCTGAGGCAATTGGGGTTAAGTGACTTGCCCAGGGTCACACAGTTAGGAAGTATGAAATGTTAAGTGTCTGAGGCCAAATTTGAACTCAGGTCCTCCTGACTTCAGGGCTAGTGCTCTATCCACTTTGCCACCCAGTTGCCTCACTTAATAAATTTCTAATTAAATTGAATAGAATCCTAACTTTGCCACCTACTACCTATGTGACCTTAAACTATCTAAACCTTTGTTTTCTCATCTACAAAATAGGGAGGATTGCTCCATTGCTCTCAGATGAAAGTACTTGGTCAACTTTAAAGAGTTATAAAAATGTAAGTTATGAAAAAAGTGTAAACTCAAAATCCATGACCCCCAAAATTATAATCTAAAATCTTTCCATTCATGTTTTAAACTATTGCCCCCATACTTAATACAAGCATAAAATGTTTTTCCCCAGATGATGTTCACTTAAACCTTCTGGCTGTCTACCCTTTGTCCTACAGGTGAAGATATTTTTATAAATCAAAAGAAGAGATATGATGAGGCAGCTGGGTGTCATGGAAAGGGTTAGGGACTAAAAGTCCTGCATTCTGTTTCCAGTTCTGCCACCAGCTAGTTAAGTGACTTTGAGAAAGTCTTTCTGTCTCTGTTTGTCTGTCTGTCTCTGTGTCTTTCTCCATCTGTCTCTTTCTCTCTGTGTCTCTCATTTTCTGTGTCTATGTGACTCTGTCTCTCTATGTATCTCCCTCCCTCCCTTCACCCTTCCCTGCTTCCCTTCTTTCCTTTCTTCTTTTTCTCTCAATCTCAATTTCTTCTTCTATCCACAAAGGGGTTAAATTACAAGATCTCTAAGTTCTCTTCCAGCTCTTATATTCTATAATTTCAGGAAGGAAGCTGTGTTATTGAGAGACAATGGGACACAATAAACAGAGATCTGGTCTTGATGTAAGGAGGAACTATGTTTAAGTCTATCATATACTAGCTATACATATGGTCCTGAGCAAATCATAGGGTTATAAAATCTAAGAAGGACATTAGAGGTCATTGAATCTAACTCTTCTAATTTTACAGATTAGGAAACTGAGTAATACCAGTTAAGTGACTTTCCCAAAGTTATATAACTAGTCAATGTCAGAATGAGATTTCAACTCAGCTTTTTTCTGATTCCAGGTTCTTAATTCTTACACTACATAACTTCTTAATCCCCTCCTCACTCCCAACCTCTCTGAAAGTAAGTAATAACTAAATAGACAGAAATATATAGATGCACTCACACATTACAGAAGGCCAAGGAACCAGTTTTAAAACTAAAATATGAAGAAAAACTAGTCTAACTCTTCATGGAGGAAAAAATGAGCATTTAATGAAACAGGGTTTTAATGTATTCCTGATAAAAAGACCAGAGCTAAAGAGGAAATTTTACATTCAAACATAAGTCAAGAGAAGCATAAAAAAGATAAACATGAATGAGCAGTCATAAGAAACTCAAAATTAAACTGTCTACATTCCTATGTGTGAATATGATACATACTCCTAAGAACTTTATAACTATCAGAGTAATTAGAAGGACTCTACATAGACAGAGGACATGAGTGCGAGTTGATTATTTCAAGATGATCTCAAAAATGAATGGGCAAAAAAGAGGAATGTACTGCAGAAGAAAAAAGGGAGAGGCAGTGGGGAAAATTTTCTCTCACATAAAAAGAGGGGCATAGGAAGAGTATTTATAGTGGAAAGGGCGATAGGGGTGGTAAGCAATGTTTGAACCTCATTTTCATCAGAAATGATCCAAAGAGAGAAGAAGATGAATACATACTCAATTGGGTATAGAAATCTATCTTACTCAATAGGAAAATAGAAGGGGAATGGTATACAATAAGAGATGTGGGGAGGGTGAATTAAGAGAGCCAGTGATCAGCAGCAAAACAGACTTTGAGGAGGGGCAGGATAAAAAGAGAGACTGAAGGACAAATAAAAGAAAATAGGATAGAGGGAAAAATACAGACCAAGGAATGCTTGGATATTCCAGAAGACCTCAGACACTGAGACAAATTCCAGAAGGAGGTAGCAGCAGAAGCATAGTTTTGAAGTTCAGAAGTCAGGAACAAGACCGAGAGGAAAAAAGCTGTTTACTTTTTAAAAAGTATTTTCCTTCTGCCTCAATGAATGCATAATGAAAAAGGAAACTATTAATCACTTATTATGTGTCAAGCACTATGTAGAACTGGTGATATAAATACAAAAGTGAAATACTTCCTGACCCCAAGACAGGAAATTCTAATAAAGGAAGGAAAAAATAAAATTTTATATATATGCATAAATACATATACATATGTATATATATACACATATGCATATATATATTGTATGTGTGTGTATTTTATAGGAGAATAGTGACCAAAAATGGGGTTTTGGAAAAGCACAGGGACAATGAATAATGGCAAAGAGAAGTAGATAGATAATTCTCTTCCTTTTCCAACTGATTCTTCACCTAACTGACTAAGTGATATTTCTAAAGCACAAGGTTGACTGTCATTTCCCTGCTCAAAAATTGTCAGTGATTCCCTACTGCCTCTAGGATCAAAAACAGAAATGTTTTTGGCTTTTAAAGACTCTCAGAATCTGGCCACAGCTTACCTTTCCAGACTTATTACACATTACTACAGTTTGAGGTCAGGCCAAATTAGGCTACTGGCTGACCTTCAAACACAACATTCCATCTCCCATGTCCAACCATGCTTTTATACAAGCTGCTAGAATGTACTCCATCCTGGAATCACAAGTTTCCTCCAAAGCTCCGCACAAATAGCAACTCCCACATGGGAACTTTCTTGATTCTCCCAAGCTGCTAAAGGATTCCTCACACAGAGACAATCCAAAATCACCTTATATCTACTTTGCATATATCATGACAAATAGTGTTTCCTAATGGATAAATAGAATTTGACAGCTGTGCACCAAGAGGATTGGAGAAGGGGGAAGGATTAGAAATAGGGAAACCAATTAGGAAGCTACTGCAATAGTCCAGGTAATAGATAATGAAGGCCTAAATGGATGGAGGAAGAGGAGAGAAGAGTGAAAATTCAGAGATGATTCCAAGGTTTCAAATTTGGATAACTGGAAGGGTACTGTTACTCCTGACAAAAACAGAGAAAATATAAAGAATATCAATACCTAGTGCTGTGCCTGGTTGTCACTCAATAAGCACTTATTATACGCCAGGCACAGTACTAATTGTTGGGGATACAAAAAAGGTAAACTTTTAATCTAGCAGGAAACATTAAGTACCTACCACATGTAAAGCACACTGGGGACCTTTCCACCTGACTTGCTGCTGAAACCTTCCCTCTGTGTGCTTTCCCCCCATTAGAATCTGAGCTTCTAATTTGGAACTATGCCCAAAGGGTATAAAACTGTGGAAAAGGACCTGCATGTGCAAAAATGTTTGTAGCAGCCCTTTTGTAGCAGCAAAAAAATGGAAATTGAGTGGACTCTCATCAGTTAGAGAATGGCTGAATAAGTTATGGTGTATAAATATTATGGAATATTATTGTTCTATAAGAAACGATCAGCAGGATGATTACAGAGAGTCCCAGAGAGACTTAGGTGAACTGATGCTAAGTGACCAGAATCAAGAAAACATTATACATGGCAATAGCAAAATTATTTGATGATCAATTCTGATAGACATGGTTCTTTTCAACAGTAAGGTGATTCAGACTAGTTCCAATGATCTTGTGATGGAGAGAGCCATCTTCACCCAGAGAGAGGACTGTGGGAACTGAGTGTGAATCACAACATGGTGCTTTCATTTTTGTTGTTGTTTACGTGCATGTTTTCTCATTTTTTTCCTTTTTGATCTGATTTTTCTTATGCAGCATGATAACTGTGGAAATATGTATAGAAGAATTGCACATGTTTAACACATATTGGATTACTTGTTTCTGGAGGAGGGAGTGGGAGAAGGAAGTGGAACAAAATTTGGAACACAAGGTTTTGCAAGGATGAATATTGAAAATGATATATGCATATATTTTGAAAATAAAAAGCTTTAATTTTTTTTAAATGCAAAAACAAACCTCAGTCCCTGCTCTTCAGTGCAATGGCACTTGGCAATTGCCTAATAAATGCTTTCTGACTGATTTATTAATAATAGGTGATTAATAAATATTAAATGGATGATTGAGCTATTGAACTAGGGTTCAACTTAATCATATTTTTCAAGCAAAAAGGTTTTTTATTTTGGTCTGTGATAGTCTCATGACAGTTAAGATGAATGCAATGCCAATGAGTAATTGAAAAAGAATATTGAGTTGTTCTTTCTCATGGCCCTGACATTTGCAGAATGGCAATGGATTATACATAAAATGAGGTTTTGTTTTCATTCTTCTCATGCATAAAGACACAGTTCTAATTGTGTTGAGATTTGCCAGTCTTTCTCATTGTGATGTATTGCAAAGTACAGTGGTAAACACATATGCATTTTTTGCTTCAAAAGGTTAAAAAGAGGTAGAAGAGAATACCCTCTTTTCTCACAGAGCATAAAACTTCAGATTTAGGATCCTAGATCTCAAAAGGATACACATGAGGAAATTGTGAGCTATGGCATTCTCTTAATCTATCAGTTTGATAACTCTTTCAAGAAAAAAGAAGTGAGAGTGAAGTGAACAGAGTCAAGAGAACATTGTAAAAAAGTAATAGCAACATTATGTGATAATCAATTGTGATTAGTTTCCTCGATTGTAAAATGGGGACATAGTAGTACCTACTTTGCATAAGGTTGTGAATCTGAAATGAGATATTTGCTTTTTTTAAAAGTACTTAGCATAGTTCCTGACACACACTAGGTATTATATAAATATTTATTCCTTGCCCCTCTTCCTTAATATTCCAGGAATAGAAATTAAGCTCACAGAATATATATAGTCTATATACTCCATTTTCTACTCTTTTTGAAAATAGGAATATTTGCCTTTGTCTAGGCCCTCTACCTCTCCTGGAAGTTCTCCAGGACTTTTCAACTGTCACTCAGTGATCACATGATAGTTCTTTCAGTTGCCACAGTTCATTTGTGCTCAGTGACTTGAACAAATCAAGAGCATTTAGGTTCTCTCTGTTTTATTACTTATATTTGCTATCATATCCCTATTACTCATTTTTTGTTCTTCCTTTTCCAGTTAAGATCATTTTCCTTGGCAGAAAAATTAAATGAAAATGAAAATGAAAATGGAGCACTCTTACTTTTTCTTCTATTATCATCACCTCATTCACATCCAAACAGTAGTGCTGTCTCTTCTCTGAAACTCCTTTTCCCTTCAATAAAACTAAATAAATAGATTTTTATTTTTGTCCTTAGCTTCTTTCACCAGCCTCAATTCATTCCCACCTTTAGCATTCTTGACACTATTTTTTCAAGACCCTTCTCCTCTTCTGTAGTCATCCTTTGTTAGCTGTTAATGGGCCAGAACTTGAAAGAAGGTACTAAGTGGAATTGAGGAGACAATGGTTAAATCTAATTTAGCATTGATTTAATCTTACAACAAATAATGGTTTCCTAGTGATACAATGATACAATATCAGTGTGGAGCATATAAGCTAGGTGCCTTAGCCAGGATAGAGATTCAGAGAGAAGGCAAAGGACTGGTGGCAGGAGCTTAAGCTCTCAGAACCAAGGAGAGAGATAGGCGTCTAAGAAAGCTAACTGGGCCCCAGGAAAGGAGACAAGACATTAAAACAGATAATAAAGGATTTGGACTTTAACATCTGGCTACTCATGTGGTGATTACTGAACAAAGGCTGCTCCCAGAAACCCCAAGAAAATCCAACAAGAGAGCATTATATTTTAGAGAGAACACTACAGTTAGCTGCCTTCATTTTGATCTTCCAAATATATCTTCCTTTGAAAAAAATCTAAGCAAGGTAATGAGTTCTCTACATCCACGTTAGTTTCTTTAAACAATTCCTGTTTTTCCTCAATTGGAATTGTTTCCTTTTTTGTCTTCAGAATTTTGTTTTTCAGTTTTCTATTCTTCCTGGGTTGAGTCTAGGTATCCTTCTAAACCCTTTGAAATCTGTTCTCCCAAAATTTATATTGTATGGGAGACTTATATCTGTTTTGTTGTTCAGTTGTTTTTACTTATATTTGACTCCACCACTCCATTTGAGGTTTTCTTGGCAAAGATTCTGAAATGGTTTGCCCTTTCCTTCTCCAGATCATTTTGCAGATGAGGAAACTTGAGGTAAACAGAGTTAAGTAACTTTCCCAGGGTTCACACAGCTAATATGTATGTAAAGTCAAATTTGAATTCAGAAAGAAGAGTTTCTATGTCTGTAGGTTTGACACTGTATTCACTGTGCTAGCTGGGTACCTGATTTGCAGCTTTCCTCTTCACAAATTCTAAGAGATAATCAAGCTTGTTTTCCACTTCCCAAATGCTGCTCTTTCCTCTTTTTGTTCAAGTGCTCATAGTATATTCCAGGGATAGAACTGCTTCTGTTTCTTCCTTCGTTATTCTCCCCCAAATACTATCATTCCTTCCTCCACTGATTCCAGTTACTCTCTATCATTCTTTCCTCCACTGATTCCGGTTTTTTTTTTTTTTTAATATGAAATGTGATGTGTGAGCCACTCTTTATTTTACCCCCATAGATTAAGTATATTTATATGGGTTTTTCTAAATGATGTTCAAAGGGAGACATGAATAAATAGTGCTAGAGTTTTTTCCTCCCATTCTTCTCCAAGGAAGAGCTGGATTCCTATCAGGAAGAGGAGGAGGTTGGGGCAAGAGGCTGGTCACTTTGCTCTCCTCAGAGAAAGGAGGGACTGAACTAGAATTACATTTTTCTGATTCTTTAAATATTGTTAGTTTAGAGGAAAGGAATTTTAGATTCCAGTTGAATTTACTATGATTATCCTGTAATGGGGAAAGCATGCCCTAAGCAATATATTCAAGTGTTGACTCCATGCCCACCAGATACCAGTTCCATAAGGAATACCTATAGCAAATAGCAATAAAACCATTTATACAAACTGATAGAAAACAGAATCAGAGAAAGTATGAGACTATATGCAAGGCAATGGATACAGAGAATGAACTCTCCCTTTGGGGATGAAAATATCTCAGTTTAACCAAGAAACATGGAATCTCAGATCTCATTCAGAAGGAAATTCACCAAAGTCTCTAGTGTAGAGTGCTAGAGATAGTATGCACATGGTCAAAGTTGCCAGCTCCTCTACATTTCTACTTCTTCCTAGATTCTTTCTCTCCTTTAAAAGATTTGAAGAATCTGGAACCATCTTTTCTCTAAAGGTGAATGTCAGAAGATCAAGATATCTCTTCTCTCAAGTTCTCACCAATTCTACCTCCAAATACTGAATAATCAGTCTTCTCCAAAAAGGACAGTTCTGTGTAAATAACTCTTCAGGCCAAGGGTTACACTTGTGAGTATATCTTCTTAATATGCTGTGCTATTGTACACCATCATTTACCTATCCTGTTTTATTCTGTTTTGTTTTTGAAATATAGCCTACCCATCCAGAATCATGATCTAGCCATAGCCCTTAACCCACCAAGTGTCAATGATAACTGAGATGAAATATGTTTCCTTGTGGTAACTTTTACTTTATTTTGTCTGTTTGTTTAAACTTTGTACAATTCCATATATAAATCTTAAGCCAGAGATTTTATTGCTCCTTGATGTGTTTTATAACCAAACTAACATATAAGTGCTTGATAAATGCTTTATCTATTCTATTTCTTTAAATTTCAGTGATATTATTCTTCCTACATTACAGTTACACTGGATGGTATCTAACATAGTGCATATATTTAGATAGTTTTCTCCTTTCTCTATCTTTTTGTTACTATTGTTTAAAGCCCTTTTGATTGATTTGCAACATATCAGCCAAATATATTCTAAGGTACATTTCATTCCTGGTCAAGAGCCTGTCATTCCTAATTAAGCAATGGTTTAGAAATCTATATCCTAGTTCAGATATCATCTTTTAAATCACTAAACTTTAGACTATCCTGAAATTATGAGCTTAAAGTAGTTCTGTGAGGTCCATCTTGTCCCTTCCAAATTTGATTTAGTTTAACATAGAACCTCTCAGTATATGGAGCTATAATAGTTAATTCTCTTATGTGCTGTGCAATCTATATTTATTGACTATTTTCTTAGAAAAGAAGTAAATATTGACAGTCTCATAATTATGTCTACCTCAGAGACTAATGAAGAATACTCCCACCTAGTTGTGAACGAATCCAACCATTTTGGAGAGTAGTTTGGAACTATGCTCAAAAAGTTATCAAACTGTGCATACCCTTTGATCCAGCAGTGTTACTACTGGGATTATATCCCAAAGAGATTATAAAGAAGGGAAAGGGACCTGTATGTGCACGAATGTTTGTGGCAGCCCTTTTTGTAGTGGCTAGAAACTGGAAACTGAATGGATGTCCATCAGTTGGAGAATGGCTGAATAAATTGTGGTATATGAAAATTATGGAATATTACTGTTCTGTAAGAAATGACCAACAGGATGATTTCAGAAAGGCCTGGAGAGACTTACATGAACTGATGCTGAGTGAAATGAGCAAGACCAGGAGATCATTATATACTTCAACAACAATACTAGATGATGACCAGTTCTGATGGACCAGGCCATCCTCAGCAACAAGATCAACCAAATCATTTCTAATGGAGCAGTAATGAACTGAACTAGCTATACCCAGAAAAAGAACTCTGGGAGATGACTAAAAACCATTACATTGAATTCCCAATCCCTATATTTATGCACACATGCATTTTTGATTTCCTTCACAAGCTAATTGTACAATAATTCAGAGTCTGATTCTTTTTGTACAGCAAAATAATGTTTTGGTCATGTATACTTATTGTGTATCTAAGTTATATTTTAATATATTTAACATCTACTGGTCATCCTGCCATTTAGGGGAGGGGGTGGGGGGGGGTAAGAGGTGAAAAATTGGAACAAGAGGTTTGGCAATTGTTAATGCTGTAAAGTTACCCATGTATATATCCTGTAAATAAAAGGCTATTAAATAAAAAAAAAAAAAAAGAATACTCCCACCTGGTGGTAAAAAAAGAAACTTTTTTTTTTTAATTTGTCTTTACATGTAACTAAAAAAAATACTATTTTAAAAAAGACTGATGGATCTGGAATCTCACCTCTGGGAACACAACTATATTGGTCCCCTGACTCAGTTTGTAGCTGGGCCCATATTTATATTTTTAATTCTTTAATTCTTGCAAGACTTTTTCCAAACAACCCTATAAGAAGGTTAGTATAGGTATTATTTTTATTTAACAGAGAGGGAAATTTAAGCTCTGCATGACTTTCCCATGGTCATGTAGCTAGTAAATTTTAGAAAGAGAATCTGAACCAAGATAGCTTAAGTCCAGCTCTTTATTGGCTAGTCTACATTGGTTTTCTATGAAATCCTCTGAATTTGTTGGAACTTGCCACAGTTTTTGTCTTCTTTGAATATTCAACTTCATTTTTGTACTGAAGAGAGGTATGACAATGTTGTGGACATCAGTATGTTATGGGCAAACAATATTTGATATATATATGCATTATATGAAATAAAAGAACAGGTTTTACATTTTAATATCTGTTTTTGAACTATGGCTGTTCCCTATTAATAAAAGGAATTTGTGGTTTTGTAAGGTTTAAAAAAACTTCTGAGTCTAATGAAAAGCTAGCCAGATGTTGTGATGCTAGTAAAAAGATAGAATTTGTGCTTAACCTATAGCTGTTTATTCCAATGGACACAGAAAAAAGAGGGCTCCCAGAATGTAATCCCTTGAGGACTTGGCCTAATAGAATATTCCATTAGAAAAATAAATAAATAAATAGCTCTTTAAAGTTTATAAAGTTCCTTGTGTTAGGTTGACTCTCACAACAATGCTGTATAATAGATGGTCTTATTAGCCTCATATTGAAGATAAGTAAATAAGTGGAGAAGGTATCCACAGCTAGCATTATGTAAGCTAAAATTTGAATACTTGACTTTCTCATTCCAAGCCCAGAACATTATTTACCATATCATCCACTTGGAACAACCAATTATGACTGAGAAGACCAATGACCTCTTGGCAGAGAAATGAGGGACTAGATTTGCAGAACGAGACATACATTGACAATGTGTCCATTTATTTTGCTGGATTATATCTATTTATATTATTATTTATTATTTTTTTAAAATTTTGAGTCCAGATTTTCTTGCTCCCTCCTTTGAGGGTAAGCAATTTGATATGTTATATGTGTATAATCATGTAAAACATATTTCCATATTAGTCATGTTATAAAAGAAGAAACAGACCGAAAGGAAAAAAAAACTAAAGTGAAAATAGCATGTTTTAGTCTGCATTCAGACTCCATCAGTTCTTTCTCTGGATATGAATAAGATTTTTCCATCTTGAGTCCTTTGGAATTTTCTTGATTCACCAGTCTTTGAAAAAGTAACATGATTTGGAAGTTACTGCCATCTATTTGATTTTTTCCATTTAATGTTGTGTTTTGTGTTTTGTGGGGTGGTAATAACATATTGCTTTCCAGGACAATTGGAACAATTAAAAGCTTGATCAACAATGCAATAGGCTCTCTGTCCTCCCACAGGCCCTTTAATAAATATTATTTTCCTTTTCTGTCCTCTGCCAATATGATACATATGAGGAAGAACTTCAGTGACATTTTAATTTACAATTCTCTTATTATTAGTGATCTGAAACTTTTTTTACAATTTGTTTATAATATGACCTTTCATATTTAGAACACATATACATTTGGAACTTACTATGGATAAATGGTATGAGATGTTAGTCTGCAGCTAATTTCTGCCAGCTTGCTTTCCAGTTTTCTCAACATGCCATGTAAGGGATAATTTCTCCAGTAATAAGTGTTCAAGAGTTTACTGAATATTCCTATGTTCAATTGCTTCTAGGTTTTATATACTTAATCTGTTCATTTCCAATTTTTCAGCTTTCCTATTTTTTTTAACAAAAACAAAATAGTTTTAAGAATTATTACTTTGCAGCATAGTTTGAAATCTAGTACCTTTGGGTACTCTTCAGTCATACCTTCTTAACATTTCCCATGCATTTGTCATCTCCATATTTTGAGGATCAATCCTTCAATGCCCTTAAAATTATGTCACCTCCCATATATATTCTTCCTCTATATGTACTTGGCCCAGCTCTCCCCATTAGAGGCAGCATGACATATTAGAAAGAACACCGAATTTGGAGCCAAAAGTTCTATGTTCAAATCCTAATTCTTCCACTTAATAAGTATATGACTTTATGTAAGTCATTTAACTCCTCTTGGCCTTAGTTTTCTCATTTTCAAAATGAGAGTGTTGGACTTGATACCTTTTGAGGTCTCTCCATGATCCTACAAACTTCCCTAAAAGGTTGGACTCAGCAATTCATAAGATCATCCAAATGAGAAAGGAGTAGGAATGCAGTGAGAGGACCACATGGATGAAATCAGACTACACAAACTACTTTTTCTTTGTGCAAAAACACAAAGGATTCTAATCGTTAGGCTGCAGGTTTTAGGCCTAACAGTGCCAGCACCAACTCATATTGTTGACTGAGCAATAATGCTGCAATGGTAAAAGAGTCTTTATAAAATTCACCACTCATATTATTCCCCTAGTTTCCAAAGCAATATATGTAATGGCTGCTCACTCCATGAAATCTTTCTTCCTTCAACAATCTTTAACCAACCTCTTTCTTGAATCTTGCCTTGTTTAAATAACATTACTTACAACTCATCATTAATGATCCCCCTCCCTTTAATATAATTAATGAACTTTGTGAGTACACTAAGTCTTATTCTTTGTTATTCAGATTTTTCTCTCTCTCTTCCAGTATAAACTGATTTCAAGGCCAAAACTCAGACCTAGAATTTTCATCACTTTGAATCACCTAGTATCAGGAACAGCAGCTGATATAGATAAGATAAATGTCTATTCAACAAACATAACTCTATATATACCTAAAAAACGCTTGCTAAATGCCTGATCCATCAATCTAACTATACAGATTTAAACTTATATAATACATATCTATATATAGTTTTAAAGTATATGCATTTGCGCTTACAAATATGAATAACAGACTCTCAGATTTGGAAGGAACTTGGAAATCTTTTAGCCCAAGGATTCTTTACTTAGAATCTGTGAACTTGCTTTTTAAAAATATCTTAATATCTTTATGTAATATGATTGGTTTCCTTTGTAATCTTATGTATTTCATTTTACACATTGAAAAATACTATTCTGAGAAAGTGTCCTTGGGTTTAACTAGACTGGCAAAGAGATCTATGATAGAAAAAAGATAGTAGTTATAGCTTCTCTATAATATCTACACAAATATTTATATGGCCTCATCATGAATGTCTACAGAGTCATTCGTTGCTTCATGGGATAGTCTACTCCTCAGTTTCTTAAACTCTGGTTCATGATGTCATATGGGGTCACAGAACTAAATGTGGGGGTGGTGAAATTATGATTTATCACCAATAAATGTTTGATTTTGGTGCCTCTTTTATATATCCATATACCTAGGGTCACATAAAAATTTCTCAGGCAAAAGGGGTCATAAGTAGAAAAAGTTTAAGAAGCTTGATCTACTCTATGCTTAGAAGCTCTGTTATTAAATTCTTTCTGAAATATGTCTCTATTTTCTACCCATTGTTTCTAGTTCTGTCCTCTAGAGCTGCATAAAATAAACTTATTGTTTCTTCTACATGACAGCCTTACAAATATTTGAAGACAGAGTTATGATCCCCACTCCTCACACACTTGGGGGAACTGCAGCCGAAGTTCTAAATCTAAGTATTACAAAAGTTAAATGACTAACACACAATAAAGAGACATATAAATTTGATTTAGCATATAAGGATACAGTTAACAAATATAAAAAATAAGAATATACATTCATAGTCCTGATTCAAGACTGGTTCAACATTCCTCCCACAAAGAAAAACTCAACATGGTAGCTGGTTTAGACGCATGAATGGAGGATTCTCCAGGTCTAAGAAGACCAAGAAGTCCCTTCCTAGCTTTTTGACCATCTTATGAAATGTTTTAGCTTGTCAGTATTCTCTTAAAATGTGATGCCTAGAATTAAACTCCAGTTGGAGGTTTATCAACTCAGAGCACAAGAATAGAAGCATTGTGTAACAAAGACTTGTATTCAAATTCTACTTCAATTTCTGACTAGCTATGTACCCCCAAGCAAGTCTTGTTACTACCTCTGTTTCTCAGTTTCCTGATCTATAAAATGAGGGGGGGTTACACTCTGTGGTTTCTAGGATCTCTGCCAGTCCAAAATCAATGATCCGATTGACCTTTCTTGAAGTAGAATCTGTCCAGTTTAAAATCAATGATCGGATTTACTTTCCTTAAGGTAGAATCTGACTCAAATGAAGCACACATTTCACTGAAAGTTAAAGATTCTGATTGCAAGAAGTATTTACTACTTTATTTCCCCTTTTCCTGTACTTAAGCAGTTCATTTTCTAGATCTAAATAAGAGACTTTGTACTTATTCTTGTTAAAAAATCTTATAGATTTAACACATTATTTCCATTTACTTAACTCTTTAGTCAGTCAAAAAAACATTTATCAATATCTACGATATGCTAGCCATAGTGTTAAGTGTTGGGGGGCGGGGGGAGAAGAAAAGCAAAAGATGGTTCCCTCTCTCAAGGAATTCAATCTAATGGAGGAGTAATATGCAAGCTACTATGTACAAACAAGATATGTAGAAAATAATCAACAGAGGGAAGGGTATAGAATTAAGAGGGATCAGGAAAGATCACAAGAGACAAATTTAGCTAAAATTTGAAGGAAGTCTGAGAAACCAGGAGGTAGAAATGAAGAAGGAGAACTTTCCAGGCAGGAAGAGCAGCCAGAGAAGATGCCTGTGGCTAAGAGCTGGGGTGTCTAGTGAGAGAAACAATAAGGAAGCCAGCATCACTAGAAAGTGATAGAGTAAGTAGAGGGGAATAGAAGAAATGGAAGATCAGATGAGTTGGGGGAAGGGGAAGGGGAAATTATGAAGGGATTTAAATGCCAAAGGATTTTATATTTGCTCCTATAGATGACAGACAGCAACTATATTGAATAGATGTTTGATAGACCAGCCATTTTAGGAAGATCAATTTGATGGATAGACTGTAGGACAAACACTTATGGCAGGGAAACCAACCAAAAAGCTATTGTAATTGCCCAGGCATGAGATGATGAAATTCTGTGCCAAGGTAATGGCAGTATCAGAGAGAAAGGGAAAACTATAACAGACCGCTATGAATAGAATTGACAGGACTGGCCACAGATGGGGAGTAAGAGTGAGGAATCAAAGTGAACCTAGGTTCAAGCTTGTGAATCTAAATGACTGTAAGGATAACAGTACCTTCAAATAGTAACAGAGAAGTTTAGGAGGAGGGGGAAAAGATAATGAGTTCAATTTTAGAGATACAGGCTTTCTATGGGACATCCAGTTTAATTAACACAGTTAGGTCTTAAGAAATAGATTTGAGAATCATTAGCATAGTGATCATAATTTAATCCATGGGAACTAAAACTATCACTAAGTGAAACAGTATAGAGCCCCATAGGACTCAGAATTAGTGGGTGTAAACTGTATGAAAATCCAGCAGACACTAAGATAGAAGGAAAAACAGGCGTGAGTAATGTCACAAAACCTAGAAAAAAAGAGAGCATCAAGACTGCCATTGTTAAAGACTACAAGAAAGTATAAAAGGATGAGAACTAAAAAAAAAAAAAAAAAAAAAGGCCATTAGATTATGCAATTAAGAGATCCTTACTGTGGATAGAGTAGTTTTGGTTGAATGATGAGTTCAGGAGTCAGATTTTACAGAGTTAAACTGAGGGTGAAAGGAAAGGAAATTTAGGTACCTACTGTAGATAGACTTCTCAAGGAGTTTAGACACAAAAGATAGGACTTATGTGACAATATCTAACATGAATGGATGGATCAAGTGAGGGTTTTCTGAGGATAGGAGAGATGTATAAATAGGAAAGCAGTCATTTGACAGGGAAAGATTAAAGATAAGTGAGAGTGAGGATGAGAAAGAGTGAATCTACTAGAAGAGACAGATAGGATAGAGATTTTATAGCTATCCCTCTCAGCTTCACAGCTTTCACAAATATGATAAGCATATCCTAGACATGTCTTCATCCAAGTCAATGGTGAAAATGTGGATGAGACATGGTGAGGAACAAAACATTGCAATAAACAAATACCTCTACTCAAGCTGACGTCCCCTAAACTAACATCATTTAAGTAACTAGGGATGTTTAGCCTAAAGAATAGAAGAATTAAGAAGAACATAATAATTGTCTTCTAAGTATTTGAAAGATCTTCAATGCAGAAGAAGAATTAAAGTTATTCTACTTGGCTCTAAACTGCAAAAGGTTCAGAGAAAACAACATTCCTTCTGTAGTTAGATATCTTAAATTCAAATATCACCTCTGACTTTTGTGATATTGAGTAAATTATGTTACTTCTCTGAGTCTCAGTTTCCTAATATGTAAAATGAGATGTCAGACTAGATTGGTTCTTTTCAGTTCTAAATCTATGATGAGTTTTGGAGAAGGTGATTTTGGCTTAACATGAGGAAAAAAACAACAACTAGAACTACCCAAAAGTGCAATGGACTTCCTCAGGTTGTTCCTCAAGTGCTATAAAGCTTTCCTTTCATTAAAGATTTTCAAAGCAAAGTATAGGGTGATCACCTTTCAGGGACAAAATGTAGTAATTCTTATAAGTTGTACTAGATAGATAACCACTGAGCTCTCTCCCTACTCTGAGACTCCAAGATTCTGTAAAAGTAATACCTAGGTCTCCTAACTCCAAACCCAATGTTTATGTTGATATTTCACACAGTTTCCTGCTCCTTCTAGATGTTCCCAATCTTCAAGTTTTTACCTTCTGTTTCATATCCCTCTCAAGAATTTATTCAGCTCTTTCTAATCTGAAGACCACTCTTCTTGAAAGAGAAGACAGAAGTAAATCAAGAGTTAAGTTCTACTCTGTCATCTGTTAGTATTGCATCATCTGTCCCATCTTCCCTGTTCTTTCTCTGAACACAGCTTAAAAACCTCTTTCATCTTCTTATTGTCTTCATCATCTTTTACAAGCCTCAATTTATCTTGGGCTTTAACATTTACAGCATCATTCATCCAGATTCATGCCATTCTTTTATGCTCTCTCCTCTTTGAACGTTCCTGCTTTCCAACTCTGAAAGTCTGTGATTCAATCTTTTGCACATGTTCTCTTTTAAGGACATGTCCATTTAAGGTCTTTATGACCAAAGTAGAACTAGAGATCATTACTGATCACAAAATACAAAATTTCGATTATACCAAACTGAAAAGTTTTTGTACAAACAAAACTAATGCAGACAAGATTAGAAGGGAAGCAATAAATTGGGAAAATATTTTTACAGTCAAAGGTTCCGATAAAGGCCTCATTTCCAAAATATATAGAGAATTAACTCTAATTTATAAAAAATCAAGCCATTCTCCAATTGAAAAATGGTCAAAGGATATGAACAGATAATTCTCAGATGAAGAAATTGAAACTATTTCTAGTCATATGAAAAGATGCTCCAAGTCATTATTAATCAGAGAAATGCAAATTAAGACAACTCTAAGATACCACTACACACCTGTCAGATTGGCTAAGATGACAGGAAAAAATAATGATGATTGTTGGAGGGGATGCGGGAAAACTGGGACATTGATGCATTGTTGGTGGAGTTGTGAACGAATCCAACCATTTTGGAGAGTAGTTTGGAACTATGCTCAAAAAGTTATCAAACTGTGCATACCCTTTGATCCAGCAGTGTTACTACTGGGATTATATCCCAAAGAGATTATAAAGAAGGGAAAGGGACCTGTATGTGCACGAATGTTTGTGGCAGCCCTTTTTGTAGTGGCTAGAAACTGGAAACTGAATGGATGTCCATCAGTTGGAGAATGGCTGAATAAATTGTGGTATATGAAAATTATGGAATATTACTGTTCTGTAAGAAATGACCAACAGGATGATTTCAGAAAGGCCTGGAGAGACTTACACGAACTGATGCTGAGTGAAATGAGCAGGACCAGGAGATCATTATATACTTCAACAACAATACTAGATGATGACCAGTTCTGATGGATCAGGCCATCCTCAGCAACGAGATCAACCAAATCATTTCTAATGGAGCAGTAATGAACTGAACTAGCTATGCCCAGAAAAAGAACTCTGGGAGATGACTAAAAACCATTACATTGAATTCCCAATCCCTATATTTATGCCCACCTGCATTTTTGTTTTCCTTCACAAGCTAATTGTACACTATTTCAGAGTCTGATTCTTTTTGTACAGCAAAATAACGTTTTGGTCATGTATACTTATTGTGTATCTAAGTTATATTTTAATATATTTAACATCTACTGGTCATCCTGCCATCTAGGGGAGGGGGTGGGGGGGTAAGAGGTGAAAAATTGGAACAAGAGGTTTGGCAATTGTTAATGCTGTAAAGTTACCCATGTATATATCCTGTAAATAAAAGGCTATTAAATAAAAAATTAAAAAAAATTTAAAAAAAGGACATGTCCATTTGAGAGCTTTGTAAAGTTATGTCAAATCTCTATAGTGTGATTTAAGTTCTTGTTATGTTTCTCCCCTCTCTTCATGAAGAGGTAGTACAGCATTGTGGACAGTGTACTTAGCTCTGAACTGTATCCTCTGGGTGATTAGTCAAAATAAATAATTTGGGGGTTCATTAACTATTGTCTTCAGTCAATGTAGACTCACATAGTATCTTGAACCTGGTATATAGAGATAGAGAGATAGATGATAGATGGATTGATAGATAACTTTTATGGACATCCCATATGCTTCCTTAGAATATTCAAAAGATCATTGCCCACTTTTCCCATCTTTTCCCATCTATCTATCTGTCACCAATTGTGGCATCGAGGCAGCACTGCAAGTAAAATTTTAGCAGAGAGTATGGTTTTAATTAAATGTAATTTGTAGTGTTCACTTTCTATACAGGACAAGAGCTTTAGCTGAGTGCTACTGTGCTCTTTCAGCAGGAATGTTAACAGTACTCTTTTCAGGTAGAGTGTTATAACATTCTTTCAGAAGGTGAAAAGACCCTTGTAGTACTGTAGCTTGGCACTTCTCTAGTTTTGCTCCCTCAAGTCCTTAACTCTGAGGTTTGTCACCTCTTTGACAAGGAGTAAGAAAGGCACAGTCTCTTCTATATGACAATTCTTATTGGCTCAGAGCTGGGTTCCCTCAGTGAGTAACTTACCCTGCTATGGGGTGATCATCATTCATTCACATTTCACAGATTCATATTGGTCTATGAATGAATGGCTAAAGATAAAAGGTAATAAGGCATTATATGCTCTGCGAACAAGTTCATTGTCTGTGATAGCTTTTTCATATATATTTGAGCTATTCAAAGCCCTACAAGGTATAAAATACTTTATTTAGACCTAAAAGGGCCTATCTTTATGTCTTAAGTTTGGCTTTGCCCCTTATGATCTTCACTCTTGCTGATAATTGAAATGGAGGAAATTTTTACAAGAATGATAGACCCTTATTATTCAAAGATGATTTTCCCAGTATGTCTATTTGTAGTCCTCTGTGTTGTGTGTGACACTCAGGAAATCTCATGTAATGAGATGAACTATGTATGACCTTAGGCACAGAGAACATTAAAGAATTATATTAACTAATGTCCCTGTATCACAAGGTCAAACATAACAGAATCCTTGATAACACCTCCCAAGCACTTCTTGATTATCTCACAGACTCCTGTATCACAAGACGTAGTACTCATCTATGTTCTCTTTCTGGCCAAGCAGCCAGTGGTATACTAATATAATGATATAATTTGTTTTTCTCTCTACTTTTATCCTCCCAATACTCTTTATCTCCCTCAAATTCAAAGCATTCTATAGAAATATAAACCTTCTTGACATAAAGTATTATCTTCCCTTCCTTATTATTAAATTTCTTTTGAAAACATTGTATCTTTCCATTTTAGTCATCTAATCTTGATTACCATAACATCAAGTTTCAGTGATAATTATTAAATATTTAACTAATTAAAATTTATTTCTTAGGTCCTAAGAAACAGAGAGCAATGATGACAGAGTTATTCTAATAAAATTCTAGAAAAATTTGCTCTATTTTATTATCACAGACTATATCTCCAATCCTAGCCAACTTTTGATTACAAAAAAATAACAAAAGTTATTAGCATTATAAATGTATAAATCTACCATCATGACTATTCAACTAAATTCAATTCACAAGGTATCTATGAGTATTAAATATCTACCATATGCCTTATAATGAAAGAGTCAGTAGTATTAATTACACATCTGGGCAGCATTTGTATATTTGCATATGGGTAGGTCCTTGGCAGAGGGCAAAGCTGTGGATTGAACACTTGATGGAAGAAAAACACAAACTTTCCAATGGAGATGAAACTTGAGTTTGTGAAGAAATCTCTCAATACTAAGAAGTTGGTGGACAGGACTACAGGTAGTAAGACATTATAATCTAAATCATAAATTTATAATTAGGTATGTTGGATCTTTGGAGAAAATTGAATGGAGATAGAAGAGAATATACTTTCTTCTCAGCAGTTCATGGAACCCATTCAAAAATTGACCATATATTAGGACATAAAGACCTCAAAATTAAATGCAAGAAAGCAGAAATAGTAAATGCTTTCTTTTCAGATCATGATGCAATAAAAACTACATTCAACAAAAAGTTAGGGGGAAATAGACCAAAAAGTAATTGGAAACTAAACAATCTCATCTTAAAGAATGATTGGGTGAAGCAGCAAATTATAGATACAATTAATAATTTCACTCAAGATAATGACAATGATGAGACATCATACCAAAATTTGTGGGATGCAGCCAAAGCGGTAAGAAGAGGGAATTTTATATCCTTAGAGGCTTACTTGAATAAAACAGAGAAAGAAAAGATTAAGGAATTGGGCTTGCAACTAAAAAAACTAAAAAAAGACCAAATTAAAAACCCCCAATCAAATACTAAATTGGAAATTCTAAAATTAAAAGGAGAAATTAAATCATAAATTTATAACAAAATCAAAGAGAGCAGCCCACAAAAGTCAAAGCCTATATTTCAGACTATAAGTGGGTAGTACCAGGAAACAGATGGAGGGTGAACCAAATACAGAATGTAAATGTAGTTTGTTGCACCCAAAGACTATTTGAACACATTTAAATTATAAACCTAGCCATGTATGATGAGCTGGTTCCATTCTTCCAACTATGTTTAATACCTATTATCTGGGGTAATACTGGTGCTGCTGGTGGTGTGGTGGTGGTAGTGGTAGTGGTGGTGGTGGTAGTAATAATGGGAGTAAAGTAATTAATTTTTATATAGCACTTTTAAATTTGTAACAACAACAAAAAAAACTATGTAACTTTATGTCATTTGATTCTCAGAACAACCTTAACCCTATGAAGGAGGAATGGGAAGAAGGAAGGGAGAGAGGGAGGACGATAGGAAAAGAAAGTGACAAGTAGTAGCATTTGGTCTGGCTTTTAATTCTTGTTCTGCAGCTCACTGTCTTCATGAGTTTGGGTAAAGGATTTCCCTTCTCTGAGCCTATTTATCTTTCAGATAAAGACATTAGATTAAATGATCTTTAAAGGTCCCAATGCACCATGAATCTATGATCCTATGAACTCAAATGTCTGTGACTCTTAAAGCTTTATAAACTGTTTTCTCTACAACGCCTTTAAGAGGTATTCATCCCCACATACTTCTGATTCCAAAGTGAGCACTCTTTCTACACCAGGCTGCCTCTCTTTATAGTCTCATGTTCTAGTCCAATAATCTTAATGTTAGATGACTGTGACTACACCTGTACTGAAATACAAAAAATATGAACCTATTTCTCCAGATGGCTGTGTTTATACTTACTCTCCTCTCTCTCCCTCCCTTCCTCTTCCTCCTCCTCCTCTTCTTCCTCTTCCTCTTCTTTCCTCCCTCTCTCTCTCTCTCTCTCTCTCTCTCAATCTCTCTCTCTCTTCCCCCTCCCCTCTGTCTCTCATACACACACACACACACACATGCAAAACCCATATTCCCTTTACTTTTTTGTTAAATAGTTATCTTTGTTCCCTGTGGAGGGCCTTTGTTTTTATAGTTCCTTAAAATCTCTATAGTTCTCAAGAGGGAAGGAATGTTTTTTAAAGCAGGCACAGTCTGTAGCTAGAAGACAAAAGGTTAAATTCTCCTATCATACAACAAAGTAACTCATTTCCTGTTATGCTCAACTGTCTAGACACCAATCTAAGGAGTATTAACCATGGATCTCACTATTGGGTTAAAAATAGAAGGTTTAACTATGAAATGTGGAGGCAAAAGAAAGATTGTAGGTTTCTATCTTTTACACAATGGCTATTTAAAATACAATCATTTTAGTGAAAGTTTCTATACTAACAGGAGCCTTATGAAGATGCTAAATCAACAACAGAACTGGAAAACATTAGGATTTTCAAGGAAGATCTTTCCCATATACTATATCTGATATAATGTTTAAAGTAGGAGATTGTAAAAGAGATGCTAGGAAATTCCTTGGTTCCTCTTAACATCAGTAATATAACTACCCTGTACTTTAAGTTTCTAAGGTAGCCATTAAACTGCCAGACTAATAACCCAAGATGAGATGTTGGTACAATAGTAACTATACAGTATTTGGATTCTTTTAATTTTTTTCTCATCCTTTTTCTCCTGCTTTTATTAAGTTCCTTCATTAATACTAATTATGCTTTTTATTAAGTTATAACCTCTGTTTTGTATTTCCCAGTAAAAACTCCTGGTGGCAATCCATCTCTGCCTTAGGCTCTAAGTTAAGTCCTAACAATTTAGGAGATAAATTAACAAAATTTCAGAATCAGAAGGGACTATTTCAACCGTCTAATCCAACTCATTCCCTAAGAGAAACCCCATTGTAACATTCTTAATAAGTGGTCAACTACCATTCTGGAGAGCAATTTGGAATTATTCCCCAAAAGTTATCAAACCGTGCATACTCTTTGATCCAGCAGTGTTTCTACTGGGCTTATACCCCAAGGAGATACTAAAGAAGGGAAAGGGACCCTGTATGTGCCAAAATGTTTGTGGCAGCCCTGTTTGTAGTGGCTAGAAAACGAATGGATGCCCATCAATTGGAAAATGGTTGGGCAAATTGTGGTATATGAATGTTATGGAATATTATTGTTCTGTAAGAAATGACCAGGAGGATGAATACAAAGAGGCTTGGAGAGATTTAGATGAACTGATGCTGAATGAAATGAGCAGAACCAGGAGATCATTATACACTTCAACAATACTGTATGAGGATGTATTCTGATGGAAGTGGATTTCTTCGACAGAGAGAAAATCCAATTCAGTTCCAATTGATCAATGATGGACAGAATCAGCTACACCCAGAAAAGGAACACTGGGAAATGAGTGTGAACTGTTTGCATTTTTTGTTTTTCTTCCCAGGTTATTTTTACCTTCTGAATGCAATTTTTCTTGTGCAACAAGAGAACTGTACAGATCGACACATATATTGTACCTAAGATATACTTTAACATATTTAACATGTATGAGACTGCTTGCCATCTAGGGAAGGGGGTGAAGGGAGGGAAGGGAAAAGTTGGAACAGAAGTGAATGCAAGGGACAATGTTGCAAAAATTACCCATGCATATGTTCTGTCAATAAAAAGCTATAATAAAAAAAATAAGTGGTCATCTGGCCTCTGCTTGAAGTTGTCCAATGATGGGAACTCTCTACTTTGTGAGGTTGTACATTATTTTTGGACAGCTCTAATTGTTAGGAATTTCCTAACATCAAGCCTAAATTTGCCTAAATCAAGCCTAAATTTCCTAACATCAAACCTAAATTTGTTACAAGAGTAACTTCCACACATTGCTCCTGGTTCTGTCCACTGGGATTATACAGAACAAATTTTATTTCCCATGGCAGCCTTCTAATTACTTGAAGACAGTTATAATGTCTCCCTTAAGTCTCCTCTTCAATTTTCATTTGATGCAACAAAGATTAATTGGGCATCTTCATACAGAGCAAAGTTGAAAGCCTTCAAATCACAGGAATTGAACTGGACAGGATCCTCAGAGAAGGAATCAAGTTCAATACATAACTGAATAAGGATCCCTCTACATCATACCCAAGGTCAGGTGAGGGACAGCATGTAGAAGCTGGACTTGGATTCAAGATCTCAGTCTGAAGCCTACTTCTAATACTTAACAAGCTTGTGCCTTTGGGTAGCAAACTCTCAGACCATCAGTTTTCACAACTGCGAAACAGAATTAATATACTCTTTGGTACCTATTTCAAAAGATTTCTAATGGGTCAAATGAAGTCATATATGCAAAGTGTTTAGAAGATTTTAGAATGTTATGTAAATGTCAGTTATTACTCTCATCCATCTTCTGCTTCTAGCAGCCCTCTGCAAAGTTAGCAAATAATGCTTAACTGCCAAGTCTAATGCCTTTTCTTGAATTCTATCCTCCTTAACCTCTTTGTATCACCATCGCTTCCCAAATACATTGTTCTTTCCTAGTTCTCCTTCTATCTGACTGACTATTTTTCAGTCTCCTGGTTACACTCACAGATCACACAAACTGATGAATCTTTCCTCTCTGCCCCCAACTTTCTGTACTGTGGCCTCTTTTCTTCTTCCTTATGTCAATTATCTGGTATCACATATATTTTACCAGCTTCTTCCAGCTTCCATCATCTAAGTAAATAATATCCAGATTTCTATATATGCAGTTTTAGTCTCTCTCCTTAGCTCTAGTCACAAACCTCCTTTTGAATATCTCAAACTTACTATCTCATAGGTACTCAAAATCCAACAAATCCCCAAAAGAACTCATTATCATCCCCCCCCCAAACATTCCCCTCTTCCCACTGTCCTCATTACTGTCAGAGACACCAACATCTTCCCAGTCACCCTAACTCCCAACATTAATGTCATCCTCAATTCTTCACTTACATATACTTAACCCACATATCCAAACTATGATCATTTCTACCATTACAACATCTCATATATTCTTCCCTTTTCTCCACTGACTCACAACCTTGGTATAAGCCCTTGTCACCCTTCATCTAGACTACTATAATAGACTTCTGATTGGTCTGACTTAAGTCTTTCCCCATTCCAATTTATCCTACTGCTACCAAAATGATTTTTATAAAGTACATATCATCCCTCCCCACCACTCAAAAAACTCCAGTGGCTCCCTATCACCAAACAAGATCAAATGCAATGTCTGGCATTTAAAGTCCTTCATATTCTGACCCTTCTTAACCTTTAAATCTTCTTATACTTTATTCTCCTCCAGGAATTCCATAATCCAGTGACAGAAGCTTCTATATTTGCATGTGACATTCCCATACCACTGGCTGTTCCCAATTTCTGGCATGTTGTTCCTGTTCATTCTACCTCAACATTCTCTAGTCTTAGACATTAGCTATGTGACCCTGAGCAAGTTACTTAACCTTGTTTGACACAGTAGAGCTTGAGCTCTGAGCCTGAAGGCTGGAAACCATAAGGGCAAATTTGACTTCTGATACTGTGTGATATTGGACAAGTCATTTAACTTTGTTTGCTGCAATTTCCTCAACTGTAAAATGGGAACATAAAAGCACCTACTTCACAGGGCTGCTGTGAGAATGTTTATCAAAGTACTTAGCACACTACCTGGCACAGAGGAAGAGCCATATAAATGCCTATTCCCCATTATTCCAGCATCAAATGTATAATTTTTTGTTTGGTGTTGATAATCTGATCCCACCTACTTTTTTAGTTTTCTTATATGTTACTCCCTACAACATCCTCTACACTACTATCACTGGTCTCTTATTGTTTCTTGCACATGACAGTCCATCTCTCAACCCTGGGCCTTTTTACTGTCTGGTCCTCATACCTAGAACTCTCTCACTCTTCATCTCTGACTCTAGGACTCCCTGACTTGCTTTAAATCCAAGCTAACTTTCTGTAAGATACTTTTATCAATCCCCCTCAGCATTACTGCTCCCTTGCATTGATTACCTCCAATTTATCATATATTTATATAAATATATAAAATATATATATTTATATAAATATAGAAAAACACATATATTTTTATATATGTATGTGTGTATACAAATACTTATCTATGTTTTACTTATATATACATAGTTGTTTGCATTTTATTTTTCCCATTGGATTGTGAGGACCTTGAAAACATGGACTTCTTTTTGCCTTTCTAAGTGTTCCCTAGAACTCAGCATAGTGCTTCACAAACAGTATGCACTTAATAATCATTAGACTGACTGACACTGACAGACATTAAAGCAGAGGATGCTGTGATATAGTAGATTGAGTACTGGAGCCTAAAGTCAGGAATAATTTAATTTAAATCTACCCTCAGATACTTACTGAGTAAGCCATTTAACCTATAAGCCTCAGTTTTCCTTATCTGCAAAATGGAAATAATAGTAGCACTAACCTCCTAGGGTTATTGTAAGGATCAAATGAGGCAGCATTTGTAAATTCCTTTACATAGTGCCTGGCATATAGCAGGCATTTAATAAATGCTTATTTCCTTCCTTTCTAAGATGTGGTTTTCATGCCATCTCTTCCCAATTAAAAATTTTTCAATAGCTCTCTAATGACTATAAAATCAAGTTCAAGGCCTTCCATTAGTCTGATTCCACCAAACAATCCAACCCCACAACACCAAATCACTTCCTTCAACTTAATTCCATAAACATTTATTATTAAGTATCTTCTAAGTACTATACAATGGAGATACAAAACCAAAATATTTCTTATATTTAAAGTATTTTTATGCAACTGGAAGATAGAATCCCAATTATATATAACCTTGACCAGTCACTTCACTACTCTTAGCCTCAGTTTCCTCACTTGCAAAATGAAGTTGGACATGGTCTTTATGATTCCCTCAAAGTCTATTATTCCATAATTCTTAATAATTACTAGAGGCTCAATTAAGTTTAACTCTAAAATTCTTTCAATCATCAAATTTAGCATTCTATGATTTTATATGCATAAATAAATACCATATAAATGAACAACTCTTCTTCCACAGAGCCTGCTACAAGTGTTCCTCTGAAATTATTTTTGTTTACTTAATATATACATATGTTGCTTTCTCTGATAGAATGTAAATTCCTCAAAAGCAAGGGTTATGTTGCTTATGTCTTCATCTCTCCAATACCTAGCATAATGCCTGGCATTCAGTAGATACTTGGAATTGATTTGGTATATGAGGGGAGACAACATAACAACTTCAATATCCCTCTAAATATTTTCCTTCTCAATTAGCTCACACCTATTCCATCTTTTATGTGTATCTAGCTATTTACAAATTGTCTCCCTATTAGATCAGGGCTGAAAGTAGGGCTGTCTTTTTTCTTCTTTGCATCCCCAGCACTTATCATAGAGCTGGGCACACAGTCGGCACTTAATAAATGCTTCTTGTTTGAGGGAAGAAAAAAACCCTTTTCTACTACACCTCTTACCTCAGTAATGACGGTCAACGATATAGCTGCTTACAAAACCAGGTCTTCATTTAATCTTTAATTTATTACAATTTGATTGTTTTCTTTCTTTATATTTTTTAAAAAAGGAAACAACTCCCAGAACACAGTCATAAAGATGGCAAATAGAGCATCACACAAAAAGAAGAAGTTTTGGCAAGCATGAGATCTTTCTCACTTTTTGTAGTATCTAGTACTGGGGCCAAGAGAAATTCATCTGTTTTATGGTAATTAAAAATGTTTAACAGTTCAAGTTCAATAATTCAAAAGAAAATTTATTTATATTCCATCTTCAATCCATACATGAACATTATTTTATTGTAGCCTCAAAAGGAAATGTATTTTATTTTCATCCTTTTTGGGGGGAAGGACTCCTTCATAATGTAATAAAATCTTATTCTATTGCTCTAAATGCACAGGTTGGCAGGGATATTTCTCTATGGAAAAATTATAACTTTTACCTTTTGGTTTTGGTTAACACAATTGTTTTATTTAAGATTTTAATAAAATTCCTAAGAATTGTGAAGTTATCCAGCCATTCTAGAGAGCAATTTGGAACTATGCCCAAAGAGCTATCAAACTGCGTATACCCTTTGATCCAGCAGTCTCACTACTGAGTCTGTAACCCAAAGAGATCATAAAAGAAGGAAAAAGTCCCACATGTTCAAAAATGTTTGTAGCAGTTCTTTTTGTAGTGGCAACGAATTAGAAATTGAGTGGATGTCTATTAATTAGAAAATGGCTGAATAAGTTATGGTATATGAATGTAATAGAATATTAGTTTTCTAAGAAATGATGGGCAAGGGTGGGGGGGGGGCTAGGTAGCGCAGTGGATAAAGCACCAGCCCTTAAGTCAGGAAGACCTAAATTCAAATTTGGCCTCAGACACTTAACACTCCCTAGCTGTGTGACCCTGGACAAGCCACTTAACCACAATTGCCTGAGGGGGAAATATGATGAGTAGACTAATTTCAAAAAAGCCTGGAAAAACTTACATGAGTTGATACTGAATGAACAGAACCAGAACATTCTAAATAATAACACCAAGATTATGTGTGATGATCAACTATAACAAACTTAGTTCTTCTCAGCAATGCAGTGATCCAAGATAATTTCAACAGACCTGGGATGGAAAATGCCATTTACATCCAGAGGGAGAACTTTGGAAACTGAATACAGATCAAAAGCATACTATTTTCACCTAGCTGGTGTCTGATTTTTCTTTCTCGTGGTTTTAAGACTAATATGGAAATATGTTTTAAATGATTGTACATGTATAAACCTAAATCAGACTGCTTACTGTCCCCCCCTTACTGTCAAGGGGGAGGTAAATTCCAAAAAATTTGGAACTCAGAATATTACAAAAATGAATGTTGAGGGGCAACTAAGTGGCTAAATGGATAGAGCACCACCCCTGAAGTCAGGAGGACCTAAGTTCAAATCTGGCCTCAGACATTTATGTCTTACTAGCTGTGTGACCCTAGGCAAGTCACTTAACCCCAACTACCTCAGCAAAAAGAAAAAAGAAAAAGAATTAAATGTTGGAATTTGTCTTCAGATATAATTAGAAAAATAAAATACAGGAAAAAAATCAGAAAGAATTTTTCCAAAAAGCCTTAGGAAGCAGAATTACATAGTCTATTTTTTTAAAATTCCTTGTTAAATACATGAAGACAAAAAAGAAAAGATTTTCGTGTGCATACATAATCTAAAACAGATTTATTGTAAAACCATATATTTACATTTCACAATGTTTATTTTAAAAAAATTAAGGACTACTCATCATTTTCAAAACTACTCTATGCTTCCTTCTACATTTTCTTTTATTTTTTGTTGTGCACTTTTTATATTTCTTTCCTCCCTTCCCTCCAACTTTCCAACTTACAAAAATGTAAGTCTTTACAATTGTCAATCAGAAAATTTGCTGCTATATATTGTATGACTACTCTTTTCCACAGATATACCTTTCTATTTCTTAGCTAGTTCTAGATAATGTTAATTACTGTCTTATAGTTTAAGATCTAGTACTATTAAAGATTCTTTCTTTACAATATTTTATTAGTTCCTTTGAAATTTTTGACCTTTTATTCTTCCAACTGAATTTTGTTACTTTTTTTTTGTAATTCAGTAAAATATTTTTGGTCATTTAATTGGGATGGCATTGGATAAATAAATTTAGCAAAAATTATTTTTATTTTATTGTTCCTGCCTACCCATGGACAATTACTATTCCTTCAATTATTTAAATCTGATTTTATTTATATAAACAACATATATATAAAATGTTTAATTTCTTTTTCTAAAATAGTTTTATTTAGTCTAGTTCCTCTTCTGCTAATCTAAAAAATATATATTTTGGTAAATATTCTTCCATTTTGTTTAAATTTTTTAATTTATTGGCATATAATTGAGCAAAAAACTCCTTATAATTATTTTATTTTCCTTAGTGATATAGTTACCCTTTCCATTTTGAATACTAGTGATTTGATTTTTTTTCTTTTTAAAGCTTATTAGCCAATGGTTTATTTTTTTTCATAAAACCAACTCCTAGTTTTATTAATCAATTCAATGTTTTTCTTAAACTCAATTTTAATAATCTTATTTTTTAATTTTTAGGATTTTCAATTTAGTGTTTAATTGAAGATTTTTAGTTTGTTCTTTTTCTAATATTTTTAAATTGCATACCCAGTTCATTGCTCTGTTCTCATTGATGTAGGCACTTAGAGATAAAAATTTTCTTCTAATTATTATTTTTCTGTATTCTATAGACTTTGATATGTTCTCATTATTGTCATTATCATTAAATTGTTTCTATAATTTGTTATTTAACCCACTCAGCCTTGAAAATTAGCTTTAGTTTTCAATTAGTTTTTATTCTATTGTCATTGTTCCTAATATAATTTTATTTTATTATGGTAAAAATGATACATTTAATATTTATGCTTTTCTCTATAAAATATTTATGCCCTACAATAAGGCCAATCTTTCTAAAGGTACCATGTGCCACGGAGAAAAAGGCATATTCCTTTCTATTCTCAATCAATTCTCTCTAGATTTCTGTCATATCCAATTCACTTCCTTGACTTCTTATTTTTATTAGATTTGTCTAATTCTAAGAAGGGAAGATTAAAGTTCCTCACTATTACAGAAACTACTATTTCCACTTGCAATTTCATCTATTTCAAAATTGTAGATGCTTTATATGGTCCTATCATTTTAATATTGATACTTCTTCATTGTCTATGGTACTTTTATCCTAATACAGTTCCCCTGTTTATCTCTTTTAATTAAATCTATTTTAGCTTTAACTTTGCCTGAGATCATGATTGCTGCTACTGGTTCTTTTTGCATCAGGTGAAGAATAATAAATCCTACTCCAACCCTTGATTTTAATTGTATCTCTCATTTTTAAATGTGTTTCTTATAAGCAGCACTCAGATTCTGATTTTTAATCCATTCTGTTGTTTCCATTTTATGGATGAATTCATTCCATTCATATTCAAGGTTCTAATTATTATTTTGTATTTCCCAACAACTTATTTTTCCTAATCTCAGCATAATTTTTAGGCTATCTCTCCTCATACATCTGATTTATTTCTACCCTCTATCTCCCTAATCCATACTCTTTTAAAGAACCCTCCCTTATCTTTACCTCCCCAAATTCTTAATTTGTATATTTCCTCCCTTATCCCTATCACCTTTGCTTATTTTTCTTTATAAATTTAGAAGACTTTTATACCCTTGTATATGTAAATGTTATTCTCTCCTTAACCCAGGACTGATTAGAATAAGGTTCTATAGTATTACCAATTCACTACCCCTGTTTCTTCTGTATCAGTTCTTCCTTTCACACCTCATTTTTATTTCTCCTCCTTTTTATCTCACCCTACCCAATTTTATTTTTCAGAATTACTCCATCATCCTCAACTCATCCTAAGGCATTCTTTCAAACTGCCCAAGTAATGATGAAGTTTTAAGAATACTGATAACATTGTCACATATAAGAAGTAAAAAGTTAGACCTTATTAAGATGCTTGTAATTGGTCTTTAATGTCTATCTCATATTTCTTCTGGGTCTTATATTTCAAATTTTCCATTGAGTTCTGGTCTTTTTGTCACAAATACTTGGAAAGTCTTTCAATTTATTACTTATCCTTTTTTTGTTGTTGTTAAGGATTATACTCAACTTTGCTGGGTAAGTTTATTTTTAGTCACAATTATAGCTCCTTTGCTCTTCAAAATATATTGTTCCAAGTACTACACTTTAAAAACAAAAAAAAAAAAAGATTTTTAGTGAGGCAACTGGGGTTAAATGACTTGCCCAGAGTCACACAGCTAATAAGTGTTAGTGTCTGGGTTGAATTTGAACTCAGGTCCACAGGATCAGTACTCTATCCACTGTACCATCTAGCTGTCCCAATCCTGCAATATTTAAACTGTCAGGTCTTAAATAATCACAATTGTAGCTCCATACCATTTAATTTTTTTTTCTTTTTGCTTGTAATATTTTCTCCTTAACCTGCAAACTTTGAAACTTGGCTATGATATTGCTATAAGTTTTCATCTGGGATCTCTTTCAGGTGGTGATCAGTAGATTTTTTTCTATTTCGACTTTTGCCCTCTTCTTATAGAACTTTGGGGCAATTTTCCTTACGAATTTCTTATATTTCTGTATTTTCATCATAACTTCCAGGTAGTCCAACAGTACTTATATTGTCTCTCCTTCATCAGTTCTCCATATTAGTTGTTTTTCTAAAGAGATATTTCACATTCTCTTCTATTTTTTCATTGTTTTGGTTTTATTATTTCTTGATGGTTTTATAACATCATTAGCTACCATTTGCCCAATTCTAGTTTTCAAATAATTATTTTCTTCAGAGACCACAACTCCATTAGGCTGACCACATTGTTTGACTGCCACGTGTATGCTTGTCCAAAAGATTATTTTATGGATAACTCACACAAGGCAAGTGCTCACAAGGTGGTCAGAAAAAGCAATACAAGGACAGTCTCAAGGCCTCTCTTGAGAACTTTAGAATCGATAGTAGGACATGGGAGACATTAGCACAAGCCTGCCCAGCATGGTGTGCCCTCATCAGAGAAAGTGCATGCTCTAAATGAGCATCTAAAATGAGCAAGGTTAGAGAGTCCATCCCAAATGTTCACAGGGACTATTTGTGCTCAACCTATGTCAGAGCATTCTGAGCTCATGTTAGTCTGATCAGCCAGTCAGACACACCATAATTCAACTCTTAACAGTGATGTCATTTTGATCCTTTTCAAGAACAAAGAATACCAACCAGCACTATAATCAGGTTGAAGTCCTGAGGTGTAGAGAATGGTGTAAGAGGTCTCAGATCTTTCTGTTATTTTCTAAGCTCAGTACGGGAGCACCTCTCCACTTCTACATCACAGCTAAGTCCCCCACCCAGCCAGCCCCTTTGTCTTGCTCCCTATGGTCCCTCTCATGGCTGCAAACTTCAGCTCTCCCCTCTACCTTGGAACTGAAACGAGGGACTTTGCCTTCCTGCAAGTATCTATAGCCAGCATTTGCCATTACACTTACCAAGCATTCGCTCATTCCTTGCCAATCATGGCAACCCAGAATCAAGTATGATTAGCACAGGTGGGTCTGGTATCCCACTACAGCAGAGAATGTTTCAAATTTCCCATACTCAGCAATTCAGCCCCTACACTGCCCATAAGGAGAAAGTTCTCACTAAGGCCAAGGCTACCCCCGACCCAGCTTCCCTCAGAATTTGTTGTTTGTTGACTCACTGGGGTCTGCCAGGTGTCTGCAATTCACTCAAGCCAAACCTCTCACTCTATAGGTCAAGTGTAGAGGGCCAGAATTCTGGAGGATACTTGAAACATATACTCAGTATGCTGTAATTATATAATTGTACTAAAGTATATAAGGGCTGAGAAGGACTGGAAATTACCATGTTTGGAAACCATGGAAAATTCCATGTTTGACCATCCTCCTGTGCTTCTCCTGCCTTCATCACTTCTCCCCCTAAAGACTAAGGTCCATCTGAAGGACCTCCAGAATGCTAGCCCGAACATTATAGTCAAGTTTTTCCTGAGGTGTCTTAAGAGGACAACTGCTTCCCAATTTTTATTTTTGCTGCTCTAGCTTCACTTTGAGGAGATTTTCTGTTTTGTTTATGAAGTAAATTTGGAAAACCTGGAATTTTCTGACCTATTTCACCATCTTCCCGGAATCCTCAGAATTATTCTGGATAGGTCTCTATAATAAGTACCCAATCCATTACCATGGATTGGTATGTGAAACAGTGCAGAGGACTCTGAGCTCCTTAAAGGTAAGGACTGTCTTTTGACTCTTTTTATGCCCAATATTGGGCACATTAGAGATATCAAAGGAGTGTTTCATGCAAAAAGGCCAAGAAGAGAATTAATAGAAAGAAGCAAAAGAGATTAAGAAGAGGTGGCAAGAATATATGGAAGATCTAAACAAGAAAGATATTAACATCATAAATAACCATGATAGTGTGATTACTGACCTAGAGCCAGAAACCTGGAGAATGAATCCAGTTAATCTTAAGAAGCAATTGTTAATAAAAAAAAGCTAGTGGAGGTAACAATTCCAGCTGAGCTATTTAAAATCTTAAAAAAAAAAAAAAAAAAAAAAAAAGATTGTCTTTAAAAAAAAGATGATTGTGTTAAAGTCGTCTTTGGACCAGCCTTCTTTTCAGCAGAGTAATCATCTTGAGAATAGCCAGGTGATAAAGTCCAAAAGTCTTTATTGTCTCCTTCAGAGTCTGTCTCCTTGCCTGGAGCTCAACTAGCTTTCTGGAGGCCCTTCAGACGGGCTTTGGTCTCAATGGAGGAAGCAGGAGGACAAACCAGCCAGCTCCAGCCTCCAGTTCTCTGTTTTCTTCGAGTCTGTCTCTGAGTCTGTTCGATACCCCCTCTAGGTCTGACTCTGACTTCTTAAATACTCTATTACAATTAAATCCATTCATCATACTGAGTAAAAGCCAATCATTTTATCACTAGGGAACCATTATTTGTTGTAAGATTAATTCAATCATACTGAACTAGAGAACTATTAATTACCATGCTAAACTAGATAACTATAGTCTTATCAATTCCACTGAGTTAACACCTTTCTCCAGAATTATAGGACAATTCTGACTTCTCAGGGAGGTGAGAACCCCAAAAAGGAGGTGATCACACCCTTCCTGACTTCTCAGAAAAAAGGGGGCAAAAACACCAAAAAAGGAGGTGCTCACACCCTCCCTGACATCTCAGGAAGGGAGATGAAAACACCAAAGGGAAATGGGGAGTCAAACCAGATTAGAGGGTTTCTGAAGGGTCTCACTTGAAATAGGTATACATAAATCCATCAACATGGGAGATATTACATAAGCACATAGTAATATAGTATAGGCTAATAGTGGTGTAACAAACAACATGAATCAACATGAGGAATTATACATGTCCATAAGTTCTAGAAATAGTCCAAAAGGAATCTATTGTCCATTAATTCATGTGTCAGGGAATCCAATGATTCCTGCAAGACTGTTGCAGAGTTTCAAAACAGTCTTATGAACAATTTTTCATCTCAAGGAATCTAATGATTCCTGTGGGTTTTGAAGTTCTATAACAGTCTTATTATCAGCCATGCTCTTTCAATGTCAGATGTTTCTTAGGTCTTCTTTGTTTCGAGTTTTTTTCTTTTTCTGTCTCTCTCCAATGGACAAGGCAAATACAGCTCATTGGGACCCATCTGATTCCTTCTCCATCTGTAGAGATACAAGCAAACCCTCTCCCCCAAGCAGTTAACTTATTTAGTCCCTTCTATTCACTACTTTCTGTATCTCTCCACATCATCTGGAGATTATATTGGAGCTGCTCGCACTGGACACTGTTCTTCTGTGGGATTATAAAATCTGTATTCTCCCCAATTGTAATCCCTTTCTCCCATTGGATTGCTTCTCTGTTGATTGATCATATCAGAGTATTGAACTTCTAAAGACTCTCTGGGTATAAACTCAGTTGCCATCATCCCTTTTTGTATATCTTTTGTATGATATCATGGAGCTGGGCCCCACCTCTCATTTCCCTGGATCAATCTACATTCTGAGGCCCAGGGGAAGCCCTTGTTGCATTTTGGACATGGGATTTTGGATCTTGTTCTCCCACCCTGTCTTCTCACTCTATCTCTATACCTACATTGAGCTTTCAGATAACCTACTTTACCACATTGAAAGCATTGACAAGTCTCTCTGGAAGTCCCTTGCCAGGAGGGACCCTGTTTTCCCATGTTCTGCATCATATCCTGGGTATAAAAGGCATTTGTGCCCACTGTGGCACAGTGTCTTATTATCTCCTCTAAAGGAGCATCTTTGTGCAATCCCAGAATGATTCTTCTACAAACCTCATTAGCATTTTCTCTAGCAAGTTGTTTTATCATAATTCCTGTAGCTGCATTTTCACCAATAGTTCATATGACAGCTGTCTGCAGACGTCCTACAAAATCAGCAAAGGGTTCATTTGGACCTTGCTCTATTTTTGTGAGGGCTTCCCCTCTATCTTGTTATCCTGGGAGGGTGTCCCATGCTTTGATAGCAGCAGAAGCAATTTGTTCATGTACTATCAAAGGGCAATTAATCTGTGCTAAAGCATCTGCATATGATCTTTACCTGCTAGTTGATCAAAGGTGACTGGTATTTTAACTCCAGTTTGCCTATTTGTTGGTCTTGTATACTACATAGTTCACTATACACCGAAAGCCACAACAAGTTTTGTCCAGGTTCTAAACATGTCCTTGCTATAGATTTCCAGTCACTAGATGTTAAAATTCATAAGCCAAATGCTCTAATATCATCTTAACATAAGATGATGTAGCCCCAAAAAGAGTGTAACCCTTTTTCAGATCTTTCATAATTTCCAGATGAAAAGGAATGTATCTTCTCCTTTCTTGACCTGAAGAGTCAAACTCTTGAATAACAGGTTATGTATGCTTCTATTCTTAAATCCAATATATCCTGTCCTTTTTTAGCTTTAACTAGTGCCTTTTGTCATAGGGAGTGGCCAAAGCTCCTGCACGGATGATGCTGATGGTGTCACTGCCCCTCCCTCTCCTCCTTTTCCCTCCACCCATGAAGGGTTAATTGAGGGAGGTCGGTCAAGAGATGGGGAATGCCCTAATGGCTCCTGCTGTGAAGCACCACACTCCTTAATTTCATCAGCATTATACTTAATTCCTTTCTTGTCTAAATCTGGACAGTATATGAAAAAGCAAAGACATCACCTTACCAACAAAGGTGTATACAGGCAAAACTATGGTTCTTCCAAGAGGAATATATGGTCATAAGAGTTGGACTACTGGGAAAATTGAGTGCAGAAGAATCAACACACTTCAAAATTGTGGAGCTGGAGAAAACTTTTGAGAGTCCCTTAGACAAGGAGATTAAATCAGGCAATATTTAAAGAAATTAATTCACACTATTCACTGAAAGGTCAAAACAGAAGTTGAAATTTAAATACTTTGGTCACATTGTGAGAAGACAGAACTCACTGGAAAAAATTCTAATGTTGGGAAAGATTGAAAGTAAAAAAAGGATAAAATGGATAGCATAATGGAAGCAATGAACATGAGCTTGGTCAGACTTCAGAAGACAGTGAACAATAGAAGGGCCTGGTGTCTATGGTTTATGGAGTCACAGTCAAATAGGACTGAACAACCAAACTGAGAGGAAGTCATTTGAAACTTCCTCTACATACATTTATTCAAAAAGGATATTAAATAGCAGCAGAAAGCAACACTGAGTTCTAGAAGGGGACACTATCCACCAAGAAATAGAGAAACTTATATAGATTGAAAATGTGTGAGAAGCATCTGAGATTTAGTCATAAATTCTTCATCCTGCCATGTCCATTACTCCTGTCATAAACTGTAGGGAAGAAAGATGTGATGGCACAGAAGGGTTACTTTTTGACTTGGGATAATGAGCTTTACATAAAGTAAAGAGTTGTCATTTTAAAGTAAAATTATTCTGCCTGGCCCCAGATATCTAAATCAGGAATATTAGGTTGAAATCTTCCTAACAATTAGAATTGTGTGGAAGCAGAATGGGCTGTCTGAAAAAAAAAAAGTGGGGTCTCCCTTACTGAGCTCTTTCAAGCAGAAGTTGGATGACCACTTGCTGATTATTCTATAGTCAACAACTTTTTTTGGATGTTTTAGACAACATGGCTGCTGAGCTTCCTTCAAAATCTAAAATTAAGTGATTCTGTGATTAAGATTTCCTGAGAAGGAAATACATATTGTCAAGTATATTTAGATCCATAAGTGCACAAAAATATTAGGAAGATCCAACTCTCTTGTTTTACCAATAAGGAAACCAATTCCCATCCTGTCCCAGCAAAAAGCTCAATGCCTTCCCTATTCCTATCTCAATTCTCCTTTTTTTTTTTAACCCTATCCTGAAAACCCAATTATGACTTCTTCCATTCCCAACCTGCACTTGTTTGCTGCTTTTTCTTCTTGCTCTGATGCTTTCATTTAAATTTTTTAATTTTTAAAAAAGCAAATGATTTATAAAAACAAAAAAATTCATTTTCAATAATACTAAATTATACAGCAAAGGAGACAAAATCTAAATGTAAATAGCATCTTATTCCTTTTACTAAATTATACAGCAAAGGAGACAAAATCTAAACGCAAATAGCATCTTATTCCTTTTTTTTACAATCAATTTACTCTGATATGCTGTAACTTAAAATTTTTTGTTTTTCTTTTTTAATATCAGTCCCATTGTACTTTCTTTTCAACAAATAAAAAAGTAAAATTAAAGCCCTCAAAACATAGCTGGATAGTCCAGCAAAACAATTCCCTTCATTGGCCATGTCCAAAATATACATTGCTCTCTCTGGATTGTTAATTCATCCCTGCTCTGTCAAGAGGTGACATGTTTTCATCTTCATTCTTTTGGGTTCAATGCAATTTAACATTGCATTCATCAGTGTTCTAAAGTCTTTCCAGTTGTCTTTGTCTTTGAACAAAAACAAAACCAAACCAAGAAAACAGTCTTTGAGAAAGTTCCTCTGAAGTGTCTATTTCATTATTTCTTATGGCACAATAATATTCCCTTTTATTCATAAACCACAATTTGTTTATCTATTCCCCAATGGGATACCTCCTTAGTTTCTAATTTTTGGTTATCATTATAAACGCTTTCATACATTTAGATCCTTTCTTTTTTTTTTTGGAAGATACAGGCCTGCTATACATGAACTAGATACAAAAGGTCACATCATAAAAAAAGATTAAAATTTAATTTAATTTAAATTTAAAAATTTAAAAGATTAAAGAAGAAATTATCTTTCAGATTCATAGAAATGGGAAGAGTTCATCACTTAAAAATCAATAAAAAGGATCACAAAAATTGAGTCTGATTATATGGCTTAAAAATTTGCATAAACAAATCTCTAATGTGGTAAAACTTAGAAGGGAAATAGACTGCTAAGGAAAATTTTTGTATCAAATTTGTCTGATAAAGGTTTTATATTCAAGATTTGTGAGGAACTAATTCAAATATATAATATTTAAGAGCCATTTTCCAATAGGTAAAGAGTAAAAACTTGGATCAGAGTTGTTTAGCTCTAGAGGCATAGTTCCAAATTAATTTCCTGAATTGTTATATTAATTCACAGCTTCACCAACAGGGTACTAGTTTTTTTCTCAGTCTTTCCAGCAGTTGTCATTTTCCTCTTTTGTTATCCTCACCAATCTCTTTATGTGTTGGAATAACCTTAAATTTGCTTCAATTTAATGAGCAGGACCAGGAGATCATTATATACTTCAACAACAATACTAGATGATGACCAGTCCTGATGGATCAGGCCATCCTCAGCAACGAGATCAACCAAATCATTTCTAATGGAGCAGTAATGAACTGAACTAGCTATACCCAGAAAAAGAACTCTGGGAGATGACTAAAAACCATCATTGAATTCCCAGTCCCTATATTTATGCACACCTGCATCTTTGATTTCCTTCACAAGCTAATTGTACAATAATTCAGAGTCTGATTCTTTTTGTACAGCAAAATAATGTTTTGGTCATGTATACTTATTGTGTATCTAAGTTATATTTTAATATATTTAACATCTACTGGTCATCCTGCCATTTAGGGGAGGGGGTGGGGGGGGGGGTAAGAGGTGAAAAATTGGAACAAGAGGTTTGGCAATTGTTAATGCTGTAAAGTTACCCATGTATATATCCTGTAAATTAAAGGCTATTAAATAAAAAAAAAAAAAAAATTTGCTTCAATTTGCATGTCTCAAATGTTGGCTACTTACAGAATTTTTTTATATGATTGAATTTCTTCTTATGAAAACTACCTGCTCACATCTTTTTACCTTTTACCTATTGGGGAATAGCTTTTAAGTCTTATAAATCTGAATCAGTTCCTTAGATATCTTAGATGTAAAATCTTTATCAGAGAAGTCTGAAGCAAAAATTTCCCCCAGAAATCTATTTCCCTTCTAATTTTTACTATATTAGTTTGTGAAAAAAATTAATCATATAATCAAATTTGTTCATGTTATCTTGTGATTCTATCACTTTTTTAATCATAAATTTTTCCCATTTCCATAAATCTGAATGATAATTTCTTGTTTACTCCTCTAATTGCTTTTAATGTGACTTTTTATATCTAGTTCATGTATCTTTTTGGAGTTTATTTTGATGTGCAGTGCGAAGTGTTCAAGTCTAAACCTGATTTCTGTAAGACCACAGTCCAGTTTTCCTAGTTTTTATTAAATAATGAGTCCCCTTACCCCTATTTGAGATCTATATATTAGTTAATCTGTTCCACTGATTTTTTTTCTCCTTTTTCTTCTCCCTGTCCCTGTTTTTCTCCCTTATCAGTGTGTGAGATGGAAAGCTGAAGAACTTACAAGATAAGTATTGTATGAATTCCCCTGTGGTTTTTGTTATTTCCCTGTGTCCTGCATACACAGACACATTTACTTAACATTAGTCAGTGACATTTATGTCCCACACAATTGGGGGCTGGTCCAAGATCAGGAATCTTTGGGGGAGATGACTGTACACCCCAAATGGGGACAGGCACGCGGACAGAATAGTTCTCTCCATGGTCTCTGGCTCTGAGTGTGCAGCCTCCCTCCCCTCTTAGACAACGACTCAAGGCAGAGGTACTCAGTGGAAAGCAGAATTGAAGACTGGAAGGAAATAGAGTCCTGATGGCTAGTGAAGCACAGTCTGAAAGATTAACACATGTAACTTGAGGTAAAGCCCTCGGGAGTCTGGGGGGTCTATTGGCTGAGTGGAGGGAGACCTGAGAGATTAGTCCTCCTAAATTTATTTTTGGTGGGGACTGCTGTCGGATCCCAGTGATAAAGAACTTTCTCAAGGAAGCTCTCAGATGACTGCTATTGTGACCTCCGCTGATACCTGGTTTGGGGCCAGGTTGAAAAATGGGATAGAAGCAGTCTAAGAATTTGTGTCAGGACCTTAGTCAAGGAATTCCAGTCGACAGCCCTCTTGGGAGTTGACTTAAAGACTGGAATGAACTTCCCAGATATAAAAGGGAAAAAACTGGGAGGATGCTCCCAGGACTATTTGAGTATGTATATATATATATATATATATATATATATATATATATATCCCTTAAATCTGTATGTAAAAGGTGAAAATAGAGTTCTGCATGTGTCTGTATATATATCTGTTTTGTGTTCTGTGTTAAAAGTTAGCAAGCTTGTACGAGATAAGAATTCAGCCTCTGTGTTTCAGGTTTAGAAAACTATCAGGCTGAACTATTGGAATTGGAATTCATTCAGAGTAGTAATTCTTTCAGAGTGGCTCAGAATGTATTGGTCTTTGATCATGGTAAAGTAATTTGGGAGCTAATTTTGGGCTTCTGAAGTTTAGGGTAATGCAAGAAAAGAAAATCTTTTTTCTCTTTCTCTTTCTCTGTCTCTGGGTGACTGCAGCAGCTTTGAGGTAAAGAGGGAGAGAAGGGGGAAAATATATCCAATATAGTGAAATGAGAAATTTAAGCATGTAGGAATGAAAAAAACATAGGCTGAAAGGGATTTGAAAGTTTGGAAAGTTTTGAGAAAGTGGAAGAGCAATGTGCTATCACTTTAAAAACTCTTGTAAGCAAGGAGTCCAAAACTTTGTTATCAGAACTTGAGTTTGTGGAGTCATGCCAGGAAAAATCTCAAGGTAAAATGAAGCAAAAAAATTGGCACTTAACTCTCCTGACTTACTAAAGAAAAGAAGTTTGAATGGAATATCTAGGTAGATTTCAGGAAATTTCACAAACTAAAGTACTGGTTAATTTTAAAATAACTTTAAATTGGTATGTGTGTTAAAATTGGAAACTTAACACAATGGTAGCATGTCTAATAAATTAAACAAATGACATCTTCAATTCATGGCCAGACATAAATAAGAAATTACAGACACTGAAAGGATGGAATAATAAGTCAATTGGGGAATTACTGAAAGAAGCAATGAAGGTATATGTGAGGAGAGATTGGAAAAGAGAAAAGAGAGAGAGTCTAAGAATCAAAATGTTGATTCAGACTTTACAAGGACAGGGAAAAGGATGGAATAAAAATAGAGTAAGAGGGGTAAATAGCCAAACACGGGGGCCCTCTGACCTGTTGGACCTGTAGAAAAACTAGGCATGCTTCTAAAAAAAAAAAGTGTCCCAGGAGAAGAAAGAAAAACCATTATTATCAAGTTTGCTTTCATAGAATTAAAGAACAGAAAGTTTAAGAGGGCTAAACTTGAGCAGGAGAATTGATAATTGTTTGCAACATTTGATTAAGAATTTTGGGAACTTACTATATTTTAAAGAGGTACTATAATTTTGATATTGGGAGAAACAATTTTACTGTTGCCTTGCACATGCTAGATTTATTCTGAGTATAAAATCTTAATAATTGTTTGAATATTGAGGCCTTTACAACTGAAGAGAAAAACTTTTTATTTGGTTAGACTTCAAATTAAAATATAGGTTATTAAACAAAATGCCAGTAGCTTACCTTAGGGGAAGTTGTGTTTGTATCTTCGATGGCATGTTACTTTCTAGAAGTATTGGGTAATTTGTAAAAAAAAAAAAATCTGTCAGCTCTGCTGAGCATATATATGGGTTTTATGGAGTTATTTAGCTATTCATTGTGCTGTGAAAATCTTAAAAATTTTGAAGGAAAAAGGGGAATGAAGGTGATTTAAGAAGGATTGATTAGTAGGAACAAATTGAAAGTTTGAATGATTTCAAGAAGGAATCAGTGGAAAAAAGAAAGAAGAAACTGGTTGGGAAGGGTAGTCACACAGAGAGACAGAGACGGGATGTGTTTCTGGAGAAATAATTTTGGTAAGAGAAACAGAAGGAAAAGTATATAGCAAGAGAGATAGAGAAAGTTGGGAATCCTGGTGGACTTGGGAAGAAACTTGATATTGGGAGAAAGTAAATAAACTGATTGGCTAAATCCTGAGAAGGATTCCTGTGTAGGAAAAGAATTTTTTTTTCTTTCTTCAAGGGTAAAGATTTAGCTGACTTCTTCATTCCTTGAGTCTGCTTCTTTGGAAGTGAGGTGGAGGGAAGGACAGCAATAGAAAGGTGCTGCAGCTGCTTGATTCCTTTTGCTGAGGAAAGCAATCTAATCTTTAAAAGGGACAGGCTGCTCTTACAAGATGTTAATTGATTATTTGTTTCTTTAGATACATAATGGTTTCCTTATTTAAGGAATATGATCACAAATGTGATCTATAGTTTGAAAGGATTATTTCAAAAAGTTTAATTGATGTTTTAAGAACTTTTCAGATTTTTTATGTATAGGAAGTTTTAATTAACTGTATTGATGTCAATTATTTAAAGGGACTCCAAGAATAATAGTTTTTGCCTTTATTCTTTTGAAAATGTTTTTGTTATGGACAATATGTAGTTTGGAATTTTTCTGTGTATTGGGTATTTTAAAAGCAAAATGATTGGTATAATGTTCAACTTATGAAATATCTACTTGGATATGTAAGAATTGTGTGAACTTTCTGGAATAAATTTCTTACTATTATCAATAAAAGGTCATGGTAAATAACTGTTTGGGATTTATCTGAACCTTTGGTTAATGGGATTTGGTTATTGGAGATAAAATTTCTTGGGCTTATAGTTAATATTATTTGGGAGTTTTAAAGCTCCACCCTCTGACAGTTTGTGGGACAATTAATTAGAATAGAACTGAATTAAAGCTATTTTATCCTGTTTTGCTGAAAGTTAAGTTTTAACTGCTTATATTATGTTATAGTCATGTCTGCATTTTTCCTCCTATGACTGATTTCTATGATCAGAACAATAGTCAATAAGAATTGTTAATGCAATTCAATTATATTACACCTTGCTGTTTCCAACCTGGTTATATGTAATCATTATATCCTAAATATTTGAGCAAATAAGTATTTAGTCTGATCATCTATCTATTACTGGATATTGTATTTATAATATTCAAGTGATTTTTTTAAGGTTTCCAACTAATGAAAGGACAATTAGCACAGTGAGACCTAACTGCTATCTATTTGGGACTATAGGTGATAGCCATTTGCCTGCCCTGTTAAGCAAATAAGCAAACTCATCTCTTCACATAGGAAGCCACTGGCTCTTCATACTTGGCACCAGTCTGGTGAACCAAGTATTTCTATCTCAGACTGTTCTAACCTTTATTTGTTAGATTTGGGGGTTTTTTGGTTGTTCTAGATTTTGGTCAAATTATAGATTATTAAACCTCTTCTGGGACATGTCTTGGCCCATCTGAAGTTTTGGTAGCTGTCAGCACACCACATCCATCCCCTACATGGACTGAGAGCTGCCATTCATTCTCAGTAGCTTAGATTGAGACCATGGCCCCCCTGCTCCTGATGTAATTTGCACTGATATGGGGGAGTAGGGAAGTGGTTGATGAATTATTGTTAAAATTATAACTGTATTACTGTGTGTTTAAGATTTGGGATAGAAATTGTTAAATTGTGTAACTATTGTTGTTATGGATGTATAAGAACTTTATATGTGGGATAGTTACTTGATGCTTTAGCTTTGAAATCCCTTATTCTGTTGGACTTGGTCTGGCAGATTATTCTCTGATTGACTGTTTTTAGGAAATCTCCAAGACATATAGATATATGTCTTGGGACTGGCAGTCCCCAGCACTGTAACCTTCTTAATTAGTATTTCAGCATTCTCAAAGGACATTGCAGTTTTCAGATTAGGCCTCTAAAGTTCAGGGTTTGCCTGCCTTCATGGTCTAACTGTTCATATTCTTCTCAGAAATCTGGATCCTTTCTGGATCCTAGTAGCAGCTCCTGTTCTTCTGAGAGGAAACAGGTAGAGCTACTCCAGGCCCCACTCTTTCTCCCTTTGGAGTCCCTGACGGACTTGGGGTGCCCCTCCTAGCATGGGCAGCATGACTGTCTTGAGCAATGCTACTCCCTATATAAAGCAGAGGGTGAGTTAAATGCACAAATGACCACAGACTTAACTCAGTCCATCTCAGACTGGATTCTCTGACTAAGATGCTCCCCAACTGTAGAGGACCTGACATGCTAGCAAAAGGGAGCCTGTGTATTGCTGATTAACTCTGGAGTTATCAGGGAGAGACTTGTCTTTGCCAGAAGTCCTTGCATTTTTCTAGTTTTATTTTGGTTTATTTGCTTTACATAAGGTTGGTCGAAATTATGGTGCTGAGACCTCCTAGATATCTAGGAGGAGGTAATTCAATAATTCAAATATTCAGGAGAGTGTGTAATGTTGTGCCTCAGTTTCCCTAGATTGTCATCTTTATCTTTGTATTTTTATGTCTGCCAAATGCCAATTTTGTGATAACCGTTTCCAAGACAGTTGGTGGAAGCAACTTTTATGATTATGGACTTATTGCAATCAGTGGTATTATCCTGTAACCACTGTCTGCCTTGTATAATTACATTAGTAACCAAAATAGTTCAATGGTCTCTGTCAAAGATACTGCATACAGAGGATGCTATTAAAACGATGATTCTTCAAGAAGGAGATGATCCAGATGGTGAGCTTGATAGACAATGTGTAGATATGTTGGCTGATTTTGAACGGTCTGTAAGTTCTTCAAAGAAATATGATAAACATCATTTACAAATTATAGGGGGGATTGTGTGAGATGGAAAAATGAAGAACTTACAAGATAAGTATTAATTCCCCCCTTTTTGTTATTTCCCTGTGTCCTGCATATGCAGACGTATTTACTTAGCATTAGTCAGTGACATTTATCAGTATTTGACATTTATTGCTATTTAGTCTATTAGTTTGACCACTTTCAGCTGGATTATCTAAAACCTGAAGACCCAAGCCAAAAACCTTCCATTCCAATCTCTCCGGATAGCAACAACCAATTAGATGCCCTCCCCATGCTCTCCTACTTGTGATATAATCTCTTGTAACAAAATCTATAAAAGCCATATATAGTTGTGATGACCACGCTAGCACCCCAGATACCTCAGAATCAGCCAGAGTCAGGATAAGGAAAAGTCCTTAGTCTTTATTCTTGGTCTTAGACACAGGATTGAACAGGATAGAAGCAGAATCTCTGCAACCACCTTCTCCCTCATCTACCGCCAAAGAGTGACAACTCTGGCTAGTCTTACTCCACCCCCTAGTCCCTCCTACAATCCTCTATATACATCAATCATTGAGCCAGCACAGGATAGTGGGAAGGACCATTTTCCAAGCATATGCCCATAGAGTATTGTCCAATTGGTAGTTAGCCTCAAGCACTCGGCAGTCCTGACCTCAGTGCATTGACTCAATAGTTTCAGCCCTTTACATATAGTCACTGATTCTTCAGCTCTCCTGCTGTGAGTACTTTCACTTCCCTTTATCTCTCACAGCTGGACTGCCAGCCTCTCATGAGAAGCTATAATAAACAAGTTTTCTACTTTTTACTTCGAGTGTTCTCTGAGTAGTCAATTTGGGTAAGGGTCTTTTACGTCCCATGCATCAGTTCCAAATTATTTTAATGATTACTACTTTGTAGTACAATTTGAGATTTGGTCCTGATAGATCTCCTTCCTGCTTTTTTCTTAAGGTTCTTGATCTTTTATTTCTCCATGTGAATTTCACTGAGCTCCATTTTTCTATTATCAAACTATTAAATATGATAGGTTAACAAATAAGAAATATGAGAAGATGCTTCTTCCAGCTTTTGAAGAGATGCAGTACCATGGATAAGGTCAAAATTTTTTGAAAAGTTGGTTAGCTATGCTGACCTTTTCCTTCTTGTTTTATTTATTATAAGGAAGTGGATCAGGGAGAAGGAGGCCAAGAAAGAGGGATATGCTAAGAATTTTTTTTTAAATTAAAGGAAGCCAAAGCCCCCTTCCTTGATTACCAACCAACAAGGTTTTATATTGTTCCCTTTATTCTCAAATTTTATTCTATTAAATATAACATCCTAAAGCCTTACTGTGATGATTAATCATTACATAGAAGTAAATGACTATTTGTTTTCAAAAGCTATGCCAAGAGAGCCCAAGCTCTGGCAGTTCCTATTCAACCTGAAAAGACTTCAAGTATGCTGGTAACACATTGCATATCTGTCTACCAAGGACCAAATTAGATAAATTTGAAAAGACTCATTAACAGAAGTTTGTCCTCCAAATGATGATTTTTTTTTAAAGTCCCAGAAACTCAGTAAAGACCAATTACTAAAGAAGTTGCAATCTGCATTTTTCAAAGAAATATACCAGTAAAATCACATACTCTTGAAGTATTAAAAGTTTTAAGGTGACTAAGAGTCTGTACTGCTTCCTCATTGTAAGAAAGACACAAAGAGACCTGTTGAATCTCAGCATCCTCTTCCTTAAAAGGAGGGAGTCAACCTAAATGATCTCCAAGATCTTTTCCAGTGCTAAATCCTATAAGCCTATAAACTAAAAAATAAAAATCAGACAATTCTCAATGCAAATATAGATATGCATGACCTTAACCCCTATTCTTTCCAGATGCTTTCTTTTCCTTAGGTAAGGCTACCTCATTACTCCATCTTGCATTCTCTCTGATAGGTTTAAGGTAATTTCCAAGAGGAGTGGCCTTACTGCTACTAATTAACTCTCAGCATTTCAGGAATAACTAGGATAGTCATGTAGAACAGGGAGTACAATCTTACTATCCATCATTATTAACTTGAATCCCTCTGAGATATGTTTTTCATTTACACAAATAAGTTATGACAATATTGATTCTTAAACATGAAACATTTACTAAACAAAAACTTAAAAGCAATAATACTAATAATATAACATTTACTCAATAGAAGGCAAAAGTAGAAATAATCAAGTTAAAATAGATCACCTTTAAATCTGGGACATAAATCTGTTCAGTGTCTTGCGGGGGAGAGTGAGCATACAGGGAAGCACAGTAATGAGGTTCATATATTGTGAGCATGGCAATGCATAACTATGGCCTGCAAGCCTTGGATGCCCTGTCTTTTTAGAGAAGTTTGTGCCTCATAATTCCTACTAAGGAGAAAACTCTTCTGGGCCTCTCTACTCTCCTGATGAATGAAGCCACTTCTCTGCAATTCTTGGGTTGCTGGAGTAGTAATAAATGCTTTTAGTAAAGCAACTTCATACCCTTTAAGCAAAACAGCAGCCCTAAATCTGGCTACGCTGCTTTCCAGATCTGTTCCCTCAGTTGCACATTGAAATACCATTAAGGTCTTTCAGTAACAAACAGTTCCCTTAAGTCAGTGAACTCTGAAGCCCCCAAATCAGGACCTCTGTCCTCAGACAGCCAGCTGTCAAATTATATATGATATTAAAAAGCAATATAGAAAAATCCATTCGACTTTAGATAAATTTGACTTTAGATAAAAGAATTCTGAAAGAAATCTGAATTCCAAGAAAACACCTATATTAACTTTACTGTATATTACTGTTCTCTCTCTCTTTCCTCCCCTTCCCCTCTCCCTCTCCCTCTTCTTCTTCTCCCCCCTCTTTCTCCCTTTCCCTCTCTCCCCTCTCTCTTCCCCCCCCACCTCCATACTAAATAACAAAGCAAAAAACTTCATCAAGTGAGAGAGCAGAACAACAGATGTTACAGAGACCTTAGTGGTGGATGGGTACTTGGCTTGAAATCTGCCAAGAGAGAAGATTTTTGCTCCACTCAACCCATCCACTAGTCTTTCCTGGCCAGTGTGGCTGTCTTCTGTGCTTGAGTACCCATTGCTGCCCTGCCCCTTCTTTTAATTCCAGCCAAACCCCTACAAGATTGGCCAAGAATCTCTGTTCTTCCTCCTGCTCTCATTTCTTTGTCCTGCCCCTGTGTGACCATGTGCCAGTCCTCCCTCTCCACAGGCACTGGGATCTCATTCCTGTCTCCTTTCCTCCAGTCCTTCCCCATGTCCACAAGCAATTGAATTATTTATGCTATTATTGTTTTACAGGCGATTCTGAAGAATGGTCTACTTTCATAAATTGAGAACTATCTTTCTTCAGTGAGCTCCCAGTTGCTGAAAAACTTACTTCCAATCAAAACAACTTCTGGATCAGCTGCAGGGCTCATCTGTCCCTAGTCAGATATCAAATTATAGATGGGATCAGAATTCCCACCTCATGAGTGGACATTCATCTCTACTTAGGTTAAGAAACCAAAATTCACATGTCTATAATACAACATTCCCAGAATAATATCTTTATGATTTCTCAGTTATATTTTAAACTCTGAAAAAAACATTTATATATAAGCTAACAGAAAATACACTTTAGCCATGACCATTTTCAGTCAGTACTTGTATATTACAAGGCTATGCTTTCACTAGGGTCCTCGGTCTTTTTCTCTCTTCAAATATTTATATTTGATATTCCTGTTATTGGCACAAATGTCCTTTCTTGCCTTTTTTAGTAAATAAAATATCTGTGTAAGAAAGGAGCAGTGGCTTATACTAAAATGCCTCAGAAAGCAGTGAGATCTCCGGCAATGAGCTTTTCTCCTTCAAGCAAAAGCTGAATGATCTTTGGTAAATTGTGTAGTATTCAAGTATATATTTGATTGAGTGAGCTCTAAAAAGGATCCCTTCTAGTCTGAAATTCTGGAATTTGAGGAAGAAAGTAACAAAAATCAACTAAAAGATGCTCTCTAACACTTAATCAAGGGATGGGATAATGAATGTCACCCCCCTATTCCATCCAACAATAATTTAACAAGCATAAATTAAGTGCCTTTGTGCTAGGTGCTGTAGTGTTCTCGATTTTCTGGAGGTCTTGGGAGCAACCTTTCTTTCAGTTGAATAATCACCACAAGAATAGACAAGGGATAAAATCCAAATTCTTTATTGTCTCCTTGCCTGGGGCCTAGTTAGCTTTCTTGGAGGCCTTCCCGAATCTTGGTTTCAGTGGAAAAGCAAAGGAGGAGAGCCTGCCGCCATGGTGGTATAAGATGGAGAGAATGAATCTGGCTCTGAGTCTAAGGGCTTGTGCTTCAGCCTCCAGCCACCACAAAGGTGGACAGTGGAATGAATCTGTCTCTCAGTCCCTGCTAACTGCTATATAATCTATTATAATTACATCACCGTAGGTGTGAATTATGTAGAACTATATTAAGTACTAAGTACATGTACTGAATTAAGAGAACTGTTAAGCACCATTCTAAACAACCATTGTCTTATTAATTCCATTGAGTTAGTACCTTGTAAGAATCCCTGTTTTAAGTACAGAGTTCTGGCTCATAACAAGGTGTTATGGATACAAAGCTTTAAAAAAAAGTAATACCTATCCTCAAGGAGCTTGCATTATTAGAAATACGTTTAAAATGATTGTATGTGTATAACCTTATACCAGATTGCTTGCCATCTTGGGGAGGGGGGAAGAAAATAGAGAGAGGAAAAAAATATGAAACTCAACATCTCATAAAAGTAAATGTTGAAAACTATCTTTACATATAATTACCAAAAAATACTATTTTAAGAGAGGAATTTACTTTATACTGGAGAGAAAATAATATACACAGAGATAACATATGTGTGTATATAATATATACATAATATACATAAAATAAATACAAAAGTAATTTTAGGGATCAAGATTGTAGAAAATAATAACAGATGATTATATCTTAAGCTGAACCCCAAAAGAACTAAGAGGGGTCTAAGAGGCAGATATAATGACACTATTTCAGGTATAGGTGATAGCATATGTAAAGACATGGAAATAGGAGATGTAATGTTATATACAGATAACTGCAAGCAGGCCAGTTGGGCTAGAATATGGAGTTCTTGAAGGAGAATAATATGGAAAAAGTTTGGAAAGTCTATATGAAGCCAGATTGTGAAGGTTTTAAATGTCAAACAAATTAAGTTGGTATTTCACTCACTACAGGCAAAAGTGAGCCACTGAAACTGCTTTAACAGGAAAGTGTGTAGGTATAGGACTAATTAATATTGCTATATTCAACACATAAAAAAGTCACTTAGAACAGAAAAGACAAAGTAGGTGAAGTTATTGCCACTTCTTTACTATTCCTACCCACTTCTGGATTTCATCTTTCTGGAATTGTTCTTAAAAGAATATAATTAGACTGTACGGCAGAGGACTAAGAAAGTATTTTAGAAGTATTTTCTCTCCTTGGGCTAGGAAGAGATTTTCCCTGTGCTCTCCAGAAGTCAAATATGGCATAGAAACACATGCTGTATTAACATATGAACAGACTTATCAATGCTACATTATACTCTGAAGTATTCACCTTTACTCAGCTTAAAGCTGCAATTGTTAAAAGCTAGATAATAGGAAAAATATTTTTTTCCTACTTTTTCCTCATTCTCCAAGGCCTTCCTCATTATTTGAGCAGGGGTATAATCTAACTAAATTCCTAATTTAGGAACATACCTAATTAGAACATAGCTAAATTCCACAAACAAGTCTCACATCCTCTTTGTCTTATGCTAGTAAAACAAACAACAGGGTCTCAGGCTGTAGCTAGTAATAGTTCATATTTCTATAATGTCAAGGTGTACAAAGTGCTTTCCTCACAATAACCCTATGAGGTAAGCAGTCCCAATGTGTATTATTATCTCATTTTACAAATTCGTGAGGTAACTCAGACTCAAAGAGAGTTCTAGATTTAGAACCAGAGGACCAACATTCAAACCTTGACCCCTACTACATGCTTTCGACCTTGGGCAAATCATTAATGCTTTTCAGTTTTACCTTTAAAATGTGGAGACTGGACAATATGACCTCTGAGTCTAAAATCTATGATCTGATAATTCTAGGTAAATAATTTCCTATGAGAATACATAATTGATAGGTACTGAAGCCATAATTTAAACCTATTTTTTAATTCAATCTTAACAACAGCTCCAAATACATGTAATAATAAATGATGAGTTGAATTGACAAGTTGTATTTTGTGACTCCATGTTTCCAAAGAGGATTAGAGGAGATTCAGGCTCAGATTTAGACTGAGGCCAGCACAAAGCCACTTGAATGGTAGGGCAAAGACTAAAAGTATCACTTAATTCATATAAGGAGAAGTGGTATGGTAGAAAAAGAAGTGGAATGGAAGATAAATTCATTGCAAATGCCATTTCTGTTATGTACTGGTTGAAGGAACCAAGAATGTTTAGCTGGAGAAGAAAAGCCTTTAGAGAGCCAAGATGACTTTCATATAGTATTTGAAGAGTTATCATAACATGGAAATGATTCACATGTTTTGCCTGATCCAAGAAGGCTGAGCTAGGATAGATGAGCATTAGTTATAGGAAAGTAGATCCAGGTCTGACATAACAAAAAACTTATTTAAAAAAAATTTACTAATAATTAGCCCCATCACAAAGTAAAACAAGCAATCTAGTCATGGTCCTCAAAGGGAGGATGAATAACCACTGTTAGGAATATTGGATCTTACTCGGATACAAGTTGGACTAAACGGCCATCAAATCTAATCTAGATCTTAAAATTCATAGTGATTGTATGACCAGACTCAAGTCACAACCTCTTTGATCTTCAGTTTCCTTGACTATAAAGTAAGAGGAAGATGATCCCTATAGTACTTTCCACACTATGCACACTAAATATTATACAATCCTAAGAAAGAAAAATGAAGAAAAGTGTGAAAATGTTAACCACTGGCAATAAGCATGTATGGGCATGTAACAAAAGAAGTCAAGGAATCATCACAGATAATATTTATAAAGTGCTTCAAGAGTCTGCAAAGTGCTTTATATTTTTTTCATTTGATCCTCATAGTAGCTATGAGATAGTACTGTTGTTACCTATATTTCACAGCTAAGGAAACTGAACACTAAGAGAGATTAAGTAATTTGCCTAAACTCATTGGGCCTGTACAATCCAAATCCAAGTCTTCTTTGCTCAAAGTTCAAACCTCTATCCACCATGCCCTGCTGCCTCTCAGTAGTCTAGTCTTTAATCCAAGGAAAGATTTCTCCACTAGGTTTTTATTATCTCACTTTTCAGTCCCCTGATAAGGCCTTTGTTCTGGTACTGACTCAAATTCACAGCTTTAAATTTTTAAGACACTGAGGATCACTGATTGTGACCTCAGGATTAAGAGAATTCACCTAGTTGGGCAGACCTTTAGTCTTGACCTTTAAAAGTAACAACATGCATACAAAAACTCAGTACACTAGGAGCAGGACTGAATATTTCAAATGTCAAGAGCAACACAGATGAAAAGTGCTAACACATGATAGATCTGGAGGTAAGTAAAGGGATAAAAGGTTTACCTCTCTCTATGAAGAAATGGAGCCTTGCTGAAAGAGGTAAAGAGAAAGAGTCTCAAAACAAAAGAAAGGAACAAGGAAAATAAAACTACAAAACAGGAGGAAAAGTTAAGGGAGTCCATGGACCTTTGACAAGTACATACAGTGGGGGAACCAGGAAATGCGAGCCTGGAACAGCAAGGCACCCATATGCTCTGAAAAGTACTTGCATCTATCTCTTCTTTGGTATTGTCAATCTTATATAGATTTCAGGCAAGTGTTATAAAGATAGATTTTAGGATCCCTAAATTCTTTCTTCATAAGAAAGTGTAAAGGGCTTTAACTCTGAATAGGTGCACTTCAATCAGACAACCAAGCACTTAAGGCTAATTACCTATTTGAAATAAGACAATGATTCTATTAGCATATGTTTGGAATTGCTCTTCTCACAGTTAATGCTGGCTCAATGTTTGGAGTTAAGAGAATTGTAGGTAAGGATTAAGGGTGGGGTGAAAGAGGGGAGAGAACTTCGCTTTGTGGCAGAACCAGGAGAAGGGAGGTTGGTAGTAAGCTTGTGGCAGTTTGTCCATCTCCTTCACTTCTCCCCCTAAAGACAAAGGACTTTTGCTTATCCTGACTCTGGCTGATTCTGAGGCCTCCAGGGAGCTAGCACCATTTTGGTGCCCAATATATAAACCAAGGACTCTAATTTCACTGAAGAAGTCCCTGGGACCAGGAAATAGGGTGAGTATTTTAATGGACAAACAAGGAATTTACTTTGTTAAGAGCTAAACTAGTAACTCTCATTTTCTAGCTGAAATGGGGCAAATATTAGGAAAAGATTCTCCCCCACACCCACCTCCAACCCCAACCCCACTCCTTCTACAGGAAGCATACTCAGACTGATAAAGAGACAGGGTTTGAGTGTAACTTGGGAACAAATTGATGGACTCGTGGATACATTAGAATATATGTCCCGTTGGTTCTTCAAGGAACAAGAAATAGAGGCAGATAATTGGAAACTAGTAGGAGATCAACTATGTGAATATTATAATGATAAAGGTCCTCATTCAATTTCCAAGGAAACATTCTATATGTAAAACTTAATACAATTGGCCTTAAAGAATCCTGCAAGTTATGGAAAAAAGAAAAGTTTTAAGAACAGCCAGAGGAGGAAGTGTGAGGAAAAAGAGGAAGACAAAGAACAGATTAATGGCAATATCACCAGAGGCCTTGAGGACTTAAGTAAAATTAAAGGGTGGGGTGATTCTCACTCTCACAGCCCAGCTTCAATCCCACCTACACCAAATCAGACTCTTGACACCCCACACCCCCATCAACTTCACCTTCCAGAGTGGAGAGAGGAGGAGGAGTGGGAGGGGCAGAGATATCACCAGCACCTCCCCCCCAGCAATCACCCCTCCTATGACTAGATTATAAAAGTCATTACTTAAAGCCACAGAAAAAGTGCAGAAAACAGCTGATTCGAGAATAGAAATATATCCTGAGATTCAACAGTTTAACTCTTCAGGTCAAGAAAGTAGAAGATATACTCCTTTTGATCTAGAAATCCTCAAAGACCTGAAAAAGGCTTGCACTCTTTATGGGGCTATATCTTATGTTAAGTGTTATTACAGAATTTGACTTATGAAGTCTTAACCCCTAGCGACTGGAAATCTAGCAAGGACATGCTTAGAACCTGGACAAAACTTGTTATGGCTTTCTGAATATAGTGAGCTCTGTAGGATACAAGCCCAATGAAACAGTCAAAGTGGAGTTCATACTCCAATCACCTATGATCAACTAACAGGTGTAGGTTCTTATGCAGACATTTCAGTACAGATTAATTATCCCATGATAATGGGGTATGCATATGAGCAAATTGCTTCTGCTGCTATCAAAGCATGGGGTTTTATCCCAGGTAAACAGGACAAAGGAGAGGCCTTCACAAAAATAACACAAGGGCCAAATGAACCTTTTGCTGATTTTGTGGGACGTTTGCAGACAGCTGTCACACGAACTAATGGTGAAAATGCAGTAACACACATTATGATAAGGCAACTTGCTAAAGAAAATGCTAATGAGGTTTGTAGAAGAATTATACTAGGACTGGGCAAGGATGCTCCTTTAGAGGAGATGACAAGACACTGTACCACAGTGGGCACAAATGACTTTTATAGCCAGGCTATGATGCAGACTTCCCAAGATCCCAACATGAGAAGACAGGTCCCTTCTGGCAAGGGACTTCCAGAGATACTCATCAATGCTTTCAATGTAGTAAAGTAGGGCATCTGAAAGCTCAATGCTGGCATAGAGACAGAGTGAGAAAACAGGGTGAGAGAACAAGACCCAAAATCCCATGTCCAAAATGCAATAGAAGCTTCCATTGGGCATCAGAATGTAGATTGATTCAGAGAAATGGGATGAGGGGCTCAGCACCAGGGCCCAAGGCAAAAATACTTGGGGCATGATGGCAGCCGATGCTACACCCAGAGTGCCTTTAGAAGTTCAATACCCAGACATGACCAATCAGCCAGGAAGCAACTTGATAGGAAAAAGGGATTACAATTAGGGATTGTAAAAGGGATTACATTTGGGACAACTGAGAGATCCCCTGGAGAGGTGAAATCTGTTCCTCTCCAGCCTATGGATCTCTTGCCTCCAGGCACAGTAGGCTTGACCATTTCACCTCCTGAGAGTACGTACAAAACAGTGTCCATCCATACACTGATATGGGAAACTAGGGAATGTGTAGATAATATCCCAGTCATTAATACAGGTAGACAATGTGTGACTTATCAACCAGGAGAAATAGTAGCATCAGGTTTACTGATACAGACTCCTAATAAGCAATCTGGTGATAGTTGCCCAGATTCTGACTCCAAGCAACAAAATCCAGGAATATACTAGACAGCAGCTGTGACAGCTGACCAACCTATGCTCACTATCTATATAAATGGCATACCATTAGAAGGATTGGTAGACACAGGTACAGATCGTACAGTGTAACATGCTCTCATAGCAGGTACCATTATCAGTCTCTCCTGATTCTTAGGCCCTCAAAGTACCTCTGGCCACTGACCTTTGCAGTGTCAACTAATTCTACCAACTCACCTTCTCTGAGGCCTTTAGAGGTCTCTGGCCATTTTTTCTTGAATCGTAGTTTAATAACTGATAGTGTACTCAAGAACAGCCAGCCATGTGCAAACTTAAAGCCTTTATTATACCTACTCACATAATGCCCTGACTTGTTAACTCCCTAGTGAACACCTGGTCCAAAGACCCACATGTTCACCATCAACCTCCTTACCTCTCTTGACTATCCATCCACTTGGCTCGGCTATCCCAGAATAAAGAGAGCAACTTGCTGCCTGCAGTGGGCTTATAGAGGGTCTGTGAGGTCACACACACCGCCAATCAGAAAGAGAGTGCTTTCTCCCTTTAAGAAGCTATCTCGATATGGACAGGATCCCACCCAATGGGCAGTCCTATACCCACAGAGATTACTTCTCGGCCACTCAAATCTCCTGTTGCACTGTGGCCACCCATTTAAAGGACACTTACAGTACAGTCATTAGGGTGCCAACTGGTCCAGTCACTGGCCAGAGACCAGAGAAGACACCTACATGTCTGGCATAGAAGGATCAATAGCAGCTAAAGTTAGTGCTACCCCTTTGAGATGGACATTGGAAGGTGAAACTGGAGTTTTTTTTAACTCCTTTTATAGTTGAAAAATCCTCATCAATCTGTGGGGAAAAGACATTTTATAACAATTAGGATTAGTACAATAAATGAGTACTTCAGTTTTTTAGGCAGGGCTGCTGTTGAAGGCCTGCCAACACTTTCACCTGTTCCTATCCAATGGAAAACTGATACATCAGTGTGGATAGAACAATAGCCCTTAGCCAAAGATAAAATTCAGGCCTTATTAGATATAGTACAGGATGAACTTGACCAAGGACACTTACAACCTTCTCTGAGTCCTTGGATTCTTCTGTATTTGTTGTAAGAAAGAAATCTGGAAAATGGAGAATGTTGGCTGATTTAAGAAAAGTAAATGAACAGATGGAAACTATGGGAACTCTTCAGCCTGGACTTCCATCTCCTACTCAGTTGCCTAGAGAATGGCCTCTTTGTGTTATACATTAAGGATTGTTTCTATTCTATCCCTCTAGGTAAGGAGGATATGAAAAGATTTGCCTTTTCAATGCCCAGCATTAATTTAGCTGAGCTTTATATAAGATATGAATGGACAGTTTTGCCACAGGGAATGAAAAAAAGTCCTACTATGTGTCAAATGTATGCTAGTGCTCTTACTCCAGTGAGAAAAGCATTTCCAAAAATAATGTTATTACATTACATAGATGATATATTGGGATGTGCACCTGAGGAACAAATGTTAGAAGCATGTCTACAAAAGACCATAGAAACACTAAGGAACTACAAATTGCACATAGCTCCAGAAAAAATTCAAAGACCTGCTCCTTTTCAATATTTAGGATATGAAGTATACCCTAAGGTACTTACAGTACAAAAACTTTCCTTAAGAACAGAGAAGCTAAACACCTTAAATGACTTTCAGAAATTGATAGGAGATATCCAATGGATGTGTCCAGTGTTAGGCTTGACTACCTATCAGTTGCAACCACTGTATGACATTTTAAGGGGAGACAGTGCTTTAAATTCACCACGCCAGCTTATCAGAAGCTCAAGAGGCTTTGAGAGAAGCTGAACTGACTTTATCCAATGTGGTTGAAAGAATCACTCAAAAACCCTTGGAAATATCAGTTTTTGCTACACAAGAGGCACCCACAGAGTCCTTCATCAAGGAGACAATGTGATAGAATGAGTGAACCTCCCAGCACAACCAGAACAAAGCCTTACTCCTTACCCAGTGCTTGTGGCTAGAATTTTATTAAAGGCCATTAAGGGAGCAGTACAATTATCTGGGACAAGACCTGAAAAGATATATATCTTTTATACTAATGCACAAATTAATGTGTGCTGTGAAACCATCCCAGAGTGGCAAATTTTATTGGCCACGGCTCCAAATTTCACAAACGGATCTCCATTAAAGATAACCAGACTATTACATAATTGGCAATGGATTCTTGAAGAAAAGGTTTCTAAAGTTCCTCTTAAAGGACCAACTATCTTTACAGATGCATCCAAACATAATATTTGTGCTATATACGCTCATGACTTAACTATAAAGAGAGTGGTCAGAACTCCTTTTCAGTCCACTCAGCAGAATGAATTGTATGCAATCATTCTGGCTCTTATTATCCAGGAGATATAAATAAAATATCTGATTCAGCCTATTCAGTTAAGTGTGGTACAAAGAATTGCCACAGCCCAAATAAAATTTGTAGCTTCCAACATATATCAGCTCTTTAAGGAACTTCAGGAGCAAGTGAGAAAGCATCCAGGTAAGATTTATACCTTGCATGTCCACTCTCATAGTGGACTTCCAGGTTCTATTTTTGATGGTAATTCAAAGGCAGATAACCTTCTAACCATGTTGGCCAATACTCCTTTATTTCAAGAATCCCAAGAATCTTATTCTAAATATCATCAGGCTGCTCTAGCTTTACGTTTGCAATTTGGAATAACAAGAGAGGAAGCTAGGAGCAGAGTAAAACTCCCATACTGCCTCCAGGGAAGAACCCTCGTGGTTTGAGACCCATTTAAATTTGGCAAATGGGTGTAACCCATTATAAATCTTTTGGTTGCCTGTCTTTTATCCACATTGTGGTAGACACCTTTTCAGGATTCACTTTTGCAATACCAGCAGCAAAAGAGACAGTCTGAGTGGTCACTGAATTCCTTGTACAAGCATTTGCAATTATGGGTATGCCACAAGCCATAAAAACAGATAATGGACCTGCATATACTTCTAAACATTTTGCACACTTTTGTGCACAGTATAAGATTTTACACACCACTGGCATCCCTTTTAATCCTCAAGGACAGGCAATAGTAGAGACGAGAAACAGATATTAAGATGCTCCTCCAAAAACAAAAGAAAGGAGGAGCCACAGGTAACCCTAGAGAACTTCTAAATCTAGCTCTTTATACTATTAACTTCTTGATTTTTGACAAAGATGCACTGGCTCCTGCAGACAGGTTTTATAACCCACTGGAAGGGCAGTGTCCAGTGCGAGCGGCTCCACTATCTTTAGATAATCACCAGGTGATGTGGAGAGACCCCAGAAAGTGGTGAATGGAAAGGACCAGATAGGTTAACTGCTTGGGGGAGGAGGTTTGCTTGTATCTCTACAGATGGAGAAGGAATCAGATGGGAGCCAATGAGCCATATTTGCCTTGTCCATTGGAGAGAGGTGGAGCAGACCCTTGAAACAAAGGAGAAGACGCAAGAAACAATAGGGGGTTCGTTGCTGATTGTGCCCACCACTGAAAGAGCATGGCAGTTATGACATTTGACTCATGGACATCAAAAATTGTTGGACTTCAAAACCTTAGGAATCATTGGATTCCCTGAGAAATTGTAAGACTGTTTCAGGATTCCAAAATCTGCAGGAATCATTGGATTCCCTAACACATAAAAGACTGTTGCAGGACTTCAAAAACTTGCAGGGATCATCGGATTCCCTGACATGTGAAGTATTAGACAATAGATTGGTTTTGGACTATCTCTTGACTGCTGAAGAAGGTGTATTATGTTACTGTTGTTTACATACCCTCCTTCTAGGACTTCTGGAAATCTTTTACAACACCATGTTGATTTATATTGTTTGTTATACCACTACTTGCATGTGCAATCCATGTTTGTTACACCACACTGAGCCTGCACCAGCTGTGGGGAGAGTCATCACTAATAGCCTGTGCTTTATTGGTATGTGCTTGTGTAATACCTCCCATGCTGATGGGTTTGTGCATACCTGTTCCACTCCTGTGAGTGGGAGATGTAAAGGGCTGAAACTCTGAATAGGTACACTTCAATCAGACAGCCAAGCACTTAAGGCTAATTATTCAATCAAAATAAGACAATGACTCTATTAGCATATATTTGGAATTGCTCTTCTCACAGTTAATGCTGGCTCAATGTTTGGGGTTAAAAGAATTGTAGGTAAGGATTAAGGGGTGGAGTGAGAGAGGCAAGAGAACTTCACTTTGTGACAGGACCAGGAGAAGAGAGGTTGGTGGTAAGCTTGTGGCAGTTTTGTCCATCCCCTTCACTTCTCCCCCTAAAGACCAAAGACTTTTACTTATCCTGACTCTGGCTGATCCTGAGGCCTCCAGGGAGCTAGCCCAGATATCACAGGAAAGTGTGAGATGTGTCTTGTCTTCAAGTAGGTTTTTTTCAATACTTTTATTGTGTAATCAAAACTTATTTTATATGTGATATTTTATTTTCAAAATTCTTGAAGAAGATCTGAAGGCCTTTTCTGAAAGAGCCAAATGAGTCAAATGAAAATGCTCTGAGTTTTTCAGGATGGGATAATGAGTCAGAGATTTGGGAGGTGCCATAGACAATGGAATCGTGAAGATTCACAGATTTAGAACTACAACAAGCAGTCCACGATACCTAATGTCATTTTACAGATTAAGAAACTGAGGACCAAGTGATTTGCAAGACACTACAAATAATAAGTAGCAAACCCAAAATTAAATTTAAACTGAGGTTCTTCAGCCTCCAAATTTAGTTTTTTTACACTTCTTAGTTTCTCTAGCTGATAGGCAAGCTGAGATTTTTTTTTTTAAAGAAATCTTTAAAAATTGTACTGAAGTCCACTTTGTAAAGGGCCAGAATCCAATGACCCTTGGGTTACTGAACACAGAAGTAGAAATGGTTTAAATCAAGTTCTATCTTCTCCTTTATTGCCAAATTGCATTTCTAAATATATTTTCTCTTGAGTTTCACTTACAGACAAAATTAGGATGGCAGAAAACTAACTGGAGTACTTCCTGCAATGAGGTAATATAATTTTGGGAATCCAATTTAGTGGTACTTCCCTGTATCTCTCAATCTAGGGAGAGATATTTGAAGTCTCAAAAATTTAGTATATTATTTTCAGTAATAAGCTTTGAAAATGCTCAGCAATGCTGTTTCTAACATTAAGGAATCTCCACCTTAAAAAAGGCTCAATTACTAATTAGACCTAGTGTAGAAAACTTTGATTCAGATTATATTAAACCACAAAAAAGAATATAACCAGCTGTCAGATCACGAGATCTCATGAAAAAGTACTCAAGGGTTTGGGGTTTTGGCATTCCAACTAATATTTGGTTGGATATGTACTGTTATAAGCAATAAAAAAAGAAGAATAAAAAATTTGGAAGTCTCAATAGACTTCCAAAGACCATACAGTCCAACCAAGGGCTAAACAAGAAACCCCTCTACAAGATTTCTATCCTAGGCCTTCTATATTCTCAAAAAACTCATGAACTCAAATGGGTTAAACTATCATCTGCTAATATCTCACACATACATATACACACATAATATATGCCTGTATGCATGTATGTATCGATAGTCTACTGAACTTTAGTCCCAGATTATAATCTATTAGATATTTTAAACTAAATGTTTCAGAGACACTCAAACACCATACATACAAAACTGAACTCAATATCTTTTCCCCTTAAGCCAACTATTCCAAACTTTCCTATTTCTGTTGAAGATACAACCATTCTTTCCATCTCTTTTTGTAATCTCAAAATTATCCTCAACTCCTTAATTTCCCTCATCCCACATAAACAATTGCTAAATTTTACCATTTTTTTTGTTTTCTTTTCAGTTCTTTTGCAGTTACTATTTTAATTCAGGTCCCCTGCAATTCTTACATAGGATATTTTAACAGTCTCTTAATGGTCTCCAACTCCCATGTCTCTCACCCTTCCAATTTATCCTACACACTGCTGCCAAAGTTATTATCCTTAAAGATAAATCTGACATATTCATTTACCCATTCAATCAAATCTAATGATTGAAGTTGTTTCTAGGATAAAATATAAACTCCTCTGTTCAGCTTTTAAAAGTGCTACACAACCTGGCCTCAACCTACATTTCCAGACTCATTAGATATTGCCCCACTCCTTCCAGTACTCTGTGATCCAACTGATTTGGTCTTTTTTCACAAAAGATACTTTCACTTCCATCCCTTTTTCACTGTCTGTCCCATTCCTTTCTTCCTTCCATTTTAGTGTCCCTCTATAAGAAGCAGCTTAAACACTATCTTCTGCATGAAGTATTTTCCGATTCCCCCTAACTGCTCATGCCTTCTCTCCCCAACTATCTTATATTTAAACTATTTTATATTTATCTACTTATTTTACATTTACAGATATACTTATCTTCTTCATTAGAATGTTAAGCTCCTTGCAAGTAGGGATTATTTTATTCTTTCTACTTATATCCCCCAAATCTGGTGCAGTGCCTAGTATATGATACATGATTAATAAATACTTGATTGTTATTTCTGACAAGCTGTCATCTAGCAAATACTGAAAAACCCAATGACACCTCAAGGAGCCTATTTCTCTTTGGATGACTCTAATTGCCTCTTTTTGACTTCTACTCATTGTTATTTGCACTTTAGAGCCAAGCAAAATAAATCTAATCCCTTTCCACAGGTTTGCCTTTCAAGTACTTGAAAACTATTATTATGTATTCCCCAGGCCTCCCAAGTCTTTTCTTCACTGAGCACCCTTGGTTCTTTTAATGCTACTTATGTAATATATTTTTCAGTCCTCTTACATCCTAGTCATCCTCTTCCAGTTAATCACTACCATCTAGATTGTCCCCTAATATCTGACCTCTAATCTGAACACAATATTCCAGGTAAAGTCTAATTAGGATAACATTCAAATCATTATCTTCTGGACGCTTTCTCTTACTGTAGACAAAGACATTGTTATTTTTTTGAATGACAAATCTTGCTGTTGGTTCATATTAAGGATATAGTCCACCAAAATCTCCAAATCTTTTACATAGGAACTGCTATCCAATTACGTAATTATGAAGTGTGAAAGTATACAACTTTATCCTATTAAATTTCATATTCTCTAATTCAGAACATGTTTCTGGTCTGTCAAGATTCTTTATAAATAAAGATCATCATCCAATGACTTAACTATACTCCTAGCAACACATTGTCTACATTTAACATGTTTTCTATGCCTTCATCTAATTTATTTGTTAAAATGTTGGACAATAAAGAGTCAAGACAGATTGCAGATGTATCCCAGTACAGCTGGTCCTGCCATATAACTTCAATCCATTAATGGCAACTGTTTAATTTGTTCGATTCATCCAATTCTAATTTCACCTAATTAGTCATGCTCTAACACACATCTCTCCACTTTATCCATAAGAATAACATAAAACACTTTGCTAAAATTTAAGTACATTATTGTTACAACATTTTCCTGACTTAACCAGTCTAGGAACCTCATCAAAAAAAAAGACATTAATTTAGTCAGGCATGAATTCTCCTTTAAAAGTTTTATTGATAACATTTCTTTATTATACCATGGTCACTTCTCATACTAATCCCTTCCTCTCCCCCACAACAACATATCTGCCTCATAACAAAGAAAAATAGTTAAACAGGAAAATCCACTGTATGATTGCATATGTGACCTTTTGCTTCTCCACTTTTCTATTAAAATGGAATACTGCATGATGAGGGAATCAGTTTTGATCTCTTAGGCGTATGCACATCTGAAGAGCTTTTTTCTAGAAAAGCCTAATAATTGATAATGGAGAAGCCCAGCTCTCCAATTCAGAGTATGTGCAGGAATTATATAATTACTTCCTGGAAACTTACCATATGATAAAGCAAAGGTCTTTTGATTTGCTGCTGAGCTAAAACTGCATGTGCATATAAAAGATATCAACAAATTAATGGTTCTTAATCTTCTACATTCATTCATTTTGGGGGATATATTTTAGAAACCAGAACTTTATCAAACATTTTTGATGCAAAGATTTTTTCCCTCTACTCAGTCATTTCTTCTTATTTCTGATAAATAAAATGCCATACAAAAGCTTAATTTTATGCAATCGGTATTGTATAGTTTCTCCTTTATGATCATCTCTAGCTTTAATACTTCACCTCCTTGCCACAGATTTAAATGGCATCTCCTTGTTCTCTAATTTTTTAAAGATATGCCCTCATATATTTAAGTGATGAAAATACTAGTGTTTACTATGGCAGAAAATATAAAATGTTAATTTTTTTTTGCCAAACTTTTTCAGTTTTGCCAACAGTTCTTATCAAATAGGAAGTCATTCCCTCTGTAGTTTGTAATCTATTTAACATTGGGATATTATGTGAAATTGTGTCTAGATCTGGTTTATCTAGTCTGTTCCACTGATCGAGTTTTCTATTTTTTATATAATAACTAACGAGTTGATAATTACTGCTTTATGATATGTTAAGAGTGAGGCAATGATATGATTTCATTCCTATTTTTTTATTTCCTTATTCCCCATGAAATTCTAGATCTTTTGTCCTCCAAATAAATTTCATTATTTTCTAGTCCCATAAAGTAACTGCTTGTTTGTTTGATAACACACTAGATCTGTAAATGAAAGTAATATTTTTATCTTATTGACATAGTCCTGCCATGAACAATGACTTTCCAAAATTATTTAAGACTTCTTTTTTTTTAATCAGAGTAACAGGAAGGAATATAGTGATCTCTCCCCCTAAAATGTCTCCAAACAGATCTAGAAAACACATGAGAACAATTTTTTTTGTTTTTAATAATTTTCAAATTTTAATAATTTTCAAAATACAAAGATAGTTTTCAATATTTACCCTTACAAAACCTTGTGTTCCAGATTTTTCTCCTCCCTTTCCCCCCACTCTCTCCCCTAGACAGCAAGCAATCCAATATATGTTAAACATGTGATTTTTCTTTACATGGTTCCATATTTATCATGCTCCACAAGAAAAATCAAATCAAAAAGGGAAATAAAAATGAGATACAAAAAGGCAAGCAAACAACAATAAAAATGAAAATATATACTGTGATCCATATTTAGTCTCCACAGTCCCCTTTATGGATGCAGATGACTCTCTCCATCACAAATTTATTAAAATTAACTTCACCTCATTGTTGAAAAGAGCCACATCCAACAGAATTGATCATTCCATAATTTTGTTATTGCTGTGTATGATGTTCTCTTGGTTGTACTCACTTCACTGGTTTATGTTTTACTTAGCATATATAGTTTATTTAGCATCAGTTCATGTAAGTCTCTCCAGGCCTTTCTGAAATGATCTTGATGATCATTTTTTATGAAACAATAATACTTCATAATTATATATTATAACTTATTTAGCCATTCTCCAACTGATGGACATCCATTCAATTTCCAGTTCCTTGCCACTATAAAAAGAACTTATACAAATATTTTTGCACATGTTGGTCCCTTTCCCTCCTTTATGATCTCTTTGGGATATAAGCCCAGTAGAAATACTTCTGGGTCAAAGAGTATGCACAGTTTGATAGCCCTTTGGGCATATTTCCAAACTGCTCTCCAGAATGGTTAGAGCAATCAGAACAAATTTTGATGAGGAAATCTAAGAAAGGGTCACAGTGAATCATTTTCCCAGGATGGCAAAGGGAGACAAAGTAGTCTATAAATATTAGTAATGGGGTCCTGGTAAGGAATGTGCCATGGTAGAGAATTCCAGTGTCCAGTGAAAGGCTATGCAGCAGAGCAAGAAGAGGTCCCAGACACAAAGAGGGACAATGTTCAGAAAAAGGTATCAACTGGCAGCTTTGTTTCCCACTACCCCGTTCTAGATTTCAGACCCAGGGAAAAATGAAAGAGTACCTACAAACAGGGTAATGTTTCAGGATAAAGAGAGACTCTAGACTTTAGATGATATGTACCTGAGAGAGAAGCAAGTTAAGAAGTAAACAGGTGCCATGTAAGACTGAAGTTAGGAGCAAAAACAAGGTCTCAGTTCTAACTTCTAGTTCAATCAAAAGGAATAACAGGGGTAGGAATCTTGAAAACAAAGACAAGATTAAAGTTCGCTTAAAACCCATAGTCATTCTGAACCAGAAGAGTTTTCTAGCTGACTGATAATAGCTGTAATTGTCCTCCTATTATTGCTCAGACCCAAACTCAAGGCAATAACTTGCAGAGCTCAGACCAGGATAAAAGGGTGGGAGATTGGAATGACCAAATTTGCCCTAGATTAGCCTATTTGGAAGCACTGAAATATTACAGGTGCCCAGACAGAGCTGTTCCTGAGATCCTGGAAAAACATAACATTAATACCTTAAGAAAGTAGCAACAGGATCCAGACATTCCCTCCAGCAGCATGTAGAACCCAGCCCTAATATTAAGTTCAATGTCAAGAGGCAGAAGAATGACCAAATCAAAAAAAAAAAAAAAAAAAAACCCACCATAAAAAGCTATTATGGTAAAAAAAAAAAAAAAAAAAAAAAAAGGATGCTCAAGACACAACCTGGAAGAAGAGAATGACTCCAAAATATCTACCAAAAAAGTTTCAAAGCAAAACACAACTTGGGCACAAATTCAAAGAAAATTCCTAAAAGAGATGAAGCAGGAGTTTGTTGTTGTCAATGTTTTAAAAAGTGCTGAAAAGTGATTTTGAAAAACAAATGAGTTACAAAGGAAAAAATAGGAAAATAAGTGAAAGCTATAGAAAAAAGAATTGGAAAGGGAATTAACAGCTTGTTAGACAAAAACCTTGTCTAAGGCACCAAATCCCTAAAAATTAGACTAGACCACTTAAAAGCCAAATGACTCCATGAGACAAGAAATATTAAGGGAAAAAAATTCAAAACTGAAAAAGAAAATGTAAATATCTCACAGCAAAAGCACTGACCTGAATAATCCAACATTCTAGAAAGTAATTTGGAACTATGCCCAAAGGGCTATAAAACTGTGCATTCACTTTGATCCAGCTCTCACTTGCTAGTTTGTATCCCAAAGAGATCATAAAACAGAGAAAAAGACCCACAAATGCAAAAATATTTATAGCAGCCCTTTTTGTAGCAGAAAGGAACTAGAAATTGAGATATATCCATCAGCTGGGAAATGGCTGAATAAGTTATGGTATATGAATGTAATGAAATATTATTGTTCTGTAAGAAATGATGAGCAGTCTCATTTCAGAAAATCCTAGAAAGATTTACATAAACTGATATTGAATGAAGGGAGCAAAACCAAAAGAACACAATGTATACAGTAACAACAAAATTATGTGAAGATCAACCAACTGTGATGGACTTGGCTCTTTAAAATGTGGTGATTCAGGGTAGCTAGGTGGCTCAGTGGATAGAGTACCAGCCCTGAAGTCAGGAGGATCTGAGTTCAAATTAGGTCTCAGATACTTAACACTTCCTAGCTGTATGACCCTGGGCATGTCACTTAACCCCAATTGCCTCAGCAAAAAAAAAAAAAAGTAGTGATTCAAGGCAATTCCAACAGACTCAAGATGAAAAATGCCACCTGCATTCAGAGAGAGAACTATGGAGACTGAATATGGATCAAAGCTTAGGATTTTCACCTTTTTTATCTGTTTTTTTTTTCATGTTTTTTCCCCTTTTGATCTGATCTTTCTTGCACAGCATGATAAATATGAAAATGTGTTTAAAATAAATGCACATATTTAACCTATATCAGATTGCTTGCTGTCTTGGGGAAGGGGGAGGTAAGTGGGGAGAGAGAAAAATCTAGAATACAAAGTCTTACAAAAATGAATCCTGAAAAAACTATCTCTACGTGATTTTGGAAAATAAAATACTATTAAAATTTTTTTTAAAAAGAGACTGAACACTGGACTAAATCAGCCATTTTGTCCATATATGTGTTGTTTGGTCAGCAGAGTAAAATGGTAAGAACATATAGATTTTTCAATTCATTAGCAATTCTTGACCCCCATTCCATATTTTCATGTCAAAGTATTTGTAACTATTGACCTTTAGAATCTGGTATGGCTATCTTAATAATTAAAGTTAAATGAGTCCTAAAAAGAAGTACCTACTAAGTACCAGGCACTATACTAAGCCCTGGGGCTAAAAAGAAAGGCTAATAATAATAATAATCTCTGCCCAAAAGAAGCCTATATTCTAAAAGAGGTCTAGTCACAATGTCTAAATCAGTATTGGATTCCTAGTAAATACTGATGAAATTTTTTAATTCAAATTCAGTTTTTTAGGACTTACTGTGTTGATGGCACTGTTGAATGAATCAATCGATAAAATACTACTCAAACATGAAAGAAAAAACCCACTGACTTGGAAAATAGATCAAGGAGAAAATTTAAGACCATTTGAGTTCCATAATTAAAAATGAACCTAAATACATATGTCAAGAAATCTTAAAACAAACTGTTGAGTTCTATTATTAGCAGAGGATAAAGTAGAAACAAAAAGACCTAATAATCAACTGGAAAAAAAAAACCTGAAAATAAGAATTCCTAAGAGTTCTTATGATAGACAAAATCTAGAGTTTCTAGTCAAAGGAAAATACCCCAAAAAATAAAGAATTCAAATTCCAAGGAACCATAGCCAAGGTCATACATGATTTTAGGAGTATGATTTAAGGGAGTAGAGAAATGGAAATAAAATTTGCCAGGAGATAATAGACAAAAATTATTTACCCAATAAAACTAAATATAATTTTACAAAGGAAAAAATGAACTAAGCATTCCTAAAGAATAGAGCTGTATAAAAACTTTGAAGTTCAAATACAGAAATTAAAGAAAAACACAAAAAGGTAGCCACAAATGAACAATATTATAATGGAATAAACAACAAATAGCATTCAAATACAAAAAGATGATACATATATCTACTCTCAATCTTATCATTATTATGAGTCAGAGAAAAAGTCTAATTAGACAATGCCTAGGAATTATTCTTTTATGTCTTGATGATCTTAAGGGAAAAAGAATAAATTTTAAAAAGGGGAAGAAGGAGGAAAGAAAGGTTAGGGAAAATTATCTCAAACAGGGTGCACAAGTGGACATCTATCTAAATAAAGAGGAGTGGGGAACAAGAATGACTTAATCCAAACCTCACTATCATTTGAACTGGGTAAGAGAGAAGAACATAGGGAGAGGAAGAGGAAGAGGGAGAGGGAGAGGGAGAGGGAGAGGGAGAGGGAGAGAGAGAGAGAGAGAGAGAAGGGGAGAGAGAATTGGTTACAGAAATGCTTTTTGCTTAATAAGAAAATAAAAGGAAAAAGGGGAAAGAAAAAGAGGAGGAATAATTGAAAAGAGAGTAGATTAAGGGAAGGATTAGTCCTAAGCAAAACAGACTCTAAGGAAGATACAAAAATATTTATAGCTTTTTTTAAGGTGGCAAAGATCAGGAATCTGAGGAGGTACCTATAAATTGGTAAATGGAAGAACAAGTGATGATATATATAAATATGAAGGAATATTATTGTGCTATAAGAAATGAAGGGAATAGTTTCACAGAAACTTAGAAAACTTGTGTGAATTGATAGAGAACTGAATCAGAACAATTTATACAATAACAGAATGGTAAAGAATTTTAAAAGAATTGGGAACTTTCATCATAATAATGATCAACATACAATTCCAGAAGTCTAATGATAAGAGCATACTACCCACCTCCATCTTATAGAAAGGTTCAAATAGTATAGAATTAAGAGGAAGTGAAGGAAAAGGGAGGAGGAAGAGGGAAAGAAAGGGAGAGAAATACAAAAAGGTAGGGCAGAATTTATTAAGCACTTTATGTGCCAGAAACTAAGTGCCAGGGAAAGAAAATGCAAGCAGAGAAGATAGTCCCTACCCTCAAGAAATTTACAATTGTAATAATCTAATGGGAAAGACAATGAATAAAGGGATACTGGAACGTGGAATGTTGGAGATACAAGGCTACTTGTATCAAGGAGATAGAAAAATCCAGAGAGTGAATTGAACTAGGAGTGAAATAAAAACTTGATCAAGGTACTCCCCCTCTATGAGCCTCTCATGAAATGATGATCTGGCCTAGATACCAATCAAGAAGCAAGCCTCTGGGCAGAGGTATCTCTTGTGTTGAAAACTGTTCATGAGGAAGCAGAAAATGCTAAAAAGAAAGAACAGAGGAAATAGGGAAAAGGTTTCCTTACAAGATCTCCTCCTTCACAACATTTCAACATACCTGAGTCTTCTGCCCACTGTGAGAAAAATATCACTAAATTTCCAAGTGGTTAAAATATGGTTTCCATATTTGTAGCCTCCACAAATTCCTATTCCAACTTCATTAGGCATAAAAGTGGCTTTGAGTTCGCAAAGGCTGTGTAAATGAAGTATAACTTTGGACTGATTCTACCATGATAGAAAATATTGGAGTAGTTAACATCAATATATTGTCTATTTTCTAAGGACCAATTCATTACTATTAGGTTGGCTACTAAATGATGAATTATTTGGGTATGCCATAAAACAAGACAAAATATTTTTTAAAAGGCCTCAGTTTTATTTGGCCTCTTTTGCTTCCCTAATGAATTCCAGTGAATAGAGTGACAGGCCTGGAGTCAGGAAGACATCTTCCGGAGTTCAAATCTGGCCTCAAATACTTTACTAGCTACATGACCCTGGCCAAGTCACTTAACCTTTTTGCCTCAGTTTCCTCAGATGTAAAAAGAGCTGGAGAAGGAAGTGATAAATAACTCCAGTATCTCTGCCAAGCAAACCTTAAATAGGGTTACAAAAGAGTGAGACACACTGAAAAACATCAACTATAATAAGCTTCTACAGTGACACTAGCAGAATGAAGGCAGAAGAGGCTGAATATCACATACATGGGTTTTAGATTATCTATAAGCTTTAATTTAGTTTTTACTCAACATAAGATCCTTGTCTAACAACCAACAATTGGACATACTAGAGGAATTGAGTCATATTATTCCTGACATTTTTGTTATACTAAAATGCCCAATGAGAAAGTTTCAGATATGGTCAATATGTTAATTTGTTTTGCTTAACTATATTTATCTGTCATAGGGTAGGGATCAAAGAATTATTAGGGAAAGATAGACATAAAAAAATTTTTTTAACAAACAAAAAAGCATCAAGAAAACATTTAAAAGACACAAAATAAGAGGAAATTCAGAAGGAGACAAATGGAAATTGTGTTACAAACTTGCTAAATTTAATATGCATGTTTTAAAAAGATATACTTTTTTAATGTCATTTTTTATTCTACATATATTATAATGCTTGTTGAATTTTTAATTTCATAATAAAAAGGAAAAATAAATAAAACCAAAAGAAAAAAAAGAAGTTTCAATAAAACTGAAAGATGACTCATACAGATACTTCTTTGGTGAAAGAAAAAAACTGACAGTTGGTTTGTATTGTGCTCCCAAGGCTAACAAAAAACATTTGATAGCATATTTGTTCATTTTATATTGAAGGTCTTATGAAAAAATTTGCAAAAAGATTCATCAAAATAATTGCAACTCAGGTATCATTTATTTCAGAGGATAAAAAAATTCTATGACGAATCAGATAGGTCCCTTCATATTAAAAAACGCTTTCAATGACTGATGTGAGGAAGGAAAAAAGTAAACTAGAGAATAAACAGAAGTCAAATGCCTGTAAAACACAGGGAAATCAAATATATCATAATTCCCTTCTCTTTAAGAAAAGAATCAGTAGGTATTGAGTATGGGAAGCACTGAATATCACAAGGAATGAAATTATTTGGAAAGATAGAAAAAGATTAATTTTGGATACAGATGTTATACCTGAACCAACTCTCTATGAATTGTCAGCCAACAAACATTTATTAAGTGATTATTATGTGCTAAATACAGGGATACAAAATGCACACACACACACAATGTTACCTCAATGGTAGAAGGTAAAAATGAAAAAAAAAAAAAGAAAATGGTGCACTCAAATCTTAATATATTCAAAAAGACCTATTGAAAGTCAAAGAACCTAACAAATGCCTCAGCAAATACTTATTTGCCAAATGAAAGATGAGGTAACCAATAATACTGGTTTGGCATATAAATTAATTTATAAAATCTTATGGAAGTTGTCGCCCTGGTTCATAATCTTATGATTATTCTCATTTTCTCACTCTCCCTTGTCCCACATATTCAACCAATTATCAAATATTGCCATTTCTACACCATTTCTTTCATCTGACCTATTCCTTCTATTTACATAATCATCATCATACTTCAGGACCTCAGCACTTCTCTCCTAAACAACTGCAGTGGTTTAATTGATATTCTGCTTCATTTTATTCCACTCCAACCTTTCTTTCACTCAGCTCCCAGAATGACTTTCCTTAACAGATCTGGCTCTCACACCCCACCCCCCAAACTCAACAAATTCCCTATTGCCTCTAAAATAAAATAGATTCTTCGATTTAACTTTTTTTAAGCCCTTTACAATCTAGCTTCAATATTTCATTTCAACTTCTTTATGCTATCACTCCCTTTTCCACCCTATATGGTCCAGCTAAACTAAAGTCCTCCCTGTTCTTGAAAACCAACACTCTTTGTCCCAAATCAGTTTAAAAACATCTTAATGATATATTTAACTAAATAGCCATAATAATAACAATAACAATAATTTTACATTCACATGGCATCCACTATAGACTAGGCACCGTGCTAAGTACTTTATAAATATTATCTCATTAAATCCTCATAACAATCCTGGGAGGGAGATACTATTATGATGCTCATTTTACAGACAAGAAAAATGAGCAAAAAAAGAGGTTAAATGACTTGCAGGGTCACAGAACTAATAATTATCTTAAGCCAGATTTGAACTCAGATATTCCTGACTCCACTACACAATCAAGATGCTTCCAAGGACTTTTAAAAATAAAATTAGAAAAACAATAAGTAGATGAAAGATAGAAAAGAGCTGCAAATATTTTTATAACAAAATTTTTTCACCAACAAGAACAGTAAAATCACTTCTTAGACACTGTATCCCAGTACTAGATCTACTTTTAAACTAAACAGAAATGACACAAGAGAACAAAGGCAGGAAAAGCAAGTGGAACAGACTAAGTATCACAGAAGTGATCTATACTGGAGGTGACAAAACTGTAAGGGAACTGAGAGACCAATTTACATTTATTAACAGGAAAAAAGGATACATCTATACAAAAAGTCATAGCATTACTATCTGAAAGAGGAAAAAATCGGAAACAAATTTTGTGTCTAATAACTGAAGAAAAGCTAAATGAATTATAAAATGTATCTGTCATAGAATATTATTGAGCCATAAGGAGCAACTAATATTTTTAAAAAGATAAAGATGAGTGATATAAAGTGAGGGGAGAAAAAAGAATCAGAAATAAAAACACTGAGATTTCAACTGTGTAAAGATATAAAATGGCAGTAAAATCCATGATAAAGATATAAAATGGCAGTAAAATCCATGATAAAGATAATGGATGTCAGTTCTACTTTAGGTAAAATTAATGCATATGGTTTTCATTTCTTTTATCAGTTAGTAAATATCAAGATTAGTTGAATTTATCATTGTTTAATAAAACTTTCTAATGCTAGTTTACTTGTTTTGGGAGCTTTATGATTTTTTTTCTATTGTGTTTGTTTTATGATCTTGTTTTGGGGGGGTTGCAATCTTTGCTGCTTTCTTGATAATGATTTTGCTTGTACAGTCTACTTAATATTATTTCTGAAGATATATTATCAATAGAAGTTAAAATGATATTAATCAATGCACATAAATCTCAATGATAACTTTGTTGTAGCACGTGACACAAACTGGTAGTGATCACTTTTGTCACTCATAAATATAGCTCATCTGTCATATTCCACATGAGAACTGCTCCTCCTGCTGGATGGCTGAAACATAGCAGTAGCATTCACAAATTCTAATGAATTACTTCACTCCAACTCCTCCCTCCCCCATCCTGGAATACAAAATAAAACAAAAAAGCCTATGAACATTAATGAACTGATGTTCTGAAGAGAAACTTAATACAAACACATATGTGACATATCTGTATGCAAGTCTAGTGCTCAAAAGAGAAGTTGTGAGCTTATCCCCTTTACTCACTGATATTTTCCTTTCTTGGGTATCTGAAGCTACAATCATGGGTAGTGGGATAGATGAAGAAGGTAAAGGACAAAAACAGGGGTGAGGGGGTCTTCCGGTCCAGTATAATGGATCTGAAGCCAAGGATCTAGACTCAAATCCAGATGCTGCTACTCATTACTTGTAAGGCCCCTGATCAAGTAACTTCACTTATCAAGACCTGCTTCCTCCTTCTACAAAATGAAAAAATTGGACTACAAAAGGTCCAAAACCCCTTCTAGTTCAAAATCTTATTTTCCACATTTTTAGCATCTGAATCCAGTTCTTATTGGATGATCAAGTCCTCTTAACCTTCAGAGGAAGGAAAGGAAAATAGGGTCTTGTCCTTTCAATCTGTTACCTGATAGGCCTGAAGTAAAAAGAGGGAAGCCTCTTGTAAGTGTATTAACAAATGTGTTGTTTGTTTTGGGACTGTTTTTTTTTGGGGGGGGGGGAATGGAGGGGAAGTTGGAGGATTAAGTTTAAAAGATTTTATTGTTGTTATTCTGCCAGGCCCACTTCCAGGTTCTTGGCATGAACCGAAAACATGACCACTATGGTTTGGACCATCGTAACACCTCTTGCCTAGACTACTGCAATAGTCTCCTAATTGGTCTCCCTGCTTTAACTCACCCCATTCCAAGATTTCTGTTATTATATCAAACTTCATTTAAGCGGTTTCAGAGTTATAATAAAAAGCAAGGTATCCAACCTGAAAAGACAGAAGAAAAGAAGAGTAATGCTATAATGCCTATCAGTAGCCAAACTCACCTACTACCTCATATATGCTTAGGGTTTTCCTGACTTATAACATTTCCATTAGGTAAATTACTATTCTTTCCCTCTTTCAACCTCCCCATCCCCTCCAGTTTCACTATCTGCTTTTGAAATCCTAACCATCTTTACAAAACACAGGTCAAAATTCTGATGGACCTGGCCATCCTCAGCAATGAGATCAACCAAATCATTTCCAATGGAGCAGTAATGAACTGAACCAGCTACACCCAGCGAAAGAACTCTGGGAGATGACTAAAAACTATTACATTGAATTCCCAATCCCTATATTTTTGCCCACCTGCAGTTTTGATTTCCTTCACAGGCTAGTTGTACAATATTTCAGAGTCCGATTCTTTTTGTACAGCAAAATAACGGGTTGGTCATGTATACTTATTGTGTATCTAATTTATATTTTAATATATTTAACATCTACTGGTCATCCTGTCATCTGGGGGAGGGGGTGGGAGGAAGGAGGGGAAAAATTGGAACAAGAGGTTTGGCAATTGTCAATGCTGTAAAGTTACCATACATATAACCTGTAAATAAAAGGCTATTAAATAAAATTAAAAAAAAAAAAAAACAGGTCAAATGCAAATTCCTTTAATAAAGTCTTTCCTGATCTTTACAACAAAAACCATGTTTCCTTTCTGTGTTCTTACATAGTACTTTGTACTTCTGTGACCGTATCATCTTCTTTATTACTCATTATACATTGTGTTCTACTGAAACTTTCCTCCAATACTTCACAGCATGGTATGCAGATGACCTCCCTGGGTTCCTGAAGGCTATACTATGAGACTATACAAGCTTATTAGGGACCACAGCTACTCCATCATGAAAGGAATACTCTTAAATAAAAAAATTACAATTTTTATATATACAGATATACAGATGCATATCAACCATTATTTGTATCATATTGCATGCTTTTTGCACACTGTATTCCTCAGAGAATATAGTATATATAAAATGTATGGTATAAAGTAACAATGTCAAATTTTAATAGAAATGAGGACATCTTTGGGCTACACATTGGCTTAGGAAACTACACAGTAACATTATCTATATTATATTTTTAATACTGTATTAGTATTTTTATTTACTTTATTAACTATTTTCCAATTACTTTTTAATATGGTTCAGACCACAATCAGGAATGTTGTGGGCCTCTGAAGTAAAAGATGAAGTACTAGGTTTGAAGTCAAGAAGACTTGGATCAAATATTGTCTCAACACTTAATAGCTATAACACTATTCAGTTAATTTCCATGTGCCTCAGATTCAGCTACTAAGTTAATAACAGACTGCAGTAAAGATTGGTAGAGGTAGTTTCTATATGGGGAAGTATTCTAAAATAAAGAAAACATATTCCGTGCAAATTCTGGCATCATCTACTTAGATTTTAAGTCCTGGAGAGGAAAAAAAATTATTTCTTAACCATCTATGCATCATTCTTAGGCTCTAAAGATAATACTTTATACATAATAGGCATTTAATAAAATGAGGTTGAAAACAAGAATGAAAAACATTACTAGTTATCATTTATATTGGAGCCAAAAGATTTTGATCTGGAAGAAACCTGAGAAGGCATCTAATCCAATTTGTTATTTAACAGATGAGGAAACTCTTTCCCCAAATAGGCAAAAAGTTAGTTATGGGCAGTGACTCAAGTCAGTGCTCTTTCAACTGTACCATACTACTCTCTTCTAAGCCTTGTCTCAAAATTATTTCCTTTCATCATGCTTTATGCTTTTGCCCAATTGTACTCATTCTATTCCGAACACATATACTTTCCGACTTTCACAATTTTGTTTATGTCATTTATTATGTCTAGAATGCCCTTCTCCACAAACTGAAGTACTACTCATCCTTCAGAGTCCGCTCAAATACCACATCAATCATGTTGCTTTCTCAGATCTCTGACCATAACCATCTCCAATCCTCCACATTTTATATTTAAACCCTCTCCCAGTTTTTATCTCAATTTAGCATCCTATCCACTATGCCACTTATACGCCTCAATTATGATGACATAAAGTGTTAGCACAATAGCATATATCAATAGCTTAGTAAATATTTGTTGTCTTGACAAATAAAATGGATAAATTTTTTAAATATAAAATATCTAAATTAAAATAACAAGAAATGAATTTTTAAATATCTCAATCTAAAAAAAATAAAAATGAACAAGCCATAAAGGAAGCACCAACTTTTTTTTTAATTTATTAGAATTTTTTACTTTTTTATTAAAGCTTTATATTTTCAAAACATATGCATGGATAATTTTCCAACATTAACCCTTTCTGTTCTAATTTTCCTTCTCTTTCCCCCACTCCCTCCCCTAAATGGGAAGTAATCCAATATGTTAAACATGATAGAAATATATGTTAAATCCAATATATACATTCATATTTATACAATTATCTTGCTTCACAAGAAAAATCAAATCAAAAAGGAAAAAAATGAGAAAGAAAATAAAATGCAAACCAACAAAAAAGAGTGAAAATGCTATGTTGTGAATCACACTCAGTTCCCTCAGTCCTCTTCTCTGGGTGTGAATGGCTCTCTTCATCACAAGATCATTGGAACTGGTCTGAATCATTTCATTGTTGAAGAGAGCCAGCATCAAAGTTTAAAAAGCAAGAACAAATAACCTAGGACCAGATGGATTTACAACTGAATTTCATCAAACTTGCAAAGTCAAAATTCCAATGTTATTTGAAAAAAATCAGTAAAGAAAGATTCCTATAAACAAATCAGATGAAGGAACAGAGATCAAAGAGACTAAATCCAACATCACTTAGGAAGCTATTGAAATAATATGGGCAAGAAGTCTGTTCTAGAGTAGTTGTGGCATGAGTAGCTGAGTATAGATATGAAAGATGTTGAAAAACAAGAATCAACAAGATTTGTCCATTAATTGAATGGGGGTGGAGAGAGAGCTTGAGTGACAGAAAGTAAAGTTTCAAAGATGACTCAAAGTTTGCAAATATAGATGGCTGGAAGATAGAAGTATTCTCAACACAAACTCTAAAGAATAGTGAGAGTTAAAGGGAAATAAAATTAGTCTATTTTGAATTTGACTTTAAGATGCCTATGGAAAATTTAGGTTGAAATGCTAAGCAAGCAGTTGGAAATACAAGAATGGAACTCAGAAGAAACATGAGCACTGGATATGTAGATTTAGGAGTTAATCTGCATAGAGATGGAATCCCTGTGAGTTAACAAAGAGTAGATAAAGGTGAAGAAACCCCAGAACAGAACCTGGGGTTATGCTCATGATTACCTGGCAGGTCATGAAGGATGAACTTATAAGAGGTAGTAAAATGGTCTGATAGATAAGAAGAGAATAATAAAACAATGTCATATGTATACTTATTGTGTATCTAATTTATATTTTAATATATTTAACATATACTGGTCATCCTGCCATCTAGGGGAGGGGGTGGGGGGGTAAGAGGTGAAAAATTGGAACAAGAGGTTTGGCAATTGTTAATGCTGTAAAGTTACCCATGCATATATCCTGTAAATAAAAGTCTATTAAATAAAAAAATAAAAAATAAAATAAAATAAAACAATGTCATAAAAACACAGAGAGAGCATCTGAAAAGAAAAGAGTAATCATTAGTGTCTAATGCTGCAGATAGGTGAAGAATGAAAAAAAAAACTCAATAAAGAGATCATTAGTAACTTTAGAGAGAGCAGTTTTAATTGAGAAATAGGGACAGAAACCAGATTCTGAAAGACTGAGAAATTAGTTAGAGGTGATGAAGTCAGGCAGGCATTTAATAAGTATGTATTAAGAACTTACTCTGTGCCAAGCAGTAAGAATAGACAACTTTTTCTAGAAATTTGGCTGCAAGAGGAAGAAGAGATTCAGAAAGATAGCTTGAAGTCAAGTGATAATTTTTTTAAAGATGGAAAGAGAAGGTACAGACATGTTTGTAGATAATAACAACAAAAAGATCTAGAGATAAGAAGAGTCTGAAAATTAGGAATTCCCAGAAGATATTGGAGGTAATGGGATCAAATATACAAGTAGAGGGGTTGGGAATGCCATCTCTATCTCAGAGACTAGAGAAAATAAAGAGAGAGCACAACTAGATTTCCCAGTGAAGAGAACTGGCTCTGGAGTCAGGAGGAACTGAGTTCAAATCCAACCTCAGACACTTAACACTTACTAGCTGTGTGAGGCTGGGCAGGTCACTTAATCTCAATTGCCTCTCAAAAAAAGAGAGACAGACAGACACAGAGAGACAGAAAAAGAAAGAACAGAAAAGGAAAGAGTTTGGTAGAGAGGAATTTGAAGTATGAAATTGTGGAGAAAAGAAAGTAAATGATGGGAGAGTTTCCATTTTTTCAGAAAAGTCTGAAGAAAGGCCCACTCTTCAAATGGAGTGAGGAGGCAGTGATATAGGTGTTTGACATAGGTGTTTTGAGAAGAAAAAAGGTTTGAACCAGTTGCTGTGTAGAGTGCAAAAGAGGACTGGTCAAAAATAAATAAAAGAACTGATGTGAAGCAATAAAGGCCTAGTTGAAATAACAAAAGTTTAGTGGAACCAATCAGTAGGCATATCTTCCTTCAATAATTAAGCAGACATGCAAAAGGCATAAGGTGAGAATAATTCACAAGTGGAATCTGGAAAAGAATAAGGTGAAAGAGCCAAGTTACTCAAGGCCAGGACACAGTGGAAAATTGAACTATGAAATAAAAACATTTGAAAGGAAGAAAATAAGGCAAAAGATGATGGCCCAGGAAAGCAGAAAGTTCAATGACAAAGTTGTGGTAAGGATGGATGATGGTTGAAGAGGGACCCCAGAAAAGCTGAAGCGACAGGAGGTTATGGTCAAGTAGAGCCATCTCAAAGTTAAAATACCATGAATGTGGAATAATTAGAAATAATGATGATAAGATTAAGGGCAGCTATCTCTGTGTGGCTGAGGTATAATAAGGAGGTAGATGCTAGGAGCTGAGAAACCTGGTAAACTGTAAAATGAGGTTATTTGAGGGACATTAACATGGAAACTGACATGCCCGAATATGAGGATAGGATCAGCAATAAAGAAGATGGTGAAACAGATACTAAGCTCCTTGAAAAAAGCTACAGAATGTTGTGGCATTTAAAAGATAAATGCTGACAATACTATTACACTCTGTCTTGGTCAAACCACACTAAAGCACTGTGTTCAATTCTAGAGACCACAATTTAGAAAGAATATAACTAAGCAAACAACTAACAAGTATTTATTAAACATTTACAATATTCAAGGCACTGTGCTAAGAACTGGGAAATACAGAGAGGCAAAAATACAAGCAGTTCCTGTCTTCAAGGAGCTTACAATTATAATAGAGGAGATAACATGCAAACCAATAGGTACATACAAAATATATAGGCCAAATAAAGGAAATATTCTCTATAGATGGTAAGGCTCTTCAAAAACTCCTTTTCACAGATGATATACTAATTTCATCAAGCCTTAGTATACAAGAAGGTTTTTTCAATAAGTACAATCAAAATAAAATGAACACTGTTCAGATTATAATGTGCCCATTATTAGTCACTTATGTATTACATATGTGTATATGTATGAATAATAAGCTCAGCAAGAACTGAAGGATTTGTAAGCTAAATTACATTTGAGAAAATGCACAGCAAGTTCAATGATCTCAAGAAAATTATTCTTTGCTACCAAAGCCCATTTTTTAACTACCAATATTCTCCCAGGGATGCTATTTGGCTACAAACATGAAATACCACAAGAACCAAAATTACAGATGACCCAAAGGAAAATGGAAATATGGATGCCAGATATAAACAGCTAAAGGATACTGCCAAGAATATTTCTCATGTGAAAAATTATGTAAAAGGCAATATCAATGATATGTAGGACAAAAAAAATTTTAAAAACAAGGTGAACTAGCCTATGTAATAAGAGCAAGGGATAATAAATAGCCTAAATGCAATCCCAGCATCTACAAAATATATAATCAAATGGGCCTCTAACAACTTGGGTGGGTACTCTATAAGGAATTTATACAATGGCATAAATATGATATGTTGCCTTAACTGTACTTCTACAAAAATTCTAAGGGTTCTTTCAACTGTACTTCTACAAAAATTCTAAGGGTGAAAAGAACCCATCACAATCCTTTGCACATAACAGGCACTTAACAAATACTAGCTGAATTTAATTCTTAAAACCATATAGGGTGAAAAAGCATAGACGTTAGCATTCAAAATACACTCTTTCAGGGGGTAAAGGCAACAGGATTTTGTAAAAACAAAAACAAAATCAACAACAACAACAAACAACACACCTCACATTTATAGAAACATGAATGTTTTTTAAGATACTTTCCACATAATAATCATGAAGTAGGTAGTTTAAATAATATACTATTCCCATTTTACAGATATAGGTACTATCACTCAAAGAAATGAAGTAATTCCCCCATTCATCTCCAGTTTCCTAACTCTGAGAGTCCTACATTCTTATCCATGTGGATAAGCTGCCTTTCAAAAAGATTTTGCTTAAATACCCAGCACCTTTTAAGTTAATGGAGTAACCAGTACAATATCCTAATTTAAAATTAGCAAGTTTGATTCTTTCCTTTCAAACATTTGTCAATTACAGGTTGGGTGGGAAGGCCACTAAACAAGGTAAAAGTCCTTCTAATTGTACCAGTCAGCTCTGTCCACTAGACATACACAGGCATAGAAGAGACTGCCATTGTGATTGCCAAAAAAACAAAGAACAAAACCCTTAATTCAGACATCAGGCTATACTTAGTCACCCTATGACATAATTTATGCAGAAAATGTTTATTTCTATGATGCTACTTCATTATCCCGCCTTTATTTTCAGCCACACTTTATATAGACAGTGAAATAATTAATAGATACTGCTGGCCATAGAAGGAGGAATACCTGAGTTTAAAGCCAAGCTCTAATATATTACCAACTGTGTGACCATGGGCAAGACAATTAATCTTTCTGAGCCTTACTTTTCCCATCTGGAAAATGGGGATAATAATATTTCCAATACCTCTAAGGTTCAAGTCAGATAATATATAAAAAGTTACTTGCAAACTTAATGTTACATAAATATTAGTAGTACTGTCTCGGCACAAAGAAGGCACTTGATAAATGTTTATATTGCTACAAAAATATATTAATAATAGTCAAAATCAAATACTCTTAAAATAATTAATCCCTAAAATATGGACCTGGATCATTAGTCATCAGGTATTAAAAGTGTGAAATTGTGTAAAGAAACTAGGCCAACATTTTTTATAAACCATAAAAATTAAGCTTTCAATCAAATTGCTTGTGGCCCAAAAAATATTCTAAGACACTGTATAGTACAATGAATAGCATTCTGATCAGCCTAAGCAGCAGCGTGGTACAGGAAAAGGACCCTGAACTCTGAGTTAAAAGACTTATGGTTAGAACACCTTAGTCCTGACTCTGTTCCCTACTTATTATACAAATCCCAAAATTTAAATTGAAAAAACACTAACTCATTTTAAGACAACTTCACTTCTGGATAGCTGTTGGACATCTTTCCCAACACTGAAGTTAAATGTGTTTCTTTGCAACTTCCAACCATACTCCTAGACTTTGGGGTAAACAATACAAGTCTTTCATATTATAACCCTTTGAATACTTGAAAACAATTTTGTTTCCCCAAAGGATATAGGCAATCATCTGTAGGTCCTTCTACCAATCATCAAAATGGCATGAGCCATCCTAGTTTTCCTCCCCTAGATAGTCTCCAGCTTATACATGTTCTTTGCATGTAAACTATGCATGTAAACACAAAGAATTAACACGTTATTCCAGAAGTAATGGAGGGCAGTAGAATAATTATCTCCTAATTCTTATAATTCTCTTGTTTTGTAGCTGTTGTGTCACTGTTAACTCATACTGAAATTGCAGTTTATTAAAATTCCAGATCTCTTTTCAGGAAAATTGCTATTTTTTAATTTTTTTTTAATGTCTTCCCCACCCCCCACTTAATTTTAGTTTTTACCTCTCTATCATTATTAAATTTCATCTTACTGGATTTGGCCCAACATTTTGGCTATTGAGATATTTTTGCAGTCTGTCGTCAACTTTGTTAACTATCCCTTCAAGCTTTGCATTATCAGCAATCACTTATTCAATAGAATTATCAAATATGGTACCTGTGAAAATACTTTGTAAACTTCAAACTGTTATACAAATATTAATTAATAAGCATTTATAAATGCCTACTTCGCATCAGACTTTGTAGAAGTCAAGATATGGAAAAATTAGAAAAAATTGGAGCCAAGAGATCCCTAATTCAACCTCTTCATTTTTATAGAAGCTATGATTCAGGCCCAGAGAACAAGCTAGTTAGTGGCGAATACAGGGCTAGAATTCAAAGTCCAATACTCTTTCCACTACACCATAACTACACTACTTAAATTAGATAACTGATCCAATGTCTAAAGAGAACACAAGTGTTGAAAGAGATCAAATATCCTCACGATATAAAATTTTCCCAAAAAATTAAAATAAGCTCTGGTGTCCTGGGCCAACTAAAGTATCCTTTGTTCTTTATCAGGACTGTTACTTCAATATCAAATCCACCTCCAAGAGGCCATTATAGACCCTAAGAGTTATGTTAACATCCATTAATTATATGTAAACCACATAATACTTTTAAGTGAATGCTAGGGAATACTACAACTCTAAAAAGGTTATGAATCAAGAAGGATATATATATAGATATAGATATATCAGCTCAGTATAAATAACTTCCTAACAATTAAAGCTGCTCAAAAATTGAATTGGTTGCTTCTAGGATAAACAATTGCTGGGAATTCTTGTTAGAGGATTTATATTTCACAGAGTGATTAGATAAGATTATATCTAAATTCTCTTCCAATCTACAAGTCTATAATTTATTTTCTTTCTGTAGTATTCCCTTCTTTTATCCAGTTACATCATATAAATCAAAAGAGGTTTATTGACCTTTACTATTTGTAATTCGCTATAGTGGGATTACAAAATGGTTTAAACATAATCCTTGTCCTCAAAAAGCTATCTGGGAGAGAAGAAAGGAGAAAAAAGTACTGGGAGGATTTGATGAAAAGAGAAAAGTGTAACTAAGCCAAATAAGCTTGAACAACTAACATCAAATATCTAGCAAAACTTTTTACCTTAAAAAAAGATAAAATTTGCTTAAGCACAAGAAAAAAATCAACAAGAATAACTTAGAAATTATTTGTTACATAAAGCACACAAACTCTTGATATACAAAAATACTTTTATTCAATTTTTTACATGTGTGCATTCAAATTTCAATTTTATGAAGTAAAATAGAAAAACCTAATTCTGTGCCCATCTCGTTGGGCACTATTTACAAACCTGGAGGGTGTTGGTATTCACATCATGCAAAAGGAAAAACAAATATGTGTCCCAGCATTATTCCATTTTCCATGTCCGTATGCAGAAATCAGTTCTTATTGCCAAATCGATGTACAAAGTCAGGTAGTGTGTATATAGCTCCCCATCCAACCTCAGGATTCATACTGATAAAATCATTCAGGTTCATTTTTGAAGCTAAGAGAATGCACAAAAAGAAGTGTATAGTGAGAAAAATAATTTTCATTTAATCACAACATAATTCAAAGAGCTAGAAGTACATCTATTTAAAAAAAATAAATAAACTGGAATTTTAGAATTGAGAAGTCCCTTGGAGAGCTAAAGTCTCTATTTTCCTACAGAAACAGAAGTAGAGATGTGAATAACACAGAAAGAACTAGAATCCAAACCACGTAAGTCATAGTCCAGTGCTTTTTCCAAAAGAGTACTTTATTCATGTGCATGAATATATATATATAATATTTAGAAATATTATAAATATATTACAAAGACATACTATTACACAATGGGCAACTCTACATTATAATCCTTATAACCAATGGGGAAACAAAATATATTTTTCCTACTTGGCCCATTTTTCATGCTTTGAATTGGGATCACTAAATTTTTTTTGTTTCTATTACTTTTATTTTTTTCTGGCTACACATACACCAATTTTTTAAAATACACATTTTTTTATGAATTATGTTGGAAAAGAAAAATCAGAACAAAAGGGAAAAACCACAAGAGGAAACTAAAAAAGAAAAAGAAAAAAAAACTGAACACAGCATATATTGATTTACATTCAGTTTCCATAGTTCTCTTTCTAGATGCAGGTGGCATTTTCTTTTTTCTTTTTTTTTTCTTTTTTAATAATAGCTTTTTATTTTCAAAATACATACAAAGATAAATTTTCGACATTCCCCTTGCAAAACCTTGTATTCCAAATTTTTCTCCTTCCCTTTCCCTCATTCCCTTCCCCTAGACAGCAAGTAATCCAACATAGGTTAAACATGTGCAATTGTTCTAAACATATTTCCACATTTTTCATGATGCATAAAAAAAAAATTCAGATCAAAAAGGGAAAAAAATGAGAAAGAAAAAGAAAAAGAAGCAAACAACAAAAAAGGTGAAAATACTAAGTTGTGATCTACATTCAGTCCCTATAGTCCTCTTTCTGGATGCAGATAGCTCTCTTCATCACAAGTCTATTGGAATAGACCTGAATTACCTTATTGTTGAAAAGAGCCACGTCCATCATAGATGATCATCACATTATCTTCTTGTTGCTATATACAATGTCCTCTTAGCTCTACTCACTTAATTTAGCATCAGTTCATGTAAGTTTCCCCAGACTTCCTGAAACATCTTTAGCTGTTCATTTCTTATAGAACAAGAATATTTCATTACATTAATGTACTATAACTTATTTATCCATTTCCCAACTGACAGGCATCCACTCAGTTTCCAGTTCCTTATCATAATAAAAAGGGCCACTACAAACATTTTTGCACATATGGTCCTTTTTTTATGATCTCTTGGGATACTTTTGGATCAAAGAATAAGTACAATTTGACAGTTCTTTATCCATTTTAGTAATGAGTCAAAAAAACACTGTAAAAATCTTTAGTAAATTAAAAAAATCTGAAAACTATATTTCAATACCATTTCAATATAGCTATTTTGCTTTGTAAGTCTAGTTTTGCACATTTAAAAACATTACAGAAAGGGATCCAGAGCCTTCACCAGACTCACATGATAAAAAAATGTCAAAAATTACTGTATTGTAGTAAAAGCAGTATTTTAAGGATGATCAACTATGAAAGACTTCTATACTTTTCCTCCAATATGATACTCCACTGCTTTTTTTTAGTTTATTTCTTTTTAATACACATTGTTTTATGAATTATGTTGGGAGAGAAAAATCAGAGCAAATGGAAAAAACCACAGGAGAGATTTAAAAACAAACAAACAAAAACAAAACCAAAAAAAAAAAAAAAAACCAGAAAAAAAAGAAGTGTACATAGCATGTGTTGATTTACATTCAGTCTCTTTAGTTCTTTCTTTGGCTGCAAATGGCATTTTCTGTCCAAAGTCTATTGGGATTCCTTTGAATCACTGAAATACTGAGAAGAATCAAGCTTTCATAGTTGAATCATCGCACATTCTTGCTATTATTGTATATAATGTATTCCTGGTTCTACTTGTTTTGCTCAGCTTCAGTTCATGTAAATCTTTCCAGGTCTTTCTAATAATAAGCTTGTTCATCATTTTTTATGGAACAATAATATTCTATTATCTTCATGTACCACAACTTGGTCCGCCATTCCCCAATTGATGGGCATTAATGGAGTGCATTTTCATTGGCTCTCCCCATGTCCGGCATTGTTTCTATTTGTTTCCTGATTTACTTCAAGTATCGGCTAAAATTCAAGTATCCTCAGTTCCTATGTATCATCAGTGTTGAAGTATGAATATTTCATGAAGGTAGTATTTAAATTGGTTGTTGCTGTTTTTTTGTCCTTTCATTCTCAAAGAAGACCATGATATCACAGAGGTAATGCCATGATAAGCAAGTGAATTGGATTTAAGTGAGGGAGGTCTGTGCAAGGTCACCTGCCTCACTTTCCCCTCTAGAGCCATCTAAGTTCAGTGACAAGATATAGATCAAGATAACTGGAGATGGCCCTGGATGCAGTGGGAGACTTTGGCCTTCTTAAGCTAAGGTCTTCAATAAGTCTCAATTTGACAATTCAGTGACTAAGGCTAGGTACCAATGGAGGCAAAGAATCTCCTTTCACCTAGCCTAAAAAAAAAAAAAAAAAAAAAAACTAAATAAATAAATATATAAATCTGGGAGAGGAAACCTCTAAGAGTTTCTGACCAAATTAGAAGTGATTGTTATTTACTATCATAGTCAATCAGGACCTAGGGCCGGTTGGTGGTCAATAAGAATCAGATTGGTTTTAGTTTAAACCCTGGTCCTTAAGAAAGAAATCTAGCCAGTAAACCCCAAAATATCTTGGGAGGGTTCAGAACTGCAAAAGAGGGGGCAAAAAGCTTTTAAGAGCATGATAAGGGTATAATACTCTATGTAGACAGAGGGAGGAAAAAAGGAAAGAAATGGGGAAGGAGGGAGGGAAAGAATAGAAAAAGAAGAACTGGAGAACTTTCCAGATAGAGATGACATCATGTGTGGAGGCACAGAGATACAACAACACAAAGTACATTCAGGAAATGGTGAAAATCAGTTTGGATATAGATGATCATTTTAGAATTATTAGAAATATAAAAGAACGATAAGAATAGCTAGCTTTTTTATATCATCTATTGTGTGGCAGGCACTATGTTAAGAGCTATACAAATATTTTCTCATTTGATCCTCACAACAACCCTGTAATATAGGTGCTATCATTAGTCCCAATTTACAGTTGAGAAAACTGAAGCACAGGTTAAGTGACTTGTTTTGGGCTATACAGCTACTTACATATATGAGGTCAGATTTGAACATTTTTACTAACTACAGATCCAACATTCTACCCAAAAGAGCTACCGACCCTACTGGAAAAAAGTAGTGTGATACTACAGAAAATAGCAAATTTAGAATCAAAGGATCCAATTTTAAATTCCTGGGTCTGCTATTTATTACCTGTGATTCTGGGCAAGTCACTAAACCGCTTTACCCCAATTTCCTCAACTATAACATGAGGCATTCAACCAGATTACCTCTGAAATCCCCTCCAACTCCAAATTTATTTTGTGTAATAGGCAATGCAAGTATTATCCCTATCTTGCAATACAAGTCTAGAGGCTCAGGAACACTATGACAAATTCCTTTTTTAAAACTACTTCATATCTAACAAAGAATAATTAATGACATGAAACCCTTGCACATGTCTATTTTCACTTTCTCTTAAAATAAATGCAGCCTTTTTAAAATTAGTAAGGCCTATACCTATTATTAGAAAGCTTCTCATTAAAATTAAATTGTTACAAAGGTAGCCATTACATCTCAAAATCAGCTCTCTGTCTTATCTCTCCAAATAACTAACCACACTATATACCTTTGAAAGTCACATATCAAACAATTTTAGAAAGAGATACATTTTGGTTATTAAAAATTTCAAAGATGACAAATTTTCTTATTTGCAAACTCAAAATACATTAAAAGCAAAGAATACAGGTCAATGTTAATATCTCAGAGGTGCTCTATAGCTCTTAAAAAATCAGAATGAACTTTTTAATATTGAAAATGTTTTTTCATTCTTACCCTTAGCAGTGTTAATGATGTCATTAAATCTATATCATGACTGAGCATCCCACGTTCCCTGAACCTTGATAAAAATAATAACTTCCTGGAATTTATGACCAAAGAAGAACTAGAGATCATTATTGATTACAAAATAGAAAATTTTGATTATATCAAATTGAAAAGTTTTTGTACAAACAAAACTAATGCAGACAAAATTAGAAGGGAAACAATAAACTGGGAAAACATTTTTACAGTCAAAGGTTCTGATAAAGGCCTCATTTCCAAAATATATAGAGAATTGACTCTAATTTATAAGAAATCAAGCCATTCTCCAATTGATAAATGGTCAAAGGATATGAACAGACAATTCTCAGATGAAGAGATTGAAACTATTTCTAGCCATATGAAAATATGCTCCAAGTCACTATTAATCAGAGAAATGCAAATTAAGACAACTCTGAGATACACACCTGTTAGATTGGCTAGAATGACAGGGAAAGGTAATATGGAATGTTGGAGGGGATGTGAGAAAACAGGGACACTAATACATTGTAGGTGGAATTGTGAATACATCCAGCCATTCTGGAGAGCAATTTGGAATTATGCTCAAAAAGTTATCAAACTATGCATACCCTTTGATCCAGCAGTGTTTCTACTGGGCTTATATCCCAAAGAGAAATTAAAGAAGGGAAAGGGACCTGTATGTGCCAAAATGTTTGTGGCAGCCCTGTTTATAGTGGCTAGAAACTGGAAAATGAGTGGATGCCCATCAATTGGAGAATGGTTGAGTAAACTGTGGTATATGAATGTTATGGAATATTATTTTTTTGTAAGAAATGACCAGCAGGATGAATACAGAGAGGCTTGGAGAGACTTACATGAACTGATGCTGAGTGAAATGAGCAGAACCAGGAGATCATTATATACCTCAACAACGATACTGTATGAGGATGTATTGTGATGGAAGTGGATTTCTTCAGCAAAGAGAAGATCTAACTCAGTTTCAATTGATCAATGATGGACAGAAGCAGCTACACCCAAAGAAAGAACACTGGGAAATGAATGTAAACTGTTTGCATTTTTGTTTTTCTTCCCAGGTTATTTTTTACCTTCTGAATCCAATTCTTCCTGTACAACAAGAGAACTGTTTGGTTCTGCACACATATATTGTATCTAGGCTATACCGTGACATATTCAACATGTATAGGACTGCTTGCCATCTTGGGGAGGGGGTGAAGGGAAGGAGAAGAAAAGTTGGAACAGAAGTGAGTGCAAGGGATAATGTTGTAAAAAAAATTACCCAGGCATGGGTTCTGTCAATAAAAAGTTATAATTAAAAAAATAATAATAATAATAACTTCCTAATACCTTTTTTAAAAAAGATTCAGTGGTTAAAAAGATGTGAGCCAACACTTCACAGCTTAGTCAGCAGGTGGTGCAGGAACAACATGACACATAAAGCCTCTCTCCCTATGGCTAGAACAAGTCTACATTCTAGGTAGACAATTCACCCACAAATTATTTTTTACATAGTACTAAAATTAATACTTCAGGCCATATAAAAGAAGCCAATTGTCATATATACTTCTTTTTATTTTAAACAGGTCCACATTAACTTTTAAAATTGTTCCAGAAGTTTCTGAAATTACTGTGACATCCATTTCACAGCAAACCACTATTTTTTTTAGCTGTAACACTACACAACTAAAAATAATAGCTCACATTTATACCATACTTTGGTTTACAAAGCACTAACAAAAATCCAGTGAAAAAAGAAAGATACTATTAATGTTATATTATGATGAGAAAAATAAGATTCAAAGAGGCTGTGTTGCTATTTAACAACAGAAACATTTTACAGATCCATTCTTTCCCCAGAAGGGATAAAAAAACTTTTTTCTTCTTCTCACCCTGTCATTTGCCTGTGATCCAGGTATCATCCTCATCTCCCTCCCTCCACAACCCTACTCTCTAACCAAGTCCACCCTCTCTAAAAGATTAGTTTTTGTTTTATCTTACCTGAAACTGCCCTCCATGCTATTCTCAGTCAGATACTTGCTATTCAGTCTATATCACAGCTATTAACCTTATCTCCCTGCCACCACAAGCTTGAACTCTGTCTCTGGGTCCCCTAGGGTTGAAAAAAATCTTTCCACTTCTTCACCAAGACTTGGTACCTGATATATAGGTAGAGAGGGAGAAGAGTCAAAAGTCATACTGAGGTTTCAAATCTCAGTTACTGGCTTTCAACAAATAAACTGGCAGAAGGAGTAGCTTGAGGAAGGTAAGATGATACAATATAGAAATCCCTTATACTATGCTTTTTATTATATTTAATTTATATGATGATTAATTTTAATCACTTGATGCTGATTTTTGGAAAGTTCATTTACTTGGTGGCAATCAAATAAATATTTTAGTTACCTCCAATCATCATGAACCTTTCTTTCTTCTTCTATAATCTCCTTTGCTCACGAGACTAATTCTTCACTCCACTATTTTCCAATATTGGATGGACAGGCAAAATAATGATCAATAAAATAAATTGTGAAAAGTAGATTAATCACTTAATCTCTCTATGCTCATTTCCTACCTAATAAATATACCAAAAATACTAATACTTGCCACTTCTTACTTCACAAAATTTTTATAAAATCAATAATCTTATAGATTATTGATAATCTTTAGAAAGGGAAAAAGATGTTCTGTAAAGTAAATTGAAATAACTGATATTAATGCCATACAAATACAAAGTAGTCTACCTCCAGTTTGAATGCACGGGTAGGGAGGAGGTGGTTCTCTCCAATTTCCGCTGGAATCTTTCATATGAGATCGGTCAGATGCAAAATTCTTCAAATATAAGTCTGCTCGAATCACTCTAAATTTTCTAAAATTAAATCAAGCACTTGTATCAGAAACATTTCTCTAACAGGATGTACATATGATGTGTAAGTAAAGTATAGCATGCATTTCAAAAGGTGACATGTGGGACAATTTTCATTGATGAAAGAGCTAGCTCTGCTGCCTCCCATCCCTTTGGGGATGATGAAAGTGAGGTTATATCAAGGAATATCCCTAGTCAGAACAAGAACCTAGCCATTGGTACATAATTCTTCAAGTTAAGGCCAAATGCCAGTTCCACAATGATGTAGGGGTAAGTACATCATTGGCAACAGTTGTGCATGTGATAAGTAAAATGAGTTATTGTGCTTCTACTTTAAAAAGTAAAAAAAAAAAAAAAAATCACTATTTACTTGCTTACCTTCTAAATTGTGGGTGAATATCATCATCAGACTTAAAGGCTTCTTCTACATAAGTGTCAAAAGGGCATGGAAAAGGCAGCACAGTATCAAGATCATAAATGAAACTCTGTCCTCCACTTGAAACATGAAGCAAAACAACATGGTAATCCTAGAAGTAAAAGCTTAAGTTAACTAAGTCATTTTATAATTATGATAATAGCTCACATTTATACTTCCCCTTATAGTTTATAAAACCCATTCCTCAACTTTGAGCTGGGCAATACAATATTATCTCCAAAATAAAACACTTAAGCTCAGAGAATTTAAATTAAACCATCCATCCAAGACTACTCAGATAATAAATGGTAGAGCCTGAATTTGGATCCAAGTCTCTGGACTTGATATCTAATACTCATTCTATTATATCACTACTAGAGATCTATTGAACAAAGAAAATGAGGACTTGGGAGGTTGATTTTTGTTTTTTTGTGGGAGGGTTTAGAATATAGTCATTAAAAAATAAAGAGATGAATTAAGAATAAACATTTATGTTTATTACATTTACATTTTAATTTATTATTGAGATGAAGAAAAATCAACCATAATGTGGTAATCTTATAGATAATCTATGGTATATAATAATGATGAATTATTTGGGGGGAGTGTTTTAAGTTATCACATGCTGTGGATTGAAAGAAACCAAGTGAAAAATGATGTTGTTATTCAAAAGGACTTTGGATGTTTCCCTTTTTATAATCAACACAGATGCAACATTTATAAAAGTGAAAACAAAATATTTTACAAATTCAACTAATTTTTACACATAAATTGTACAGCTGCTCATCTTTCTATTAATTTTCTTTCCTTTTTTTTTTTTTTTCCTAATGACCTGTTTAAGAAGCCAGGTATTGTTAAGGGCAGAGGGAAGTATAGATATATAACTTTTATCACGAAATCATTATCACAGCTAAGCACTCTGGAGTATGAATGTCACTAATTAACAGATTCTTTTACCTCTGTAGTAGGAGACAATATAAAACTAGGTTTACAAATTATTTTCCTTCCTATAACCCTGTGCAGTAGTAAATACAAGAATGGTTCATATAGCGATACCAGTTAAAACTGTCGAAACAGCTATATCCAAAAACAAGTCTGCTTCTTGTGTCGAAGTAGTTAATGACTTTATCATAAGTCATCTAGAAACATATTTATCATTAACTGATCAGACCTCCTGAGTTTTTCAAAGTTTTATTTCTTTATAATACTGCTATGGTTATAAAAAAAATTGTTCTTCTGACAATGCTCACTTCATAATATATTACTTCATACTTTGTACCATTCCCTGAAATAACTGTCATTTCTTACAGTGCAATAATATTTCATTACATTCATATAACAATTGATTCAACCATTCCAAACTTGTCTTAAAAAAGCCACTTAAGGTACCTTTGATTCTAGGTATTTGATTTTATTTGTTTCTCTTCCCCTTTTAGTCTCCTTTTCTGGACCAAGAAATGTTTTCCTTGTGACTATTCCTTTCTCAATATTATTCTATTTAATGCCTTTACTCTCCTGCCCCCACCTTCTAATTCTGCTAATTTCCCTGTTGAGTTTGGTCTATTTCTATACTGAACTGGGTGTGTATATGTGTTCCACCTTTCTTTGTTCATTTCAGAGAAGAGTAAGATTCATCTGATGCCCCAAACTCCTTTTTCCATGTTCATATAGCTCAATTATGAGAAGTACTATGCTCTTTTCTCCTATCTATACTAGTACATTCCACTTACCCTTTCTTGTCTTTCTTCTCTTCTAACCTAAAAAACAGAACCAGTATGCCAACTGTTTTACTTTTCTTTTAAATTCTTTCAATACTCTTTGAAGATATTAATTTATTTCTTCTCTCTCTACATCAGAATGTTAGTACTACATACAGCTTCTTCTACGTGCTCAAATAAATTTACCTTTCTTGGTTTCTCTGAATGTTTGTCTTTCAACTCAACTCTGGCCTTTTTTTTTTTTTTCTTGAAAGTCATGTATCCCATTAAAGATCCATTTTTTTCCTCCATGTAGAATTACGTTGAGTTTGCAGAGTAAGTTATTCTTGTGTGCAATCCTATATCTTTTGCCTTTTAGAACATAATATTCTACTATCTCCTCTCATTTACAGAAGTAGCAACTAAATCTTATATCAGCCTGTTTGTAGTTCTTTTGTACTTGAACTGCTTCTTCCTGGATGCATGTAGTAGCCGTGATATTCCTGGGAAGAAGGATGTTAGCAGATGGCAGCTCAAGTAAGGTTTCATGTACAAAAATGGTATCTGAACCGTCTTAAAGGAAGAGAGCCTCTGAAGCAGAGGTAAAGAAAACTTAATTCCAAACGTGAAATATCCAATAAAAAGGCACAGGGTGTAGTTTTGCTAGTTGCTATAGTGCAAGAAAAGTGATGTACATTGAGCCTGGAAAGAGAGATTAAGACCAGGTCATAGATGGCTTTAAATGTTAACAGCATTTATATTTTTATCCCAGAAGCAATGTAGTAGATGGAGTAGAAGCTCCTATGGTCAAATTCTACATTTAAGATAGCAATGTGTATGATGGGTGAAAGTATGAGAGATCTGAGGCTGAGAAACCAATTAGGAGGCCACAGAAATAATCTACATATGACATTATGATGGCCTGTACTAGATAAATAGTTATGAGAGTAGAGAGATATGGACATGTTACAGAAGAAGATACAATAAGTTTTGTAACAGATTGGATATATGGGGAAAGAGAAAGTAAGAAGAAAATTACTTCTTTCCTCATTCTCATATCACATCACTCAGATATAGTATCCCATAAGAGAAATGATTGTTTCTTTCACATATTAATAACTAATTATTGAATTAGGACCAAGGTTTTTGCCCTTTTCTACTTCCTCATTCAGAAATCAACCAGTGTGGGAAATCTTGGGCAAAGACTTATCCACTCAGATAAGCTAAGCCATAATCAAACATAGTAAGAAATTCTAAATTTAGATAACTGGTGGATTGCTGCTCACTGTGTTTACTGAGACATGTCTTGGAAAAATGTGGATTCTCCTTTTTGTCAGAAAGGTAATATGAAAATTGACAAATCTCTTTGACCAAAATTTGAGTGTTCCATGTCACATACCCCAAGATCCTCACTGGAATAAGTTTCACCTCTCATTATAATATTAATACTCTCATTAATTGTTAATGAATCAGAGTTGGTTTCCACCCTCAGGAACACCCACTCTTCCAAGGAAATATAAAATATTGAGTCTACCACCATCATTCACCTTTTATCTAAGAGACACAGCTAAATGACCATTCCTTTTATTATATGTTAGCATTATTAATAAAATGATTAATTATCCAGAAACTGTCTTTCTCAAAACATTTTAAACTTCAGATCCAATAACTCCTCCTTCACCCCATCTCATGTGAAGAAATGGCCCTACTCCTTGACATGGCTTACCCTTCTTTATGCACAAGCTATGTCATTCCATGTCATCCGTTCCAGAAGATTTTTTACTTTGTTATCCCCACTCACATCTTCAGTCTCTTACTACCTATGGCTGCTTCCCTGCTACCTACAAACACTTCTATGACTTCTTCATCCTGAAATCCGTTAACCTCCTCTAGCTATCAACCTATATCTCTTCTTTCTTCATGGTCAAACTCCTTGAGAAAATCATCTACAATTAGTTCCTCCACTTCCTTTCTGAGTTGCATGGTAATAAATTTTTCAGCCACAAATTACAAAGGCTACCTTGAGACCTTGAAATTTGTGTCAATTTCATTTATTAAGTGCCTAAGTGAAAGGCCCTATGCTTGGCATTTGGAATATAAGTACAAGAAAGCTTTCAAGAAGATTAATTCCAATAATGCATATTATTAGTTCTAATAATAGCAACCACACTAACATAATCATGAATTCTTTATGTCATGAAGCCTTACCTTTATCATCAACATCATTTCTTTTTTTCTTTTTTCTTTCTTTTTTTTTTTTTTTTTTTTTTTTTTTTGCTGAGGAAATTGAGGTTAAGTGACTTGCCCAGGGTCACACAGCTAGGAGGTAATAAGTGTCTGAGAGCACATTTGAACTCAGGTCCTCCTGACTTCAGGCTAATGCTCTATCCACTGTACCACCTACCTGTCCCAAAATCATTTCTTTTTTATAAATAAATTAAATACCATCCAGAAATCATTTATAGATTGCCTTACCCAAATGATAGGTCCATCTCCAGGTCTGGCCTGCTGCTTCCAAATTGGGATCTACAAAATACAGGTTATTTCAGTTCAGCTGAATTTTCATTTAATCTTTCATATATATATATATAAAAGCTGATATATAATTAATTAGATATGAAGTAGCAGATGCTTTTGCCCCAGAAAACAAAACTAGAAGTAATGAATGGAAGTTTCAGGGAGATAGAATTTAGGTTTGATTTAAGGAAAACTTTCCTAACAATTAGAATTGTACAAAAGTAAAATAGGCTCCCTTAATAAGTACTGGATTCCTTTTTAATAGAAATCTTCAAGAAAAAGCTAAATGACCACTTGTTAACTATGTTATAAAGGAAATTCTTATTTAGGTAAGAGTTTAACCAAAAGGTCTCTGAGTTTTAGTCCAAGTCTGAAATCCTGTGATTCTGTAACATGGTTTTCTTTAAAGCTTGTTTTACTTCCAATGTCTCTAAAAATACATAATTATCAGTAGTTACTTGAATTTTAAGAACCCTAATTAACTCTTAAATAATAACAGGAGTTGGCTATACACAGCATTATAGAATTTAAAGTCTTTCCTCATAATAATCTTGTGAGGTAGATAGCAAAAATATCAATTTCCCTTTTACAAATGAAATCCAATCCTTAACAATGTACTTAATAATGTTCATCCAAATGTCTATTTTAAAATGTTTGTCTATTTTATAATATACAACTTAAAACAATAATTACAATAAAATAATCAATGATATTTGTATATCATATTAATTTTTGCAAAGTGCTTTATATATTATCTAATTCAATCCTAACAACAAGTCTGGGAGGCTATGTTATCCCTATTTTATAGATGAAAAAAACTGAGGCTAAGAGATATTAAGTGACTTGCTCAGGGTCATATAGCTAGTAAGCATTAGAAACAGTATATTAAATTGGATTTTCCAGACTTGAAGTTCAGAACTCCACCTCTATACCACTTAGCCCCTCACATATAATAAAGTCTTTTACTGTAAAATACTATTCTAAAGCTTGCATACCTTCCCTGCTACTAGTTTGCAACTTACCATCCTTCTCTCATTAGATATGAAGATGGCATAACATTCTTCTAGAGGATATTGGTCATGGTTTTTTATGTATTCACAAAGCTTCCAGATATTTTCTTCACTGAAATAAAAGCATTTAGTTTTTAACATTTTTATTTGATAAAATTTAAAGAAAATGTTATTTCTTCCTATTAAACAGAAGAATAAAATGATCATATTATCATTTAGCTATAAATTTAAACCCAAAAGACCACTAACCATTCTGTGATCTCTTCATCACTGATTATGTCCTAATGGCTATAGTTTTTAACTGCTACTGACACTGAGCTTTACTCACGTTTCCACTATCTTATGAATTACCTAAAATTGTGAGCTCAAATACAGTCAGTCACACCAACTTTTGACATATACCAAATAGGTTAATCTGTTTCTGTAGCTTCTAGGCAGCTACTTGACTGAAAATAACATTTAAAAATGAGTAACATGAATGGCACCAGAAATTCTAATCAATGCATATAAAATAGTCTTTCAATTTCTCAAGTCATGATAGTAGCTGCCTAGTCCTATTACTTTCCCATGACTAAGCAAAACACAGAAGCACAACCAGTCTTGAATTTATCTCCCCAAATCATTCCCATAATACCTTTACTGAAAAGATGGAAAAAAGACAAAAAATATTAAATTCCTCCTAAGTTCACACCCCAAAGTTTTAAGGTCCTAGGAAATTAAATCAGTATAAATTAGAACTAGAAAAGTACTGTTAGAACTGGAAAGATTCCTAAGAAATAATTCAATCTAAAGCCTTCATTTTATGGGTGAAAATACTAAAAGCCAGGGAGAAAATCGGATGTATGTAGCCCTGGTCCCTAAGGTAGTGCCAGAACTTATATTTTTTCTCCAATTTTCCCATATAAGCAACTAAAAAAGTCTGCTAACATTTGCACATTGCTGTTTTAAGGTTTATTTAAAAAAAAAAAAACAAACTCTTAGATACATTATCTTATTTGGTCCTCACAAATCCACATTATCCCCATTTTTCAGATAAGGTAACTAATAATCTGAAACTGATATAGCTGTGTATAAGTGTCAAGAGTAAGATTTAAATCCAGGTCTTTCCTTATTTTAAGTTCCAGATTCTCAAAGCCTGAACTCTGAAATTCTGAGAAATAACAAACCCTATCACTTACTAGTAAAGCAAAGAGTGATAATGTGGCATAGTAGACAGAGTTTTACACTTAAAAGCAAAGAAACTTCAATTTAAATGCCACTTTTGATAACTACCAGTAGACTATGAGCAAATCATTCAGCTTAGCTAAACCTGTTTTCTCTTCTGCAAAATGGGAATATTACCTGTGGGACCTTACAAAGTTGGGAGCCTGAAGTGACTTAACAAGTAAATGCACTGTTCAAAACTTAAAGTTTGCTGTAAATGTAGTACTATTTTTTATTATTATTAAAAACATATTTATACCTCTGCCTACAGACATCTAATTTTAACTATTTTAATCTAATGTTTTGCCAACAGTGACTTGGGGCAAATGTTTAAATAAAAAGCACTAGAATATGCATTTTCATCCGTTTCCTGGTTTTAAATGGAAAAACATAAAGGAAATCATGATTATATAACAGAATCTTAGAGCTGAACGGGGCATGAGGAAATTCAATTCAACAAACATTTATTTATTCAGCACCTATCCGCATAAGGCCCTGAACTTGGGATATAACAAAAAAATGTAGCCCAAATATCTGGTCCAAACCATCTTTATTACAGAGATTATGAAATACTCAAAAAACACAAGACTGTTTTTAAGAATAAGAGCACCTGGTTTAAAGGCTCTGCTTCCCCACTTAAAGACAGAATGATATACCATAACCCTTCCCTCACAGGGTGTTGAGGAAAAGGTGAAATAATATATGCCCAAGTGTTCTGTACTCTCAGACATTTCAGAAATCTATCACTGCAAATTAAAATAGTTCACATTTCTACAGCATTTTAAAATTTAGAAAATGTTTCTCCCAATGGCTTTCAGAAATGCAGTAACTGAAGGAGATGATTTGCCTAAACCAGTAAGACCGGTTACCTGGGCTGGAATCTTTCTCTTCCTGAATGGCATTTAGGGCTCCACTTATTAGACCATGGGGTCTCCTTAGTCTTAATTACCAGGATCGCCCAGTTTTTCACACCCCCAACTAAAAAAGGGACACTTCCACTGTTTTAGTCTTCCCCAACCGCCCCCTCGCCCTCACCAAAAAGAGGAACAATCTGCTTATTATTTTTGTGACAAGGGATTGTCAAACAACAAACTCCTTCCCAGCTCGCCTCCCTCAACCCGGAAAGGAGTTGTTGTCCTCTCCAGCATTGGGGCTCTGGAGTCAGGCGGCCCGGATTCAAATCCTGATTCTGTCATTTATTACCATTTTCACCCATACAATGAAGGATTTAGATTGAATTATTTTTTAGGAATTTTTACAGTTCTAACAACACTTTTCTAGTTCTCATTTATGCTGATTTAATTTCCTAGGACTTTAAGGGATTGAGTTCCCCGCCCCCCCCCCCCCCTTCATTTTACTGTATGAATGTGAAAACGGAGGCCCAAAGACTTGCCCAGGACGGGTCGCTGCCCCAAGCCCCGCAGGCCTCAGTTTCCCCAACTGTAACAAGGGGGGGAGGGGAGAGGGTTACTCGGTTACTTCCACTTGGGACCCCCTCCCGAAGATCCCGAAGGCAGGCCGAACGGGAGGGAAGGATAGGGAGGTGCGGCGCCAGGGGCCGGCGGGGAAAGGCCCGAGAAGGCGGCTACCGCAGACTCAGACCGGATCCGGGGGCGGGGACGGGGCTGGGGGCGGACCTCGGCGGGCCCCCTTACCAATAGCAACTGCTGTAGGTGCAGGCGTCCCGGGGCGGGCTAGCGGACTGGTAACCGCGGGCAACGGATCCCTCTCCCTCCATGGTGGACGGGCGGGCGGGCCTGGGCCCAATCCGGCCGGCCGGCCCGTCGCCCTCGGTCCGCAGGCCCGGGGAGCGCAGTCGGAAAGCCTGGGGACAAGGCCGCAGCAGAGGAGGCGAGAGGCCGCGAGGGGCGGGGCCGCGGAGCCTAGGGGGAGGGGCCAGGGGCGGGGCTGAGGAGGCCGAGGTGGAAGCCGGGGGGGCGGAGCAGAAACACAGAGGGCGACCTCGAGGAAGGGGGGAATGGGTTGGGGGCGGAGCCAGAGAGGGCGGGGCAGAGAGTTTTTGAACTTTTCTTGACTGAACTTTTGACTCAGTTGAGTATGGGATGCGATGCTTTTTTTTTAAGGGCCGAGGAAGAGGGATGGAGGCTTATTTTGCACCGCAGCGCGGGGGGGGGGGGGGGGTGGTGAGAGGATTAGAGACCATGGTTTGGTGATGGGTGCTAGCTAGGCCTGAACTTGTGATGAAAGATGGAGGGGGGAAGGGGGCGAAGGGAGGGGTCCTCCTCTTATCTATATTTTGCTGAGCAAAAAATCAGAACCAGATAAGGTCCTAGGTGAGGCAGCTCAGTAAACTGTCTTCTAGCACCGCAGAAATCATTCATCCGAGTTGAGCTCTTCGAAAATACCTGCGAGGTCATCCGGTCCAACCTCAGAGCCTGGATTTAGAGCTGGAGGGGGACCTGAAAGGGATCTGTTCCCGCTCTCTCCAGATGAGGAAACGCAGATGCCCAGAAAGGTCTAGTGACCCAGGGGTGGTGGGAGGACAGAATCAGGATTCAGACTCGGGACCCCGTGGGTTCCTTCCAGTTCCAGCCAAAAATCACATCTTCTGCAGGAATCCTTCCTCTTAAGACTACCATTTTATCCCTAAATCTGCCCTATTCCAGGGAAATCACAAGTTCAGGCCTAGCTAGCACCCATCACCAAACCATGGTCTCTAATCCTCTCACCATCCCTGTTATCCTTTTTTGAACGTTTCAGTTTGTCAGTGATTTAGCCCAAAATGAAACATCCTTAACTAAACTTAATACTCCAGATATATTCTGGAGTTCAGTGGTTCTACTTAACTTTTCTGATCTGGACACTGCTTCTGTCAGTACAGACTGAAATTCTGGCTGCCAGGTTACCAAGACAGCTCATACAGAACATGCTTGTGAAGTCCTTATCAAATGGAGTGTTGTCTAGCTATGCCTCTAAACTTAGAGAAGTGATTTTATTTTTATATTTGAAGTCAGTTATTCTTTTTCCCTTCACTTCCCTTTAATAACATCTTCAGTTCCTTCAAACCATATGGTGTGTTTACCACCATCATCCTTAACTTAGTTTCCCTTTGGCACTGCTTCATCTTTGTATAAATGTTTAAATAATTGAGCAGAAATAATAAAATGAGGAAAGGGGGAGGGGTGATATTGTGCCTTAAATATGGAGACCATTGGAAAAATAACAAAATAATAAAGAGTCAGAGGAATGAGGGCAGAGGTGGAAATCACCTTTCTATCCGAATTAGAGAGAAGGCATAAGGAGTTTTGAAAAGATATCAATAATAATAGAATCCCAGAATCTTGAATATATGAAAACAAACATGAGGGTATGGAGAATCTTAGATGGAAAGTCTAGTTGCCTTTTAAAAAGTTGGCTTACATCTAGGGGAGGGGGTGGGGGGGTAAGAGGTGAAAAATTGGAACAAGAGGTTTGGCAATTGTTAATGCTGTAAAGTTATCCATGCATATAACCTGTAAATAAAAGGCTATTAAATAAAAAAAAAAAAATTTGAAAAAAAGATCAATGAAAGAAAAGAAAAAAAAAAAAAAGCTGGCTTACATTTCTAGTCATATGAAAAAAAAATGCTCTAACTATTGATTAGAGAAATGAAAATTAAGACACTTTGAGGAACCACTTGACACCTCATAGATTGGCTAAGATGACAGGAAAAGATAATGATACATGTGAGAAGGGATGTGGGAAAACTGGGACACATGTATTGTTGGTGGAGTTATGAATTAATTGATCCAACCATTCTGGAGAGCAATTTGGAACTATGCCCAAAGGGCTATAAAAGTGTACATATCCTTTGATCTAGCAGTCTCCGTACTGTCTGTATCCCAAAGAGGTAATAAAAAAGGGAAAAGGAGCCATATGTACAAAAATGTAACCATTCTTTTTGTGGTGACAAGGAATTGGAAAGTGCGTGGATGCCTGTCAATTGGCTGATTAAGTTATGGTATATGAATGTAATGGAATATTATTATTCTATAAGAAATGATGAGCAGGCTGATTCAAAACAAGCCTGGAAAAACTTATATGAATTGATACTGAGTGAAGTGAGCAGAACCAAGAGAACATTGTACACAGTAACAAGATTATGTGATGATCAACTATGACGGACTTAACACTTTAAAACAATGCACTAATTCAGCATAATTCCAATAGACTTGGGATGGAAAATGCAACCATATCCAGAGAGATTGAATGTGGATCAAAGCGTAGTTTTTTCACTCTTTTCAAAAATTTGCTTTTTCTTGTGATTTGTCTTCTGATTTTTCTTTCACAGCATGACAAATGTAGAAATTTAAAATGATTGTACACTTATAATCTATATCAGATTGTTTACTGTCTTGGGGAGGGAGGATGTTAAAAAGTCAGAGAGAAAATATGGAACACAAAATCATACAAAAATTAATGTTGAAAACTATCTCTACATGTATTTAGAAAAATAAAATACTGAGGAAAAAATAAATTAAGTAAAATTAATAGGGATAAGCACAGATGTATAAAGTTAAGAGGAATTCTTCCCAACAGATAAGGGCTGTGAACAAGTCTTTTCTTTTTGCTTCATGTTATTGACATCTTTTGTTTTTGCATCACCTTTTTTACCAAATATATTCTATCTTTCCTCCTCTTCCCTGAGTCATTCCCTATAACAACTATTTTAAAAGAGATAGCTAAAAAGAGAAAACTCGGGATGAAAAAGAAATTTAGAAAAAACTAATCAACACAATGAAGTTTGTCAGTATATGAAGCTGAATAGGTGTTTTTCAAAATAAACCTAACACCAGTAATTGAAATGAATAATCAAAAAATTCAAATTAGCTTGTCTTAAATATCATTTTAGAGGCCATCAAATTCACATAAATGGCCAAAGATTTTTTTTAATCAGTTGTTGGCAAGATTTTTGGAAAATTAACACTCTAAAAATTCACTGCTAATGGAGCTGTGAATTTGCTAAGAATTTTGGAAAGAAATATGGAATTTTACAATAAAAGTGACAAAAATTTTTTTGTACTTTTTAATCCAAAAAATCCACTATTAGGCTTTTAATTCTAGGTGGTAATTGATAGGAAGAGACCAATCTGCAAAAATATTCATAACAGTACTATTTGTAATAGCTGAAAAGCTGGAAACAAGCTTGGTGATTTGAGAAATGGCTGAATAAATTGTGGCATATGGTTGTAATGGATTATTCCCAAACCATAAGAAGTGACATAAATTGCAAATTTGAAGAAATGGTGAAATATTCAAATTGAATCTATGTAAAGTGAAGAAAGCAAAATTAAAGGAATAATACACTCCAATTACAATGAAATAAATGAAAGCACTAAAGAGCAGCAAATCTTAGATAAATATGAAAGTAGACATTGGTATTGCCTTAACAAAACTGAAGCACACAGCCTCTGGACCCATTGCCATGATCATTGTCATCTTCTTTTCCTTCTCTCTTTTTTTTGGGGGGGGGTGGGGGGGTTAGGTCAGCACATAAGCTTCTTTATATTTTCCCATCTAAACCAAGGATTTCAACAATGTGAGAAACTCCTAGTGTAGAAACTTTCTCCACAGATTCAGACTGGCCATTCCTCTACAAAGAAGTATGCTTAAAGCCTTAGGTTTCCCATTTCACTGAGGTTAAGTGACTTAATGATGGTCACATAGCTAGTATGTATCATAGGGAAAACTTAAACCCTGCACTTCCTGTCTAGATAGCTAGCCCTTACTCTCTCCCTTGGTAATATTAACTCCCATGATTGCATTTATCATCTTGTTTTACATGGTTCCTGAAACCAAAATACCTTCCATTATGACCTCTCTCAAGGTCACAGACTCACTTTTCAAAGCCTATAGAATATTCCTTATCTGAATGCCTCACTAGCACTTCAAACTCACCTTCTCCAAAGCAGAGATTGTCTATTCATCAACACTTGCTCTTTCTCCGGGTTTCATCAGTTCTTTCAGTGGCAGCATGCTGCCTCTGCTTTCTTTTAAAATAAAAAATAAACAGAAGTGCATGGTTGCTTGTACAACCTATATCTTTTTTTTCTTCTCCTTCGATGAGTGACTCATCCTTTCTTGGACCTCAAAAGATTTTGTCAGTCTTTTTTTGCTCTTTAGTCTCTCCCTTAATAATGTCCTAAATTCCCATGATTTTATTAATCACCTCTATATAGATGGCTCCTGAAACTATAAAACTCTTCCAGTATCCTCTCTCAAAGTCACAGGTTCACTTTTCAAATGCCTTCAGTTCTTACAATAGGGATTATTTCATTGTTTGTATTTGTATTCCTAGTAGGTGTTTAACTAAGGCTTGCTGATTTTTCATTAAGGGAGTTTTTTCGTTGGTTCCAAATTACTCCCACCAGCTGACTCCTCCACTTCTAATCCATAGCTCCTGAGTATAACTGGGGGAAATATGATTGTTATTGACTGGATATCTTACAAATTTATGCATCTACAACTGGATTCTCACTACAACAAGACAATTTTTTCATTCTTACTTAATTGATCCCCATCTAACTCCCCATAGAAACTATTCCACCATCCCCCAAGAGGATTCTAGATCAACAACCAGTTCTGAAAACAAAATTGCAAGCTATTAACAACCAAATTGAAGAATATTCCAAATCACTAATAATAAAGTAAAGTCAAATAAAAAAAAAAAAAACCTGGGATTCATAACAAGTCAATCTGTTTTCTTCTTCATTGATTCTCTTTTTTGGTTTTTGTTTTTTTTCCCTCCAAGGTAATCAGGATTAAGTGACTTGCCCAGAGTCACACATCTAGTAAGTATCAAGCAGGTGCTCTATCCACTGTGTTAATAGCTGCTTCTCTTAAATGATTCTCCGGACTGTTCTGCACGGTCATTATTTCATTCTTGCTTCTCTTTAAAATTCTCATAGCTGAAGAACTCACATCATACTTTTATGAGAAAATAGACCATTCTCAATGAGTTCCTTCTTCTGCCTTTGATTGATCTCACAATCCATTGCTATTTACCCAATCTCTTTTCCTGTGTGCCAGCCTCTGTGGAAGACATGACTATCCCCCTTGTGAAAGCTAGCTCCCTCTACATGTCCATTTGATTCCATCCCCTCTCATCTTCTCCAGCTGATTGAATCATCAATGATTCCCTTCTCTCTAAGACTCATTCTCTCCTTTTCTACAGGTTTTGTTTATAATGCCTATAAACTTGCTTTCCAGAATGGCTGAATCAGTTCACAATTCCACCAACAATGTATTAGTGTCCCAGTTTTCCCACATTCCCTTCCACATTTATCAATATCTTTTCCTGTCATCTTGGCCAATCTGAAAGGTCTGAAATAGAACCTCAAAGTGGTTTTAATTTACATTTCTCTAATCAATGGTTATTTAGAGCATTTTTAGTGAGTTTTGTTTTAGACATATTGAGTTGGACATATCAGTGGAACATCTGTTTAACGATGTGACATCATTCTGATATAAAACAGGCTCAGGAGAAATGAAGGTTGGATATGTAGATTTGGAAGTCAGCTCTATACGGATGATAACTGAATCCATGAGAATTAAAATGAACACCAAGAGAGTGGAGGAAGAAAACAAAAGATCAGGACAAAGCTATGGGGCACACCATGCAAAGGAAGCAGGGAATTCCTTAATGATGATACAGCCAAAAAGAATGAGCAATAGTAAGGCTAATAGGAGGAGAGATCAATGTCATGAAAAGTCATAGATGAGAACATTCAGGAGGAACTAGTCAAGAGGGTCAAAGGCAGAAGAGAGGTCACAAAGATAAAGACTGAATAAAGGTCATTGGACTTTGAAGTTACAGTCTCCATCCCGCCAGCTGCTGTATCCTACACTTTCGGGGAGATCAAGAACATTCTCTCTTGGCTGAGCTAAGTTTCCACACCCAATGGGAAAGTTCCTTCACTCTGTATTGTCTGGTACATATTCTCCAATATGTACTTTTTCTGATTTCTGTTTTATTATGATTTAGAGAAACAGACTCCTTTGCTATTTGTTATGTGTATTCATTGTACAACTTCTATTAGGTGGGAAAAAAGCAAAGCTTTAGATATAGAGCTTGAGGAATTCCTCACCCCAAAATATCAAAGAGTTCAGAAGCTGAAACCCAATTATATCCCCTGAACTAACAACATTCAAGGGAACTGATGTTTATAATTCTAGCCTAGTACCCTGATTAACCAGACTAGAAGAAGCCCAAGGTCCCACAGAGAACCAGGATTGAAGTTCAGTTCCTGCCTCCAAACCCAAACCTTTTTCTCCTAGATGGCATAATACTTTCATGAAACATGTGGCACTTGATCCAGGCTTTAAAGCAAAAACAGTCTTCAGGAAGGAGTACGTTTAGAGTGGGAGGAAAGAAGAGAAACCCTGGACAAATGCCCAGAAGCAATGTGGTATAATGCTTGGAGTCAGGAAAACCTGGGTTTGATCCCACCTCAAACATCAACTAGTTGTATGACCCTTGGCAAGTCACTTAACTTGAGCCCCGATTTCCTCATCTATAAAATAAAAGAGCTGAATATAATGACCTGCCTTTTAGTTCTAAATCCACAACAGTGTGAAAGGTCAGGGGAGGACAAGAAGAAGCAGGATGAGATGAAAGAACAGATAGTCCAGTTTGGCTAGAACATAGAATACATGAAGAGGAGTACTGTGGAACAGGGCTGAGAAGAATAAAGATTCTATTTTACCCAGTAATATAATTTAGCTTGATTGTTCCAAGATTTCTAGTACATACAGTTAACAAAGGCAACATTTACAAAGCAAGCAATTATCAACATCTTTAAGTACATTGAAATTATTTCACTCCCTTATTTAAGACTTTTTTGTTGATATATAAAAGAAAAATATAAAATTTAAACTAAACTGAGAAATATAAAATCATATTAACCTGAAAAACCCTGTCTATATAGGACTGCTCTCCTGTTCTGTTACAAAATACTGTTTTGTGATTGAAATCTAGATAGAAATGGTCAACTAAATAGTTCAAATCAAAAAATATATACTCTCACCTAAACACAAATACTAGATATTATGGTTAGTAGATAACTTTATTTTTGTGGTAGAGGAAAAACTTTAGACTTGGAGTCAGAAGAGATTTGAACTCAAATTCCAGCTTTGATACTAATTGGAACACCAATTGGAAGTCCCTTCTCCCATCTGTTTCCTCACCTATAAAATGGTGATGGTAAGAATTATACAGGATTGCTTTTGAGAAAAGGGTCTGTGAATCTTAAAGTGTTCCAGAAACATGGTATAAATTTTTATAGAAGGATTCAAGAATAATATATTTCAAGAAATAAGGCAAGAAATAGCAATATAAGGAAAAGCAAGGGAAGAAAAGTTAGGAATCCTTAATACAATGTTATTTGATTTTAAAAAGTACAAAGCTTAAGAAATCACACAAAGTCAGAAGCTGAAGAGACAATAATTTAGTTTTGTTTTTTTGTTTTTTTTAATTGTTGTCCTTCCTTCTTGAAGAGGACCAAAATGATACTATTATATTAGAGTCTTGTTACAGTGTGACTGACTGTGGCTTATGAGAACAATAAAAGCTCAGAATGCTCTGCCTGGCACAGGTCAGGAACAAATAATCACTATGAACACTTGGGGTGAACTCTCTAATTTTATGCATTTCGTGTTTCTTCTGAGCTAATTCAATTCTGCTTTGCTCATAGAGCCCAGCACCTTCTCTGATGAGAGCACACCATGCTGGGAGGTCCTGTGCCAGTGTCTCCCATGTCCTACATTCAATTCTAAGTTTCTTGAGAAACCTTGAGAGTGTTCTTACATCCCTTTTTCTGATCACCTTGTGAGTGCTTACCCTGTGTGAGTTCTCCATAAAATAATCTTTTTAGCAAGCATATAGCAGGATCAATGTGGATCTCCACAGTTGTGCTCCCTACAGTAGAATTGGAATACTTGGAAGTTTAGTTCAAGAAAAAACCTCAGTATCTGGTATCTTATCCTGCCAGGAGATCTTCAAAATCTTCCTGAGATAATTCAAAAAGAATTGATTCAGTTTCCTGGCATGGAGCAGGTACACTGTCCAGATTTCACAGGCATACAACAATGAGGTCAGCATAATGGCTGTCTAGACCTTCAGTTTGGTAGTCAGTCCAATACCTCTCTCCTCTCCCATGTTTTCCTTTGGAGCCTCCCAAATACTGAGCTAGTTTTGGTAATGCATGTGTCAATCTCATTATCAAAGTGGATCCCTAGAAAGTATACTGCCAAGGTAAGTGTACTTCTTCACAGCATTCAAAACTTCCCCATTTCCTGTAACTGATGATTCCACATATGGATGGTGATGGATTACCTGTGTTTTCTTGGTGTTAACTGTTAGGCCAAAATTAGCACAAGTAGCAGAGAATCATTCCATACAAAAATGTTGTTGCATCTCAGCTTCAGAGGCTGCATTAAGTGCATAATCATCTATAAAGAAAAAATCGTGTTTCAACATTGTCTCCGCTTTAGTTTTGGCTTATAGCCTTTTCAAGCTGACTTTGATTCCATGTTTATCCTCATTGAAAGCATTTGACAACATGGCTGAAAAGATCATGCTAAAAAGCATGGTAGTAAGCTTTGTTTCACTCCATTGATTATGGGGAAAGAGCATGATCCAGAACCCAGGCAAGTATGCCATTGTGAAACTGCAGTATTATACTGATGAACTTCTCTGGGTAACCAAATTTTGACATAATTGACATTGATTTGAACTCAGGAAGATAAGTCAATGTGTGATCCTGAGCAAGTCACAACTTTTATTTGCCTCAATTTCCTCAATTATAAATTGGAAATAATCACAGCACTTACTCATCATGATTGTTATAAAGATCAAATGAGATAATATTAGGAAAGCATTTAGAATAGAGTATGGCACAAAGTGATTGTTATGTAACTACCAATTCCCTTTCTTCCCCCTTACTTTCCCTGACTTTAGCCTGGAGCCTTATAACCTTTGTTGAAATCCTGTTATTCCACTTAGTATAATGGGATAATAGTTCTATAGCTTAAAGGTAATTTAAACCCTCTAATTTTATAGATGGAGAAGCTGATACGGGGGAGAGATGAGATCTGACCAAGGTTATACAAGTAGTAAACTATAGAGATAAAATTTCAGTCAATAAACAGTAAGTACCTACTATGTGCCAGGCTCTATCCTAACTCCCGAGGACAAAAAGAGGCGAAAGATAGTTCCTGACCTCAAGGAATTTACAATCTAACTGGTGAGACAATATACAAAATTACAAAATAGAGAAAAAATAATTTACAGGAAATGCATTTAGAGAGGTTAGGAAAGGCTTCCAGCAAAAGATGAGATTTTAGTTTAAGTTTAAAGGATTTGGACCTGCAATCTTCTGCTTTCAGTGCTATTTCTAGTGTACCATCTTGTCTCCTAATCCATAACAGAAGTCCCCTGTAATTCTAGAGCTAATATCCTGACTCACATCCCTTAAAGTGGCAGTCTCTGCAAGAGGTAAATTATAGATTAGAAGCTTGGATAGATGTGTGGCTCTGTCACTTTTAAATTGTGCAGTTAAGGTAGGAAATTTCACCTTTGGGGCTTAAGTTTCTTCATCCTTTGTATCATCAAGAATTTTGATTCTTTAGATAATATGATGTTGTGTAATGCAACACACTCCTGAAAACAGGGATGTCTATGCTCCAATTGATAAATGATCAAAAGATATGATCTATGCCCAAAGGGTTCTAAAATCATGCACATCCTTTCACCTAACAACACTACTACTAGGCATGAATCCCAAAGGAGATTTTTTTTTTTGGGGGGGGGTATATATAAACTTGTCAGGATAAAAAATTCAAAATTAAGGGGATGCCCATCAATTGGAAAATGTCTGAATAAATTGTGGTGTGTGATTATGATCAAATATTATAGTTCTATGGGAAATGATGAGCAGGATGCTCTCAGAAAAAACCTGGCTCATGAAAGAACTCAAGCAAAGTAAAATGTACTGTATACAAAATTCCAGGATGATCAGCTATAAATGATTTTGCTATTCTCAGCAGCACAATGATTCATAATTTTTCTGAAGGATTTATGATGTAAAATCCTATCCAGATTTACAGAAGGAACTGATTGTATCTGAATACAGATTGAAGCATTCTCTTTCAACTTTATTTTTTTTGAAGTTTTTGTTTTTGTTTTTAAGAATGGAAGATCTATGTTTTCTTTTACAATATGACTTTTATGGAAATGTTTTGTATAATTTCACATGCGGTTTTTTAATAGGGGTTGGGAGTGGGGATAAAGGAGAGAATCTGGAACTTAAAAGTTTTAAAAACATATTTTTTAAATGTCTTAAATATAAGTAGGGGAAAACATTAAAAAAGAAAACAGGAGCACCTGAAGGATTTAACGGTATAAAGGTAACAGATATTGGCTCTAACAGCAGGAATTCAGGACAATTGTTGCCAGATCTGTCCTCCCTCTTTAGAATTGTTATGTACCTCCACAACAAACACACGTTTCTCCAAGCTTCAAGGTAATTTACATGATCCCAGTGCTAGATGTCTAATATATGAAAAGATGTAAAAGTGCAAATTAAAAAAATTCAGAATGAATTTGAAATAAACACACACAGGAAGTACAGACCATAGAAAGGGCACACAATGTAAGCTGGGCACACCTGGTAAGGGCAGAGCAGAAAGGCAGCCATTTTCCCTAATCCAGGTACGATTGGCAACTGAGTACCATTTCCCTAAGGTGGTAGGGGTAGCGTATCAAGTAAATTCTGCCTTGATGGATGTTCCAAAGAAATTTTTTTTTTAATTTTTCGGGCGCATTAGTTGGGCATATTGTATGATTGATTTACAAAAGAACCAAAAATGTGCTTATTGTCTTGGCCTGGGGAGGGTGGAAGGGAGGTCTCAATGAGAGACTTTAAAATTGTATCTTTTAAAAATTTAACCCACTGAAATGTTCATATACATGTGTAGTGTGTGTGTGTGTGTGTGTGTGTGTATTTGCACATACACACAAGCAGGTGGATGGTAGGTAGATAGAAAGGTCCTTGAATCCCAGTTCCTGCTTTTGTCTACAAAGTGAAGGAGCTGGAGCAGCTTGAGGTCTGAGCACCTGCTGGTGGTTTATTCAGATACTGATTCAGCTCCACCTCTTCCTGTTCTTGCTCTGGTTTATCCTTCCTCCTCAAAGATAACCAGGGCATCACGGGACCGAATTAGATTTGATAAGAGCCACGGTACTCTGAGAGACTAAAACTCTTCCTTTTCCCCTCTTTCAATCTCTTCTTTTGTAGCTGTGTAACTAGGTAAATTATTTAAGGCACCAGGCCGACAGACATGGTAATGAAAAGCCCATCAATGCCTATATATAGGGAAAAAAAGCTAGAGATAGAATGGCCTTGAGAAGGATTTCAACCCTCTCATTCTAGAGGAGGAAAATGAGAGACATCACTGCTTGTGTTTGCTAAATTTGTATTTGAAGTCAAGTCCTCTTGTTCCAAAGATAGCCTCTCCCCCCCTTGGCCACAATGCTGACTGAGAGTAAAAGGTTTTGTGACTCCATGAATCATTTCAGATACACCCATATGTTTTTTAATAATTATCAGTGAACGAGATGAGGTGAGATCTTTCAAGACAGTTGTGAAAATCGAGTAAAGCTTCATTTATTTCAAAGTTTGAGTAGGCCTGAAGGACTTTAAGCATTAAGTCAAGGGCATACTTAAGCCCCTTCCCCGATATCCTCCTGAGGGCATACTTAAGTCCCCTTCTTGTTATCCTCCCTATTTCAGTCAAATATGGGCAACTATGTACTTATTGGTCAAGTTCAATTTCTTGGGTAGTTCCTACGTTTAGAATCTAAGATCCTCAGCCAATAAGGATGAGGGTCAGTGGTGGGAGGGGTATTAGTGTTAGGGATAAAAAGTGTTGACCCTCCCCCCTAGGGCACCTCCTCCCTTCGATTGCCTGCTCCATAACTGGGACACCCGATTCTCGTGAGAACGTATAATAAACTTTGCTTTGCTTCTAGAGATCTCTCCAGCTTTTTTTTTTTTTTTTAAATGCTGTCTGAACCACACAATCAGTGATCTTAAAATATGGAAAACAGCGACTAAGACAATGCAGGCAGCAAACAGCTCTTTGTTAACATGATGTTGATTTGAAGCAAAATTAAATGCATTTTGTCACCTCATTGATTCCTGATTTGCCCAATCTTCAGGAAACGGTAAACAAATGACAATCAAAAACATTCTGTGGCTTAGAAGCTTTTGTGAATGGCTTATTGGCTAACTTTCCATAGATGAGCCAGTTGTCTCCGTTAAGCTGTTTTCCTGACAGGAGAAAGGTCTTCCTACTCAGCTGGATTCAAAGCATTTCTTACACTTAACTTAGCAGGGCTGATTCCATGATCACAAAGGGAGTTTCCCTAGGGTGAGGCTTAACCATTGCACTCCAGATGAACTGACTCCTTTAATTTCTCCCATAATTAAAATAAAAAAAAAATTTTAAAGCTTTTCTGGCTTAGGGAGATCTGCCAATTAGCATTCTACAGGCAGAAGCACCTGTGTGAGTAATTAGATGAGGACTTGTATCATCTGATTTCAATTCTTAAGATTTTCATAAATTCATGTTTTCAGGGGCTTTGAAAATGCATTGTCAAATATAGCTCGTCTTAGTCACAGAAGACCACGTTCTATCCTGTGGTCATGAACGTCAGGTCAAATCCTGCCTCTCCTACATAGTAGCTGGCAAGTTATTGAACCTCTCAGCTCTAGCAATGTCATTATCACTACATTATAGGTGAGTTGCTATTCTGCAAAGATGGAAGCAGTTTCCACAGTAGATAATTCATATATAATACAATAAAAGCCTTTGTAACTTTTCTTTTCTCACAAATACATATAATACTCTTTGCATTAGCCTCTGCTTGGTTTTGACTTCATGGAACATCATGTCTCCCCCAGGATAAGCTGATCACCTGAAACCTCATTACCAGGCTGAGTGATTCACGTTTTGAAACTCCACACCTTCTCAGCTCCCACAGCTCCCAAGCCCTTTGACTGGAGGACTGAAAGGTGAGACTCTAAACTCCCAAAGCCTTTTCATCAGTAGTTCTGCTTGGTTTTAACTCCAAGCAATATCACAATCCCCCACTTTTCCCCTTCCTTTTGCATGTCTTCCTCCATGACATTGTGAACTCAAGGGCCGGGATTGTTTTTTCTTTTTTTATTTGTATCCCTAGGACTTAGCACAATACCTAGCATTTAGTAAGCCCTTAGTAAACGTTTATTGAATTGAATAAATGATATAGTATACATATTTTACAGATGAAGTAGAGGCTCAGAAGTGACTCTTCTATAGTCATACAATTATTAAGCACCTCGGGATTTCCACGGAGGGCTCTTTAGAGACTCCACATCCAGTATTCTTACCATTACATCACCAAGACAGCCTACAAACACCTGCCAGGATCCCGTAATCAGTAGTGTACATTAGCAGGCAGGGGAGAGTTGGGAGGGCTCTGATGATACCAAACCAAAGTGAACTGGTCCCTGTATTGGGGACTTAAAATTCTAAAAGGGGAAACAAGATGCCCACATAAAAATATATATAAATTACCTACAAAACCAATTCAAAGTAATTCTGCAGAGAAAAGGGGAGCCACATGCAGAAGGTGAGCCTTAAACTGAGTCTTAAAGGAATTAGGGATTCCAAAAATGAGGTGAAGCAGTGTTCCGGGTATGGGGACAGCAGTGAAAAAGCAGTAACAGGGAAAAGGGATGCTGTGGGTGATGGGGCACGGAATTTTAATATGTAAGGCTGGAAACATGGCAAATGACAGAGCTCAGATTGGTTAAAAAAAAAAAGAGAGAGAGAGAGAGAGAGTCAGGTAGAGTTTATTAAGTTACCTAGTAATAACTTCAACAGTTATCTGGAGAGTGGAGTGAAGCCAAATGAAAAGGCAGGGAGACAATTAGGAACTTTGTTGTCTATTAGAGAGGTCTTTCATAAATCATAATGATGTGGTTAGTGGCAGTGCAGAGTGGTGGGAATCCCCTTCTGGTCGCGCAGGCTCAATGTGAAAGAATTCACGAACCCTAAATAGTAGTGGCAAAAAAGGAAGTTTATTGGCACTGAGAAGAGGGTCTCTTCACAATAGACAGGAGTCTGTCCGGGCAGGCAGCTATGCCAAGGAGCAAAGCACATTACTTAGGACTGCTGCAAAAATGTGGAGCTTAAAATTGTCCTTTATAGAAGTCTGAGGCTCAGGTTTCAAGTTGAAAAGAAAGCCTAGATACTTATCAATATCCAGCTCAGATCTCCCAATGGAATGAATCGCCCAAATGAGCGAATATGGAATTTCCTGAAAAGGGTCGACATCCCCAAAAGATCAATGAGGGTGGTGGTGGTGGGGAGGGGAAGGGGATTATTTGCCTTAGAAAAGCCCAGTTGAATGACACCACTTAACTTGTCTGGGGAGAGAATGCTTTTCCAGGAGGGCCTGAGACTCAAATCTCCCTTCTTTACAGATCAGAGGGGACACAGTTTTCAGAGTTCACTCCTGTCAATAATATTTTAAGATACCTTTTTGGGTACATACCTGAAATTGAATTTCACACTAATAAAAAGTTATGTTTTATTAGAGTAAATGAGAAAGTAATAACTAGAGAGTAAACTACTTTGCTATATGCACTATCTAGTAAGAGAGCTGCATCTAGAGTCAGTCTAATTCAAATTATTTTGTCATGCCAAAGTTCCCTTTTAATGTTGTGACCCAGTTCCTCCAATTTCCTATTTCTTATTCTGCCTTAGGTTATAACCTTTCCCTTTTAATGTTTGCAATAAAGGTTTTATAGACTAGAGAAAGGTTTATCCATTTTAGATGTCATTAGAATATCAGTGACTTCTCTCTATTGGGTTTATCACCACCTAATACCTCCATTATGTCATTGTTCTTGTTATTCCATAAAAAGCTCGCTGCCCCACACTGGGGCTAGACTCTTTGAGATGATAGTCTCCTCTAGCCCTGGGATCCATTGGTCCCAGTATTTGTCTCCATTTAATAAATGGTTGAATTGGTCTCTAATCTCTGTCTTGCTCAGTTTCTTCAGCATTACACTTTGTCAGACACTAGCTGTGTGACCCCAGACAAACCCATTAACGTCCGTCAGCTTTCCCATCTGTAAAACGGGCTGATCGATAATAATAGCATCTACCTCTTAGGATGGTTTGTGAGAATAAAATGAGGTAACTGTAAAGCGCTCTGCCAACCTCAAGTGTCTCTGCATATAATCGTATTCTAATTTTTAAAGGGCAGGATTTTAAGATTTTATTTCCAAACACAAAAACATCAGCAGAAATTTAACAAGCTAGGGACGTTGGAAGAATAATTTTAAAATGGGATGCAATAATTTTTTGCTGCTTTTGAACCGCAGAACTGCTATTTGTGTGAGGTGGTCATCTTAAATTACCTATTTTCTATATAAAGTGGAGAATTTCACACACCTATCCACACACGCCTAGTATTACAATGAAAATTATGGAACAAAAATGGGATAGGAAATAGGGGAAAGATAAGGTTAGATTTCAATTGAGTTGCCCCACATTCGGCATCTCAGAACTCTTATCTCTCCAGTCAATTGTATTTCTTTTTTTTTTTTTCAGTGTTTTTTTTTTTTATTGGTTCCTTTTTTTTTTTAAATAACTTTTTATTGACAGAAATGGGTGATTTTTTACAACATTATCCCTTGCACTCACTTCTGTTCCTACTTTTCCCTTCCCTCCCTCCACCCCCTCCCCCAGATGGCAAGCAGTCCTATACATGTTATATATGTTACAGTATATCCTAGATACAATGTATGTGTGCAGAACCGAACAGTTCTTTTGTTGCACAGGGAGAATCGGATTCAGGAGGTAGAAATAACCCGGGACAGTTAATTGTATTTCACATCTGTAGTTGACTTCCATGGCGCCCCGCCTTTGGGGATGGGGGGGAAAGGGACGACGGGTATTTGGCTGATCTCCTGCCATGGCATCCAGACAGCAGCACACATTCTTGGATTAAGTTGTGGAAATAGTTTGTATTTTGTATTTGAATTTTTTTGGCGGGAACAAGAAGCATGACGGATTAGGGCTCGGCTGCCAATCACAACCTGAGCCAGCCTCCCTGCCCCCGACTTTCACGCGCCAAAATTCCAAACAAGCCGCTTCACCCGTTTCCGCTCCCTCCGCCACCTCCGAGGCGCCGGGACTACAGAGAACGCAAAGAAGTCCCTTCGGAGCCCGGCCAGTCCCTCCGAATCGCCGAGGTTCTTTTGCTCCGTCCCCCCTTGTCCCGTGAAGGGTGGCCCAGACGTGGCCTCCGGGCCGAAGCGCCGGCGAGGGGCGGGGTCTGCCGCGCAGGGATCCGGGGCGGGCCCCGCGTTCGCCGGCGGGGAACTTGTGGCGCCAGAATTCGTAGCGCGGAAGAGCCCGGCGCCGCCGCCGCCGCCTCCTCCTCCCGGTCAGCTCTCGTCCCTCGCTCGCTTGGAGGGAAGAAGATGGTGATCCTGCGTAGCAGCTCCGAGCTGCACGGCCGCACCCCGGCCTCGGCAGCTGCGCGGAGTTCGGCCGCGGACGCGGGCGGCGGCAACTTCTCGGACCCTCTGGACTCGAGTTCCGAGTTCCTCACCTTGGAGCCCCTGGGCAGCCGGAGGAGGCAGCTGCGCTACAGCAGCGCCATGGGTAAGGCGGCGGCGGCCGCCACCTCCGCCGCCTCCCCCGCCTGCGTGGTGAGTGCCGCGCTGGCGCCTCCGGGCCGGAGGGAGAGCGGGGGGGAAGCGGGCGGACCACCGGCCGGGCACACGCGCCGCTCGGGGCGGCGGGGACGGGCCATGTCGCCGTCTGTCGCGGGGCGCGGTGGCGGTTGGGGCTGAGGGGAAGCAGGGCCAGGGGGGGCCTGGCCGGGGAAGGGGTGGGGTCCGGGCGCGGCCCCCCAGGAGAGGGGTCTCCGCGCTGGAGGAGAAAGCGGGGGGCGCCCCGGAGCCGTGGGGGGAGAAGGAGGAGGAGGTGAGTGCAAGGCGGGCTCTCGATTGGAGCCCCGAGGGGCGGGAGCCGGGGCAGGGCCAGGTCGAGGGGCGGGGCCGGGACGTGTCAGGGGCCGGGCCGAGGCCTTCGGTCCGGCTCTCGGCCCCGCCGCCCCACACCTCTCTTCTCCTCTCCGAAGACCCCGGGGTCTCGCGCCGGTGGCGGCCGCAGCGCCCCTCGCTCTGGCCCCTTTGGGGGCCTTCTCCTAGCTGTGCCCCGGGCTTTGGGAGAGGATATGAGCGCCATGCGGTCGAGGTAGCCGAATCCCCTCTACAGCCTCCCTCCCCCTCGCGGGCCTTGGGGGCTCTGAAGGCGGAAGCGACCTTAGTCCGAGAGGGACCTGGGTTTCCCCTCCACCCCCGACACTTAACGGCGGAACCATGTGCAAAACACTTAAACCAGGCGGACTCTCGGCCTCCCCCACACACCTGTAAAGGGGCAAGGCCGCAACCTCCTACGGCTGCCGTCCCGATCCCGAGGGAGAACGTGTGTAAAGCCCCCGGTAAACCCTAAGGGGGAAGTCTGTGCCCGACGCGGCCCCGAGCTCCGGGCCGCAGCCACCTTACCGCGAGTTTGAGGATCGGGCCAATCCCTCGGTCTTCCTGGTCTCCAGGAGGGAAATGACGAAGAACCAATACAACGTGGTGTTTAAATCCCGGGGGAAAGGGTCCAAAAGGGTATAAAAGTGGCCTTTGCATTGGGGGTGTGATTTAAGAATAGGAATGGATCGAGAGAATGGAGAAAGTTTAGATATTAAGTACAGACTACTTTTTCAGAGTTTAATAGTAAAGATAGAGAATAAAAATATAAAGGAATCAAAGAACGATCTTTAAGGGCCAACGAGAACTGAGTCCTATCAAATTATATATAGACTGAGAGCGAGCCAGAAGCAAAAGGGGGGGAAACTCAAGTGTGAAAGAGGTTATGGCTGTCACGAGAAAGGTGAGCTTTAGGAAGGATGATTGGTGATCATGTTTGAGAGGAGTTGAGAAAGCTCTTGTAGAATGGTGTTGATCTGGGTGAAATCAGAAGCGTCACCTATTCCTTAAGCGTGGGGAATCCGACAATATAGTCTGTAAACTGATTGGAGTCTCACTTGGCCAAGTGGAGGAGGCATCAAAATTTATTTAGTGCCTATTACAGGTGAGATGTGCTAGACACTGGAATAGAAATAGAGTGAAACGATGGCTATTTGAGTTTATATTCTAGTGGGGTGGACAAAAAAGTACATTTAAAAATAGGTAGAGAATAATTACGGAGTTAAATACACATATATGCAAGGTTTTTGGTAAGGGGAATGGTAAATCCTGAATGATTTCATATTGAGCAGTCTTGATGGAACAGGAACTCCATGAGGTGGAGATAAGAGTACATGTGATATAGTCATCAAAAGGGAGATTTGGAGTGGTCAGCATAAGGACTAATTATACAATGTGAGAGGGTGAGTAAAGATAGGTCAGGTTTAGGGCTTGAGGTAATAGGGGGTGGGTCCAGTGGAATTCGTCTAAGTAGAGTTCAAATAGATTCGAATGGGGAGGGGGGCAATTTTGGTAGCAGGTTGTCAGATGGAGTGGAGTGGTGAGACTTGAAACTTGAGAATCTGCTATAATTTAATTGAGAAATAAGAATCTGAAATGGTAAAAGACATCAGGTGTGAGATGTGAAAGTGGGATATATGGGATGTAGAGAGTCAAGGACAATAAGGTTATTAGGTGACTGAAAGTTTGGTGATGCCTTTCACGCATAAAAAAGACCAAAAAAGCAGAGGTTTTTAGGCAGGAAAGTAAAATGAGGAAACACCAAAGCAGGGGCGATTGTGTGCCAAAGTTTGCAGAGCTATAGATGGAAGAGAATTGAGGAAAGACCATTAGAATTAATAGCTAATTGGTAATTTTGGAGAGTAGTTTCAGGTGAATGAAGTCAGAAACTAGATTGCAAACAGTGAAGAGGGAAAGAAGGGGAAGTAAAGACATTGATGAATGTAGACAAACTTGGAAGTGAGAGAGTTTGTTCAAGGATGTTGGTAGTGTCTAGTGAAAGCTCCCTCCCACCTCTACCTCCTCCCCATGCAGAAGTACTTCAATATGCTTAGAGGTAGGGGGAAGAAACTAGTTGATAGAAATTGATCGAAGAAGAGGAGGTTGAGGATGGAGCCTACCCAAGGGGAGGGGGGGTGTCAAGGGTACATGTAGAAGGATTGTTTGTCAGAGGCAGGGATGGCCTCTGTCCTCCATCTTTTAAGAATGAGAGGTGCCAAGGAGTTTTCCAGGAAAGAAAGTGGGATGGAAGGAAGCTCAAAGTAAATGATGTCATTTTTCTCAATAATTAAGTAAGAGTCCTCACCTGACAGAGAAGGGCCATAGACATTTGGGAGGCTAAAGAAATTGGGAAGTTTGAAATAGCTTTTGTGGAGAGTGAAATGGGGAAATCAATTAGAAATTAAAGGAACTGTCTTGCCCCCTAGTGAGGGCCCAGGATCTTATCAGCTGTTTGTTTTTACTTGGCAACCCTCCCTCATTTGGAGCCAGTTTCATTAATCAAACTGCATAGATTACTAATAGACCTTTATCTCTTGATATTCCTGTTTATTAGTATGGACTGTGTATACATGTACTAATAGAAAAATCAAGGAGGGAAATACTCTGGGAGAGCAATTTGAAGGACTCATAATAAAAAGTCTAAAATGTCATCCAATCTCTTGAGGGAATGAATTTTTATCCCAGTGCTCTATTCTGGTCCCTCTTCTCTCCTTTCTGTCCAACCTTTCACTTGGTGATCTCATAATGTTATAAATTAACTTAACCTCTTTGTAAAAAACTCCTCAACTTTTTTTTTTTTTTTTGGTCCAGCCCTATTTTTCTCTCCTCAGGTCCATTTCCTACATCACCAGCTGCTTTTCATACCTTTCAAATTGAAGGTCCTATAGACATCTCAGACATAAACCCATTCTAAGTGGAATTTCTTTCTTAAAACTCATTCATCTTCTACACTTAAATCTTTATCTTTATCTCACACTGCTGTTCTCAGTGTAATTTTTCACTCTTCACCCTATATAATCAGCAATTTGCTGCTTCTAGCTTTTTCTGTTTTCCTTCCCATTGCTTGCATTTGCCCTCTTAAATACCCATAGCCACCACCTTAGGTCAAGTCCTTGTTGCTTCTCAAGTGGACAATTCCAGCAGTTTCTAACTCATCTGCTACCTCCAGTGCATTCTACACTCAGATGCCAAAGTGATTTACCTTCATTTCAGATCTGATGGTGTACTCTCTACTTAAAACTATTTCTGTAGGTTCAAGTATGAACTCCTCTTGCTTTTTAAAGCTCTTTACACTCTCTACCCAAACTGTTTTTATTACACAACTTTGTTAAAATAACTCCACTTTTTTTCCCTAAGCTTTCTAGACAAACTGACTCACTGTGTTCTTGCACTGTTCTGTACTCCTGCACTGGCCCCATGCCTGTGATACTAATCTCTTTATTCAACTTGTGGGATCTCTTATTTCCTCTTAAGACTTAGCCTAAGTACTTGCCTTTCACTTGACATATCCCCTTCCCTGCTGTTAATTTTCCCTCCTTAAACTGTTTTGTCTTCTGTATTTATCCTGTATAATCTTAGATATGAGATGTCTGACCCCAAGATCCCACCATCCCCACCCCTCTTTAACTATGTTTACTCTTCTAAAAGATATTGGACTAGGTGACCTGTAAGGCTTTCCTTCCCTAAATCTATGGTGCTATAATCAATCATTCCCTTTCATTTAGATCCTTTCTTACTCCGATTCACAAAGCTTAATGTCATTGGCCTTCTCTTATGCCCATTTGCCACTAGGGTCAAATAAAATGTCTGGCATTTAAAGCTCTTTGCCACATGCTTGAACTTAGCTTTCTAACCTATATGTTATCCAGGCATTTTGTGGCTGAAGGCAAATGCGTTTTCTTATTGTACCCTTTATAGGATACCTCATGTTTTTGCTTCTGTACAAGCAGATCACCTCATCTTTGACTGTCAGATTCCTTGTTTCTTTCAACTTTGAAAGCTCTTTTTCTTTCAAAGCTCAACTCAGACTACCTCCCATATGAAGCCCAAATTTCCTCCTTCCCAAAATTAGTTTTATTTATTTTATATAGTTTATATATTTAGCATGTTTTAAATATGCACATTATCATCACAACACAAGGCAGGAAGGGGGAAGGTTGAGGATGACAACTTTTATTTGATTATGTATTCCTGCTTCTAGGACTTCACCTATTGAAAGAATAAGTGTTTAATAAAAATTGCTGAACTGATCTGAATTTACAAATAGCTCTGCTTTGAGTTTCTTAAAGTAGATTTTCCCCAACAATTAAACTTTTCTTCCCTTCCCCCCTTTTTTTAATCTTAGATTTTGGCAAGGAACTTACAATTATTTTTATGTAGAAATTGTAGGCATTAGAGTATCTTACTGAAGTGATTTCCACATTGTCAATTGGGGGGGGGGGGGTTCTTTTTTCTTTTTTTTTTTTTCTTTTTTTTTTTTTTTACATTGTCAGTTTTAAATAGTTAAATAAATTCATTTTAGAAACTAAACTTTAGTCAGTAAAGGGTGATTTCTGCAAGAGCTTGAAAATCCAATTAATATCAACATTAGTCAGAATGCTAATGCTACTTAAATAGAAACTGGTTCTTAACCCAGTCTGTGAACTTGGATTTTTAATATTTTGATAACTATTTCAATATAACTGATTTCCTTTGTAGTCCAGTGTGTTTTTTGCATTTAAAAACAAAGAAGGGTTACAAAGACTTCACCAAACTCAGAAATCCATGACTCAAGGTTTAAAAGGCCATGATTTTAAATTTTGAATCTGTATAAAAATAAATGTCTTTTAAAATGAGTCACTAGAGCTTGTTTTTAATCTGTTAATAGTTAGAAATATCACTAACTTTGAGTGCAACTACTGGTATCCTATACTAAATTGAATATAACAGCTAACTTTGCTTACATAACAAAGTACCAATCTAATTGAAAGTCTTAGCTGATTATTATAGTCATTAAAATTCAGGTTAGCATTTTGAATTCAATTATTGAATCCAGGATTCTAGTTGACTTCACAAGAAGGTTTTTTTGTTGTCATTGTTGTTAAAAGATGAAGTTTGGAGTAAATTTTAAGAGAACAAGGAAAAAAAACATCTTCACAAACTGAGGAAAGAGTTTGTTAAGCTTAATTTCTTGACTGAGCCATTTTACTGTTACAACACCCACTTAAACTAAATGGTTAATGGCACAGATATGGTGTTAGTTTATCAATAAAATTTTCCAAGTATATGTGTCACTTTTTTTAATTTCAAAGTTTCTCAGTTCTTAATGTTTGTTGTCATCTAAGAAAAAAATTTAATAATTAAACTGGTCTCTTCTGATTCAGCATGGGCATTTTGATACTATAATATTTTCCATTGTTTCTTATCTCCTAAAAGCATGGAATAGTGAAAAGAATGTTGGAACCCTCCTTGCCGCTATCTGTGACTGACAATTCACTTAACCTAAACATCAGTGAGTCTCAGTTTTATATCTAAAAATGAAAGGACAGAACTAGATGACCCCCTTCTAGTTTTTAAATATATGATCTTAGGAGAGAGTTTGACAGGAGTCAAACTGTCAACAATGAAATTAGACTAGCCAAAACCAAATCCTATCTCTGCCTTGGTAACATTTTTCATTTGATAAATTCAAAATAAAATAATTCAATAAAAATTAGAACACATAGTTTTAGCTGACATTTATATAGGCTTTGCAAAATGCTTTATATATTACTTCATTTGACTTTCACAATAGCCTTGTAAGGTAGATTTCCTTATTTTAAAGATGAGAAAAATAGAAGACAAGACAGGTAAGTTCGAATGAGTACTTGACAACTTTTTGTTTAATTCTCACAATGATTCTGACAGGTAAGTGTTATTATCCCTTTTCCACAACTGAGGAAATAAACTGGCAAACGGCTTGTGATCACATAGCTAGTAAGTGTCAGAACTCAGATTGTCCTAATTCTAGTCCCAGCAGTTTTGCCCATTGCACTACCAGCAGCTTCTAATATAATTAAAACATCAATTGAGAAGAGACAGTGTATTAGAAAAAGAGCACTGTGATTTGGTGCAAGTAGAAACCTAAGCTTGATGGCTTATGTAAACCCTAGGTAATTCACCTTTACCTCTGAGCCTCATTAGTAAAGTAAATAAGTAAAGTAATTTAATAATAAGAAAATAAGTCAAATAGATATAATAATGCCTTTAATGTGTATTTTAAAGGATTGTTAATGAAGGTCAAATGAAATAAGATAAGAGTTCCTGTTTTGTAGACAGGTCTTAAATAAGAATTATAATAAATGTCAGCTAGTCTAACTAATCATACTGCTGGGGGGAATATTTGTAATTCAGTAAAAAGACTGGCAAAAACTAGTTTTCTCCCTAAAGGGAAAGCTTCAAGTGATGGTCTCTAACCTTCAGAGATTATTTATGCCCTAAATTTCCCATACTTCAGATATGAAGTAAAATAAAGATGTCTTTAAACTTGGTGAAACTGAAACCTAAATTTGGAAAGGATTCCATTGTTGTACTTTGTTTTAATTACCAAGTTCTCATAAAATTTGCATGTTATAAGAAAATCCAGGTGTTAGACTTGGTCTTTTGGATGTCTCTATCAATTCTGAAACGTTATGATAATACATCTTTGTCAAGTATACTAGCTAATCTCATGGGATGGTCACTGGGTGAAGCCCTGTCGTTTTGAGAGAGAGAATCAAGTATATAAGTTAGGTGCCCCACAAAATAATTTGTATGAGCCAGGTTTGGGTAAATGAAATTTTTCATTGATTTTTTTTTTTTTTTAACCTAATGTCCAGATGGAACATAAATGCAATTAGCTTAATTGAAATCAACTATTAAAAATCCTTGGAGTAGAATTAAATGGGTGGGCATTTGCCTGAGTTCCTTTATGTGATTGTGGGAATGTGGTAAGATTCTTAACTTATGTCAGTCAAACTTCACAATATTTTAGAGTTGCTTGATAAAAAACAATATTTCTGCTTTCAGTGATATTTTTGATAAAGGCACTAAATTCAATATTTAATTATAAACTTAATATTTGAGGGACAACCTCATTTTTTTTGTTAGGAAAAGGTGGGTTGTTAGGTTTAATAGTTGTTATATTGTCTCTTTTTTAATTTTTCTTAAAAGACTCGTTCTTCAGTTAAGGAAGTTGAAAGTTTCAGTACACATGCATTAAGATCATTGAGGAAAACAGAACAGCATTCTTCAGACTCTAGTTTTGACAAGAATATGGAAATATCAAGTGATACAACTAATGGAAGACATTTTACAAGGTACCTCCATAGATGGTTGAATGTGAACTAATTTAAAATGATTTACTTCTGACATTCTCAAATGCTTGCATTATCAAGATACCAGTATTTAGTTTGCTTCCATGATACAATTGTGGCCTTCATTGACTCCAAAAGTTATTTATCTTTCATGGGTTTCTTTTGGTGGTGATACGTGTACTGGCAGAACTGACATAAGGCCCATTCTTTTCTATTATTCTCATCTAATGATAATTTTTTCTCTCAAAAGTGGGAGTGAGGGAATAGCAGTTCCATTTTTGGAACTGATTATAGTTTTTGCTTCTGTGTTTTTGTCTCATCACCTTTATTCAAAATCTTTACTCCAAATTAGTCTGTATTTGGGAATTTCTCACTATATATGCCATATCATTACTAATAATTGTATCTTGGTATACTTGGTTAGTGGTTTTTTCCTATCCTGGTTTAGGGCATCTTTATTTTAGGATGTCATGTGACAATGTCTGGCACATAGGCTCTTAATAAACATTTATTTATCTTGTCCCATTACAATATAAACTCCTTAAGATTGTTATCTTTCTTGCTTATATTTGTATCCTTCACCCAAAAATTCAATAACTTTACAAATAGATTTAGACAGTCTTCAAGTTGACCAAGTTTGTTTCAGGTTTACTTTGCTACCACAAAAAAAGTTATTTTGAATTTTCTAAGCTAGCTCTATCTACATGATGTTAAGGAAATCTTTGACTTCCTAGCTTAGTTTTTTTCTTTACCTCAACTACTGGTTTCTTGTTAGGGAATTTTATCACACAATTCAATACCCTAACTTCTTATTTCCTTAATTCATTTAAATCACATGGCCTAATATTCCAGATTATACCTACTAACAATGGGTAATGTTCCCAACCTACACACTCAAAAAAAAAAAATCCTTTATCCTGTGCTCTCTTCTCTCCCTTCTGGACGTTCATTTGATGATCTCATCAATTCCATTGGTTCAGTTATCCTGGTGCAGTTAATTTCCATATTTATATATTGAACTCTAGTCTGTCAATTAAGTTCTATTCCCTCATCACCAACAGCCTTTGGAACATCTTTAATGGGATGTGCCATAAGTATTTTAAACTCGTGTCTGAATCAGAATTTCCCCTGCTCCAGCTTGTTCTTTTTTTAAGGGCACAATCATCCTTCTAGTCATCCAAATTGTACAGCCTTTGTTATCCTCAAGTACTCAGATATCCATTCTGTGCATATCTTTTCTCTTGTGAATCCTCAACATTCCTTACATATAATCTCTTCCATCTACCCTGGGAGGAAGGAAGGATGGATTAACTCCCTACTAGCCAGGAACTGTCCTATGCACTTTACATAAGAGCTCATTTGATCTTTGCAACAACTCTGGTAGGTGATGGGTATTATTATTATCCTCATTTTACATGTGAGGAATTTGAGGCCATAACTTGGACAAAGACAGTGTCTAAAACTGATCTTTGAACTTGGGTCTTCTTGAGGCCCCAATGCACAAGTACTTTGCTGGTTCCCCTATGTCACCTTCTCTCCCATTTATACTGTTAATGTATCTTGCATATACATAGTTATTTGCATATTGTTTCCTCCATAGGAATATGAGGAGCTTAATGGTAGGTACTGGATTTTTTATATCCCTGTCATTTAGCACAGTGCCTGGCACATAGTAAATATTTAATAAATGCTTTTTAACTAATTTTTCTCAGTGTTTGTTAGAGCATTAGATCAAAAAGTTTAAATGGATTTTTATGACGACTTTCTCCTCCCCCCCCCCCTCGGCAAAATTCACTTTTGGACTTTCATACAATAATACTTAATACTAGTAACTTTGGAATTTGGGTATGGAATTAAAATGGAAGTTGTTAATTGGAATTAAGGTTTTGTGTGTGTGTGTGTATGTGTGTGTGTGTGTGTATAGTTATTTTTGTATTGTTCTAATACATTTTTCTCGTGTAGGCAGTTGGCCAGACAGCAGGCTGATAATAAAAAAAATGAAGATTGTAAAGAAGGTAATGTTAGAGAACATGTTTCCTGAATTTGGTAATAAATTTATTTAATTTTGCATACTTCATTTGAAATCAGCTTATATTATATTCAGTAATAAGCATGCCAGTGCTAACATTTTATATTGGATTTATAATATTTTTCTACTTGAAAGCAGTCTTATTAACATTACACCATCTTCTTTTGCTAGTATAGATAGTGTATGAATTGGTGTTTTTTAACTTTTTGGGCTTTTTTACTGTATGCTAAATGTCCTTGAAGTGTATTAACAGCTATTAAACCTCTACATAGAGTAATTTTGAGACTCAGATTGAATAGACAAATTACTTTTAATTGGTTAAAAATTGTTATAAAAAATTTAAGAATTGTCTTTTCTAGTGTAGGTTTAGCAAGATATTGTAATTTTATTGATAAAAATATACTACTTTAAAAATTGTATATTCATTTCAGGACAGTTATTATTCTCATTGGTTTTCTGTGTGTACATAGCTTCTCCAAAGCAGAAAAGCTAGTGCAGAAATTTTTACATTTAATAATATATATATACACAGATATGTACCCCTTTAATGTGGCCATATCCTATGCATATATTTTATAGACAAAGTGATTCCAGTTACTCGGTCATTGAGGACTAGAAATACTGTTCAAACTACAGAGCATCTTCATGAAGAGAATGGTGATGTAGAAGTTCGCCGAAGTTGTAGGATCAGAAGTCGTTATAGCACTGTGAATCAGTCTGTACTGTTTGACAAACTTATAACAAAGTAAGTAAACATGGAGAGAACAAAAGTTGCATGTTAATTTACTCAGAACAATAACTGATTTCTTTTCAAATTAAGAAAGGGGTAAATACATATGAATGAAATAAAAATATCAATAATATTGAATTATTACTGTAATATCTCCTTTGAAATTTAGTTTCCTATTATCACATTAAATTTAACAATAATTAGCATATTTTTCCCCTTAACTTATCCCAACTCATGAATTTTTATTAGCTTGAAGTTCTGGAGCACTCAGTACATGAATAGACAAAATGATCAAATAAATTCTTAATTAAAATACACTTTGGTTTTATCTATTTTTGGTTCTAATGCCTCACCAATGGTGTTCTTAAATTTTTTTTTTTCATAATACTGTAAATTTTTTTTTTTTTTAGCTGGCACTTTTTTTCCTTCTTTTCCACCTCCTCTCCCCATCCCTTGAGGGGAGGAAATGAAAAACAGAATCCTTTTTAACAAATGGTTACATAGGTATATGAATATTATGGAATATTATTGTTCGGTAAGAAATGACCAAACGGATAGTTTCAGAAAGGCCTGGAGAGACTTGCACGAACTGATGCTGAGTGAAATGAGCAGGTCCAGGACATCATTATATACTTCAACAACAATACTGTATGATGCAATTCTGATGGACCTGGCCATCTTCAGCAATGAGATGAACCAAATCAGTTCCAATGGAGCAGTAATAAACTGAACCAGCTACACCCAGTGAAAGAACTCTGGGAGATGACTAAGAACCATTACATAGAATTCCCAATCCCTAAATTTTTGCCTGCCTGCATTTTTGATTTCCTTCACAGGCTAACTGTACAATATAATGTTCCATTATATTCATGCATACTTTGCAATTGTTTTAATAATTGTAATGCTAACCTATATGAACTGTAACTTTTTTTTTTTTTTTTTTTTTTTTTTTTTTTTTTTTAATATTAGCACTGCTGAAGCTGTATTGCAGAAAATGGATGATATGAAAAAGATGCGCAGGCGTCGAATGATTGACTTGGAAGACTTGGGAGTATTTAATGATGCTGAAGAAGTAATTACTGTTTACATTTTCCCTTTATGTAGATTTAGTAAAACTCAGTTTAATTTTCTCCATCATCCTTTTTTGATAAAATAAAACAAATCCTTGAGGTCCATCACTTAAGATTCTTGGCTTAATAACTCCTTATTTTCCTTTTGGAGAAGTATCAAGAATTTCTTACTTTTTTGTAAAAATTACTTGAAGCATAAGTTAAACTAAAATCAGTCTTTAGTAGATTGGGTTTGTTCACATTCTTATCTATTTACTAACTATTGTGATACTTTTTAGGTGGGTTAGCTTCTTTCAATCTGTTTTCAGATCTTTAAAATAACTTATAATGATACCTCCTATATCTAATTCCTCCTGTTATGAAGAATAAATGAGGTAATGCATATGAAAATACTTTGAACCCTAAAGTCTATTTAATTGCAAAGCATTATTTTACTTAAGAAAAAGTTGAGTTTGGGGAATTAGTAGTTCTTACTATTTTGTAAAACAAAGTCAAGATGTCACAGTGCTCTAAAATGGCTTTGGTGGAGTTTGTTTGTTTTTTTGTTTTTAGTAACAACTCTTACCAAAAATTGAATGTAAACATGACAACACCCAGGGGCAACTAATTGGCCCAGTGGGTAGACAACCAGTCCTGAAGTCAGGAGGATCTGAGTTCAAATCCAACTTCAGACACTTCCCACTTGCTTGCTAGATGTGACCCTGAGCAAGACACTTGATACCAATTCCCTCTCAAAAACAAAACAAAAATGACAATACCCAGATGTGAGAAAGTTAGTGTGGCTTAAAATTTGTGAAAAGATTAAAAACAGTTCTCACTAACACTACCTTCTTTTTAAGTAAAACTCAATTTTATAGACTACTTCTATATTCAGACCACATAAAAAGCATTAATAATTTTCATTTAAATAATTTCAGGAAAATCTTGACATGTACTCTAGAGGAAAGCAAAAAAATGTTCAAAGAACTGATGAAGAAACCACTGATAATCAGGATGGCAGTGTAGGTGAGTACTCTTTTGGTTGAATTCTTTTTTCTTTTCAATAAACAACTTTTTTTGGTGGGGAATTATATTCCTTGTAACACTTGGAGACTAAGCAAATCAAAAACATTATCATAATACAAAACAAAGAAAGCTATATAGGAATGCTGCTTAGTTGCTTAAGAAAATGTTTTAATACCAAACATAACTTTAGACAGAGATTACTTCGTTGCATCACTTAAACAATATGGGTTTTTAAAAATGTTTTAATTAAGTTAATAAAGCTGACTTCCTCAGCAAGGAATTAATATATAGTATATAACCTTTTAGGTTGGGGAGGGAGTGGGTGTTGATAATTTGGATTTTTGAGAATTAAGTTTTAAAAACTTAATTTCTGTCAGCTAGTTTATATTCTGGTGAGACTGCACAAATAGCAATGGAATTTTTTTTTGTGGATGGAAATTTCAAATATTAAATAAGATCATTAATTCTTGATTATCTTAATATTTGATTTTTTTGTTATTGACTATTGAGACAAAAGTAAAGTTGCTTTTAGGTAGGCAAGTGATTCAAAACATTTGTAAAATCTAAAAATATTCTAAAATAATATTAACACTGTAAGAGTTGGATTGATGAAAAAAAAAAACTGATGAGGGTCAGGTAGGTGGTCTAATGGATAGAACACTGGCTCTGAAGTCAGGAGGACCTGAGTTCAAAATTGGGCCTCAGATACTTAACACTTCCTAGCTGTGTGATCCTCGTCAAGTCACTTAATCCCAATTGCCTTTATACCCCACCCCACCCCACCCACCCCCCCAAAAAAGAGAGAGAGAGAGAAAAGAATTATGCTTAGCAGTTACAGAGATAGTTACTAGCAGGCAGGATATTTTGATGTAATTGTGTGTGTGTTCATAAGCACTAAAAATGGCGAACTTCAAAATTAACTGTTAATCAATTCCTTTAAAAAAAAACCTAGAATTTAGACACAGGTTTACTGTAACTACTTTAAAGAATCCAATGAAATAACTAACATATGGGTCAAAAAATTTCAGTAAATTTTTATGAAAACTACAATATTTTAAAGTTACTATATCATAAATATAATAATAGCATTTTAATAATACATATTCTTAAATAATGGTAATTTTTTTTTACATTTCCTTTAGTTGAGTTTACAATGTACATCATTCTGAAAATCTATAGCAGAACAAAAATAGCCAAGCTAGAGTGTTAAAATATGGCTTAAGAATGGTTGGGAGGTTGGTTTATTTTTGTCATTCTGTCCACGTGTTCCAACCCTTTTAAAAAAATTTTATTTATCTTTTGAGTGTTCTCTTTATGTCCTCTTTCATTTGTATTTTTTTTTCCTTTTCAGGATAGCTATTACCATATAACAAAGAATATTCTTGGTGGGGGGGTGGAGAAAACAGCGAAATAATATGTAACAAAAAATCTGAATATATTTCACTACTCAGCTTCCTACTTCTGTAAATATAATAGGGAAAGTATTTTCATATCTTTAGCCTCAACTTATACTTATTCTTGGTGAACAACATTTCTTGTTGCAACATTTATTTTTGTTTGTTTTGTGACTTATTTTTCCATAAACATTGTTGTAATCATTCTGGTTTTTGTTTTCTTGGTTCTGCTTATTTCATGCTGCATCAGTTGATATAGTTCCACGTTTTTCTGTATTCGTTATATTTATCACTTCTCGTAGCAAAATATCAAATTACATTTATGCATTGTAAGTGGTGTAATTTATTTCCCAATATATGGTCATTTTCTTTGTTTCTAGTTTTTTTTGCTACCACCAAAAAAAAATGTTGTTAGAAATATTTTATTATAGTGAAGACTTGTTTCTTAATGACCATCTTAAGGTACCTCTGGATCAAAAGATATGGATATTTTATCTACTTAATAATTTCAAATGGCTTTCCAAAATGATGTACTAATTCATAACTCCCCTGGTAAAGTACTAGTATAAAGTACTAGTACATCTCTTTCCATATCCCTCTCCAATTTGATTTATTGCTATCTTTTGTCATTATTGCCACTTTGCTGGAAGTGTAAAGTAAAAAAAAAAAAAACTCGTGGTATTATTTAATTTGTTGTTTTTTTTTTTTTTTAAGTTCATTGCTATTCTAGTCCAAACTATGTAGTAACCTAACATAGCTAACCTCTTTTTTGCTAAAACTATTAAATCTATTATTCATACATTTGGGGAGTATTTATTTTAAAAGAACTTTATTGGCAATTTGGCCTTGGTATAGGGAAAACAAATCACTTTAGTTAGTAAACAGCCATAGCTGGTCAGACTTTCTTGCAGCTATACACAAAATTAAATAACTATTTCTTTTAATGAAGAGGTTGACTTGTATGTTTTACAAGACTAATTTTCATAGTTAATGGTAAAAAGTTCTAAGCAAAACAATCCTAAATTTGGCTAACCTGTTAAGTCTTGCATTTAATTTTTCAATATTTGTTAAGTATCTTCTATATGCAAACAAGCATATAGAAAGCAAGGTATATGTAAGATGAGGGATAAATAAGAAGGATTGGAAAAGGCTTCCTGTAGAAGAAAATCTTTTTAGTTGACACAGGAAGCTGAGTCGTCAATAATTGAAGCAGAAGAAGAGAGAACATTCCAGGCATGTAGGACAGCTAGAGAAAATGATTAAGTAGAAAGATGAAGTATCTAGTTCCATGGAAAAGGAAGGAGACCAATCTCACTGGATTGAAGAGTACATGTTGGGGGGGAGGGATAAAGTGTAAGAAACCTGAAAAGGTAGAAGGGATCTAGATTTTGAGGGGCTTTTAATACCAGGAAATACAAAGTTTCCTAGATAGTTTAAGAGGAACAAGACTAGAGGGCCTGGGAGAGAAACCCTTAAGGACAGTATGATGAGAGGATATAACCTGAGGGAGGATTCAGCAAAGAAAGACAGAAAGAGGTGGTCAGGTAAGAGGAAAACCAGAAGGGGAAAGAGTCATATCCTGAAAACTTAGAAGAGATATCAAGGAGAGAGGAGAATGATCAACAATGTGAAAAACTGAAAAGATCAAGGAGAATGAGGATTGAGAAAAGGTCATTGAATTTGACAACTAGGTGTTCTTAACTTTGAGAAGACATTGAGTAATGAGATCAAAAACCAGATAAGGTAGCTTGTGAAAGAAAAAGTAGATACTTAAATGAGTTTTGCTTTTAAAAAACAGAAACATTTAGCACAGTAGTAGGGGCAGAATGGACATGTTTGGATAGTAGGGAATAAAATAAGCCCATAGACAGGGAAAGACTGAAAATAAGTGAAATATTAGCAAGATCTGTTCACAATCTTTTGTAGATTGGTCCTAAAAATGTTTTAATATCCTGTATTCTCAGCCTAAAATGTTAAAGGTTTTAATAATAACCAAAATTAGCAAGAGTTCTAAAGTATGAGACAAATGGGAATATAACTTCATTAATTCTCTTTTTTATATATATTGGCTAAGGTTTCTCTGTAAGCCTATCATGGTCTTGTATTATTTTAACTTTTAACTAAGTATACAAATTTTTTTCCTTTGGTGTTGGCAGACCACTGAGTGCACTCAGTAATCTAACAAACTCCCATCTCCACAAAAAAAACTTCCTTTATATTTTTATTCTAAAAAGTAAGGTATTCTTAATTATAGAATCTTCTGAAGAAGGTGAGGACCAAGAAGATGAAGACGAAGACGAAGATGAAGATGGTGATGGAGAAGAAGATGAAGATGGAGAAGAAGATAATCAAAAACGCTATGATCTTAGACAAAGGAAGACCGCTGTACATTACCAGGCACCTTTGGAAAGTAAGTGATCTATGAGAGGGAGAGTAGTAGAGACAAGGGGGGGATGAAGGGGGGATTTGGTTGGAAGGGAATTTTTCACTAACTTTATTTTTGCTTGTAGTTACAAATGCAATCTTAGTTGTTTTTTTTAATGACTCCCATTCTAGTAAATACTTTTTTGTGTGAGTTATAGCTTAAATAGTCTTTTAGTCAGCAGTTGAATTTCTTCCAAAGTAAGTTAGGTGCTATAATATAAATGTGATTCTTATTTTATCCTAAAATGGATTGCTTTTAAAGGACATAATATGAAATAAAACCCAACATTTTGAAATACTGTTTTGTTTTTTTTAGATTGACTATTCATGTCCAAGTGTCTTCATTGATTTGCATAAACAAAACTACCTTTCCCTATCTATTAATAAAACTTCTGGGACAGGTGAAATAAGATGTTAATTCTCCTATACAATGACGTTTTATTTTTAACTAAGGAAGCAATTGTGGATAGAGTCCAAATATTTTGTTAACTGTTAACAACTTTTTAAAATTTTAAATAGAACCTCGGCACCAGAGAAAACCTAACATGTTTTATAGTGGCCCAGCCTCTCCTGCAAGACGAAGATACCGATTTAGTTCTACAGGACCAAGAAGCCCTTACTGTAAAAGGATGAACAGGTACCAATTTGTCTCAAAAAAAATGTATTTGGGGTAGAGTCATAGAATTTTAATTATTTAGTTTAATTTTTGCATCTTACTACAAGAATTTTCCAGATAGTAGGAGTTCTTAACATAGATTCTGTTGATGGGACACAGTTTCAAGGGGCAATGTGGCCCTTAGTGGCCCTGAGGCCACTAGGCCTTGACAGTGCTGTAGTTCCATGGATAATGTTGGCTGCCAGATATCAATCTGTTGGTCTGTGATAACAGGGTTTCCAAGACAAGTGGTGGGGTAATCTTCAGTTTCCACCTCTAAACCATATAATTCAGTATTGAGGGGCATAATAAAAATTGACATGTCAGTGAGATGAAACACCAGATTTCTCTGTCCTTTTCCTATAAATTTATCTTATTGCTCCTGGTTCTTTGCTAATCCATTTTGGAACTTAGCCCACTGTTGCCAGCATAATAAATCTTTGCTCCTTATGTTGGAGACAGTTTGTGAATTCTTTTGCCATACCTACAACACTGTCCATTATTTATATTAGTAATTTTTATATTAGTCATATTAATTTAAAATGCATTTTAAATTTAAAAACATTTTGAGACGGCATTGGTTGCCTTTACTAAATTACCAAAGGGTCCATGACCCAATCATTAAGAACCCCTGCTATGCAATATTCTTTTTTTTTTTTTTTTTTTTTAAATTTAATAGCCTTTTATTTACAGGTTATATGTATGGGTAACTTTACAGCATTAACAATTGCCAAACCTCTTGTTCCAATTTTTCACTTCTTACCCCCCACCCCCTCCCCCAGATGGCAGGATGACCAGTAGATGTTAAATATATTAAAATATAAATTAGATACACAATAAGTATACATGACCAAACCATTATTTTGCTGTACAAAAAGAATCAGACTCTGAAATATTGTACAATTAGCTTGTGAAGGAAATCAAAAATGCAGGTGGGCATAAATATAGGGATTGGGAATTCAATGTAATGGTTTTTAGTCATCTCCCAGAGTTCTTTCTCTGGGTGTAGCTGGTTCAGTTCATTACTGCTCCATTGGAGATGATTTGGTTGATTTCATTGCTGAGGATGGCCAGGTCCATCAGAACTGGTCATCATATAATATTGTTGTTGAAGTATATAATGATCTCCTGGTCCTGCTCATTTCACTCGGCATCAGTTTGTGTAAGTCTCTCCAGGCCTTTCTGAAATCATCCTGTTGGTCATTTCTTATCGAACAATAATATTCCATAATATTCATATGCCACAATTTATTCAGCCATTCTCCAATTTATGGGCATCCACTCAGTTTCCAGTTTCTGGCCACTACAAAAAGGGCTGCCACAAACATTCTTGCACATACAAGTCCCTTTCCCTTCTTTAGTATCTCTTTGGGATATAAGCCCAGTAGTAACACTTACGCAATATTCTTAATGATTATTTTTCTGCATAAGCATCTCCAGTGAGGGAGGCTTGCTGTTTTGCTAAATAACTAAGCCATCATATTTAGCTACTGTCTGTGTCCTTTAACTTTGCCCTCTAGAACATATAACTATTCTTTTTCAGGACATAAAATAACTGCCTTTCAGATAAATATTCAAAAGCTGTCATGCATCCCTCTAAAATATTTATTTCTCTAAACTGACCATCTTAGGTCCTTCATCTTTTCATTATGTGATATGACTAGCATGACCTTGCTAAAGTTTTAAAGTTGAATATAGTATTTTTAAAATGCTGACTATGGTTGTAGTAGTTCTTTTTTTCTGGGACGTGACTGTTGGCTCAGTGAATCCTCTCTCATTGACCTCTTGGACTATTGTTCAATAAATATTAAGTAATTACCTTGTGCCAGGCTCTGTTCTAGCACCATGTATTTAAAAAAAAAAAAAGTCCATCCTCAAGAGGAATTTGTATTCTAATGGAGGAAGACAAAGTTTGAATCTAAAAATATATACCATAAATGTAAAATGAATATATTTATATTATACATAATGCATGCAAAAAAGTAATTAGATACAAGATAGTTTGGTGGAAAGACAGTAGTAGTTGAAAAGGATCAGGAAGGGCTTCATACACAATACAATTCTTTTACTACATCTTAAAAGAAGTTAATAAGACTTAAAGAAGTGATACATTTAGATGGTGAGAGATGGAGAAATGGAAGGTTTGTGTGAAGAATAGAGGTTGGTTTGGCAGGGTTCTCAGAATAGGAAAGGGAGAATAATATCCAGTGAGACTAAAATTATGTAGGGTTTTAAAATCTGAATAGTTGATATTTTATCCAGAGACATTAGAAAGCCACTGGAATTACATAAGTAGAGTCCATCAATAAACATTTATCAATTGCCTGTTATGCTTTAGGAACTTCTAAGCATTGGGAACACAGAAAAAATAAGACCGTTGATATTTTCAAGGAATTCACAGTTTCATGAGATAACGTGGCAATAACTTTGTACATACAAGCAAGGAAATGACATGATCGAGTCTGTGTTTAAGAAAAATTACTTTGTAATTTGTGTAGCACATGTGAGAATGATAAGACATGAGGTATAGAAATCCATAATCCATTTATTAGAGTTAATCTAGGTGAGAAAGGATGCTGTGGGAGTGAAGAAAAAAAGTCCAATGATCAGGGATGTAAAGGTAGAAACTGCTGAATATGCCTATTGACAAAAAGTGTGGGGTAAGGAGTCTAGGATAATGCAGATATCAATGCCTTCAATAGAAACAAGGAATTTTGGAAGAAAGGGGAGATATTAGGGGGAAAGTTAAGAGTTTAGATTGGGACTATGGGGAATTGGTGATATGAGACAAAAGCTCAACAAAGAGATGAAGCTAGATGTTTAAGTTTGGCAGTCGTCTGGATAGAGTTAATTATATTTATGGGAACTAACAGAAATATCAAGAAAAAGAGGCTGAAGCTAAGAGTTCTTTGGGGGACTAGCAGCCTCAGATTTCATCTGATTTGTGAACTTGAAAGAGGAAAAGTTATCTTCATTCATACTAACTTCTGGCTGAAATGTAACATTAACTGCAGTTATGATGTTTTGTTTTTTAAATTTATTCTGAAGTATGTATGGGCTTCATGAGAATGCGAGAGGGGTCTGGAACACAGAAAGGTTAAGAACCTTTGGAGAAGAGAAGTTAACCTATGACAGAACCTTAGCAAATACCCTTTTGATAGTGGTGGTGGTAGTGTTGATACAGATGAGCTAGCAAACAGAGGCACAAACAGGAAAAGAAGAATTTCACATATACCTAAAAGAGCGGGGTATCCTGGATAGAATGCTCAATTGAGGGAGACCCGAACAAAGATCTAGAAAGATAAGGACTAAAGAGAGACTCAGGTTTGATCATTAAGAGATCAGTGGTAACTTTGGAGAGAACAAGAACATTTGAGTAATGAGGTCATAATCCAGATTGCAAAGGGTTGAGGAGTGAGAAAGGATAGGAAAGTGAAGCAGTTAGTGCAGATACATTTTCCAAGAAGTTTTATTGAAAAAGGAAAGTTGTAGATAATTATTTCAAAGTCTGATAAAGTGGTTTAAAGAACAATGGAGACTTGGGCATTTTATGAAGACAGCTGGGGATTAACCATTAGATGAGAGGAGCTGATGCTTTGGGGGGAAGAATGGGTAGTGGGGATTGAAGATTTTATGCTCGAGTGTGCCAGAGAGCACAGGATGGAATGGATTCAAGGAGAGGAACAATAGCTGTTTGTCATAGAGATTTTGAACCTCGCTGCAGAACTTGACATTTGTATTGTGTTAAGTTTTATCTTTCTGGTTTTGAACTCCTATGATTCCTCATTATTATGGGAGCTGATTACCATATTAAGGAGAAGTAAAGCTCTAGTAGATGCTGTTGAGCTGAAGAATTTTGATTATAGTTTCATAGACAGACTTTGATTAGGACTAGTGTATCTAAGTTTGGAGACGGTTGTCTCTATGTGGGGTCTAAGGAAATGAAATGTTTTTGTTTCAGCAGTTATCAAAGACCTTTCCTCCAAACAATGGAAAGGTTATAGCATACTGAGGAAGTGCCTCTTTTAACAAATAATAGCTGTCTGGAAGATTGGCTTTGGTCCATTGCTTTAGCCGTTCAAGTTAATCTTGAATTTTGATTCTTTTAACTCATGTATTGGTTATTCTTTCAAACAAGGTTATTTTCCTAACTTTCAGTATTTTCATCCAAATTTTAGATGAAATATTGACCAAAATTTTAACAAATAGGTCCATAGTCAAGATCTCTTTTCAGGTTGAAATTGGTTACCTTGTCAATACTGCTTACAGTATTTTCGCTATGATTTCATTGAAATATAAGTTTGTTCAAACCATAGGCACCTATATTACCAAAGGATGTAAGATGCTTTATCAGATAACTAATCTCTTACGAACCTTCAATGTACAATATACCAGGTATTGGGAGAGAACACTTAATGGTCCCTACCTTCAAAGACCTTACCATGATAAAATTCCTAATAGAAAAAGTTCAGCCAAATAAGTATACAAATTGGAATATAGTGAATAAGTAAGATCCTGAAGAGCTATATTTGCATATATGGACAAGAGAGAAATCACTGACACTTGGAAAAAATAGATAGACGTTTCTCAATGAGATAGTATTGAAAAACTTGGGATGGCAAATATTTGGCTGGAATTGTGTATAAGTTGAGGGATGGATACAGAGAAAAAGATTAGTTTTGGGAATATGTAGACACTATGAAAATAGAAGGGAATAGTTTTACCATAGTGGCTTATTTTATATTGACTGCAGTGCATTTTATACATGTTCTCATAACTGTTGTAACTCTATAAGCTAAAATGTAATTTCAGTTTTTCCTAAATTTTCCAATGAAATATGAGGCAAGAAAGAGAAAAGAAGCCCCACGAGGATTTTCAGTAGGATTTAAAAGGTTTGGAAAAGCTGCTGTGTTGAATGGAATAGTGAATGGATTAGAGCATGGCTTTTCCATTCATGACCCTTTTTCACCTGAGAACTTTTTTGCTATCCTATCAATATTGGTATATTAAAATAGATGTACAAATCAAACATTGATAATAAATCATTTTCACAATCCACACATTGTTATGTGACTGAGAAACTTTGGATTAAGGAGGTATAAAAGGTTTGCCCCGAGTCCCCCCTTAAGATATTACAAAGATTTGTAGGGGATCCAGTCGGCATGGTTTCCTAAATAAAATTAATTTATTTTTAATCTAAATATTATTTGTAAATGCCTGTAATAGTTAGGATTTTCAGTTTAAAGATGTTCCTTTAAACTTTCTTGTGCCAAGGGGGAAAAAAAACATAACAAGATTTGATAAATGAGTGTGCTTATAGGAGAAAAAAACCTGTTTATCTTGTTTATGAGAATCAAATTGATTTTTTTTTTCTTATTTGCCCAATACATTCATGTTTTTATATAAATAAATGAATAAAATTATTGGGTTGTGATTTGGCTTAGCTAATGCTGTTTTTTTCCCTTTTATATTTCTAGAATTTAGCACAGTGCCTACACATAGTAGGCCCTTAATAAGTTTGTTGATTAACTTTTTTTTTCCCCTTGATTCAACTTGAATTCAGTATTTTTTCCTTAATGTGATATTTATAAGGCGAAGGCATGCAATCCATAATAGTGATTCTACATCTTCTTCCTCTTCTGATGATGAACAACATTTTGAGAGGCGAAGAAAAAGAAGCAGAAATATAGCTATTAGCAGGTAAGCGATGTAAGTTTTAAAAACTCATCAGTTGAGCCTTTTTAGAAGAAAGTAAAATAAGATTAGAATATTGTTTCATAAAAGGCCATATTGATTTGGAGTAGAATAAATTGATTTGCAGACATGATCTTTTATATTTTTCTATTTGTCTAGAAAGTGCTATAATCTTGTGTGGTTTAAAGTTTTGTAAACAATGACTTCATAATCTAATGGTGCTACTTTTTTTTTTTTTTTTAAATAGATGCCTTCCATTGAACTTCAGGAAAGATGAGTTAAAAGGAATTCATAAAGATCGAATGAAAATTGGTGCAAGCTTGGCCGATGTTGATCCAATGCAAATTGATTCTTCAGTAAGTATTGAATGTAATATATACAAAATGGACAGTTCTGCTATAATAAAACTTTTTTTCTAACCCCTTGCCCTTCCAAAATGCTATGCAAAATCATTCAGTAAAAAACAGACTGAGTTCATGGGGAAAATGGGACTGGGGCACAATATTCAAAAACATTTTCAGTGGGGTTTTGTTTGTTTTAAGGTAACCAAGTTTTAGCACAGTTTTAAATGTCTTGAATGACTTAAGAACCACATAAATACTACAACAAATGGTGTCTTTATCCTATATTTTGGACAAATGCATCAATGAGTTAGGCAGACTACAACAAGACTATTTTATAAGAAGGTGTACGGTGAGGATGATTAAAATCAGCCCTTCTTTTCTCACAATTCCCTATCTACCAGACGGTAATGTATTTTCATATGACAAAAGCTTGGAGTTTGCTCTGGAAGTCAGTATTGGGAAGGTTGCAGTTCATAGATTATTTTGAAGTGGTCCAATTTTCTGATTCTCTGGTTGGTCCTCATAGAAGCAATCTTCCAGAAGCAAACTCAAAGTTAAGTCTTACTCAAAATGTTCTCTAGTGTATCCATCAGGAACAAATTTACATTTTCAAAATTGGCATTATAGCAAAACTGACAGTAGAAGTTGATTTTAATTATGCATCTTCACATAGAATATTAAAAAGCAGAACTTATCTAGAAGCCAACTTAAACTTTTATGGACCTCTCATTTATGTTCTCTTTAGTAGTATGTACTCTACCAGTGCTCCTGAGCTATTTATGTATTTCAGAACCAAGAAGTTATGTTTTAGTGAGTTGTAGTGTTTTGTTTTGAAATTTCAAGATCTGGACATCAACTGCTGAATTTCTTCCCTTTTAGGTACGATTTGATAGTGTTGGTGGGCTTTCAATTCATATTGCAGCTCTTAAAGAGATGGTGGTGTTTCCATTGCTTTATCCAGAAGTCTTTGAAAGATTTAAAATTCAGCCACCAAGGTAATGTTGTTCTCAGGTAAAGAAAACTACGTTATGATATTGCCAAGAAAGGTAATGAACCACTGTTGAAACTGCAATTAGGCCTGAAAAAGTGAGGTAAATTAAGCCTTGGCCAGTGACCATCTTCTTTTTAAAGTTTTTGTAGGCTTCGAATATCTTGTTCTACTAGAGCCTGCTCAACATGAGCAGCTATTATAAAACTGTACCTGAAACCTCTTTTATGACAAGATGTTACCTCATTGAAGAGATGATATTATTTCTTGGGTGACTTCAAAAGGACAAAACCTCCCTGGGCCTCAGCTCCTCCTGGATCAAATGAAAGGCTTGGATGAGATTCTGTAGTCCCTTTAACTTCTGAATCTCTTAATTGTATGACTATCCCCATGACTTGAGTTATATGCAGCTTTGCATATATTATATCTGCAGTTATATGCAGATCCTCAATATATGTCTGTACTATATGTATTTTATTCCTCTCTGGTTATATGTACTTTTTGTGACTCATTCGGATTTTCTCTAGAATGCCCCAGAAATATCTTTACCCTCGAAACCTCAGTCTCTGTTCCTGAACTTCACACTTTGTTTTTTTTTTGTTTTTTGTTTTTTGTTTTTTTTTTTTTTTAATAGCCTTTTATTTACAGGATATATGCATGGGTAACTTTACAGCATTAACAATTGCCAAACCTCTTAGCTGTACCAGATCTAAAATTATATTATAGAGCAGCAGTTACCAAAACTATTTGGTATTGGCTAAGGAATAGATTAGTTGATCAGTGGAATAGATTAGGTTCAAGGGATAAAACAGTCAACAAATATAGCAACCTAGTCTTTGACAAATATTGTACAATTAGCTTGTGAAGGAAATCAAAAATGCATGTGGGCATAAATATAGGGATTGGGAATTCAATGTAATGGTTTTTAGTCATCTCCCAGAGTTCTTTTTCTGGGCATAGCTGGTTCAGTTCATTACTGCTCCTTTGGAAATTGATTTGGTTGATCTCGTTGCTGAGGATGGCCTGGTCCATCAGAGCTGGTCATCATATAGTATTGTTGTTGAAGTATATAATGATCTCCTGGTCCTGCTCATTTCACTCAGCATCAGTGAACTTCACACTTTGGAAGTATTCTCTGCCTCTTCTTCTGTCACTTCCATCCCCCATCCATCATTCTCCCTAATTCTTAGAATTTTCATTTTACGGGGAAGTGTCTCATGCCAACCAGATTGTCATCCCCCTCTAGGCTATAATCTTAGATCTCAATTTTTTCCCCCTATTGTGCTGGCAGACCTGCCCTGCCCTATCCCTATTTTGTCTCCTCTTCCTCTCCCTTGTCCTTCAGCCCAGCCTTTTCAGCTTTCTTTTTGCTGTGTGGTCCCTCATTAGAATGTAACCCCTTGGAGTCAGGGGCTATTGTTTTGTTTCTACTTTTATTCCTAATATTTAGCACAATGTCCGACATAAAGTGCCTAATAAATATTTGTTAACTGCAGTGAAACCTCATTAATATTGAAGTTGGGGAGCTAGGTGGCACAATGAGTCTGTCTGTGCCTGGAGTTAGGAAGAGACCCAAGTTCAAATCCGCCCTCAGATAATTACTAGATGTATGACTGGGCATTTTAACTGTTTGCCTCAGGTTCCTCATTTGTAAAATGAGTTAGAAAAAGAAATGGCAAACTGCTTCAGTTTCTTAGCCAAGGAAAGTCTAAATGGGAGTCATGGAGCTCAGGCCTGACTGCACAACAGAAAATATTGAACTTGCAAAGCCACTAAAACCCCCAAACATTTTTCAAAACTGGTATATCTATCCTTCACCCTATTATGCTTTACAAATATTTCATAATTCTGGGAAGTGGGTACTATTATCTCCATTTTACAGATGAGGAAACTGAGGCAGACAGATGTTACATAGGTAGTAAATTATAAGCATATAATCCCTGAGATACTACACTGGAATTCTCTTATGTTAGGTTGATATTCCAACCATTAACTATTCTTTGAATCTGGCTATCTAACCAGTTATCAATCTGTTAATTGTCTAATTCATCCTTTTCCCTTTCCTATGAGAAGAATGAGATCCTGAATCAAATGTTTTACTTGAATCTAAATAAATTATATCGACAGAATTCTCTTTGTATTACTGTCATAAAGGGCATGACTTATTTTAAAATATACATACACACATATTCGTGTGTTTGTGTATTCCAATTCAGCCATTTTTCCTAATGCATGTAGCACTTTTTTGTAAATGAGCTTTTATCAGTCTTATGTGTGTGTATGTTTGTGTGACTTGATAATTTCCTTTAGTGTCCCTTCTTTTCCCCTTTCCAGAGAGCCATCACAAAAAACATATTTTTAAAGGCAAAAGAAGAAAAGGAAAATAATCAGTATAACTGATCAGTGCATTGAAAAAGCCTGAAAATTTGTACAATATGAAATAGACATTTTTAGCTTATGATCACATTTTGCCCTACTACCAAGGTGATGATACTTAATTGATCTTTTCTCTTCCTGCACAACTTTCTGCATTTCTACTCAGTTCTACAGATTAGTTCTACTTCTTATGTAATTGATTTTGATATATGAATGTGTAATTCTGCACACTTTCACAGCATATAGCAATTTTATTACTTAAAATTACAAAGATAAAAATTTTCAGTAATAAATATCTTTGTAATTTCTAATAAAATATCCTAGCAAAGACTAGAAAAATTCATACATAAAGTTTACATAAAATGCAATGAATACTCACTGCAAATTCATAACATCTGTCATCATGTTACATTTTCAATTTGTGATTTGTCTTGACATTTGAAATATACTGATTTACAGGGGTTGTTTGTTCTATGGCCCTCCTGGAACTGGAAAGACACTTGTTGCCCGGGCACTTGCCAATGAATGCAGTCAGGGTGATAAAAGAGTGGCCTTTTTTATGAGGAAAGGTGCTGATTGTTTGAGTAAATGGGTAGGCGAATCCGAACGACAACTACGTTTGTTATTTGATCAGGTAAGAAAACTAGGTTCATATATATACAGTACAATGTTATGGGGAAGAGGGGTTCATGCTGTCTTTGAAGTTGGATAAATATTCAATGGAATTCTTTTAATATTTGAATGATTATGTTGACAGAATAGAAACTTGGTGTTTTTTACATGAAGACAATACCTAATATAGTGATGAGTTTTTCCATATAAAATTGAACAAGTATCTAATTTATTACCTTGAAATTGAACTATCTTTTCCTATATATCAAAAGTAAGCTCTTGAATTTTGATTTGATTTGATGATTATGCACTCCTAAATTGAACCTAAAGTAGATATTTGACAAATATGGAAATAAAATTTATATATTCCTAATATTTGGGCTAACACTAACAATACTAAATTTGTCTTCTAGGCTTATCAGATGCGTCCTTCAATTATTTTCTTTGATGAAATTGATGGTCTGGCTCCTGTTCGATCAAGCAGACAAGATCAAATTCACAGGTAAGATTTTATTTATTATAAGAATTTTTCAAATTCAATTTCTTTATATACTAGCGTCTACATCAGCATTCTACTGATGATGTCTAATGAATTCCATCAATTCTCACCTTATTTAATTGCCACATTCCCAGTTGGCTGATGTCCAAAGGCAATAAGCCTTATGCATTCTGTATACTCTTATAACCATAGCATTTCCATGAGAATTTGAATCTTAGCACTCTGAATTTTTTTTAATTTTTCTTAAACAAAGAGCATTTATACATAAACAACAACATAAAAGAAGATTCTGAATGAAGCTATGAATTTTTATGCAATTTTCTAAAATACACACATTCACAATAAATCCTACTCATTACTTTTCAGATTCTTTGCTTGTCTAATCCCTTCTGAATTACTTTCTGTTCTTTTCTTTGCATGTTAAAAAATACTACCATGGGTTCTTTTTGGCATCAGGCTTCCTACTCCTCCTGTTCCTCTCAATTAGAAATTGAGAAAAACAAAAGAAAGAAAAACCTTGTACTAAATAATCATAGTCAAGCAAAACAAACCCACAGTATGATCATGTCCAAAAATGTCTCTTTCTACACTTTGTCCATCACGTTTCTCTCGGGAGGGAGGTAATATTATGTTTCGTTATAGCCCCTTCTTGGAGACACATTTGGTCACTCTACTGACTAGAGATCTTGTTTTTCAAAGTTGTTTTTTCTCTGCAATTTCATTGTTCTTATGGAAATTATCCTTCTTACTCTTCTTAAGTTTTTTTTTTTTTTTTTTTTTTTACCTAGAATTATCTGAAATCATCTCTGGTCATTTCTGAAAACATTATGTCATAATATATTAAGATATTGGTCTTTTCATCCATTCTTTTCTTTTGTTAATTAGCAACCTAAGGAAACTTTAGCTTTTAGTTTACTTTTCCCATTTTAATTCCTCTAGAACAGGATATTTGTTTTGCATTTGACTATTCCTTGCCCAGAATTGTCCTCAATTTTAACACTTCCTCATCTATTCCTCTGTTTTTATGTTAATTATTCTTACCCCAATTAGGACTAAAGGCAATTTCTACCACCACCTACCCTAGTATAGTCCACTTTTTTCTGTCCATTTAAAATCTTAGAACAGAACCATTTCTCCCCCCCACCCCCACCCCCCCAAAAAAAACCTTGTTTTTCTTTTTTAATTCCCACCTTTTGAAAACATTAATGTTTCCTCTCCATCTATAAAAATGTTAGTGCTGTATCATAGCTCCTTGCAGTTGCTTTAATAAAATTTCCTTTCTAGGTGTCTTTGGACTCTTTTATTTCAAAGTTCCAACTGTGTGGGATAATGACCCCTAATTCAAAATACTCAGAGATATCTCAAAGTGAAGAACAGAAGCTTTATTAGAATCTCACAAGAAGTGGACAGTCCACTCACTGGTGTCTCAGAGGAGGGCCAGTTTTACAGAGGCTAAGATAATTTAAATGGTCAGGGGAAAAAAAATTACAGAAACTATTGGCCCAACCATCTCCTGTTAATCCTCCTAATATCATTGTCAAACTTAACCTTTATTGCTTGGTCTCGGCAATATAGGTTGGCTTTTGTGGCACTAAGTAAGGTCTTGGTTGTTTCAAAAGAAAGAAACTCTGTTCTCCTTCTAAGGTTAACAGTCAGTTAAGTCAGAGGAGTTAGAGGTTTCTAACATAACTTAAGAAGACTTTGTTTTACCTCCTTTTCTCAATCAACAAATAGAGGTTAGACAGTTTGTAGACTTCAAATATCTCTAGGCTATTAAATAGATTCTTCTCTAAGCAGCTAGGTTTTAAATGTTTTCTCTTGGAAAGTCTTTGTTCTTCTTCCTAGAGCCTTAATGATTAAATCCTGGGTGCTAAGTCTTATCAGTCTGAGAGATCCTCAGTTTTTCTTTTCACTCACTATTTGGCTCTGGTGTTTTCATGAAATATACTTGAAAGTCATCTTGAAGAGGGGACCCCAAAACTCTGAAAATCCTTAAAGGAGAAAATCTCCTTCAACTCTGCCTCAATGAGGAGACTGCATCCCAAAGCACAGTTTCATCTTTGTTATCTGGGTGGGGTCAGCTCAGTCCTGAAACCCATTGAATTCAATTCAAATTCTAGCCCTACTGAAACCCAGTGAGGAGCCAACTTACGACTCCACTCATGAGCCCCCTTCAGCTTGTAGCCAAAGCCCCCTACTATAAAAGAGCCAAACTAAAACTTTATCTTTGCAGAGGTTCCAAACATGCCAGCCATACTATGCTTGGCATCTCAAGGAGCTTCTGCTCACTGGAATACTCTTTTCCAGTGCCCTCTTCTCTTTACCCTCACCTATTTCCTTAACCAGACTTTAACCTTATTTCCAATCCCCCTGGATTTTATCAATCCAGGTTTTGAGGTCTGTAAATTCTTTTATAGAGAACCTATGTTTGCGCCAAATCCCAAGGGGACAAACCCCTCCATTTGATTCCCTAAACCCCAAACCTGTCACTAGACCTCATTTAACTCCATGACCATCAGAAACCCTAATTTCATTTGGGTTCCCCAAATCTAAACCTCATCAATCTGTTCCATTAAAGATCTCTTTTTGCCTCATATAGGATTATACTCAGTTTAGCTGAGTAAGTTATTCTTGCTTGTAAGTCTTTTCTCTCTCGCAAAATACTGTATTCTAAGAGCTTTCATTTATTGCAGAAGCATCCAAGTCTGAGGTGATCCTTAATGTAGTCCCTAGATATTTGATCTGCTTTCTGAATTCTTTTTATTTTATTTATTTTTTTAAAAAGGGAGTTAAGGATTATGCCTGACGTTTCTGGGAATTTGATGTTCTTTTCACAAGATGAGTATATTCTTATTGTCTTTACATTGCTATCCAATTCTAATGAGCAGTTTTCATTATGATTTCTTGAAAAGTTCAGACCTCTTTGTTGTTGTTGTGATTTTCAAAGTCCAGTGATTGTTTTTTTTTTTTCTTTTCTTTTCTTTCTTTTTTTTTTTTTTTTTTTAACTTCTTTTCTGAGCAGTTTAGTGGTTTGGCAATTGTTACGCCACTGATAATTGGCAGAGCCAAAACTAGATCTCACAGTTCCTTCCTGCCAGTCAAATGCTTTTTATCATGGATATTTATGATAGTATCTTTGTTTTTATAATGTTGCTAGTTCTTTAATGACTTAATTGAGATCATAAAAGAGTTAAACTTTTGTCATGTTGAAGGGGAAAAAATTTGTTCAACAATTGCTTTTTGCATTCTCTTATGTTTTCTTAAATAATTTGCTTAAATATTTTTTTTTCCCCTAAGTGTTATTGTTTCTTTATTTTACTTTTTACTGTGGATCAGTTCACTCATCAGTTACAACTGATCAGAGTTGTAAAGTGGCATGCTCGTTGAAATGTATAATAAAGTGACTAATTTTCAAATGGACCACCTTGATTAAAAATACTATCCTAGTAGAAAGGAAATAAAGGAAAAGAAATTTTAAATGAATTAAATGAAATTTCATACAACTTTAATAATTATTTCACTTTTACTGAACCAAAGTTTTGTGTCTTTGTTTAGTTCCATTGTATCTACCTTACTAGCACTTATGGATGGATTGGATAGTAGGGGAGAAATTGTTGTAATTGGAGCTACCAATAGACTGGATTCTATAGATCCTGCTTTACGAAGACCTGGCCGATTTGACCGAGAATTCTTTTTTACCTTACCTGATAAAGATGTAAGGACTTAACATTAATTTCATTTCATTTAGTAATTTTTTTTCAATACATTTCTAGTACTGTTGTGCCACAGTTTCCCTAAATTGTTCTGCCTCAGTTTCCCTGGTTGCAACCCACCTTTTCTGCCCATTAGAACTGAGATAATTAGGGCTATGGAGAACTGACATTCCAGAAGATAAGACATCTGATTTTTTATCTCAGATACCTAATTGGCATTGTTTATACCTCTTAAGTCCAGACTTCCTGACTCTAAGCTGGATACCACCTTATCTCCCAGTTTGTAAGAATTTATGGTCCTACTCCCCCAACCAATCAAAACCAGATTGATGGTCCCTACCTAGAGATTCCTGCTCACCAGAGTTTGGACTCCACCCCCTGCCTTTGTTCAGCTACCTGAACCAAGAATTAGAAATATGTCATTGAGAACTCACCTTTGCTACTAAATACTTTTGAGATGAGAGTCCAAGCCAGTCAATCAAGCTCACCAATAAATAAAATATTAAAAATAAATCTCTAATCTCTCTCTTTCCAGTTTGGAAATTATCCATATATAAAATCAAACATCTGGACAGCCCTTCTACTCCACTCAAAAAAAAAAAGCCAAACTAATTAGGGAAACAGAATTGAAGGCTTGAGAGAGTAAAAAACAATTGTTGGGAGAAATGAAGTAGGAAGTAAGGATAGGATAGCAAGTAAAGACAAGAATGCAGGTGATAGACGAAGAAGGCAACAGTTGACAGACCTGTTGGTAAACCAGTGGGATTGAAGGAGAGCAGGAGAAGCTAGGAAGACATGAGGTTGTTGTCAGAATTTCAGAATTCTGAGTGAAGTTAAGATAGTTTCATATTATTGAAGATATAAAATGAGGTTAGATATGGAGGTTGCTGAATTTGAAGGGCTTAAGAGTTGGGTCATGAATACAAATATAAATTTTATCCAAAGTAATAACAAGGGATATTGATTGAATTGTTAAATCCACGTGCTGAGGTCATTAAAAAATGTGTGAGAATGTCTTTAAAGTCAGTAGATATTAGCAGTTGGGTGAAAATTACATGATTAAATTATTTAAGTGGGAAACGGTTTTTCAGGTTTTGTTTTGTTTTTATGAAACAGGTTTAAATTTAATCTCTTTAACTACAAAATTCTTTGATTCTGTGACTAATTTCTTTTTTTTCCTTTTAAGTTTGGATTGGGATATGTTCATGGCTTTAGTCACTTACTGACTATTGCATGAACATAGTTACCAAATCCACCCATTAAACTCTTTTGAAAGACAGATTTATCTCTTACCTGGGAACAAAGCAAATACTTTACTCTTGAATATATAATTAAAAATTAATGTACTCCTAACAATAACTTAATAGTATTTTTTGTACATTGACAGCTAGCATATTAGTGTTATAAATACTGTTTAAATATGAAAATCAGTTTCTTAAACTAATAGATTTTTAAATTTCTCTTGCATATCCATTTTACATCTATATTTAAGTATGAGTCAATGGAAAAATCATACTTTTAGAAATTAAGCACTATGTAATAAATTTTTTTAAACAAATTATTAATTACAAATGGTACCTGAAGCCTCCCTTTATCTCATCTTAATTTCATTTCTTCATCACTTCACATTTTTTGTTTAAAGAATCCTAAATGTCTAGCAGTTGAAAGGTTTTTAGAAAAATGATATTGTTCTTTTAAATCTTTTTTTAAAATGATTTTATTTATAGGCTCGGAAAGAAATTCTAAAGATTCACACAAGAGATTGGAATCCTAAGCCATTGGATATGTTCCTCGAAGAGCTTGCAGAAAAATGTGTTGGTAAACGTTTTTTTAAAAAGTACTACTACAATACTTAATAAATTACAATATTCAATTGGGTTTCTTTGTTATTCTATTAACTTTTATTTATAGTGGATATTGGAGATTTTGTTGTATTTCTAATTTGTCCTTTAGTTTTTGCCATTTCTCTTGCTCAAGACCTGGGTTTAATGTAGAATAAATTATTGAATTATTTGTAAGGTTTGTAAGAAGCCAGCCTCAGATTATTTATTATTCCTTGTCTTGCCAACATTGGCTTCTCATATGTGTGACTTTGAATACATGTGCTCTACCTTGTTAGGCTTTACTTAAACTACACTTGCAAATTGAAGGGATTATTTTAGTCCCTTTTGTCACTAAATCAAAATCTCTGCTCACAGATATCAATATATCTTTCATCTGGGAAAATTGGGAAATCCTTTTTTGCTTAAAGTTTATTACTTTATTGCAATATTAGCAAAATGTCCTAAACTCTTTATTTTTTTCCTTTTAACATTTTTTTAAAATAGGATACTGTGGTGCAGATATTAAGTCCATATGTTCTGAAGCTGCTCTCTGTGCTCTGCGTAGACGTTATCCTCAGATATATACAAGTAGTGAGAAACTACAATTGGATCTCTCATCAATTAATATCTCTGCTAAGGATTTTGTAGTAGCAATGCAAAAGATAATACCAGCCTCTCAAAGGGCTGTGACATCCCCGGGACAGGCGCTATCTGCTATTGTGAAACCTCTCCTTGAAAGCACTGTTCATAAGATCTTAGGGGCCATACAAAAAGTGTTTCCACATGCAGAACTTGGAGCAAACAAAGGACCAAAGTCAGGTATAAAGTCTTAAATGAGTGTTTTGCTTGCATTTGAAGGATAAGTCCATGTTATACGAAGATTGGGTGTAGGAAATGGAAATGTTTTGTCTAAGGAAGATTGAAGATAATTGGAATTATAAGAAGTATTAACCAGAGCTGAACTATCTGAATCTAAAAATGCTTTTTACATTTCTAAATACAATAAAATTTTATTTTAAAATTTAAAAATCATTCTTTAACACTCAGTGGAATCTCTGGTCTAGCTAACTAGCTATTACTATTAATTGAAATTTTTGTAGTAAAGTCAGTAACATGGGATGCAATGTTTTGTTTTGTAGATGTTCCTGGGCCTCTGCTAGAAAGTGACTTGGCATATAGTGATGATGAAGTTCTCTCGGTATATGAAAATGGACTTCCACAGAAACCCTTCAATAAAACAAAAGAAAATGTTAATTTCCTTCATCTCAATAGGTATGGCTTTTTGTATGTATTAATACATAGTTATTACTCTGAGACTCAATTGAAACCAAAGCGTATCTTGGTGATGGAGTTAATGTTAAAGAAGCATTAAGGACACAATGTATTTTAACCATAAACGTTTTTATTTGTAGCAATGTTTGAACAAATTTCCTTGTATTTGTATTTATGCAAAATTTTATGTCATATCATGTACATTTTGTATTATTTTTTAGCCTGTTAGAAAATACATTCAGTTATATTAAGGCTGTCCATCTTTATATAGTAAGTGTTACTTTTATTAAATTTCTATATAGATTAGTTTGCTTTGGAAAACTATGTGCCAAAGAAATTTGAGAATAACATAGCGATAATATTCGTCAAGGTGTGAACTAAGTGTGGTTAAGTCTTTGAATTGTAAATGTTCAAACATCAATAATTGGGGATGGGATTATTTTAGAAAATTAACTGAAGCGCTTTTTTAAAAATGAAATACATTCATTGTCATTTTAGAAATGCTTATCACCAGCCTACATCTTTTCGACCAAGAATCTTGATAGTAGGAGAGCCAGGATTTGGGCAGAGTTCTCACTTGGCACCTGCTGTGATTCATGCTTTGGAAAAGTTTGCAGTATATACCTTGGACCTTCCTGTTCTTTTTGGAGTCAGTACCACATCACCTGAGGAAACATGTGCCCAGGTAGTTCAGTGTTAACAAAAAAAAAGTATTATTTTTAAAATAGTCTCTCGCAGAAAAACTTAAAACACTCAAATCTTTGATATATAGTGGGCAGCTAGGAGTGAAGCAACTAGAGTGTTGGACTTGGAAGTAGGAATACCCTGAATGCTAATCTTGGCTTAGCACTTACTAGCTATGTGACCCTGGACAAGTTACTTACCTTTCAGCTTTAGTTTCTTCATTTGTTAAATGGATATAATGGCACTTTTCTCACATTTCTCTTTTTATTTTATAAAAAGAAATGAAATAACATAAATGCTTTGTAAAACAAGCATTCTATAGATGCTAGCTATAATAATTAAACTCATGAATAGATTCTGTTCTTTTTAGTTGCCATCTTTAGATCTATTCTTTTAAGCTTGTTAAAGGTAACCTCAATTTATTCTAGAACTTCTATAACTGAATAAGGCAGCTTTAAAGGTAATGTTTTTTCTTTAAAATTTTTTATCAAATGAGTTATTCATTTGACAAATGAAATCATTATGTAATAAAACTTGACAGTTTATGATTGCATGTGAATATAATGGAAGAAACTTCTTGAAAAGTAAAGATTTTATAGTTCATGTGTTTTTCAGGAAGATTAAGCACATTTCAAATGTATTGTCTCTAATTAAAAATATTAATCTTTCTCCTATTAGGTGATTCGTGAAGCTAAGCGAACAGCCCCAAGTATAGTGTATGTTCCTCACATCCACCTGTGGTGGGAAACAGTTGGATTAACACTTAAAGCTACTTTTACTACATTGTTACAGAATATTCCCTCATTTGCTCCAGTTTTACTACTTGCAACTTCAGACATACAACATACTGCTCTTCCAGAAGAGGTATAGTGTTTGTGTGTGCACACATGCATGCTCCCCCTATCTTCAGTCTAGTTTTTATTAAGTACAGGGTAAATACAAAAGAGCTTGAATATAGCAAACTTTTTTCCTTTGGTCCTGATAGTTTGTTATAAATTTAATCTTTAGTCTTAAATTTCTCTTCGATAGGTTGCAAAAATGATCTTATCTTAGACTGAATTCGAATGTGGGTCTAGGCTATCATTATCCAATTTCTTTGCCTCTCTTGCAGTCCTTTCTTTTGGCAAGTTGTTTTATTCACCTGTGCCTATGAATATATTTACTTCCATGTGACTCAAGATCCATAGACTATAATTCAGCGGAAAATGAAGGTATTTATTAAGTGTTCGAAACAACATGGCTTGGAAATGAGGCACATTTTCTAAGTTTTATTTTTTTTCAACAGGCAGTTTTGTATAGTTCTGCCAGCAATGTCTGAATATCCCTGTATCCCCACATCCTTTCTAGTATTTGTCATTTTCTTTTTTGTCTTCAGAGATGGTTAAATTTGTATTTCTACTGAATCATTGTTTTTTGTGGTAATATTTTATTGGGTTTTTTGTTTTGTTTTTTTCCAGAAGTTTTGATTGAATGACTTGGAGGAATCCTTATCCATATTTATCAGTTGAAGAAGTTATATTCAATTCACAAACATTTCTCAATTTTTTTAGGTTTAAAAATATTAATTACCATAAACAGAAAAATTATTTCTGCCCTACTATATGCAGGTTGCAAGGAATATAAATCCTTATCCATTAGATGACTTGATAGTGTAAACATTAGGTTGGCCAACAGAAAGATTGGGATCCAAGACTAATAAAAGGCCTTTATGATTAACAGGATTTGTTTTAATTAACAAAAGTATGGAAGATAAGGTGGGAATAGGAGAAACAGGACTAGGGTGCTGTAGATGTTGCAGAGGTAGAACTTTGCAGCAGTTTATCAAGTTTCAGTTAGCAGGTAGTTATCAAGTATTTTAAGTATAAACATGAGGCACATAGAGAAGTGCCACAATCATATAGAGTAGCAAAGTCAGAATTTGAACTCATAACCTCTGGTTTTATATATATTTTGTATATTTTTTGATAAAAGTAAGGTTTTTTTTGACTATGTTCTGTTTGAAGTATATCTCAATAGGCCATTGAGAAGGGAAAAGAAGAAAGGAAGGAAAAATCACAGAAACAGCAAGAGAACCAGAAGAGAAATTGGTATTAAAGTAAAAGAAAAAGCAGATACTCTGCAGTGATGACAGATTTTATAGATTGGATAAAGTTGAATCTAATAACTGGCTTTTTAAGAGATGAACTTCAATAAAGTGGTTAGTGCCCGATTGTGGATGGAGAATAAATGAATAATGAGAAAGTAAAACCATTGAGTATAAACTTTTCCTTTGTTAGTATACCTGAAGAGAGAGAGAGAAAAGAAAATAGCTTTAGATGGTAGTATGACCAAAAAATTTTTTCTTTTTCTTTTTTTTTTTAAAAGATGGTGACATTCTGAACATATATGAACAGGATGCTTTCTCCTTGAGTGAGATTGTATCACTAGAGAATGCAAATATCTTTTCATTTCAGTTTTGATCTTTATAATTGTTATATTAACTTTTCACTTTTTGAAGTGTATACTGTTCTTTCATTTATATTGTAGTTATTTCATGTTGTTTTCTTAACCTTTTATCAGTTAATACAAATTTTTCCATAATTCTCTATCATATATCAATTCTTGCATGACAGCAGCATTCCATTACAAGTACCACCATTTGTTTGACCATTCCCCAATCAATAGGCACATGTTTAGTTTCCAATTCTTTAGTATCACAAAAGGTGTTGGGTATAAATATTTTGATATTTGTGGAGACTTTTAATCACAACTTCCTTGGGATATAAGCCCAGTATGGTTCTCCAGAGTGTCTGAATCAAAATGGACATTTTTGCTCATTTTATTTGCATAGTTATGTATTTTTTTTCCAAAATGGTTGTACTACTTCACTGTTCCACCAATAAGGTATTCATGTGTTCATAATTACACAATTCTTCCAACCCCAATATCATTTTTTGTTGTTTTTTGCCATACATTTAAGATGCCCTGCATTAAAATTACAGTTTCAACAACCATTGGTGAAATCATCATCTATGTTTAAAAAAATCATCCTATTTCCTTGATTGGTTAGAATTACTATTGATACTACTGTTAGTAACAAATGGACAGTATTAATTGAAATGCATAAACATAGGATTTCAAATGGACATCGTTTTTATTTTTAAATCCTTATTACTAAAATATGCTGTGTAATAATTGTTTAGTTTTAAAGGAGTGATCAGACTGATTGGAGAGAGAATTAGAAAATAAAAATATAAAAGTCTAAAGAAGAGTACATCTAAGAGAGAGAAGGATTGGTCAAAAGATGACAAAAGGAGAAGGTCTTGGAAAAATTAATTCACCAAAAATAATTGATGATGATGGCTCTGCATCTGCTGCATTGCCTGGCATCAGCTCCATAACACAAATTGCCTCACACAGTATATAATCAAGTAGCTGAGATATAATAAGGCTTACATAATAGAGCATGGGAATTGAGGTTATAGCAACTTGTGAAAGCCAATATTTTAAAATACCTAATTTAATATCACATGACACAATAGTTGTAATCACTATGCAACTCTTTAAGACACTTAAGAAGCAGAAACAGGTATAAATTTTAAGATTAAAAGCATTGAATCAAAACAAAATGAATATTAACTTGTATTAAACAGATGTAGATCACGTGTATATATACATTTTAGAAGCAAGATGTAAGATTAAAAACATAATTCAGCAGAGATAAAGATGCAGAACTGGAAATTCCCTTTCTAATTGAGAGGAAAAGCAGCTCTCTTCTAATGAGTATTGTAAATCTTTGAAAAAGTGAGATTTTGGAATTTGTTTCTGTGAACCATACTCAAATCCATCTTTTTTTATTTTATAATTGGATCCTAATCATTTCAGAACCAAAAAGCTTTAAAGTAATCATGTGTATTTAAAGGATTTTTTTTTAAATGTACTATCTTGATGATTTAATAATGACAAATGTGTACAATCAAGCAAAATCTTGTTTGTATCTAAATTCTTTGTCTCTATCAAGAGGTACTTAGTATTATACATCATTGGGTCTCTGAAATGGTACTTAATCATTTTGCTGGTCAATATTGCTAAATTTCTCTTTGTTTCTTTTGCAATAATGTTGTTTTGGCCTAGATTTTTCTAAAAAGTTGGAGAGTTTAAATTTTGAGGTTCTTTAGAGGGAAGGCTTTTTTCACTTTACCCTCTGGTTTGAAGAAATTTGTAGTTTTATGATTTCTTGGAATGTGATTACCTAGTCTTTTTTCTTCCTTTTTTTGTTTGTTTGAAGTACTTTACATTTTCTTTGTAACAATATCAGTAAATGTTTGTGGAATGAGGAATAGCAGGATGATTTATGTAGTTCATGCCCTAAAAAGATCTGGTAGATAAGACATTTTCATAAATATATGGACATAAAGAATGTGAAAAAGCATTAAAAAATTTTTTTGTTGTTGTTAATTTTTTATTTACAAAGCATATACATGGGATATTTTCCCAACATTGACCCTTGCATAACCGTTTGTTGCAAATTTTCCCTTCCTTCCTCCTACCCCTTCCCTTAGCTGACAGATAGTCCAATATGTGTTAAATATGTTGTTTTTTTTTAAAGTTAGATCCAATATATACACACACACACACACACACACACACACACATATAAATAATTATCTTGTTGCACAAGAAAAATCAGACCAAGAAGGAAGAAAAAGAAAAACTGAGAAAACAAAATACGAGCAAATAACAGTGAGCATGCTATGTTGTGTTCCACATTCTGTTCCTATGGTTTGTTCTCGTGTTTTCTCTCTCTCTCTCTCTCTCTCTCTCTCTCTCTCTGTCTCTGTCTCTCTCTCTGTCTCTGTCTCTGTCTCTGTCTCTGTAGATGGCTCTCTTTATCACTGAACAATTGGAACTGGTTTGAATCATCTCAGTGTTTAAGAAAGCCATGTCCATCAGAAGAGATTGTCATAGTCTTATTGTTGCCATGTAAAATGATCTGGTTCTGCTCATTTCACTTGGCATCAGAGGCTCTCCAAGCCTCTCTGAAACCATTCTGCTGGTCATTTCTTAAAGAACAATAATATTCCATAACATTCATATATCACAATTTACTCAGCCATTCTCCAACTGATAATCCATTCAGTGTCCAGTTTCTTGCCACTATGGAAAGGGCTGCCTCAAACATTTTTGCACTATGGGTCCCTTTCCCTCCTTTAAGATATCTTTGGGATATAATCCCAGTAGAAACACTGTTGGGTCAAAGGGTATGCACACTTTGATAACTTTTTGAGCATAGTTCAAATGGCTCTCCAGAATGGTTGGATTCATTCACAGTTCCATCAACAATGTATCAGTGTCCCAGTTTTCCCACATCTCCTTTAACATTCGTCATTATTTTTTCCTGTCATCTTAGCCAATCTGACAGATTTGTAATGTTATTTCAGAGTTGTCTTTTTTATTTTTTATTTTTTTATTATAACTTTATTGACAGTATATATGCATGGGCAATTTTTTACAACATTATCCCTTGCACTTCCCTTCCCTCCCTTCACCCTCTCCCCTAGACGGCAAGCAGTCTTTTACATATTAAATATGTTATATTATATCCTAGATACAATATATGTGTGCACAACCGAACAGTTCTCTTGTTGCACAGGGAGAATTGGATTCAGAAGGTAAAAATAACCTGAGAAGAAAAACAAAAATGCAAACAGTTTACACTCATTTCCTAGTGTTCCTTCTCTGGGCATAGTTGATTCTGTCCATCATTGATCAGTTGGAACTGAGTTAGATCTTCTCTTTGTCGAAGAAATCCACTTCCATCAGAATATATTCTCATACAGTATTTGTTGTTGAAGTATATAATGATCTCCTGATTTTGCTCATTTCACTCAGCATCACTTCATGTAAGTCTTTCCGAGCCTTTCTGTATTCATCCTTCTGGTCATTTCTTACAGAACAATAATATTCCATAACATATACCACAATTTACCCAGCCATTCTCCAATTGATGGGCATTGGCATCCATTCATTTTCCAGTTTCTAGCCACTACAAACAGGGATGCCACAAACATTTTGGCACATGCAGGTCCCTTTCCCTTCTTTAGTATCTCTTTGGGATATAAGCCCAGTAGTAACACTGCTGGATCAAAGAGTATGCACAGTTTGATAACTTTTGGGGCATAATTCCAGATTGCTCTCTAGAATGGTTGTATTCGTTCACAACTCCACCAACAATGCATCAGTGTCCCAGTTTTACTGTATCCCCTCCAACATTCATCATTATTTTTTCCTGTTACCTTAGCCAATCTGACAGGTGTGTAGTGGTATCTCAGAGTTGTCTTAATTTGCATTTCTCTGATCAATAGTTATTTGGAGCACCTTCTCATGTGGCTACAAATAGTTAAAATTTCTTCATCTGAAAATTGTCAATGAGAAATTTTTAAAATCTTAACATAGTTCAGCTATCAAATAATTATTAAATACTTATTTTATATTATTACATATATATTTTGGAGAAAACAGTGTTTCTAACACACTTACAGCATCTTGTTCAGGCATAATTTCATTTGTAAAAATAAAAATATGTATTCATATTCTAAACTAAAGTTATTGACATTCTATAGTATAACAGAAACACACCCAAATTTACAACTGTGTGCTTTATATGTTTAATAAATGTTGGATTATTTGCTATCTTGGAGAGGGGGAGAAAAAATTGGAGGACTATTTTGCAATTTGAAGACTATCTTTGCATTTTTTTGGAAAAATAAAATACTATTAAAAATTATTTTTGAAAGTTAAGATAGTTAAAAAAGAAATGAGATTAAGCTCACTTAAGTATAGGGGTTAATTCTGAATTACATTTGTGTCACTGCCAGTGTGAACTTTACAAAGTTATTTCTTTGTGCCTTAGTGACTTCATCCATAAAATGAGGAGACTAAATGAACATTCCTTCTGTCTACAAGTCCTTTCATCTTGTGACTGAGTCTCAGCAGAATACTTGTGAAAATAGCTGGTAGCAACCTAGAGATCTTTTCTTGTAAAGTTATAATTATTTTTATATTTATGCTTGTGTCCATAAATGTATGCTTGAATGAATCTATGATCTTCTCAATGTAAATATTCTTCCTGACTATAATACATACCTTTCACATTTTCTCATTCTGTGCAACTATTATCCATGCCCTCCCACAAATCCAGTACAAAAATCATTCGTTCTTGGGATCTTCTAGTAGATGTTTTCTCATTTTTCTATTCTTTTGTCCCCCACTTCATTGATGGTCTTTTTACCCATTCTTCACAACTATGGAATAGTAAGTAGTAGTCCTGGTAAAAAGAGTCAACAACACTGGTCATGTCTGAAAATGCGCTTCTTATTCTATTTCTCTAGCTCATCATTTCTCACAAAAGATGGGAATCATTAGCCTTATGAAGTAGTAATTGGTCATTTCATTGTTCAGAGTCTTTCAAAGATGTATTTTCTTTTATATGATTGGAGTCATTATATACATTTTCCTCTAGTTTCATTCACTTGACCTTCAATAGTTTATGTAAGTTTTCCACATTTCTCATCTTTTCTTTTTGTCATTTCTTTTGATGAAATGATATTCCAACATATTTGAATATTGTAATTTTAAAAATCATTCCCTAATTGCTGGCAACCTGTGGTTAATTGCATTACTGTTTTAGGGTAAAAACCAGTTCTGTTCGTAGGTGAATTTTAAGCAACTAGTTAATCCCTTCTAGCCATACAGATCTCAACCTAACCATACTTGCCTATCCAATAAGTCTTTTCTTTTCCTTCCATAAATATGCCATAGGGAGTCTACCTGAATTGTTGGAAAACTTCATTTTCTCATGATATTCTTCCCAGGAACATCTTTTATTTTTGTTCTTTGGAGTTCCTCTTTGGTTACTCACATCCTTTACATATTTTTCCATTGCTTTCTGTAGCATGCTCATTTTGATTTCTTCAAAGACATATCTGATACTGTTTTTCAGCACACCAGAAGAATTTTATTTGTTCCCTTGGGAAACATTAAATTGTTAAAGAAGCTTTGTAATTTACTGAAGGCAATGCCATTCGCCCCTCTCCCGTTAAATTCTGGTCTTTGTGTGTGGTCCATTTGTACCATCTTTCTGTGATCACACTAAGTAAATTCTAAATTATCTTGTTTTTTTTCTCTTTGGATGATGAAATCAAATTCAATTGGGATTACAAATTTTTTCATAAATGTTTTGGAAATTGATGCAGTCGTCATCATATTATCTAGAAAAGAATAGTGTCTAGAAGGCTTTCCTCCTCATAAAGAATCCTTTTCCAAATTGTTTTGTATTCTAAATGCCTGTTTTATATTTTTAAATAGGTAAGCCTTTGAAATCTGTATATAAGATTTAAGTTGCAAGAATGAGCAATAAATATAGTTTAGAAGGGGGTGATCTTTACCCTCTTGGAGACTGGATCAGTCCATTGTTGTTGCCTTTTGTTGAAGTTAACTTATGTTAGGTGATAATGGGGATCTTTATTAGTGTGGCGCGGTATTTAAAGAAGAAAAGAAAAAATAGAAATTTCAAGAATGTACAAGTTGAGATGTTGGCTGGGTATCTTAAGCTTAGAAGAAAAGTAAAAATTGGAAGGAAAAGGAAAATATGTTATCCATATTTTATCATTTGGGTGAGCCAAAAAGGCTATCTTTTGAACTCTTTGTTAGAAATTTTTATGTAGTTAAATCTGTGATTTAAAAGATTGTTAATAATCTATATTACTAGGACTAAGCGATCATCTAGTATGAACATAATTAATTACTTTTTACTACTTTCCAAAATGCACTCACTGGCCATAATTTTTTAGGTTTGTATGTCAAAACCAGCATGCAACAATCTCTGTGACTGGTTACATAAATAATTGTGTATTGTTTCTCAGTCACAGTATATTAGAACACAGTAATGGATTAAAGACCTAGACTTGAGATCAAGATAGAATTGGTTTCAGTTCTCACTTTCAGGCAATTGGTACCTCTGTGAACCTATACCCATCCTTCATTATATCTATTAGTTTCCATACTTTATGAAAAAAATAAGAGCACGTGCTTCAGGATTGTTAAGATCAGAGGATTTAAAAACATTTCACAGCACTATAGAAATATTAGCTTGTACTGACTAGTTTACAAAATTGTGCTATTCTGATTTATTTATTTAGGTACAAGAATTATTTAAAAGTGATTATGGGGAAGTTTTCAATGTCCAATTGCCTGGTGGTGAAGAAAGAACAAAATTTTTTGAGGATTTAATTCTCAATCAAGCTGCTAAGCCTCCTACATCCAAAAAAAAAGCAGGTTAGTACCTACCTTACAATTTAGTTAAATATTTAAAAAAAAAATTGGAAATGGACATCTGGTATAGTGATGGGTCTCAAGCATGTGAAGATTGGTTGAAAAAGCTGGAGTTATTTATTGGATCCCATTTCTTCCATTATCTCTTACCTCTTATATCACCATCATTCCATATCAGCATAAATTTTGATTTTCTACTTTGCTCCGAAACATTTCCTTAAATGCACTTATGTAAAATTTTGATATTTTCTTTTTTTGTCAGTACAGTTTAAAATTAATAGTATTTTTATCCTACATTATATTAAAACTGTGATGCTATACCTCTTTTGTTGCTCATAAGTTTCTGACTCCCAGTTTATGATTCAGTGTCAGGAGATTAGGACAAATTATATTTTCTAAAATATTTGGTTCATTTAAAGTTTTACAGGCACTGGAGGTCCTACCAATAGCTCCACCACCTGAACCAAAGCCCTTGACAGCAGAGGAAGTAAAACGGCTTGAAGAACAAGAAGAGGATACATTTCGTGAACTTAGAATTTTTTTAAGAAATGTTACTCATAGACTGGCTATTGACAAACGCTTCAGAGTATTTACCAAGCCTGTTGATCCTGATGAGGTATGTGAATTTAGTTCAACAGATGATAAATCCTCTTAAAAATGCAGATATTCTGCCTCAACATTTTGGATAGACCTGAACATGAGCTCATGTAGTATATAAGCTGTCTAGCTATAAGGTTTTTTTTGTTTGTTTGTTTTTTTTAAGGTCCTGAATGGGAAATCTTGTCCTTTGGGCTTTTCATTTTCTGATCTAAAGTTCTACTTCAGGAGCTCATGGATCAGCATAGAATATATGAAGCTGAAAAGGATCCAGATCCTGGCCCAGTAATAAGAACTCATTATCTGGCCAAGAATTAGTTTAGATAAATTTAGATAAGCTTAAGACTAAAAGGGTCAAAGTTTTCATCTATCCATTCCAGTAAAATCATAGGTCTTCAAAATTTTAGAATATATATAAATCCAATAACTATATTCATAATTCCTCAGGTCACCTGTCTGAATTTAACAGTAAGTAGTTGACAGAGTGAAAATATGGTAATAATTTGAGAACTCTTAATTTTATATATCAGTATGTTTAACTATTTGTTAAATACTTAAATGTCTAGGCTGTCAGATATACATAGGAAAATATGATGGAGATTCTTCATTAAACTTATATAGTAGTTTAAAAGGAACTTATTTTTAAATAATTCTGCAGTAAGTAGATGCTAATTTTTAAGCTCTTAAGTATTACTTCAGAAAATAATTAACGTCAAATGTAGTATTGAATAATGGATTATGCAAAATGGAGAAAAAGTGATATTTCAATAGAGAAGAAGCAGCACAGGCCAAAATCCCACGGGCAGGAAAAAAACATGGGAATTTGAAAATGACAATAATGAAAATAGTCTGACTAAAGCAGAACATTCTTGGGGAAATTGAAAGTCAATTTGAAAGGATAATTCAAATTTGAATGTAGATTCTTTAATCATTTAAGTTCTACTCATTGGTACATTTACTAGAGATTTTTTTATTTGTAGGTTCCTGATTATGTCACTGTAATAAAGCAGCCAATGGACCTATCATTAGTTATCAGTAAGATTGATCTCCATAAATATCTGACTGTGAAGGACTACCTGAGAGATATTGATCTCATCTGTAGTAATGCCTTAGAATATAATCCCGATAGAGATCCTGGAGGTAAGTATTCTTTCTCCTTAAAAATAATTTAGGATAGGTAAGACAATATTTACGACCATATGTTGTTTGAATTTTTTCTTTAGTTAACAAATATTTAACATGAGAATATTTTGATTCAACTTAACAACTATATCAACATTTTAACTACATGTAAAGAAGCACTTTGGTATATGAATACAGAAGTGAATCTCTGCATCCGTCCCCGTTCTCTTTCCCCCTCTCCCCCAGGAGCTTAACTTCCACTTAAGAGGATTTAACATTTTAAAAAAAAAAATCCACTTAAGGAATGGGGAAACATAGATGAAGAGAGCATTTGAGCCAAGACTTGATTGAAAAATAAGGATTCAGAGAGCTAGAGTAAAAGAGGGATTGTGTATTGTAAGTATGGGAGACTGTCTGGGTGAGTACCCAGAAGCAGGAGATGGAATGTTAAATTTAGCAAAGACTTGGTAGTTTCATGTGAAATAAGGTTAGAGTCAGATTTCAGGATACTTTTAAGAATCGGGTTTAGGAATTTGCATTTTGTCCTAGAGTTAAGAGACTACTGAAGCATTTTTGAGCAAGAGAATGACATGGTCATATCTCTACCTTAGAATTATTATTTTGGCAGCTATATAGAAGATTCATTGGAGAGGAAAAAGATGAAACGGGGAAATAATTGAAAGTCTATTATAACAGTCCAAGTGAAAACTGATAAAGATCCTAAATTAAAGTGGTATGGGACAGAATATGAATATGGTAAAAATTACATTAAAGAGAGAGATCTGGCAATCTGATTGGCACTAGTGTGGAGGAAGAGAAAGTACAGGATGGTGCTGATCATTCTGAACTTGCTTGATGGGGAACGTTCAGCAGGTGGGGAGGGAGAGGCAGGGAGAGGTGGAATTAGAAGGGCTAAGGGGAAATGTCTAAGGGGAGTTGACTTTGAATAACTCTAGGGATAGATTCAAGCTGAATAGATAGACTTCAGTCTTTTCTGTAAAGATAAATGGCTATTGATAGCCAAGAGACAAAGGAAGATGGATGATAATATAATGCCAAAGGAACTAAAGAAAGAATAGGTAGTCAAATAATAGAACAGAAAAAAGAGTTCTGTATCATTAAACCTAATGGACTATTTAGAGGGAGCCAGTTAATAGATGACAGGAGTGAGGTGACTTGCAATGGGGCAACTGCAAAGAAATCAAAAAGATGAAGATTTACAAAATTCTATTGAGTTTTAACAGTTAAAAAATTATTATAACTTTAGAGAGAAGTTTCAGTACATTGGGCTCAAAACCAGATGGCAAGGGACAAAGAAGTTACCAGGGAGGTGAGAAAGTATAAGCAGCTCTTTATATACTCTTAACTGAAGTTTGGCAGTAAAGGGAGAAGGGCTAGGAGGTAATAGTTTGGAGAGATTTCACTTGTCTTGTGAAGGTATAAAGATAGAAAAACTTAAGTATGTGTCTAGCCAGCAAGAAAAAAGCTGCTTTAGAGATAAATAGGGTCAACTCCCAGAAAAGATTGGAAAGGGAGTGGCGAGTAAATGAACCATCTGTTTGTGATAGTTTGAAGCCAAGGTTACTTAAAAGGCTAGATTAAGATGAGGCATTTTCATGAGTAGAGGAAATGAAGAAGGTCAGGTTTATGATTTCTTTTTTGCTAAAGTTACTTGCTAAGATGGAGTGGATGTGTCCTTACAGAATTGAGAAAAAGAGTTGAAAAAACAGAACTGAGGGAAAGAGTTGAAAAAACAACTGTAGAAAGTAGTGATAGGGAAAGACAGAAGTCTTGTATGGGTCCTATTGAAGTTAAATAGCATGAACTTGTATTGAACCCTATCTTAGTATGGCTTTCTGATATTCACCTTTAAAGTAACCAGTGGGTTTCAAACTCATTGAGTTGAGGATAATGTGAAGACTTTAATGCAAGAATCCAGACCACCAGATGTGACTGGAAGTCAGTCTTGAGAAGATTGGAATTGGAAACAGCACTAGTCACTTAATTCTGAAGGTGTGCATAGACAAAGGTAATGTGTGGCCCAGAAGACTAAATCCATCATACTTTCCCTCCAAGATAAATATTCCCATTCAACAAAAGCAGCGACTCCAAAGCAAGTTGAGTATCAGAAGGCCTAATATCAACGGATTAGAGTGCTTTTCTGAGCAGGAACAGTTTACTGCTAACTTGGAGAGAAAGCTGCTCCAACACATGCTCTCAGTGGAGCAGAAAAGGAGTGGTAGCTTTCAGAGATTTTGTGACAACCCTGGTTTGATAAAAAATGATGAGGAAATTCAGAATCTAATAAATGAAGAATGAGAATTCCACAGAGTTTGCCAACAGGCTGCTAGTTCATCCGTTTCTAAGAAGGCAGCATATAATAATTAATACATTATATATATATCAAAAGTAAAATACAAGCAAAAAGAGATGGAAGATTCTTGGCTTATTAAGAAGGCATATGAAATTCAGTTTTACATTGAAAGTAATAATCCAAAAGAGGCTTTTATGATGCCAGGAGAAGGCTATGTATAAGCCATCTTGGGTACTAAGTGTTGATGGAATCACATTGATAAGTGATTAAAAATTTCCATAGTAGTCTCAACATATTGTTATCAATGCTGAAGCCATTGATCATATACATCATGTTAAAGTCAATCCCTGTTAACCGAATTTCCAACTGAAGAAGGGATTTTGAATGACATTAGGTTCCTTTCCTATGGCAAATACTTGGTACTAATTTTATTCCAGCTGAGAATGGGTCTATTGCTTATATCAGAGTTGATAGAAATTATCTGTGTTATATGGCTAGAAGAGATTGTCCCCAAAGAGTTCAAGGATTCCTCCTCTGTCATCTCTATAAAGGGAAATGGGTTGTGTGGCAATACCTCAGAGGCACTGATGGCAAGTTACTTTTAAAAACCACAAGATTAAAGTGGAAGAAGAGTTGGTCCCTGGCATTTTATTTGCAAATGATTGTACACTTAGTACAACTAGTGAAGTTAAAATGTAGCAAAAATGTAGATGGATTTTCTGCTGCTTTTACTAATTTTGGCTTGACAACACCAAGAAAACAGGTACTTCATCAGCCACCAACACATCTTTCATTTGTGGACCCTTCAGTTACAGTAAATGGAAAGAGTTTTGAAACTATAGATAAGTTTATTTACCTTGGCAGTATACTTTCTGGGAATGTACCCATTGTAATGAGATTGACACATGAATTGCCAAAGCTGGCTTGTTTGACAGTCTCCAAAGGAAAGTATGTGAGAGAAGATGAATTAGACTGACTACAGATGCATTGTGGTGATCTAATTGTTGTATGCAAGGAAACTGAATCACTTCCATTTGAATTGTTTTAAGAAGATTCTGAATATCACCTGGCAAGATTAGTGACCTAACACTGAAGTTCTTTCTCAAAGTAAATTTCCAAGCATTCAAACTCTACTGCAGAAGGCACAACTCTGATGGGCTGTCCATGTTATTCAAATGTCAAATGTACCCTTACCTAAAAAACAAAGAATACTGCACAAGGAAAACAAGAACACTCAAGGTTTTTCCACAGAACTTTGGAATCAATTACATGACATTGGAGATGCTGGCAAAGGACTGCCCATCACGGAATGCCCACATTAAAGAAGGTACTCTTGTTCTAGGAGCAAAGCAGAATTGCAATAACTCAAACTAGAGATATACAAATTTAGAGACATTTCCACCCCAACTATTTGTGCCCAGCCTGTATTAGAGCCTTCTCTGTGCTCATATTGGTCTGCTCAGCCACAGTTGGACACCCAGTATCTTGACTCCAACATAGTATTGTCATTTTGGTTCCCTCCAGAAATGAAGAAAAACAATCGATCTATTTCACAGCTCAAGAAAAGGCAGATATTGGTGGTGAGCCAAAGTTGAAGCTATGTAGGGCAATGCACAATGGAATAATTCAAGGATAAAGGATGTTGTGCATGGTTCATCTATTTAAATCTAGAGTCAAGGCTGAAATAAAGTGAAGCTTCTCTTACAAGATTTGGCCATGGTCTGAACTAGAAGAACAAGGTAAAAGGGAATGAAGATCATGCTGAGGATGAAATTCAGGGAGACTGAGGCAGAAAAGAGGTATCAATAGGAGAAAATTATCATAAAAAAGAAGTGCAGGATTCAGGGTCATGGAGGTGATGTGTATAGTTTAGTTTCCCCCACTCTATATGCTTATATATAATTTAATTCACTTTCTTTTCAATAGAGTTTGAATCTTTATTAGATATTAATACATCTAAATAGAGGGGAAATGATGGTAGAATAGATGTAAAGAGAGCATTTTCTGGATGAAATGTAGATGAGAAATTTATCATTCTAAAATTTGTTAATCTTTATTGACAAAAAAATTGATAGCTGCCCTTTTTACCCATGACAGGTAAAAATATAAATTAAATAATATTCAGAAATGACTCACAATCCAGACTTGGTCTTAGTGATAAAAAGAAAGTAATATTAAGTTTTGTCTTGACTTTTCAGACCGACTTATCAGACACAGAGCCTGTACTCTAAGAGATACTGCCTATGCAATAATTAAAGAAGAACTTGATGAAGATTTTGAACAGCTATGTGAAGAAATTCAGGAGTCTCGAAAAAAGAGAGGTAGAAAATTAAGAGAAATGTGTTGATAAGGTATTTAATTGGTTTTCTATCACCCAAAATTCTACTTTTTTATTAGGTTGCAGCTCTTCTAAATATGCACCATCTTACTATCATGTGATGCCAAAGCAGAGCACAACTTCTGTTGATGGTAAAAGATCTGACCCAGAACAAAATGAAAAGCTGAAGATGCTCAATGCTCCTGTGGCCTGTAGTACTCCTTCACTTTATAGTGGTAAATACTCTTGGATTTTATTTTATTTTAATTCTTTACATCATAATACAAGCATTCAATTTAAGATTTTTTAAAAATGCCTTCCTTTTAAAGAAGATTAGTGACCAAATGCCTTTGATTTGTATTTGGCTGAATTAAAGGATGGTAAATGTGTAGAAAAGGACTTCCAAAGCACATTTTAATACTAATGTTCTTTCATCTGTTTTTTTCTTTAGTTATCCAATTTTCCCCAGCCCCTTCCCCCCACAAAAATAAACAGTATGTTAATTTTTCTATGAATAGTTTTTTTCATAGTTGTTATTTGCAGAATTTAAATGGAAAATAATGGTTTCATTGTAGTGCTTCTTTTCCATATAGATAGTATAGAAGCACACTAGCAGATCTGTAGTTGAATTCAAGAAAAAGTAGTTCCTGTGCTTAAACTACTTAATCTAGTACTAACTATTGAGACATATTCAATATAAATCAGAGTAATAACTCCATAAAAGAAGTTGAATAGAATGACAAAAAAAGATAAAAGGCAGAAGGATCATTTATATAGCTGGACGGATCTGGGAAGTGATTACCAATCCATGAGTCAATATTTATTAAGTGTTTGGCTTGTATCAGGTACTGTGTGTTAAAGCACTGATTATAAAAAGAAGAAAAAGAAAAACCCTCAAGGAGCTCAATCTAATAGAGACAATAAACAGATATATACATGCCAATTAGATATAGGATAATACATAACAGCTATATGCAGGATAGGAGATTAATCGAGAAGGGAATGCACACTGGAACTAAGACAAGTTGGGGGAAGGCTTCTTGTAAAAGATAAGATTTTAGTTAAGACTTAAAGGAATTCAGGGAATCTTGGAGGCAAAGATGAGGAAGTAGAGTACTTGTGGCATAGAAGACAGACTAGAAAATGCCTTGTGTGAGGCCAATTTTCATTGGATTGAAGAGTGCTTGTCAGGGAGTAAATGTTGCCTTTAAATGTGACTTTAAGTCACTTTAACTCTGACTTCAGATTTTATAAATTATAATTGTAAACTCTATATAGTGATATCTTTCTATTATTGAATTATTAAAATTCTAAGCACTTTGTTTACTCCTAGTTGTGACATGGGAAGAGGTAGGTGAGATAGTCTAGACTTAAAAATATTTGATATTCACCTGTGGGTTTGGTTTAGTGCCTTTTTTTGTCTCTTAGCTCCATCAAAGAAAAAGATTCGAAGAAAAAGTAAATGGTACTTTGGCACCATAAAAAAAAGAAGGAAGATTTCTCAAGCCAAAGAAGATAGCAGAAATACAGAAGATGACAAAAATGAGAGTGATGGAGATCAAGAAAATCATGATACCAGTATAGACCATAATGAGGCTGAAGTCACAGGAGAGTCTTCAATGGAAGAAAATGAAAAGCAGCAAAATGGTTCTGAAAATAAAACTGAGACGGAAAATAAAAGTATTTGTGTTGCTTGTGATAATGTTGTGAATGAACCTGAAAAGGAAACTAAAAAGACTACAATGAATGCAGACTTAAGAAAAGAAAAGATAACTTGCAATGGAGAACTTTCTAATTGTCAAGTAACAGAATGTTCTGAAGATGTTGAGGCAAAGGGTAAGTAAATTAGTTTTTTGTTTAAGTATTCTTAAATTATGGAAGTAAAAAACAAGCAAGATTTATAGGGAGGACAAAAAGTTATCAGACAATTTCATTTATGTGCATCAAAAATTGTAGTAAAGTCATAAGGGAAGTTAATGGAATTATTATATTTTTTAAAAAGATTTAAAATGTAAATATTCCTCAGCTCTACCAATTCAATTATTCTGTTAATTAGAAATTGTTATTCAGTCATTTCAATTGTGTCTAACTCTTTGTGGCTGCATGGACCTCTCCATGGGGTTTTCTTGGCAAAAATACTAGGTGATATTCAGTTTCCTTCTGGTACCAGAGAAGTTAATGACTTGCTTTAAGTCACAACTAGTGTCTGGTTGAATTTGAACTCAGGTTTCCTTGACTCCAAGCTCATCACTTTGTCCATTGTATCACTAAGCAGTCTTAACTACATAAGTAAGAAACTGAAACAAAAAAAGACGTAATTACACATTTACTTGGTTGATTTTATTTCTGAAGAAAATATCAACTTGTTTGTGAAAACAACTACTATTTTAGAATATGAAATACTTAATTTAAGCATAATGACTCAGTACTATGAGTAGGGTCATCAGCTTCCTCACATAAATGTAACTGTAAAGGACAATGATTATTCCAATATTGTACTCACATTTAATTGACTTAATTTATCACACTTAATCTTTTAAATAGGATCAAAGATGCTTTTTTGTTGTTGTTTTTAGTCGTCAATCAGAACCTTAAGTGAATCCTAAGTAAATCAGATATATTTCATGTGTCAGATAAATACTTTTATTATTAATTCTAAAATTTTTGGCCATTAACAGGTTAAGAATAAATTTAATGGTTTGTTGTTAAAGATGTGCTTATTTTTATAACAATAGAAATTAAATTCATCCTGAGTAATGTTGGTTTTATGTTAAGCCATTAATGACTATATAGAATGGCCATTCAGCTATTCCCAATTCATCCAATTATCATTTTAACCTACGTGTCTCCAATTTATTTCATACAAATAATTTAAGATTCTTTATCAAAATAAAACATTTTCCAGTGAAGTGAAATGAAAAAACGAAATCCCACATCCATACCATTTCACTAAAGCTAGAAACGATACATGGAAAAATCAGATAAACTTTTTCCAAAGTACTTATTGCTGTCTTAAACATGTCTCATTTGATCATAAAGAAGTCTTGTAATTTAAGGTAGAATTAAACAAAACAAAATAAAATAGTGTTAACACTGTTACTTTTTATAACTATTTTTGAGGAAAGCAATTTATAAATCTTAAAATACTATGTAAGTTTCAGTTGTAGTTTGTAGGCATTTAGTGTTGAAACCTTAAGAGATCTTAGAGGCCAGAGTCCAATTTCTTCCTTTGACATAGGAAGAATTCGTTACAGCTTACGGTTTTATTGACTTGTCTGGAGTCATAATGCCTTTAAGCATTAGACATTAGTCTTTTCTGACTCCAGAATTCATAACTGTTGAAATAGTAAGAGGCCATAAATCATAGTAGTTAGTTCCATTGTCAGACTTGTCTTAACTTAAAGCATAGGTTTGACCATTTCAGACAGATACACCCTACAATTCAATAAATTCCAGTGGTTCTCTATGTATTTCATGATAAGATCTAAAAATCCTCTATCTTTTGTAACCCTAGGACCCATTCTACTCTCTACCCTCTCCTTTGAAGTTTTTTGCACATTAGTCCCCTCCTTATATTCTCATCCAGTGACATTGGACTCCTTTGCTGTTCCTCACATAAAATATACCATCTCCCAGTTCCAAGCATTTTCACTAGTTAATCCCTTGCCTGGAATGCTTTATCCCTGGCTTCCTTCAAGTTCTAACTAAACTCCCACCTTCACCAGGAATCCTTTCCCCATCTCCCTCAGTTCTAGTGTGTTTGTGGCTAATTTCCATTTTAAGTTTATTTTAAACTAAATACAGAGTAAGGGAAAAGAAACATTGTCATGGACATATCAAAATATGAGAAGAGTCAATATAAAACAATAAATTTCCATTTCAAGAAAACCTATTTAATAAACATTTCACATTGTTTTCAAAGCTGTCCAGCTTTTCTTTGCTTCCTTGTAGATTCTCTTGTTCTTTTTGTATTTTTTACTTTTCTTTCCCCTTCTCTCCCCTCACATGTCTCCTTCATTAAACTGAGCTTCTTGATCAGGTACTATCTTTTACCTTTCTTTATATCCTAGTGCTTAGTATACTGTCTGCTACTAGTAGTTCCTTAATAAGTAATTTTAGATTGACTTTTCCCCTGAAGTTAAGTCTCTCTCACTCCATTTTTATACATTCTTTTCAACCCTTCCCTTCTAGTTCAAGCAAGTGGTTCAGAATCTTATCTACTATCCAAATTTTATTTGGTAACTTTCTTTTCTAAGAAGTTTTGCTTGTCTTCATTTTACTTTTTCTTCCTGAATTTCATTTTCTGATTTATTCTTTGTATATTCCTCATTGGGGATATAATTTTTTAAGTAACAGATTTGAGTTCCTTCTTCTATCCAGTATTTTAATGTCTTTGTGAATTTTACCCTGTCCTTTTTTTTCTCCTGCTGTACTTCACTTTGTTCCTCAAAGTGAAAATTTTCATATTTTTCTAACTACATGTGTGTGTGGGGGGGTATTTTTAACATTCATTTTTTAAAAGTTTTGAGTTGCAAATTCTCCCTTCCTTCTTCTCCTTCCCCCTCACTGAGAAAGCAGACAGCTTAATGTAGATTATATATGTATAGTCATGTAAAACATTTCCATATTAGCCATATAATAGGGGTGGAGAGACTAACAGAAACCCAAGAAAAATAAAGATTTTTTTTTTTAAAGTGTATTCTGATTTGCATTTCAACTCCATCATTTTTTTCTCTGGGAGTGAATGGCATTTTTCATAAGGTCTTCAAAATTGTCTTGGATCATTGTATTGCTGAGAATAGCTAAGTTATTCCCAGTTGATATCTTTATATTATTGCTGTTACTGTGTACATTATAGTATTCTCCTGGTTTTGCTTACTTTACTTTCCATCAGTTCATGTAAGTCTTCCCAGGTTTTTCTGAAACCGTTCTGCTTGTCATTTCTTAAAGCACAACTTGTTCTTCCAGTCCCCTCAATTTTCAGTTCCTTGCCACCACAAAAGGAGCTGCTTTAAATATTTTTGTATTTGTTAGTCCTTTCCTTTTTTTTTTTTCCCTCTAATATTTGACATGCAGACCAAGTAGTGTTATTGCTGGGGTCAAAGGTATATATGGTTTTATTATTTGGCAATGATTTAGAGCCTTTTTTTTCCTAAGACTATAGAGAGCTTTGATTACTTCTATAAACTGCTTATTTTTATTCTTTGATCATTTATCAGTTGGGGAATGACTTATAGTCATATGAATATTACCCAGTTCTCTGTATATAATTGAGAGATAAAAATCTAAATTTATCAAAGAAACTTGCTGTAAAGTTTTTGGTTTTGTTTTGTTGTTTTTTGCAAGTTACCTGCTTCTAATCTTAACTGCATGGATTATTTATATAAAACATTCTAAATGTAATATAATTAGAATTATCTGTTTTAAATTCTATAATGTCATAAATTCTTCCCTTATCCATAAATTTAACAGGTAAATTATTCCATGCTTTCCTAATTTGAATCATTTTCATATCTAAATCATGTACCTATTTTGACCTTGTATGTAATGTGAGTTACTCTATACCTAGTTTCTGCCAAAGTGTATTCCAGTCTTCCCAGCCATTTTTGTCAGATTGTCCTTTTTGCCTCACTCTAAGAAATAACAGCTCTTAATGATGGTACTGTTCAACAGGGGAGAAAAAAAAGTGTGGTTGTAGTTGTCTCATATGTCCTTCCCTTTTTGCTTGCCAGGATCAGTTTCTATTCCTAATACCTAATAATGTTATCCTATTTCTCTTTTTTTTTTTTTTTTTTTTTTTTTTTAATTTATTTAATAGCTTTTTATTTACAGGATATATGCATGGGTAACTTTACAGCATTAACAATTGCCAAACCTCTTGTTCCAATTTTTCACCTCTTACCCCCCCCCCCCTAGATGGCAGGATGACCAGTAGATGTTAAATATATTAAAATATAAATTAGATACACAATAAGTATACATGACCAAAACGTTATTTTGCTGTGCAAAAAGAATCAGACTCTGAAATATTGTACAATTAGCTTGTGAAGGAAATCAAAAATGCAGGTGGGCATAAATATAGGGATTGGAATTCAATGTAATGGTTTTAGTCATCTCCCAGAGTTCTTTTCTGGGCGTAGCTGGTTCAGTTCATTACTGCTCCATTGGAAATGATTTGGTTGATCTCGTTGCTGAGGATGGCCTGGTCCATCAGAACTGGTCATCATATAGTATTGTTGTTGAAGTATATAATGATCTTCTGGTCCTGTTCATTTCACTCAGCATCAGTTCGTGTAAGTCTCTCCAGGCCTTTCTGAAATCATCCTGTTGGTCATTTCTTACAGAACAGTAATATTCCATAATATTCATATACCACAATTTATTCAGCCATTCTCCAACTGATGGACATCCATTCAGTTTCCAGTTTTTAGCCACTACAAAAAGGGCTGCCACAAACATTCGTGCACATACAGGTCCCTTTCCCTTCTTTATAATGTCTTTGGGATATAATCCCAGTAGTAACACTGCTGGATCAAAGGGTATGCACAATTTGGTTATCCTATTTCTCATTCCACATCTGGATGTTGGTGTCCCTTGGCAACTTACATTCCCTTCCTCAGATGGAGTACTGTCCAAGAAGGTACAATTCTTACTCGGAGAAAATTAGCTAATATGAAAATTGCTTTCCATGTAAAGCCCATTATTAGGCCTAGTGGTATATATCTTGTTGCAGACATATACCTTTGCCATTGTATTGTTGTTTACTAATGTTCTTCTCTAGTAAAGCTCCCTTCCATCACTTGTTGAGAGACTAGAAACTTTCCTAGGGAATTGATAGGAGTATAAATCCACTCTGTCCTGCCTCTTAAGTTCCCCCTTCCCTACTTATAATTCTCTGCTTATATTTCTGCCTACAGATATGGATTCACTTGATATAAGTAGTCAGAGAATTTAATTCCCTTTACTTGTCCTGATTATTTGCATTCCCCTTAAGTCTTTGAATTCTAGAGCCTTTTTTATTATGTATAATAGTATTATTTATTTTTATTTTTAGTGATGAAAATGTTCTTTTTTTAATCCCATAGATGTCTTTTTATTAGCCATTTCTTATATACTCACTCTTTTTTACCTCATATGTACAATTGCCAAATCTTGCAATTTCTACCTTTCATAGTTTAATATCAAATTTCCTTCATAAGTTACCATTTTAATCACTCCTCTCCTAGCTATTACAACAGCTTCCTAATTAGTCACTTTGCCATGCCTCTCAACACTCTAGTCACTTCCATATACTGCTGCCACAATAATTTTTCCTAAGCATAGCTCTGACCATGACACTTTATCTGCTTCTAGTGGCTTCTTCTTACTGCTAGAATAAAATATTAAATTCACCTCAGAGTCCTTTTCCTTAATGATGTAGCTTAGACATCGTCTAGAAACCTTTTCTTATCTTGCTAATAATGCCCTCCTTTATTCACTTTATATTTATGCTGTATATGTTTATAGTTGTATCTACTATCTTGCCAATTAAAATAAGCTCCCAGAGAGTAAAGATTATTTATTATGTATTTTTCTCACTAACACCTAGCACAGTACCAGTCACATAGGTACTTAGTAAAACTGTACTGAGTCATTTATTGATTTTTCAAAGTAATCTGCTCACCTCTAGTTTTTCATTCCTCAAATGCCAATCAGTCAGGAAACATTAAACATATACTATGTGTCAGGCATTATACTAAGCTCTGGGAATGCCAAAAAAAAAAAAAAAAAAAAAATCCTTTCCCTCAAAGAGTTTGAAATCTTGCAAGGGAAAGTGGCACACAAAGGAAGCAGAAAGCTGGAAGCACAGGTACTTGTCACGGCAGCATGATGAAGTTCAAAGGAATACAGACAATTTGGTGGGAAATAAAGGGATAGCTGGCCTAGGCATCTCTTTAATAGGAATTTTAGGGAAGGAGTTTCTAGCCCTCATCTCTACCCCCACCCATAGGAACAGAGAAAATAAGGTGTTTTTCTTGTTGTATTTGCTATTCCATTGTGTCTTTCAATTTCTCTTGAATGCAGAATAATTCAATTATTCAGATTTCCTTTCTTTCCTATTTGAAGGTTTTAGCAATCTACTTCCATCTTCCCCTCTCCTAATCTTTCTTTTATACTTCCGCCATAATTGTCTTAATATGTCTTCTTATTGCCATAATTGTTTCTCTGAACACAATTTAATAGTATGTTCAAAAATCTTGACTGACTCTATTGTAAACTCTCCATCTGGATACTACCTTATTTTTCCATCTTTATTTTCCTTCACATATTTTAGCCAGACTAGATTATTCTCTGTCCCAAACCCTGTACTTTATACTATTTATTTCACTTTCTTTATTTTTTTATTTTATATTGTTCCCAATTCCTGGAATGCCCTTCCTCTCCCTTTATTGTTCATATCTTTCTATTATATTAAGCTTGTGCTCACAACTGCCATTTATCTGTACCAAGAGGACAGAAACAATGTTTTATTTGACTTGCTATCTCTCCTGTCACTTATCACAATATTCTTCGCACAGTTGCTTAATAAATGTATATTTAAATTTGAACTTAGATGCTTAATTTCTACATATCTCTGAATTAAATGATAGTTATCTAATTGATCTTTCTAGAAACCTGTGTTCTTAGGATGACTCGAGCCAGACGTTCCCAAGTTGAGCAACAGCAGCTCATCAGTGTGGAGAAGGCTTTGGCAATCCTTTCTGAACCCACGCCCCCACTTATTGTGGACCATGAACAACTTAAGGTATGTAAATAAACATTTTTAAATGCTGACGTAGAAATAATTTTTTTTTAAATATTAGTGCCTACTTTTGCTTTCTTTTAAATTGTATTTCATAAATGTGTGATAATACATTTCATTCCCTTTAAAATCCTATGAGATCTATCATTTATCCATTCTCTAGCTTCTTCAGTCTTTTTATCTTCCTGTTGGTATATTCTGTTATTCTTTAAAATTTACATAGCTTATTTTCCTTTTTCCCTGCTCTATCAAACTCTTGCTCTTTTCCTTCAGTTTATACCAAATTTGTTAAATATGCTTTCTGTACACACTGCTTCCATTATCTTGCTACCTCTTCCTTCCTTAATTACCCCCAACCCCCCTTAGTTTGACTTCTATTCTTTCTATTTTAATGAAATAAAAGGATTTATTTAACGATCTGTTTCAAAATAGAATTATTATATTTTATAGAAGTATTACCTATCACCTTAGGGTTTTTTTTAGTAAGTTGTCTCTTGTATTACATGCATATGTAATATGTAATAATACATGTTCATTTCCAAAAGCATATACAATACAACTTTGGAAAACTCCTTTTTCACCTAGGATAACTTGTTTTAAGTTTTAGATTTAGAAACATACCTTTCATTCTAAGTTGCCAATAAAATGGACATTTGAATTGCTGTAGTGAATTTTTTTTTTTTTTTTTTAAATAGGAATTACTGGCTTTGGCTTCAATTTAACATTCAACATAGCATTGACAAGATAACATCCAAATCTGTTTCCTGACCTGTGACTTAAAGTCAGACTTCATCTTTGACTTCTTCAAATTATTCCTATTTTAGTATCCCACCATGGTAGCTCAGTAGATGGAGTAACAGGCTTGAAATCAGTAAAACTCATCTTTACTGGTTCAGATATGATCTCGAACATTTATCAGCTATATCACCTAGGCAAGTTATTTAACCCTGTTCACTTCAGTTTCCTTATCTGTAAAACGAGCTAGAGAAGAAAATGGCAAACTACTTTAATGTCTTTGTCAAGAAAACCCCAAATGGATTATGGAATAGTCAGACACGACTAAATGACATCATCTAACTTGATAAATTTTCAATTGAACAAAAATCAGTGTGGTGCAATGGAAAGAATGCTGGATTTAAAGTAAGAGGATTTGGGTTTGAATCCTACCTCTGCCATTTATTGCTGTTATAAGTTAGCTACTTAACCTCTCTGGGTCTGTTTATTCACCATGAAATGAGGGTATTAGTAAATTAGGTGAACTAAGATTACTTCCTGCTCTAAATCCTTGATCCTATATCCTAAAGTCAGGTTCCCCTCTTAACTTATCTATTTGAAGGATACTTTTCTGTACCATCCAAGACTTAAAATTTGAAAGACATTTTGACTCTTTAGTGTTCAGTCATGAGATCTATCCTACACTTTGCATCTTACCATCTTAATCTCACACCTAATTAATACCAGACCCTTCCAAATGTTCTTTTTAATTGGTCTTCTCCTCCTTTATCCGTACTTGAGATTAACATTGATAGAAATAAACACCACTTTATGTCATCCCTTTAAAGTCCCTCCATATAAATATCTACAACTTTCTTTATTGCTGCTTCCTCCATTATAGCTGGATTTTATCTGTTGACCATTGCTTACTAGCATATTCTTTGCATTGCCAATATTGTTTTTGCTTTTTCCCTTCTAAAACATCCTTCACTATGTTAATTTCCTTTCTAATACATGCTTGTTCCTTAAAATCCTACCTCTTCATTAAGTCATGGGTCACAGAGTTGTGGATGGGAGTCAGGATTTGGGCTTACTTCCCAGATCTGCTACTTCACTGTGCCCTCTGTAACTTGGCCAAGTCAGATGACTTTGTCAAACCATTATTGCTTTGCTGGAGGTTACACTAGATAATCTGGAGGGTCTCTAAAAACAACAATAATAACAGATGACATAATAGCACCTTAAAATTTGTAAAAAAATCTTTACATATATTATCTTATTTTAGCTTCACAAAATATTTATGGGGTAAATACTATTAAACCTGTCTTATTTATGAAGAAATTGAGGCTTAGAAGTAAGGTAGTATTTGTGAATTACTTAGCACAGTCTCTGACTTAAGAAGTAGGTGCTTTATAAATATTTATTCCTTTCCTAATGATCCAACACTACAAATGCTATTCAATTAAGTTGATTCCAATCTTTGTTAAAAGGAAGAACAAAATAATCGGAAATCGTAATGGAACAATTTGGTCCATAATAATTTAGCAGAAAAAAAAATGAACAAAATAGAAAAAATATAGATAATACTTAGAACAAAGCTCTTTAAAAGAAATCAGGAAAGAGAGTAGGTACTATTTAGGACATACAATGGAGAATGTAAACTAGTTTTTTGGTAGCAGGCACTTGATAAGCATCCAGTTTTGAGACTGAATGAAAATCACTGCCAAGTTATCACACAGATAAATATTTAACACATCTTTTCTTTTTAGAATCTTTTGAAGATTACAATTAAGAAAAGTCAAGAGTACAATATATTTCAGTTGGAAAAATTATATGCAATAATTAGTCAATGTATTTATCAACATCGCAAAGACTATGACAAGACACAACTAATGCAGGTGAGTTATATATATTTTATAATTGATATTTTGAACCATAGTGATCATGATCTTAGTTGGAAGGGACCTCAAAGTTCATTCATCCAACCACAATATATTTTATAAATCAAATTAACAAAAATTGATAATCAAATCTTTTTTAAAATTATAAATTCCAAATTAGATAAAAATGGGTGCAATTTTTGTGTTTTATCTTCTTGCAATTTCTTTTCTGTTTTAGGCTTTTTTTTCCCCCCTTTTTGTATTATCAGTGCATATGTTACCTCATAATTTTTCAATTTCTGTCATTTTTATGTGTAATCCTATTCCATTATTAATTTAACAAAATTAGTTTGTTATATAATCATTAAACTTGTTTTCTTAGTTGCCTATTCTACTTTTGGACAAGTCTCATTGTCACAGAATCTTTTTCTTATATCAGAATCTGTCTTCCTGTTAAAAGAATATTTCTTTTGAAGGCAGCATGATGCAATGGAAAGAGCATTGAACTGGAAATCACTGGGCCCAAGTTCAGTCGTAGCTTTTTCCTCTTAACTACTTTTATGACATTGGGTAAATTCCCCAATCTCTCTGTGCCTCAGCTGTCTTAGTTGCCCTCAATTAAAACATTCAATTTCCTTCTACTTCACAAACCCTCCATTATTTGATTACTGCTCTCATGTCTATAATGCTACTTTCCCACTCAGCTCTGTGACACTAGGCAAGATTTAAACTTTCTCAACATGTTACCTCATTTGAAAACTGAAGGGTTTACACTGGATAATCTGCAAGTTGTTTTGTCTCTAAAATTACTTGAAGAAGGTCAAGAATAAAAGACATTTAAGCACAAGAGTTGAAGTCAGAGTACGTGAGTTTTTAAAATCTTGACCCTCCTTATCTCTGTGGCCTTTTAGTGAGGCGCTTCATCTCTGGTCCTCAGTTTCCTCAAATATAAAATGAGTGGGTTGGACTTAAATGATCACCAGGATTCCTTTTGCTCTTATGGCATGATGGCCACACAATCCTGATTACCTTTTTCCAAATAAGCTTCATCTTTGAAACCATATATCATTGGTTTACTCAAAGGGCCTCCAGAGATCATCTAAATCAGTAATGTTAAGCTCAAAATAAAAACCATGGCTACCAAATTTTACCTAAGGATTCCTATGGGCCACACATTGACTTGGTAATTTTGACATATTTATAATATGTTTTATTGTATTTTATTTTTAAAAATATTTTCCAATTACATTTTAATTTGGTTTGTGCTGCGCTCCCATATTATAGGCTTCATGGAACACATGTTTGGCACCTTGCATTTAGATCAAATCCCAACCAAAATACAAATCACCAACAGAAAGACTTTGGGATAATTCTAGAATGTTCATAATTCCCCCCCCAAAAAAAATGTAACTAAAGATGCTCGGTTTAGAATAGGTAATTATTTGATATGAAGCGAACTAGAGTTTTTCTTGATACCTCAAACAGCTTCCCAATCAAATTAATAAAGAATATTTTTTACCTTGTTAAGAGAAAATACTTATTTTAAGGACTTCAGCATGATTGTTGCAAATAAAAGACTAATGTAAGTAAGCAGTACCATCATTGCAGCATAACAGTAATTCTGCTTGAATAGTTTGAATTATTGCAGATATTTGAAAAATTCAGATATTTCTACTTTTATTCCTCAAGTTCTATAATATAGACTAGCTTCCCCCTTGTTTTATTCTAAGTTGTTTATGTAGAGGTTTTACTATAATTTCTTTTCATTTGAAATTGTTGAATAATTCACAAAACCACACTTGTTTTATAATTGTCATTTTTTGAGGAATTGGTTGTTCAGTTTAGTTAAAAGCAATATATTCTGTTTACCTCCATTTCCTCCTTTGTAAAATAGGGATAATAATAGCACCCACCTTTTAGGATTGTTCTGAGGATCAAATAAGATAGCATATGTAATAAAAGTTGAAATTTTTTATTAAATGTGATCAGCATGATTAATTTGCTTAAATTTACAGTCTCAGGAACTTTAGAAATATTTTAGTCCAGTCCCAGAATTTATCCGGATTTTCTTCTCCAACAACAAAATAATTTTTATTTTTGCTTTTGAGGAAACTTAGTAAGGGAAACCCCACCTCCTTCTTAAACATAGAACACTTTCAAGGTCACAACCCTCAGTTTTGTATTCTTAGAAATGCTGCAGTTTATCAACCACAGGTCTTCTTTTAAAAAAAAAAATAATTAAAATATCAAATATTTTTGATGAAAGCATTTTTCAATATGAGGAGTCAATGACCACTTTGAAAGATTTCAAGAATAGGCTTTTCTATGTTATATGAAATCATTGATGTGGTTTACTTTTGTTTTTTCCTGGCAATGATTGGCTTGAAAAATTTAGGCACTACTGAAATATAAACTGTTATTTATTGTAAATAGAAAAATTTGGGGATGATATTCTTTAAAATTTTGTATCACATCAATCTTGGACTCGATCTGAGGGTATTTAGATAATAAAATAATAGCATTTAAACTTACTGGGTTTTTTTTTCTTTCTTAATCTTCTAGAAAATGGAGCAAGAAATCAAAAACTTTAGTTGTTCCAAATCATGAAGTTGTGAGATTCAGCTTTCTTCAATGACATCTTTTTTTGTTCACTTTTGTTATCTCTGCATAGCTAGTGCGAAATTGAATTTCCACATATTTAAGATATATTGTTATTAAAATACTGCTAAATAAAGTATTTAAAACTGTTTTTAATTTTGTATGTGTGAGGTGGATGTTTAAAAGTTGATTTTGGTAGTTATTCAGTCTGAATCACAGCAAGACTGTTGAATATTTAATATTGCAACATTTAAACTCAAAGTACTCTGCAGGTCTATTAAAGTTTTTGATAAGTTTAGTTCTTTGTCAAAGACCATTAATTGTTCATTAGGTTTTTGACCCTTTTGTCATAAGGCTTAATTGAAGGTGGAAACGTATTAATAACAAATCTGTTAAATGTAGTTAAAATTTTCCCTCAGACTTACATTTGATTCTGATAATTTTGTCCTTTCTTTTCTTTTTCTTAACGGGGTAATTAAATAGACCTCATGACCTATCATTGACTTCCGTTCCTTCACTTTTTAGTCCAGTTTTTTTTGTTTATTGTTTGTCTGTTTTTGTTCCCTTTATCTAATTTTCTGCATTCTGTTACTTTCTTTTACCTTGCCTGCCTCATTACCCAAGAACTAATGTTCAAGTTTAGGATTAGTAGTAAAGCTCTGAACATGCAGCAAAAAAATGTTACAACAATTTAAAACTTGAACACTAAAATTAAGATATTTGTAAAATATGCATTTTCATAATTCTAATTTAGATTTTATAAATATCCATGTTTACATTTTCTTATGTAACTTTCATATTTTTTGAGTTAACTGCATTTTTGATGTTTTTAAAAAAAACATGAGAATTAGATTTGAAATCTAAGCCTTGTGCCCTTCAAAATTTGTGTTGAAATGTCATCATATAAAGTTACTTTGTTGTATACAGTTGTATAAATGTTATACATTTTGATATTTTGTATTAATACCAAAAATAAATATCCTGGGCATCTTTTAAATGGTTAAAACATTTACTACAATGCATATTCACTTTTTGAAAATGTTAAACCCCCAAAGTTAATTCTGGGAGGAGCTTTAAAATTTTTCTGATTAGTGTGGGTATTTTTGTGAAGATAGGGAAATTAAGTTTTAGTAAAGCTATTATTTGGACTTTAGTCACTCTTTATGTAATGGTCAATGTTATACTGCCTTTCATTCCTTTAGCTATCATATGTGAACTACCTGGTGACCAGTTTATCACCTTTATATTAGTTGTTACTGCCTTAAGTATTTATATAATCAACTTTAAGCAGTACTATACACCTGAAAAAGTTTTTAAAAAAAAAAAAATATGTATGTACCTGGATATAAATATTTTGCTTGTACTGAAATTTTATATATAAATTATTATTTTTCCAGGTACATATTTTGTAACTTTAGCACTTCATTTTTATGTATAGTTTACATAATAAATTTTGCAAGTTGAAAATAATTGAATTTTGCTTTTATGTCTTTGGTATTTTAAGCATAATATTAAAGATAATTAATGACTGGGGACAGTGGAGCAATACAGAAAGATGAAAGTGAGGTTATTAAGGAGGCTATTTTCTCACTATCCCTTTTAAAATTAGTCATTGAGATGTCAAAAAAAAAAAAAAAAACAAACTACTAGAAGTCCTAAAATAAAGGAAGAAAGCTCTCCCAAAAATAAGGTTCTGCTACCAAAAAGAACAATTTTATAAAAGTATTTTGAAACAGTATGAACAATAACACCTAAAACAATTTTCTCAAGGCATAGTAAAATGAATAACTAAGCAATTGAAGGAAAACGAGCACTTTGAAGGAGAATATTTATTAAGCACCTATGTTTAAGTTACTGTGCCAGGCACTGGAGACAGAAACCAAAACGAAATGATCTCTGCCCTTAAGTAGTTTACATTTGCTGAGGGTGGTTAGGATAGGAGCATGGACATCAAAGTAAATGGAAGAGTATATACAGGGTAGTTATAGAAGGAAACAGATCAACAATTCAAAAAATCAGGAAAGATATCCCATGAAAGAAATAAGGCTTCTTAGGTGACAGATGAGAAATCAGTAAATTCTAGGCATAGAAAACCACCTATACATAGGGAATGAATGGAATTTTGTAATGAGATGGGTAGATCAGTTTTGAGTAGAAGAGTGCACATAGATAAGATTATGGATTTTAAATGTCAGCATAAGTTAGATTTTGTATTTTATCTTAGAAGTCACATTACTCTGCCAACTAGATCTGTAATATTCAGGCTAGCTTTCTGGAGGACCTCGGGATCAGCCTGAGTCCTTGGTCTTTAGGTGGAGAGGTGATGGAGAGCCACCATGAGACTGATCAAAGATAGAATATCTATCTTCCAGTCTGTCCTTTCCCTTATAAACCTTATTATAATTACATCATTACAAGCATACTGATTGTGTGAACTTGGAGAACCATTACATCACCATACTAAGTATATATGTGAACTAAAGAACCATTATCTCATCAATTCCACTGAGTTTACACCTTGTTTCAAGTATACTTCTCCAGAGTTCCAGCTCTCTACATAGGTCCACTATAAATTGAGGTCTCTAAGTTTTTCTAAACTATGCAGCAGTCTTTTTTTTTTTTTTTTCCCTTATTGGAGTTTTTATCATTATTGTAGAAGTTGTTTTGGTTTTGCTTACTAAACTTGGCATCAGTGTTTGGACAACTAGATGATACCATGAAGAGCATACTGGATCTGGAGTCAAGAAGACCTAAATTTAAATGTGGTATTGGGCACTTAACTAGGCTGGGGGACTGAAGGCAACTCATCTGAACTTCTATTTAATTCCCTAATTTTAAAAGTGAGAATACTGTTACCTAACACATGGATTGTTAGGAGGATAAAATGAGATTTGTAAAGTACTTTATAAATATTAAAATGTTATTATATAAATGCTAGCTATTGTCTTCCAAGGTTTCTCTGAAAATACTAATATTTCTTGTAGCACAATATTCTGTTATTTCATAATTTAGCATTTCTCCAATTGATGGGCATTGTCTATTTCTGGAAGAAAGATTTTGGCTACAGATAACTATAAGAATGAATGGAAGAAATTTAAGAATTATTGGAATTAAAAACTGCAAAACTGGAAAGAAAAATACTTTAAAACAGGTGGGAAACTAAGGAACTCCCTAAAAAGAGTAACACAACGAAGACTTGACTTTATATTCTAGACTATAAGAAATATTTAAGTGAATTTTAAAAATTGAAAGCAAAAAAGTAATATGAGGTATATTAAAAAACATGTGATTTGGAAAACCGATACTTTAAACATGAGACTCCCAAAGAGAACTGGATACCACGCTTGAAATCACTTTTATAAAAAAAAAGTGACAAATCTATTAGAACAAGAGGATACAAGTGAAGATAGAACGAGTCCATAGGTTGCCTCTCAAAAGACACTCCAAACTGAAAAAATAAAAACCAAAATCCAGAGCTTCCAACAGAAAATACACGTGAAAAGATGCATCTAGAAAGTTTTAAGTACCACGGAACCAGTTACAAGATCATTTTACTTTATCATTTTACATTATTAAGAACAGAGGGCTGGGGGAGGGAGCTTGGGATAAAATATTCCGAAATGCAAAAATGGAGTTTAAATTTTTCCTGAAGAGGAAGCTTGGATACTCTGGGGGAAAATAATCTCTAAAAAGATGCCTTTTTCTCTACAGTTGCCTTGTATGTGTTGTTAATACCTAGGTATGTTTGTGTTGTCAACCCAATTAAAATGTGAGTTCCTTGTGGACAGGGATTATTTTTGGTTTTTCTTTGTAGTCCTAGTACAAAGTGACTGATGCTTATTATATAGCAAGTCCTTGACATGCTAATGATTAATTAATCAGTGGGTCAAAAAATCACATAGTTGAGATAAAGAAGCTATCAAGTGAGAGATCATCAATAAAGGTCAGAGAAAAAACTGAACAGTAGTAGTAGTATTGCTTGCTCAAAAGTAAGTTATTTGTTCTGATTACAACAGCAATAAAGAGGTCAGTTGTCTTCTTGGGACATGTCCAGAATATAAGAGAACCTCTCCCACTTGTGATGATTCACTTATGTACAAATGATAATACCAGATGGAACATAGAAAAAGCATTGCCAATAAGTATGAAATCTTGGGTAAGAAAAGACCATGAAATCCTGGTTGTATTTTCCTCATTGTTGCCCATTTAAAGGAAGGGACGAACAAAAGAAAAAGCATGGGAAATAAATAGCTTAGGAGTATATGATAATAGGATTTGGATTTTGGACCGTAGTTTAATATATGTGGATAGCATGTCTTTGGACAAAAAGACTTTGGGGAGGAGGTCAACTTTGACACCGGCTCACTCTAGCCTTCCTTTAAAAAAATTTTTTTTGGAGACTTCCATAAAAAAGCAGTGCTCTTCCTTCCACCTAGACCTATCTCTCACATTACTGCCTGCTTCCATGTTTAATTGACATGGAAAAAGCTGCTTCCACAGCTTTTTTTTTTTTCATTCCAAAGAAAGGGCAGGGCATGCTGGTGTATCATGATTGGTGCCTCCTTCCAATCTTTATTCCCCAAAGTTGGACTATCTCTAGATAACATATCCCTGATCAGATAATGGAGTGCACCAAACAAAAGCCCATAAGAATGTATCTTTTGAACATCTTGCAAATCTTATGAAAATGGCTTTAAAAAGGATAGTGGAGAGAGAGGTTACTCTCATGTCCCTCCAGCTAGAAATATAAAGAATAACTACAATGAAAAAGGAATAGCAGTTATACCCATAAGTTTACAGGAAAACAAGATAAATGAAACAAACCAACAATAAAACCCAATGCCTTAAAGTTTAGACAAAAAGCAGCAGGAATTATCCACTAGAGCTAAATGAAATTTGACCCTACGTCACTTGTTCTGGAAAGGATTACTTCATAAAAGGGTGAGGGGGAACAGGATCTATTGATGAGGAAAAGTGATAGTATTAAAGTATCTTGATATTAACAAGGCCAAGAACTGGAAGGGAGAAGCATGACAAATATCTAAGTGAAAGTCAAGGTGAGGGGGAAAAGTATTTTTTTTTTCTTGTATTGGAGTATGTTGGAGATTATCTAGAAAGAAAGGGGAAATAGGATGAGTAGTATAAGAAACATCAGGATGCTGACACTGAGGCATGAGGTAAGTGATGGGGAACTTTAGTTACCCAGACCTGATACTTTCTCCTTGCTAAAAGCAGAGTAGCTTCTTGTTTCAGCGATCATATTGTCCATCAAAAAATGAGAGGACCCAGCAAAAGAATATGCCTTACTAACAAGGAAAATCTGGTTGCTGGAGTATAAATGATGAGAACCCTGGGGAAAAGTGGCCACTGCCTTCTAGAGTTTATGATAAGAGATGAGGAAATCAAAGTATAGTGTGTTGTTCACCCTAGAATTTGGAAAAGTATATTACAAAGGATTCAGAGAAAAGAAGTTCCTGTACTAAAATGCTATGAGAAGGGATAGGAGATGCTCAAGAATGAAATTATCAAACACAGGGAAACAATTCCAAGGAGAAGACAAGTGGCCCTTCTCTTACTAGTCCAATGTGGATTAATTTGGTACTCAACAACTACCTTGACTGAAAGGAAATATGCAAAAGAATAACTACCATCCTTAATGGAAGGTTGAATATGAGTGTTATGGTCTCAGAAAAAGAATTGTAAAGTCATGCTCAACTCTGCATGATCCTTTTAGACCCTGACCATGACCTTGGTAAAGATACTTGAGTAATTTACCATTTTCTTCTGCTCATTTTACAGATGTGAAAACTGAGGCAAATAGCATTAAGTAACTTGTCCAATGAGTAAATCTGAGGCCAGAATTGAACTCAGAAATTTTCCTAACTTCAGGCCTGGAACACTATCCACTGCACTTTATTACTAGAAAAGGAATAAGAACCACTACTAAAGATTTATTTATTCATTCATTCATCCATTCATTTGTTGCTGAGGCAATTGGGGTTAAGTGACTTGCCCAGGATCACATAGCCAGGAAGTGTTAAGTGTCTGAGGTCAAATTTGAACTCGGGTTCTCCTGACTTCAGGGCTAGTACCCCACCTAACTGCCCCTATTACTAAAGATTAGACCAACCAGGTGGTGGCAATAAAACATTTTTTAACACAGAGGAAAACAAAATTTCTATTGATCTCTTTAATAATATATACTTCCTTTAAAAAAAAAAAATTAACCAAACTTCAGTTTCCTGTGCAAGTCTCTTTTTTTGTTTGTATAATGAAATGTTTGTGTTTGTTGATGATTTATTGTTAAGGTTACACAATAAAAAATATTCTTTTATTTAAATCTAGGTATTTTAGTGAATTGAAAAATCAACATGGAAATCTGCAGGATAACGAAGCAGCCAAAAACCCCAACATGATCTTGGATGGTATTAAGAAAGACATATCCTCCATGTATAGGGAGCTGTTGGTTTCATTAGTTTCATTCACTTAGGTCTCATACATAGTACTTTGTTCAGTTATGGGTACCATAGTTTAAGAAAGACTTGTTAATAAGTTGGAGGTCCAGAGGAGGGGGCCAGGTCAACAAAAGAATTTGAGTACATGTCACAAGAGAATAGTTGAAGGCACTGGGAATACCCTGGAGAAGAAAAGATTCAGAGAATACAGCAAGAGATAAGAGATGCAAGGCTATATTTATTCTATTTGGCCTCAAAGAGAGTAACCAAGAACAATGTGTGAAAAGGTGGAAAGAGGTCTATTTAAGCTTGATACATGGTACAACTTACACATAATAAGAAATGATCAAAAGTGGAATGGGTTATCTTGAATGATGGAGGTGTTCCTCCATCCTTGGAGATCTTCAAACAGGGAATGGGTATCCTCTTGTCAGCTATATTATGTTAGTTATTTGGGGGTGTTCAGGAAGGACTAGTACCTCTGGTGTGAGGTCCTTTTGAGAGCTTCTCATCCACATTTGGTGTCCGCCTATGATTCCAAAAAGGTGTAGCATGTGCAGTGGCCACACCTTGGATAAAATCCATGTCAGCAGAGGAGCTAAATGAGGCTGAGGATAACTGACAGACTTTGAACTCATAGATGAATTGGGGGGATGTCTACCACAAGCCTGTGAAGACTTCCAGGTATGGGCTGATAAGAGTTTGCTCCAAAGACCATGAAAGTGTCTGAAGCAGGCTCTGTGGATTGCTGAGCTTGCTTAGAGAAGATGACATCCTCTGCATACAGAGCCATCATGCTTACTTTGTCTTCTGGATTTCCATGACTTTAGTGGACAGAGTGAGGCTGATAACTTTGTGCAACTCTGACTTATTTAAATCAAATTCAAGCCCAAATTAAGACATTACTCTGTGAAGTTATTGGTCCTCTTCAAAAATGAAGGACAAACAACAATATCATAGTAGTTAAGATTTCTTTCATTTATGAAGTGCTAGAGATTCAAAAACAAAAAAAGCTAAAGGAAAAAAAAAGATTCTGAGATGAAAAAGCATATAGATATGTAACACACTTCCTCCTCAAATCTCATTCTCAGAATTCTTATCTTCAAGACTTAGCTTGGGGACTACTTTCTTTGTGAAGCTTTCTAAGATTTGTGGTTGTCCAAGCTCTGTTCTCTCCAATTGTCTTTTATGTTTATTTTTATTTTTTGATGTACTTGCTTTATTCCTCTAGGAGAATGAAAACTCCCTGAGGACACAAATGGGTTAGTTGTCTATTTTGGATTCGTAGGTAGGTACTGCTTAACAAGTAGAAACTTAATAAATGTTGAATTTTGAATTTCTATTGAGGAACAAATAGGCCAAAATTTTTAAAAAGGGATTAGAAAATAATGAAGAAAAAAAAGAAAAACAATTTTTACTTCAAGTGACAAAATTATACAATAAAGAATAATTGCCCAAATTAGTTAGTGCTGTTTTATTTTAAAAAAAAAAAAAAAAAAGTGGACTAGAACAGCATAGGTCATAAAGAATTAGAACCATCAATTTAGTGTTTGATGAATCTCAATCATAAAACATTGGGGAAAGCAATTATTATTTAATATAAACTGGCAAACTGAATAATAAGTAGCTTGGCAAAAAAAATAATAAATTACATCTTAATCCCATATAATAGTTTCCAATATATTCCAAATATTTTTTCAAAAGGAAGGGAAGGAGAAGGACAAAAATTTGGAGCTCAAGGTTTTGCAAAGTGAATGTTGAAAACTATCTTTGCATGTATTTGGAAAAATAAAATACTATTTTTTTTTTATTTAATAGCCTTTTATTTACATGATATATACATGGGTAATTTTACAGCATTAACAATTGCCAAACCTCTTGTTCCAATTTTTCACCTCTTACCCCCCCCACCCCCTCCCCTAGATGGCAGGATGACCAGTAGATGTTAAATATATTAAAATATAAATTAGATACACAATAAGTATACCCGACCAAAACGTTTAAAATACTATTTTTTAAAAAAGAAAAATATGCATGAGACATCTTTAAGTTTAATCTGCTTTGTTAACATTTTCCCATGCTTTCTTAAGACATCCATCTTTCAGACAATCAACATTAATCAAAGAGTAAATCAAACTCTTAATTTGTAGCCAATTCCCAAGGTATAAATGCTCACACTATAAATTTAACAATCCACTCTCACTACTTCTGGCTTCAGCACACCTCTGGTGGGTCATATTAGTTCATAAGATATAATTGATACATATACATCAGAATTTCAGTTCCTCAGGATTGGAAGTGATCCCAGAGGCAAAACCTAGGAACCCATTAGCTCAACATGTAAGCTGTTAGACTTTTTTTTTTGTCTGAGACAATATTTGTAAAGCATCTGGTGAGAAATACCAGCGTTTTGTTTCCATAAATTCAGAGTAGCAGTTAGTAGAAGAACCAGATAAAATGTAATGTAACTGGTTCTGTCCTGTTCAAAGTTAGGTGATAATTAAGTAAGGTAAAGGATAAGCTTTGCTTGAAGTGCTCATGCACAATTAGCTTATAAATATTAACTTCTCCCAGGAGGAACTAAGACTCGTTTTAATAGTCATACAATGTATGTGTTGGAAGGGGGAAATATACCAAGGAGTAACTTGAAGAAGGTGGGGCAGAGCAACATATAAACCTGTTGCATATAGCCAATGGGGAATGGAGAGAGGAGCCTACATTGGGGAATAGGGTAAGAAGCATCTCTCAACTTTTGTGAATATGTGTGTCCCTTGAATTTCACAAGAACACACACCCTCTTCTTGCAAGAATGTAAATAAAACAGGCTTTTAACTTCACCCCTTTCTGAGTTCAAAAGGTTTATATCTCATACCTGGCACATAAATAGAGCTTAATAAATACTTGTTCCCTCTCACTAATCTCAATATTCCTATTTCCTTCAAGTGATTCATATAGGGTGGATTCTCATAATCCTGGTGGATTCTAACATGTACCATCTTTTCTATTTCCTTCCTAAAATCTAGTGTCTAGAACTGCAAACATTCCTATAAATGTGGCCTGACCTGATCATAGTTAAGAATGACAATTAACCTTCCTTAAACCACCAACTTATGAAATATGGTCTATCTGAGACTACATAAAGAAAACCACTAGGAACAGTGGGTCTGGGCTTTGATTGTGACCTGATATTCCTCTTTTTCTTGGGGTTGTTATACCTTTACCTGCATTAATTGGCACGGTGGATAGAGCACCAGACCTAGAGTTAGAAAGATTTATTTTCCTGAGTTCAAATATGGCCTCAGACACTTACTTAAATTATGATACCCCGGACAAGTCAATTAACTCAAATTTACTCATCTGCAAAATGAGCTGGAGAAGGAAATAGCAAACCACTCTAGTGTCTTTGACCAAAAAAAAAAAAAAAATCCCAAATGAAGTCTTGAAAAATTGGAGAATGATTGAATGACAACAAATATAAATATAAAATAATAAGAAACAGTCCCCAGAAAATGTATGATGTGTAAATCTTATATAAATGTAAATCGAAATCTATAAATGATCCTGGACTTACATCACAAATTTCTTAAGTCTAAGGAAATATAAAATGAGTACTTTGCAACTTTTTCATTTATATCAGTAAAAATTTGGAGTATATATGATCTATCTACATATATATGCATACCTACATGCATATTTATTTACTTACAAATGAACAACTCTCCTAATGGATTATGTCTCTAAAGAACAGTTGCTATCTCGGGTTCTAGAGGGTCACCCAATGGGGCTATAATCCTATTCTTAAAGCTCGTGAGCTTCCAACTTCCCATTAATAGTCAATCCAGTAGAATCAATTAGTTCTTAGCAAAATTAGTTACTAAAATGGCATGATTATAAGCAACAGTTAAAAAACATTTTCCCCAAAAATCTAGTACACATCCATCATCCATGTTTGTGCTCAAACATAAAATATAATGTAGTGAGGCACCTGGCAACTCACAAATCCTGATAAGGCAGGATTTGGGAAATGCTTTCTTTCTCTTTGGTAGACTCTTTATGCAATTTCCCTTGAATGTAGCATTTCTATCCAGAGTATTGCTTTGTCTAATCCCCAGGTTGTCTCTCTCAATTGTCTGGGGTGGCGATCCTTAAAGCTGCTTCCTCCCTCTGGTTACTGTATCCATGCCTGTCCGACGCCTGTGGTGTGACCTTCGCTGAATCCAGTGCCTCCTGCTCCTTGAAAGTTACATAGATGATGTGTCTGGGAAGGAGGTGGAAGAGAAATCCCGTTCTTTTTCCTCCGCTGCAGGATTTTCCAGTTTGCAATCTCTTCCACGATTTGCAATCTTCCGCTCAGCTGCTAGATGCTACTACCTAGATGTCATTACTGATAGGGGAAAGGCGGAGAGAGAAAAGTCCTATTCTCCAGGCGAGATGGGAGAGTCGGGCTCGGGAGGAACGGGACAAGCAAGAACGGGGAGGGAGGTCTTTCTCTATAACTGATGAGCCTCGATTTCTGGGAGTTCTTCACGTTTAGCAATTTAAAGTCCGAAGAGGCATGACTAATTTCTTTGTTGCCCAATCATATTGTATCTTCTTGCTACAATTAGAGAAGGGTTTGTACTTTTAGAAAATAAGCCTATGTTACTGCTTCCTTAAAACTTGATCGACATGGCTCTGTTCAAAAATAAGATGAACCAAATCAGTTCCAACTGTTCAGTAAAGAAGAGAACCAGCTACACCCAGCAAAAGAAATATGGGAAACGCGTGTGTCCCACAGCATGGCATTTCCAATCCTTTTATTGTCCACTTGCATTTTTGTTTTCCTTCTCAGGTTATTTTTACCTTATTTCTAAATCCGATTTTTCTTGTGCAGCAAGATAACTATAAATATGTATGCATATATTGTATTTAATATATATTTTAACATATTTAACATGTATTGGTCTACCTGCCATCTAGGGGAAGAAGTGGGCGGAAGGAGGGGAAAAATTGGAACAGAAGGTTTTGCAGGGATCAATGCTGAAAAATTACCCATGCATATGTTTTGTAAATAAAAAGCAAAAATTTAAAAAATATAATTAAAAAAAAAACTTGATCATATACATTCACTAAACTGGAAATCTCTTTCCCTATAATATGTAAATTATATAAGCGCACTGCTATACAAATCGTTAAGCACACTTTTTTTTTTTAATTTAATAGCCTTTTATTTACAAGTTATATGTATGGGTAACTTTACAGCATTAACAATTGCCTAATCTCTTGTTCCAATTTTTCCCCTCTTTCCCCCCATCCCCTTCCCCAGATGGCAGGATGACCAGTAGATGTTAAATATATTAAAATATAAATTAGATACACAATAAGTATACACGACCAAAACGTTATTTTGCTGTACAAAAAGAATCAAACTCTGAAATATTGTACAATTAGCCTGTGAAGGAAATAAAAAATGCACGTGGACAAAAACATGGGGATTTCCCAGGAATTCAATGTAATGTAATGGTTCTTAGTCATCTCCCAGAGTTCTTTTGCTGGGTGTAACTGATTCAGTTCATTACTGCTCGGTTGGAAATGATTTGGTTGATCTCATTGCTGAGGATGGCCAAGTCCATCAGAATTGGTCATCATATAGTATTGTTGTTGAAGTATATAATGATCTCTTGGCCCTGCTTAAGCACACTTTTTAAAAGGATAAAATGAACACTTTTAAAATAATGATTTTTATTTATTACAAATAGGTACCAGATGAATGATTTTGTTTCTCTAAGGAAGTCTGATGAGGAAACTCTCTTATTTATTAATGGTTAAAAAAAAAAAAACTAAATCCTTCTCCCCCCACTAAAATTATTATTAATAGTATTTTTAATGAGAGCAATGTGATTGAATGTGTTCATTATTTTTTGAAAGTCTTGATTTAAGATTTTGTGATATAGTGATTTCAAAATCTGATTTCACATTCAGTTTTATTTTGATACTTGGTTGACTTTAATGGCTATCATAATTTAAAAAAAAATAATTCCTTACAGAGATACATAGTTCTAAAAGGATGAAGTATAGCACTGCCTTTCATTACTAAATCATGACTCATTTTTCTGTCCCATCCATCAATTATGCAAAGGTTTTTGTTTAAAATTGGCTAGTGAATTTCCATCTTCTCAGAAGGTGTTGCATTTTTCATATTTTTAACAAATGGGTTCCAAACCTTTTGTATGGAAGCTTTTTAAACAGTTTAGAAAATTTCTCCTGGCACAGACAACAAGGACTTCATCTCTTATTAAAGGTCCCCAGCTCTGAGCTCATTCTCTCATATCTGGTTCATGTCTTGGGAGGTCTTGCCCTTGAAACGAATTTTCATACTCACCACTCTATGTTATAGTAGAAATCTAGAGACAATCTCTTAAACAAAGCTTAAATTTGGCTTATTTATACCTAAAGTCTATCCAAAAGGGATTAACTGAATCACACCTAGAAAGATACCCCACATATCAAAAATCAAGCATTTATGTTAATAGGTACCTACTATGTCACAGACACTTTATGGAATACAAAATAAGAGTATGAAAAAAAAAGTCCTTCTCTTTGAGAAGCTCATATTCTGACAGGGGAGCTGGATATACATAAAAGTATATGTAGAATTGGCAAATTACAATCTTTTGGTGCCCTAGGCTAGGGCTTCTTAAACTTTTCTCATTTGTGACCTCCTTTCACCCAAGAAATTTTTGTGACCCTGTATATATAGGTATATAAAATAGGCATAAAAACTAAGTATTTACTGATAATAAATCATAATTTATTTATGAATACTAACTCTCTTGTGCATTTATAAATGAAATTCAGAGTGGTAGAGCAAGCTTTGGCATGGAAAGATGGGGTTCAAATTCCCCTTCTGACCACTACGGCCTAAGTGATCCCCAGCATGCCAATTAATATCTAGGTGCCTATTCTCAAAGACTCAAATTGCAGAACAATTGCTGTCTCCATTCATAGAGCAACTTTCCCAATTAATCATGCTTCAATTCCTACTCATAAAAGGGTATAAAACAGAAATGGAAATATAAAAACAAATCAGGTAATGTTGTAATTATGATTATTTGTGTTGATATCTTATCATAGTTCTAGGCCCAAAACAGTAGATTAATAAATACTTGTCGAATTGCTTTGCACAAACAAAATAAAAAAAAACAATAACTAGACCTGAGAAGATTAAATACAAGCATTGTTTGTCACTTGACAAGCTAAACAAATCGTGTTTTTCAGTGTTAAAATGCCCCAAATGAAGAGAGTTAAAATCATTTAGTTACAAAATAGGAGGGGCAACCCAGATATACTCTACCAATTTACTAAGCATCCATGTGTATTAGACAGTTTTCTCTTTAGCCTGACAGATGGTGAGTGCATGTTTTAAGAATCTGCAAAAAAAAAAAGCAAAATTTGAAAAGTACGAGATACCCTCATTACATTTGGACAAAACCATCAATCAAGAAGCATTTATTAAACTAAATGTGTTTTGTTTTGTTGTGTCATCTGTATAGGGCTAGAAACTGGCACTTCTTGCATAATTTATAGTTTTAGAGGGTTGCCTAGGGCCCAGCTTCTTAAACTATGGTTTGCAACCTCCTATGGAGTCTTTAACTGAATGTGGAGATCATGAGATTATGATTTATTATCATTAAATATTTAATTTCATGCCTATTTTATATACCTATATATACAGGGTCACATAAAAATTTCTTGCGTGAAAGGAGGTCAGGAATGAAAAAAGTTTAAGAAGCCCTAGCCTAGGGCATCAAAAGATTGTAATTTGCCTATGCTCATACTGAAAATAGGTGTCAAGGGCAGTACATAAATCCAAACCTTCTTGTCTCACAGACAGCTCTCTCTCCAACATGACAAGCTGCTTCTCCAAAAAAAGACTCTTTTGTGGAAGTGGAAAGGCAGTGAACTATCTTTTAAGTTTCCCAGCTATAATCCTATACTGATCCGATATGCACTTCTTTAATGCCAGAATGGGACTTTTTATCCCATTTCACCACTCACTTTACAGTTTCTTGCCATGGTTAAACTCTTTTGTTTCTTCATTCTTGGTAGCATTGCTGCATTCTATTTTTATTACAAGTTCTTAAGAGGGAAAAATGAGAAAGTTAAATTCTTTAAGATTTTCATTTTCAGTGAGCAAAGGTTGGGAGATGAAATCCCTACATGAAAACAGTTGCTGTGCCAATGACTGCTCTCTGGCTCTGATTCAGAGAAAAGCACTTAGCATGCAGCGAGAGGGCGCTTGGAGTACTTCTACCTTCAGACAGCACATTTGTTTAAGTATTCTGAATGTACGTGATTAAAACAGTTAATGGATCAAAAAAAGTCCAAATTGATATCTTGGACATATGGATACTGTGAGAGAGCAGTATTTGTTTAAAAGCCTTATTGTGAAACTTCCACTGGTATAAAGACTGAGTGGAGGATGGGGGAAGGTTCATTGGCATAAATAATGTATTCACAAAATAATTTGGAATCTGATTACGGGTGATGAATCTTAATTATGGCTGTTTACTGTGGTGAATATTTAGGAAAATCATGGAGTTTTAAAATGACAAGGTTCATGCTTTCACTCCAGCTATTTAAGAAGAAAAGTAAGTACCAGCCTATGTAAATATTCTGTAATTACTCTGTAATTTCAGTTACATATTTTAGATGAAGGACCCTATCTTGCCTGCCTGGTGTCTTCCTTTTAATGCTATTTCTTTTAAGCCTATTTTTCCACACCAGTTGTGAAAAAAAATGTAAATTAGATGCTACTTGCTAATTCTCAGGTTCTTTCTTCATTTTCCCCCCACAGATGTTACATGAAGGATAATCACTCAGATTCTGCTTAAATGAAAATGGCTGCCCAGTAAGATGCTTCCTGGACATTTTAAAACAGTAATCTTGCAGAAAGAGAAGAGAAAAAAAGTAGATAGGGCACATAGGAATGTTTCTTTCTACTTTTAAATATATATATATATATATTTCAAATAATGAATATTAATTAATTTTTCTTCCACCTATTGCTGACTTAAAAGAGAAAAGAAAAATAATATTCTTGTAGTAAATATGCCTTAGCAAGCAAAACCAATTTCCATGATACTCCAAAAATATGTTTCATTGTACATCTTGAATCTATCATTTCTCCATCAGAATTCGAATAGATCATTATCAGTCCTCTGATAATAGGATGCTCGTTTTGGATTTCTTTGGTTTCTACACCAGTTTCCCAGCAAATTTATGATTGGGAAGTCTCATCATCTTGCAAGATCCATCAGCCTTGTTACTCTCATCACATTGGTACCTCTCTCCCCTTCTGATTGGAGAGTAATTATAAACTCTTCCTTTTAAGTAGTATCAAGGATTGACTTTTTGCATCTCAAATTTCCTACCCTGCTACACCCATTCTATACTTCTTTAGACTGTTATTCTTTTTTTATATTTTTATCCCTAGTACTTATAGCAGTGCTTAGTACAGTTTGTTGTTGTTGTTCAGTTATTTACTCATGTTTGTTGAGCATCCCCTAGTCACCCCCCCACACACACACAAAATGCTGCTATAACTATTTTTGTACACATACATTCTTTTCCTCTTACTTTGTTCTCTTTAGGATATAAACCTAATAGTAATGTCACTGGGTCCAAAAACATGCACAGTTTAATAGCCTTGGGGCTTGGTTTCAAATTGCTTTCGGGTTCACAACTTCACCAACAATGCATTAAGGTTCCTCTTCTCTCAAAGCCCCTCTAGCATTTGTCATTTTTGGGAGGTCAATTTAGCCAATCTAATGACCATAAGGCAGTACTTCAAAGTTGTTTTAATTGTTAGTGATTTACAGAATTTTAAAAATATGGTTTCTTCTTCAGAAAACACCTATTCATGTCTTTATACCATTTTTCAATTGCGGAATAATCTTATTCTTTACAAATTTAATTCAGTTCTTTATATATCTTAAAAATGAGACCTTTCAATTTCAAAATACTTGTAATGGAAAGCTCCATCCACATCCAGGGAGAGAATTATGGACACTGAATTTAGATGAAAGCATAGTATTTTCACCTTTTTGTTATTATTGTTTTTTGTTTGCTTTTTTTCCCTTTTTAATCTGATTTTTCTTATGCAGCATGACAAATATGGAAACATGTTTAGAAGAATTGCACATACTTGGAGAAGGGAGGGGGGGAAGGAAGGAGCAGGGTAAAGAAATCTGAAGCACAAGGCTTTTAAAGGTGAATGTTGAAAACTATCTTTGTATGTATTTGGAAAAATAAAATACTATTTAAAAAATAAGGCCTTTATCAGAGAAACTGGCTACAAAGATTTTTATTCTAAACTTCTGTCTTCTAATTTTAGTTGCACTGGCTATGCTTATGCAAAAACATTTTGATTTTATGTAATTAAAATTGTCCATTTTATCTCACATGAATTTCTTTAACACTTGTGTCATTATGCCCTTTTCTTTTATCGATCATGACCTCTTCTCCTATCAATAAATCTGATGATTAATTTCTTCCGTGCTCCTCTAATTTGTTTATAGTGTCATTCTTTATGTTTAAGTCACATACCTTTTTGAAGTTTGTCTTGGCATTCGGTGTAAGATATTAGAAAGACTTTAAATGTCGGAGTAAAGAACTAGTATTTTATTCTATGATGATGAACCAATGAAGTTTCTTGAGCAGCATAGTCAGACTTGTACCTTAGTTTCTGGTTAAACCCATAGAGGTTTTTCAGCATCTTAGGCCATCTGGCCTATGCCAGGAAAAGCCTTTAAGTTGCCCCAGGGTCAACTCTAAATCTTGGTGAAACATTAGAATAAAACCTTAGGGAGAATAATCGGAGCCTTAGTTTTAGTGCTGTTATGAACCTAAGTCCAATTTGTTCCCTCCTTTTAGGATGAGTAAAGAAACTTGTTTATAGTCAGATAGGCTGTGATTAATCCAGAGAGTGTTTCTACAGGCATCTATAAACAAATTAAATTAAAAGTTACTTAGCCAAATGTTCAAAGATTCTAATACTACTTCATTCTATCTTTAAGTTCTCTCTCTTGCCTTGGCTGTAACTAGGAATTTTGGCACCTGGGAATAAATAGCAAGAAATACATCTAAAACAAATAACAAAGAAATATGTATGAAGCAAGCAACAAAAAATTCGTCTTGGACAAGCAGCACAGATCAAATTTGTAATTTGTGATGTGAAAATAATATGAGTAATTAAGATAAATTTAGTTGAGTGGAAAGGTAAAATAGTTACTATAGTTGTTCTGATGCTTCTAATAAAGGGTAAATGTTAAGTTTTTTTTCTTCTAAATTTCAGTATCTACTCCTTCAGATACTTCATGTAAAATCTTAATATTTTCCCCCTGAGGACAAAGCTCTGGTCCTACAACCCTAGTTATAACTCTTGTCTCCCACTACTTCTTGTTTCCTAAGCTCCTTCAAATGTTCTCTCTTTCCTTCCATTGTTTATTTCATGTCTATCTTTAATAAAAAATGCTTTTTCCTCTTCTACCAACAATAAAATGCAAGCTTCTTGTGCTTAGGAACCGTTTTGATTTTGTCTTTGCGTGCTCAGCACCTAGCACAGGGACTGTTGCTGTACTTCTTAAGTTGAATCTATCAAAATTGTACCTGTTCTTTAAGGCCCATTTGAAATGGTATCTACTTCATGAAGCCTTCCTAATCCTCCTAAAGTGGGATGAACCACAAGTCTCCACCTATACCATTTTTCAGTTTTCCTTTATGTTTTATATTTTATCTTCCCCCAATGAGAATGTCATCTCCTTGAGGGTAAGGATTCACTTTCTTTCTGCTTATATTTGTATTCCCAGCACAATATCTAGGACATAATATGTTCTTAATAAATACTTAGTGATTTATTGAGTTCTTCTGAATCTCCATATTTCTTTTCAGTTCTCTTGTGTGGGTTAATTGTAGAAGCCACATCTAATTATGGGTACCATAGCTGGTTTTAAAAAGATGGTGGAATTTGAATGTACTGTTTTTCAGCAGTGTCCCAGTTTTAGCAATATTAGCAGTATACTTATTGCATACATACAAATATTTTCCCCATTAGAATATTGGAATATTAGACAGGGATCATATCTTATGCATCTTTGCCTTCAGAAATTAATTCAAGGCCTTACACATAGTAGACATTCAGCATATATTTATTGAAATTTGTTGAATATACTGCTAGAGAATAATTACTACCATAAGTACGGCTAGAAGCATTGAGATTGACTAAAACAGAGCACAAAGAGTGGAGTCTCTATTTATGAACTTGAATTAAGAATTGTGGGGAATTCCAAGCATCATTGGACAGCAAAGTATCATGAATAGAGTAGTCATCAATAATATTGTCCTGATATTTTTCAGATAGTTAAGCCAGATTTGGAAAAGAATTAACAATTCATGGATGAATAGTGATACATACATATATCTATATATACCTCTACAAAATTGGCCCACTATTTAATTATATAGGCTATTAATTGTTAAACACCTTGAGAAGAAATGGGGTGCAATGGAAAGAGAATATGTAGTATAAGAGTTTGGGGACCTTAATTCAACTCTCAGATCTGCCACTTTTTTCCTGTGTGATTTTAGTTAAGTCATTTAACTCATTTGCAGCATGAAAGGGTTGGACTAAATGATCCCTTCCAGCTTTAGATCTATTTAATAATATGATCCTATGATCACTAATGAGCCAATGGATCTGTGATCATATTGATGTGAATATCCCCACCAATAATACATATCATAACCCAACCATGTCTGCTTTCCAGGTATAACTATTACCTATGTCTTCCTATAAAATCATCCTTGGAATCTGCCTACTATGCTAAGAACATTGTATATATTCTTTTGATCTGGAGCAGAAAGGCTGACTACTGATGATTTCTTTGTTTTGTCATGAGAATGGACCATCTTTCTGATCATATAGTGATGACATTCATTATATTACTTATCCTATGTAACTAATTCCTCATTAGTAATATATTGTAGTCTTCTCATTCTCCTAATATATTTTTCTTTCCTATCTGGATAATCCTCAACTTCTTCCTTATGGAAGTTATTGTATTTATGACCATGCAATAACACAAATAGAAGGATGCTGAAATTAGAAAGAGGAGACTTTAATTCAGAAAGACACTTAGAGACATTTAAAGAACTGATTTCTCAAAGTTAATTAATCTTTTGTTCCTCCTTCTAGACCCAGTTCACTGTTTATTTTCAGTATCTATCCAAAATGTATATATTGTTTAATGAACTATATGGATTATCCATACAACTGCTTTTCATAGTATAGAAAATTGACATTCTATATACTCTTGGTTTTTCCAATACGGATAGTTAGGCCAAACTCTTTGGAAAGTTTGTCAATCATATTAAGGGGCTGCTGCAATGCTCTGGGACCTAACACAATCAGGATATCATCTACAAATCATCTGGAGAACTTCATTATCTGTAGAGAGTCCCTCTGTGATCTGACTCTGCAGTGGCTATCTTCTATGACAGTAGTAAATGTTTTTGAGAAGCAAGTCTTATTGCTTAATGCCTTAGTGATAAAAAAAAAAAAAATCATGGAACAAAATTATTTTTGCTGTCTTTTCAGCAGTAGCTAGTGACATGATGGATAGAGTTCTGGTTCTAGACTCAGGAAGACTTGAGTTCAAATCTGACCTTACTATTTATGTGACTCTGGGCAAATAACTTTACCTCTATTTGTCCCAGTTTCCTCAACTGTAAAATGGGGATAATACCTACCTCACAAGTAGATAATAATACTACCTATCTACTTCATAAGTAGATAATAATAATACCTTTTCACCTCCTAAAAGGATCAAATAAGATAACATTTGTAAAAAATGCTTAGCACCCTGCCTAGTGTATAGTAATCATTATATAAATTCTCTTCCCTTCTCCTTTCTCCTTTGCTTTCGCTTTCCTTTCCTTTCTCTTCTTTTCCCTTATTTTCTCCTTTCCTCTCCCCTTTCCCTTTCCTTCCCTTCCCTTTCCTTCTCTTCTGAAAAGTCCTGTAGAATTATCAAGCTCTCAAAAAAAGAATTAATTACTTGAAATTTGTTACTTGGGGTGTCTATATCAGCAAGGAACACATATATATACTATTGCCCTTCAATTCATAAAGATGTCAGACAAGTTCTAGTCACACTAAAGCAAATCTCTTTCCTTCTAATCATCTTTATTATTAAAGAAGAGGAAGAGGCTATGAATGGCAAAGATATTGCTGTCAAAAACCTATTTTTGGACCTCATTACTAATTAGCATAAAGCACAGTATTTAGTCCTGGCTTTGTATTCTGAAAACTAATATAGAAAACATTAGTTTACTAAAATCATCTGGTCTGACATCCTTTCTATAATGTGTCTCTATGACCTTGGGGATATAATTTTTATCTCTTTGCCTCAGTTTCTTATATTTGTAAAATGTTGTTAGTCTATTTAAATATAAACTATTTGTGTCTGACTTGTGGTAGAATCTTATAAATTTATAGGTCTGATTAGCCACAATTGGACATACCCTATCTTAACCTGGACATAGTGATGTCATGTTGATCTTTTTTGAACATGAAGGACAATAACCAACCAAGGAGGGGGTATGATTTAACTAGTAGTTATATGTAAAAATTTCTAGACTCTTCCAATGTGCAGATCTACTGATTAAAATTCCTTACTTTTGCAGCCACGCAGCTGTTGAATTCAGACATATTTACAATTTTTACAAATGAGTTGATTTTAATAAAAACAAGTTACTCTGAAGCATGATCTGAAACCAGATTTATGTGGGCTGGCACAATCTGCTATGCCAAACATATATTCATATTGCTTGGGTCTGTAACAGCCAGTTTTTCTGAGTAGTGATTATGGCAGTCTTAATTCATGCCAACATACCAAAAAATTGGCAACTGATTTAAGATGCTAGACTTAATGTGACTTTCATGGACAGTCCCTAGGAAAGAAGAACCAGAGTGAAAACTCCAGTCCCTGTGGTTTGGCACTAGATGTGTGAAGGCTGCTACTGGTCTGCAGAAGGAGATAGATTACTGCCTGATGCTAAAAAAAAATCAAAGAAAAGGCTTTTTTTTCCTGAGGCTTAGTCATCCCATCATTCTAAGTATATTATTGTTACTGGGGGAAATTTGCTTCTCTTTCTTCTACCTAAGTTGCTTCTTTGTTATTTTTCTTTATCTCTTAAAAGCTGCCCCTCTCCATCCATTCAACAAGCATTTAAGTGTTTACTATGTGCCAGGTACTGTACTAGGCACTAGAGATAAAAAATAAATGAAACTGTCCCTGCCTTTGTGGAGTTTACAATCTATTGGAGGAAAGTCAAATCAATAAGCATTTGTTTAATTATGGACCAAGAGCAATGCTAATGGAAATACTGTATACTCTCTTATGCTGCAATACAACACAATGTATGATCACATAGACTGAGGAATTTTCCTAATGATACAGGCTTTGTGACTGTCATCTATTTTTTCCAGACTAGCAACACTCACACAGTCAAGTAAGTGCAAAACATATATGAAATAAATAAAGATGAAATTTTAAAATCCCCCACCTAACTCCTGGTGGGGGAATCAGAAAAGATAAGTGGCACGGGAGGAAAAAACAAACAAATACTGAAGAAAATACCTGGATAAATATGTAAAGTGTATGATTTGGTCTGGAACCAGAATAGAACTAGCTTATATCTGTAAAGTACGCAACTTCAGTTTACAAATAAGGAAAGGAACCCTGCTATTGAAACAGTCAACTTGGAGAAGTGGAATGACCACAGGCTCTGCTTTCAGAGGACTTTTGTTCAAATATGCCTTTAGAGGTAATTAATTGTAAAGGAAAACTTAATATTAGTATTTTTATCTGTAAAGGGAAAGGACTGAAATAGATGACTTTTGAAATCCCTTTCAATCCTGGAGCTTCGTGATTTTATCACTTTACCACTCCTACTATCAACCTAATTTTACAGATATTGGAAATAAAGAATCAGAAATAAAGTGACTCCTCCAAAGTTATAAAGGCAAAAATTTAGGAAGACAGATGACCTGTGAGCAGATGTAACTTGTGTTTCTGATTGGAGAGTCAAAAAAAAAGATCGTTAAAAACCCTGCTGGAATGGAAATCATCAAGTAATTTGGAAAACAAATGTAAACAACTATACTATAGTCCTGCTATCCTTTGAAGGGTGAGGAACAAGTAAAGGCTCATAGAGAATTTCTCATAAAAGTCTGCTTTTTAGCAAGTTTTTGAGGGCTCGGGGAGAATGAAATTAACCAGAGGTGATGAGAGGTTTAGCAGCCTAGAGAAAACAAAACAAAACAAAACAAAAAAACAACAGAAGAGAAATTGTGGTCATTATGAATGCGTATCTTTAAACCAAATGAAAGAAACTGCTACCATCTCGTTTTCGACTCGTTTCCTGTGTGTGTATGTGTGTGTAACGGGTTGTATCGGGGAAGTTCACCCCGTGTTTCATACATTTCTTTTTTTTATTTTTAATTTAATAGCCTTTTATTTACAGGATATATGCATGGGTAACTTTACAGCATTGACAATTGCCAAACCTCTTGTTCCAATTTTTCCCCTCCTCCCCCTCATGGCAGGATGACCAGCAGATGTTAAATATATTAAAGTATAAATGAGACACACAATAGGTATATAGTTTCCTACACTTCTGAGCAGAGAGAGGGTTTTTAACTATTGCAACTTTTATTTCCAGACTCTCCTTTGAAGAAGCAGTTGAAGGATGTAATTGATTTGTTGTCTGTTTGTTTCTGGAATGGAAGGCGATAGTTTACAAGAGCCGGGAAGAGCGCTGAGTCTCCGCACTACTTGCGTGGAAGGGGAGATCTAGGACGGGATCCGGAGGTGCGTGAAAGAGGGGGAAAATTGAATGGAACACGTGGGGATGTGGGCGTGGCCGATGGGCTCAGTGACGCAGTGACGCGAAGGAGGCGGGACTTCTATTGACAGTGGGGCGGAGCTTGCTCCTCCTCCTGCACCCTCCTGCGGTGTGTCAAACAGTCGGGCGCTGCGCTCCCCCAGCTAAGCCCCGGACCGGGCAGGGGGTGCAGTGCGGTGCGGGGGGTGCGCGCGACACGCGGGGTCTCCCTCGGGCAGCCAGCCGGCCTTTCTGCGCGCGCTTGAGCGCCTCGTCGTGAGCCCCAGGACCAACAACTCAGTGCCCCATTCCCTCCCCGTGCCCCCTCTCCTCGGAGGCCGCGGGGGTACCGGGGCTAGCGGGGCCCCGGGAGTATGTGAGGTCCAGTTCTGACCCGCAGAATGGTTCCGGGTTTAGAGTTCACAGGTCAGAGTTGACTCCCTGAAAAATGCAGCTGGTTTGAAATGCAAGATGGCGGCGGCAGCGGGGCGGTGAGGAGAGCCCGAGCCCGCGGCGGCGGCGGCGGCTACGGCGGGGGACCCCGGCACCGAGGCGCCGGCGGCGGCGGCGGCGGCCCCTCCAGGTAGCGGCGCTCGGACTGAGGGCGCGGGCCGCCTCCCCACCGGACCCCGGGGCAATGGCCATTCTTTTACTAGTCACCCCGCGGGGTAGCGGGGGGTTCCTGGAGGAGAGCCTGCGGGAGGAGGCCCGAGGCCCGTCAGCCCGGGGCGGGGTGCGGGAGGGCAAAGCCTCCTGCCTCCCTGGGGATGAGGAGGAGGAGGCTGAGGGGAGGACGGCGGCTCCTCTTCTCCTAGGCGGCGATAGAAAGAGGGTGAGGGGAGGAGTGAGATTCCTGCCCTCCCTGGGGATGATAGAGGAGAGGGTGAGGGGAGGACCGGGAACCCTGTCCTCTGCAGGGGGTTGGAGAAGGAGAGGAAAGGAGAAGAGAGCCTTTTCCCCTTCTCTGAGAGGATGATTAAGAGAGTAGGGCATAGTCTCCTTGCCTCCCCGGGGATGCTGGGGGGGTGGGGTGCGAAGACAGAGCCTCCCTTACTTACCCTGAGATACCGGCGGAGGGGGAGTGAGAGGAAAGTACACAGCCTTCTTTTTCCCTCCCTCTGGGGATGTCAGGTCCTGGGGAGAATGTGCGGGAAGGACGGGACCTCCTCCCAGCCCTTATAAGTGGCTCTGAGAGGGGGAAGAGAGCGCATATCCTTTTGGGAGGTAATGAAGGATAGGAGGCAGAACTCTTTGCCCTGGTGAGGGGGAAGCAGCACCTCCACCCTCCTGGGGGGACAGAAAAGAGACTTGGAAAAGGGAGGGCTTCCTTCATTTCCTGGGGTGCTTGGGCATTCATGTTTCTCTTCTCCCTTTGGGGGGGGGTGTTCCGCAGACCCCAAATTGAAGATTTTAAGGCAAGAAAAATCAGTGAAAAACTAATCCTTGATTTCTGAAGGTCAGGACTTGTATTAGTTAGACATGGGACTGGGAATCTCAGGCAGAGGAAATGAAGGGCACTGGTAAAATAATTCCGCCCTCCTTGAAGGGAGTCTTAGGGACACTAAATTAGGTATTAGCTGGGATAGGGGGCTATCTTGAGAGACAGTTTGTTCTTTAGCAATGGGTTCAGTGAGGGAATGGCAGGATCGGGTAAAGGTGCAAAAGTTGTCACCAGGATATAGGACAGGATTGAGCTGATAGGAAAGGAAAAATTTCTGGGGAGAAGGGTAGGTGTTAATTGGACGTCAGCTACCCCTTTATTACTAACAGAGACAACAGGCTTCTCAAGAATACAGGAGAAATCAAGCTCCTTGGGGAGGTAGGTGACAGTGAAGGAAGAATTGGAATAGCTTATGTCTTGTGGAGCAGTGTGAGGAGCTTTTTGAAATGAGGAATTTCATGAGTTGAGAATAAAAACATGGAGAATAGGGAAAATACAAAGAAGCAACTTGAAAAGCAGAAATACTTCCTGTGAAGGGAGAATTACTTAGCAAGAATAAAATTCAATATTCACCAAGTTAACATATGTTTTGATAGAGATCGGGATTAGGAACCTTTAAGTTCACTGGAATAAAGTCTCATTTGGTGGCCAAGAAAGAGAATGAGACAAGTAGGTGGCTTATTTCTTTGGAAAGAAAGAAGCTTCCTGCAGGCAACCTCAGGAATGGTTGATAATCCATTTGCTATTTTGTTTGGTATGTTTGTGTGTTTTCTCTCTTTCTCACTTCCTGCTCAAATCCACTGATAGTGTTACATTATTTCCAGTAGGATGAGATGTCTTTTTTCCAAGAGAATTATTCACAAAATGTTTGGCTGGAGGTGAGGATGAGCAGATATTGAATAATAGTGGTAATATATCCAGACACTTGATTTCTTAAATAGCAATTATGTTACTGAGAATTGTGTATATGCTGTCAAAGTTAATTATGATTTAATGAAATGAAAAAGGAAGGGCATTCAACTGATTTCTTCACTCCATGTTCTATACTTTTTCTCCCTGCCTTTTCAGGGTTAAATGAATGGGTATATAAAACAAGCATTAAATTTTGTGAATCCTTTAAGTATAAAATACTTTTTCATTCAGTTTCTCTTCTGTGTAAGCAGTCTCTCACCAAATGCTTTAAATGTAATTAAAAGACAAAATAAAACAAGGAGGGAATGAAGCTAAAGGATGATGTAGCTCATGCCAGCTGTGATTCATGCAGATTTCTTAGGCTGTTCTCCATTTACAAGAGCTTTTAAGCTCTACATTAAAAGTACCTTTATAAATTTCACATATTATTATAGAATAATTTGGAATGACAGTTTTGAAAAAACATTGTTCTATTCTTCAGTTTTGGAAAGGTTCATATAACTAGTTAACATTCGGTTCCTAACAGATTAAGATGGGCAGATCCAGAGTAACAACATTGCCAGATGGTATGAAAATATGCTAATACTGAAAATGCAAATGTGATTGTGATGGGGAACATTCATTAGTAGACTTTTTCCTGTTGAAGCTGAACTTTATCATTTCATTAGATTTGGTGGCCATTCCAATTTATTAGTTAGGAACAATTATTTTATTTCTAATGTTTTCATTGAAATTAAAAGATACCAAAAAAACCTCTTAAAATAGAGAGATTTTCAGTTTTGCTAACAAGTTTATAAGTAATGGATTATATTGGGTATTTTCCTCTTTTATTACATATGTTAATTTGTGAAAGCAAGGTCTTCTAAAGTAATATATAATATTATTTTACAGTAGTTTATTAGTGTAAAAAGGGAGAAACAAGCAAGAATAATAATTATCCTAAGTAAATGTTATAAGTGCTTTATTCAAACAGTAATGTTGGTACATTCTTTATTCTTTTTCTCTAGTTATCAGTAAACTAGTCACTTGACATATTGTTGAAACCACATGAATATTTTGAAGTTTATTGGGATTTTGGAATAAATACTTCAATTAGGGAAGTTCTGAAAATTTTAGACTGAATGTTATTAGTCTTATTTTAAAAGCTGGTATTTTATGATTGGCACAGTCTTTATTTAAGTATTAGGAAGTAACCTCTTCAGCACTGTTTATAGCAAGAGTGCTTTACATTTACTGGTGAGCTTTGATTTTCTTTAAAATCACAAGTTGGTATACAATTTTATGCCAAAATTTTTATAAATTTCATTTCATTGTCAAGACACTAGGAGACTTCAAATAAAAGTAGATATTTTTGTAAGATTACAACTAGCTGTTTTCTTGTGATTGTTGGTCTAGGTTATATTTATTTATGCAGTCATGAATACTTAGGTTTGGATAACTAAAGCAGTTGATTTAATAGGATAGAAATTGAATTTTTCCTGGAGATCTCCATATTTTACAGCTAATTAAAAATAATTAGGTGCTAATTTGTATGTGATTGCTTTTTCATTTTTTAGGGAAATGTAATCGTAGTAGCATTTTATCTATTTTCCAGTGTGATTGAGGGAATTAAAATCAGCTTTGTAAAACTCAAAATCCTAAATCAGACTCTGTAAAAAAAACAAAGTAAAACAACACAGTTTTATTTTACTCAGTTATTCAGAGCCTCTGGATTAATGTGACTTGGAAAAGAGCTTTTTAAGCCAGTTGACACTGAATTTTATCCTAAACAGTCAAATATTATTGAAAGTTGTTTTATACAGGCTTAGTGGTGTTCATAATTTTGAATATATTTAATTTTAAATCGTATAAAGGATGGCATGATCAAAAAAAGCCTTTCAAAATCAAGGAATAATATTATTTGGAGGAAATATTGCACTTGTAGTATGTTCTTAATACTTAATAATATATTTTCACTTGTATTCTTGAAAATCATTAATGCTTTAACATATTTATTAAAGTTTGGCATCAGAACATTTACAATCCGGCATATTGGCTCTCTCTCTTTTTTTTTTCCTGTAGTTTCCCCCTCAATTTTTAGTTATTAAGACAAGGGATTGTGAGATGGTACTGTGTAGTCTCCAACTCCTTTCCTCATCTCTGTGTATTTTGTTCCATCCCAGATGTACTCCTTTGAAGTTCGTTGTATAACCAAACAAGCCCTCTTAAAAGTTTGTGGAAAATGTGACCCAGACCTAAACAAAACAATAATAAAGAATAAAAAAAATCAGAAAATATTCTCTTCGTTGTTAAGATACTCATATGAAGCTACTTGTTAGTTTTGTAAGATTACACGTAAAAAATTGTAGAGAAAATGTGCATTTCAAGAAAAAGCCAGAAGAAGGAAGTACAGGATAACTGTTCTTTCATTCACTGAGGAAATAATTATCCAAGTGGTAGAGAGTTGCTAAAGCAGACTGGGTGTAACATTATTTTATATGGCAATAACATGAAATGGAAAACATTATTTGCTTGATTTATTATGTGTGTTACATATTTTCAACAAATTTAAGTAGCATCTTTTGTGGTATATAAAGAACTTTTAGACTCATAGCAACACTCTGGAAATCTTAGACTTCTATAGTTAATGTAACTTCAATTTAAATAACATGATTTCCAACATCCATTATAGTTCTAAAATAGTATTCTTGTAAGTGGGAATGGTGCAGTTTATTCCTATGCTTAACCATATGTTAGAAATCAAAAATCTTCATTTTTGAGGCATTTTTTTAAACTTTCTCAAATATATTTAAAAGAGAGCAATTTTTAAAGCAACTTTGAAAATTTTGCTTTGGTAATTTAGAAGTTCTAAAATTCATTATTGATGCTAGTTTTAGGAATTAATCTAATATCAAGTAGGTATAATTATTTTTATCATCCAAATTGTCTACTAGAAAAATAATAATCTATAAAACTTCCCTTTTGAACCAGTGGAAACTTATCTATATGAATTTATACCAGGACCTCCCCCCCTTTTTAGTCATTTTTTTTGTTTTGTGAAGCATTTTGAAAATGTTGTGCAATTTGAAAACATAATCTAATAGACCACTGATTTTCTACATATCAATTATTCATTTTGAAACACATTTAAAATTTGGCAACTGTTTCTGTCAATATCTCTAGTTCATATCCTGTTGAAGGCTAAATAGTAAAAACAAGACGGCACCAAACGGAATATGTAGAATTCCAATCATAGTCGGAAATGTAATTCACTGGACCTACCAAGAAATCTTGTTTGTTTTCCCCTGAGTGTAAAACATATCTTAAGTATCAGTATTATTTATTTAATACTGATATTTAATATTTAATTATTTGTTACTTAATAATAATAAATAATATTTAATACTGATAAATGCTATTCAGAAAGCTATATAGTGAGAACTATAAATAGAATTGACATTATTTAACTTGAAAAAGTCTTGACGTAGACGTGTTTACTATCTGAGAAGGTTCCCTGACAAGCAGAAATTATGTCTCTTGGGAAAATTATCTTATATATGCTAGAGTTCTGACTTACATATGAAAAACAAATTCAATTTTATATACACTTAAAAATATGATTTTAAAAATATTGTGAAGGTGAGAATACCATTTTAAATATTCATTATCTTCCCCTTAACTACTCTGATTATACACCATATTTTTGGAAACAAATCTTTTCTGAGAAAAAAATCCAGTTTATTGGATGGAATGTTGATAATACTCATCCAACAAATGTTTGCATGCTACATTTTAAAATATGATCATTGTAAAGCCATTTGCTACTCATTTTCTAGCAGAAATTAATAGGTGGTTCCCTTAAAACAGACTGTCACCATCTACCAATCTACTAGATATCATTAGATACCACTGGTTTACTGTTTAACTTGGACTATTGGTTTATGTGATTTAGCACTAACAAAAACAACTTCACTTTAAAATAATATACATTGGCATTGGCATGTTAGGGTAAAAATATTGGTGTGGTTAAGTCTAAATACACATACTTCCAAATATATAGTTTAAACATGCTATATTCAGTTTTAGCAAAGATTCATAGAATCACAGCTTTTAGAAAGTTTGGAAATAATCTGGGTTTGTTGTTGTTGTTGTTTTTGTTGTTTTTTACTTATGAGGAGACTCAGAGAAGGTAAAGCCAAATAGGTAAGAAGGAGAATTAGGATTTGAACCCAGGTCCAATAATTACAAATCCAATTTTTTTCTATTACACTAAAGTTTTTATTCAATTTTAAATTTTAGTCAGATTTTAAAAAAATTAATATTTATGTCTTAATTTCCAAAATTATACCACACAAATAACATGTAACAAACAAGTTTGAAAATGATTGCTTACTACAAGAATATTCACATTATGGAAAATTCATCATAATAGAAATTTAGTTTGGTGAATTTATATCAGTTTATCGATATAAATTTTATTGATGTAATCTTTTAAATACATTTGTAAACACTATTTACCCATAATTCTAATGTTAGTTTTGACCTTGTGGTTGATTCTTCTGACATTTTTTATGAGGAAATTTAAAAGATCTGTTCTACCAGAACTTTTTCTGTAAAGTTTTGCTAATTGCTATACATAATCTTAGATGAATGAAGAGCATGCTTGAAATATATCAGGACCTAATTGTCTTTATTCTCTTTGTAGGAAAAGGTGCATGGCTAATTTGGCGTTTGTAGTTAGTAATGGCTTGAGCTAAACTCCTCTAACTGGAAGGCATTCCCTACTTCTTCGAAGGATAGAGTACTGGAGAAAATATGGCAAGTATGTGTTCCTTGTTCTTGGAATGGGAATGGGAGATATTTATATATTCAATTTATATTCTAGGGACATTAATACTGCAGGTAAATCAATTCTTTCAAAGTTCACAAAGTTGGAATCTAATTAAAACTACATTTAAAATTTATTTTTGCAACTTTAAAAGCAATAAAGGTAATGATTGCTTGATTTCAAAATAATAGCACAAACTTCATGCAAATATAAATTGATTTGATAAAATTTTATTGTGCTTGTGCTTACATATTAAGAATATATTTAAAGTAAACAGCTGAAGAGAAAAATCGCAGAAAAGTGTGTATACCCTGATAGTGAGAGATTAAATTAAAGCTTGTTCTTGTTTTGTTTCTCTTATAGTTCCCCAAGTCAAAATATCTCATAAGTTGTATAAGATTTTTTAAAAAAATCAGTTTTGAAATAAAATTTTTGGCATTACCTATTTTCAAAATTTGGCTAAATCTGTTAATTTGCTGGCTTCTTTAGGAGGTATTGGTTTGTCAACCATTATAAATAATGTCGTGCATTTTATTTACAAAATATTTTAATTCAGCTACCACTTTGGTTTTCCACAAAGAATTGTCTGGGTGAGATGATAGAAATTATGAGTTATCACAGCTGAAAACAAATTTAGTTGTTGAGGACTTAAGGGATAGGGCTTTCTTATGCCCGAGCATAGCCTTTGATCATCTGTGCCTATGCCATTATTCCACAGCCATGTTAGCAATGAAGTCTAGTTCCTATGGGTCTCTACTGGCTATCACAGTTTATGCAAATACTCAGAGTAGAAGACATTTATCAGGGTTTGTCAAGGTTCTTAGTGGGCTCCCCTTATACTTGTCTAGTACATAGTACCAAAGATGGCTCTGTCAGTGCTGGGAGGCCAGTCCTTTCTTAATAGTTAGCTGTTACTGGAGAGGAGATCATGATATTGGAAGAGGGTTGTTAGAGACTTGGATCCAAAGCAGTGCCTGGGAGAAAATTAGGTAAATACACATCTCTGCCTTTGCACTGGTTGTCCTTTATACTGCTTCTGCACTGGTTATCCTTTATACCTGAAATGTTCTGCCCTCCCACTAAGAGCTCTTTAGTGTCATTGCTTTCTTTTGTGAGTCAATTCACACCTCCTTTTGGGGAGTAGGAGTGTGGGCTTTCCTAGACTTTCTTGCTGCTCATGCTTTCCCTTTTCAGATTACCTTCATATATTTTGTATAGGTCCCGTATGTAGCTAAATATTAAATATCAGAATATATGCTTCTTGAGTGTATATACTATGTATATAGGTTTTGTTTGTGCTTTTCCCTTTCATTGTATCATTTCCTGATACATAGGTAAAAAATATTTGTTTACTGATTGAGAGACAGTTTTAGGAAACAGTAGTCAAAAGGCCATCAAATGCACTACTTTCTTTATGTGGAAGAATCAAGAGTATTTAACATCTGTTTTAAGGAAGGAGTAACTAAACACAGAGGTTTCAGGTTAATATCCAGGCTTCTTGCAGGGATTTGTTTGGGATTTATGATGGTTGATAATGAATGCAACCTCTAAGATCTGTGTATTAGTAAACTCTACTTTATATATTATTTATATGAAATGGCAGCCAAAAAAATTAAAATGATTTCAGGTTACATGTTGATAGAGTTATAATTTTCAGAACAAGAAAAATTATAGTACCCTTTTAATCTATGCTGGTTAGATACTTTGAAGTATTTTGTCCAATTCTGGTTATCATAGGATACCAGGAAAGAAATCCATATAGAAACTAAAAGTCCTACTCAAAAGAGTGTAACAAGGATAGGAATAAAAATAGGGACCATACAGAGATCATGTGAAAGAAATGGATTAATTATGTTCTTCTTGGCCTTAAAGGGAAGCCTTGGGAGTAGTAGGTGGAGATTATAGAAATGAGGTATTATGTTTGATATAAAGAAGAAACTGCCTAACATTTAAAGCTAACCAGAAATGAAATGAGCAGTAAGCAGAAATAACGGGTCTCCCTTACTACAGGATTCCTTTTGGGGATGGGTATTACTGCCTACATACTGACTGAACTATATGAACTCTAAGCCCTTTCAAGCTTTGAGATTCTGTGACTATCACTAGATGTTGAAATTGTTTAATATTATTGTATCTGTATCAAAGGAAGCTTTGGTTCTAAGGAATTTCCTTTGCTAGATTGTACTTGCTATGGGAACACAAAGGAGTAAGCTTAATAAATTGTAGTGTAATCAGAGAACATGATCTTTGAAGGAGACATATTTGAGATCCTTGCATCAACCATGAAGACAAACCAAGGCAGAGCAGCTGTGAAATGTCTCTTGAGCTTCTTAAGAGATCTCTTTGACATATCTATCCAATGAAAATTTTTGCAGTAGTGTAGGACTAAGGATTAGAATGTTGGCAGTGGGGAGCTGGCAGCAAGAGGGACTCAATACGGAGTAAAACTCAGGGGTAGCTAGATGGCACAGTGAATAGAGAACTGCGCCTGAAGTCAGAAAGACCATTGTTCAGATTTGATCTCCCTTACTAGCTGTGTGACTTTGTCAAGTTACTTAACCCCTGTCCACATAAAACTAGAGAAGGAAATGACAAACCATCTCAATGTCTTTACCAAGAAGACTCCTATGGACAGAGTTTAGTGAAGGCCAACCCATACTGAGACAATCCATTCATTTGGAAGAAAACTGTACATTGAGTTCAAGAGTTTCTGACAATGAAGTTTCAGGAAGTAAGAACTAAAGTCACATATAAAGAGATTAATCTTTCTAAGAACGAAATATGAAGTAGAATTTGCAGGCTTAGGGATATTCTTTTCTTTCTTTTGGGGACAGCATCATTATGTATAATTTTTTATCCCCAAATTTTTATCCCCAACTAAAAAAATCCCTTTGTAACAAATAAGAATAATTAAGCAAAACATCCATTTGTTTTCCATCTCTAAAAATATAGGTGTCAATCTGCACTTTAAATTCCTCATGTCTTTGCCAAGTGGTGGATACCATGCTTCCTCACAGTCCTTTGAGTTATGACTGGTCATCTCATTAGTCAGAGTTCTTAAACCTTTCAAAGTTGTTTTTCTTCACAATGTTATAGTATTATATAAATGATTCTTTTGCATTTACTCACTTTATTCCACATCAATGCATTTAAATCATCCCAGATTTCTTTGAATCTTTCCCTTTGAAAATTTCTTTTACCTCAGTAATATTCTGTTACATCTATATACCATAATTTCTTCAATCATTCCTCTGTTCATGGGCCACTTATCTTGTTTCTAGTTCTTTGAAACAACAAAAAAGTGTTGCTATAAATATTGTTGTACTTATGGATAATTGGTGGTTTTGTTTTGTTTTGTTTTGCTTTTCATTCTCTTTGAAGTATGGATCTAATAATAGTATTGCCAGGTCAAAGAATATCTACAGTTTAGCGATGTTAGAGGCCTATGCTGAAATTGCTTTTTAGGATGGTGGGACCAGTTCATCCTTTCACCAAAGATGTATCATGTGCTTGTCCTCCTGGAGCTCTTCCAACAACTACCATTTTCTATTTTGTCATCTTTGCCAATCTGATAATTGTGAAACAAAAACCTAGAGTTCTAACGTTCCTTTCTCAGATTATTAGTGATTTGGAAAATTTTTTTCAAATCATTGTTGATAGCTTAAAATTTCTTCCTCTGAAAACTTTCTCTTTATATATCATTTGACCTTTTATTTATTGAGGAATGCCTCTTGTTCTTATATTTGAATCAATTCCTTAAGTGTCCTAGATATTAGACCTTTATCAGAGAAACAATCTAAAAAGACTTTTCCCAATTAATTGCTTCTTTTCTTTTTTTAAAAAAAAATTTGATAAGCTATAATAATAATAATAATTAAATTGATAGTATTTATATTTCCAAATACATGCAAAGATAGTTTTCAACATTCACTTTTGCAAAACCTTGTGTTCCAAATTTTTCTCCCTCTCTCCCCCTCTTCCCCTTCCCTAGAAAGTAAACAATCTGATACAGGTTAAACATGTGCAATTTTTCTAAACACATTTCTGTATTCATCATGCTGCAGATGAATACAATATTGAAGAAAAATCAGATCAAAAGGGGGAAAAAAACCATAAGAGAGGGGAAAAAAAAAACAGGCAAACAAACAACCACCATCAAAAAAAAAAAGGTGAAAATACTATGCTTTGATCCACATTCAGTCTCCATAGTTCTCTCTGGATGTGGACAGCTCTTTCCTAAGTCTATTGGAATTGCCTTGAATTACTACATTGTTGAGACGAGCCACATCCATCATAATTGATCATCATGTAATCTTGCTGCTGTGTACAGCGTTCTCTTGGTTCTTCTCATTTCACTTAGTATCAGTTCATGTAAGTCTTCTCAGGCTTTTCTGAAATCAGCTGGCTTGTTGTTTCTTATAGAACAGTAATACTCTATTACCTTCATATACCATAACTTATTCAGTAATTCCTCAATTGATGGGCATCCGCTCAGTTTCCATTCTTTGGAAAAAAACAAAATAGTCATTGCCCTCAGGGAGTGCACATTCTATAAGTTTAATCACTTCTGCTCAGAAGTCTTTGGTGGTCTTCTATTAGTTACTGAATAAAATTGGGACTCCTTTGCCTCACATTCAAGACCTTCACAGGCTGTACTACATTACTTCTAAATTTTCATGCATTTTATGTTCCAGCCAAATTGTACTATTCTTTAGCCCTGAACATGCTTTTTACTTTTTCTCCTTCATGTCCTTGTTCATGTTTTTCCCTTTGCCTGGATTATTTTCCTTTTTTTCCTTTGCCTGTTGAATTATTGCCTAGACTCTAAAGCCCAACTAAAAATTCTATTTTTTCTCCTTTTTGTTAATTACTATTCTCTTTAACCTTTTACATAGCAGTAACAAAAACTCACGTTGATATAGTACCTTAAGGTTTGCAAAATGCTGTCCTCATAACAATCCTGTAATAACTAGATAGTATAAATATTATCCTTATGTTATAGTGAAGAAACAGTCTTCTAAAAAGATAATTGGCAAGTGATATCACTATATTATAGCTGTTTGTGTTTTAATAACAGTAGATAGCAAACAAACTTGTTTTGCAAACAAACTACTTTACATCTGTTGTTTCATTTGGTTCTCACAACAGCCTTGGGAAGGTAGTGCTGTTATCCTCATTTTTTTTAAAACATAAAGAAATTGAAGTTTAGAGAAATTCATTGATTTATACATAGTCACACAGATAGTATTCTGACACAGAATTTGAAACCAGGTTTTTTTTCCTTTAAGTCCCACACTGTATCCACTGAGCCCTCTGGTTCTGCCTTATCCTTTTTTTGGATTGTAAACTTCATGAGGGGAGGGATTGTCCCAACTTAGTATCTTCTTCATTGCTTGGCTACAATTTTGTGTACACTTAGTGCAAATAAATCAACTTTTATATGTTACATTGAATATTGCCATATAAGGTAAGATAATATAACTTATGGTATGTCAGTTAGATCTGTGCAAATACGAAGGGCAAAATGACAGAGTACAGTTTGACGAAAATAGTATTATAAATATGACACATACTTATGTAGCCAAAATTCAGATCATAAAAGTTTGTTATGTACAGAGATCTGAAATTACATAATTTTTATGGTAATAACTGCTTCCCATTCTCCTACTCCAGAGACTCAGGGCTTTTTCAGTTGATATATGGGATAAAGATAGTCTTGAATACATGATCTTAGCCCTTGTCTAGAGTAGAGGAAATGTTTGTTTTGCACTGTGCTAGTTCACAGGTCTATAAATCCAGAATTGGAAGGCATCTTCCTATAGCCATTTTAAAAAGTTTTATGTTACCTTTTGCTCTTTATATCGGTTGTTTTCCATTATATTCTGCCCCAAGTTTTCTTTTCTCACAATGATTGTTAATACAAAAGAAATGATCAAAGCAATTGTATCTAATAGCATATGCAATATGTGGGGCCTTCCCTCCCTCTATTGAGAAGAAGTATGTGTCACACCTGTTCTCCTGGACTAACATTACAATTATCTGAGTTCAATTGCCTTTTAGTGCTGGGATGAGATTTTTTGGTGTTTTGATGTTTTGGTATTTTTTTTGGTGGGGTGTTTTTTGATGCATTTTTGCACTTCTTACCTATATTGTTTTCTTGGTGATTCTGCTGCATTCTTTATATTAATTCATAAAATTTCCCCCTAACTTGTCATATCCTCACAATTTTGTGTCTATTCCATTCTTTTTCCTTTGACCGCTCCCAGTTTTCATCCCTGACATTTAAAACTATTCCCAAATGCTGTTGATATTACATTGGACCCCTAGGAATAGATAAGAATTTCATTCTCTCTAGCTTTCTAGATACCAGCAGCAAATTTCAGGCTAGGAACTATAGAAAAGAAATGATTCCTTGGAGGAACTAAAATATGAAAAAGACCTCTCTGGTATATATCCCTGTGTTTTGCTATTTCTACCTTGTTTTGCCTCAGCAACTGTTTTTTGATAGGCTAAACTTGAATGTACAACCAGTCAGAGGGAATCCTTGGGGATAGGTGGGAAGGAACTGCCATCTTGTTCTTTGTTATATTACTGCATGCTTATAATGAATTAATGATGTTTTTATAAAAATGACATTATTTTGGAAGCAATGTTATGTATAATGGGGAATGCCTATACTTTAAAGTGACACCTAGGCATGAACCAAATAAATGCCTGTAATATTCTGGTCTGTTTATGGTATTTTTCATTTTGAGGAAGAAACTGAAAAAAATGTTTTTGAAAATAATTATATCGATACTTATTTCAGAGACATATACTGTGATTTCATTCATAAGTACTTGTTCCATTGCTGTTGATCACAGTCATTTCATACCTTAGAAAGAGAGTTTTTGTATGTTGCTACAGCTTCCCCCCCCAAAAAAAAAATTAGCAATCACCTACTATTCTAATGTATGATTAATCTTTCCAAACTTAATTAGGCTGTCTTAGTTAGTTAAATATATAGTTTTTTGAGAGACCTGTATTTTAAGTTAATTCCTGTTTGTTAGGAACTGCTAATGCTTGTATTCTAGTGATATTACCTTTATATACCAAAGGTCATCTCCATGTAGTGAAGAATTACATTATATGTTTTGGAAATGTTTTAAATATACTTTTTATTTTTAATAGTATTTTATTTTTCCCCAGTTACATATCAGAGAGATTTTTAGTATTCTTTTTTTTAATGAAATCTTTAAAATATTTAAAAAACATATTTCCACATCACTCATATTGTGAAAAAAAAACTAGAATAAAAGGGAAAAGCCATGAAAAAAAAAACAAAACCAACCACAAAAAGTGAAAATCGTATATTTTGATCTGCATTCAGAATCCAGAGTTCTTTCTCTGGATGTGGATAGCATTTTTCATCAGGAGTCTTTTGGAATTGTCTTAGATCTTGTATTGCTGAGAAGAGCTAAGTCTGTCAAAAGTTGATTATCATACAATGTTGCTGTTACTGTGTATAATGATCTGGTTCTGCTCATGTCACTTGGCATCAGTTCATGTCAGTCTTTCCAGGTTTTTCTGAAATACACACAACTCATTATTTCTTATGGAACATTAATCTTCCATTTTATTTATATACCACAACTTTTAGCCATTCCCCAATTGATGGGCATCTCTTTAATTTCCAATTCTTTGCCACGACAAAGAGAACTACTATAAACATTTTTGTAGGTGTGGGTCCTTTCTCCTTTTTTATGAACTCTTCACAGTTCCTACAATTTAGCATTAATTTTCTACAAGATTTTGAGCCCCAGATTTTTCTCTCTCCCTAATTTCCTCCTCTTCCCTCTTCTTAAGATGGCAGACAGTTTGATAGTTTATATTTGTACTACATGTAAAATATATTTCAATTTAAGTGACAGCTGTGAAAGAAGAAACAGATCAAAAGAGGAAAAAAAGACACAAGAAGGAATAATGAAAGTTAAAAATATAATGCTTTGATTTGCCTTCTGAGTCCATCAATTTTAATCTGATTATGGATAGCATTCATAAGTCCTTTGTACTTACCTAGGATCATTGTGTTGATGAGAAAAGCAAAGTTTAACAAAGTTGATAATCATATAATATTGCTGATACTGTGAAGTTCAGTGTTTTTCTGGTTCTGCTCATTTCACTTTGGATCAGTTCACAAAAGTTTTTCCAGGTTTTTCTAAAGTCTGTTGATCATCATTTCTTACTGCACTATTGTGCAGTGTGTAGTATTGTACTACATTATGTTTATATACCACAGCTTATTCAGCCATTCCCCAGTTGATAAGCATTCCTTCAATTTCCAGTATTTTGCCAGCCAAAAAGAGCTGCTGTAAATCTTTTTGTACATATACTAACTTTTTTCTAGATCAGAGGATATGTACAGTTTGGTTTTTCTTTGGGCATAGTTCCAAATTGCTCTTCAGAATGGTTAGATGAGTCCAACATTCTCCACCAATAGTGTATTAGTGTCTCAATGTTTACTACATTCTCACTTCCCTTTTTTGTCATATTGGCCATTCTGATAAGTGTGAAGGGAGTATCTCAGAGTTGTTTTAATTTGCTTTTCTCAGATTAAAAATAATTTAGAATACTTCTTCATATACTTATAGATAGCTTTGATTTCTTCATCTGAAAACTGCCTGTTCATATCCTATGACCATTTATGAATTCAGAAATAGCTTGTGTTTTTATAAATTTGACTCAGTTCTCTATATTCAAATATACATTTTAAAGTAAACATTTAAAAAAAATAAAGTAAACATTTTCCTTCAACGAGTGTATCTAGGTCTACATATCTTATAATTGTGGTGCTAATAAATTATGTTTTTATGTAATTGACCTTTTAATTCTATATATGGGTGAATAGTGCAAAAATCTTCAAATTGGATTTTGAGACTTGTTTTTAGCTAATCTATTAAATTATTAATGTAAAGCAAAACCACAAATATGACATTTCAATCCTGTTACTTGGCAGCTTTCCTGCCCTTTGTGCTACTACAATGTTATCACACACAAAAAGGAAAGAAATTGAAGCAATATTATTACAACTACAAATTTGTATATCAATAGAATTCCAGACTTTCACAAAGTCTCTTACCTTTTTTTCAAAGGAATAATAACATCACATTTATCAAAAAGTTTGAGATTTATAAAATGCTTTCCTCATCAGCTTTTTGAGGTATAAATAATGCAACTATTACTATTAGATGGATGATTTTAGTTAGGAAGAGGGAATGTAATTTCCCTAGGGTCATACCAGTACTAGGCTTTAAAATTAGAATTATTTTTAAAATTTTAAATTTTTTTCCCAAGTACATGTAAAGATAGTTTTCAATATGCATCTTTGTAAAACTTTGTGTTCTAAATTTTTCTTCCTCCCTCCCTTACCTCCCTTCTCCCTAAGATAGCATGCAATACATCAGCTAAATATGTATAGTCCTTTTAAACATATTTCTATGTTTGTCATTTTGTATAAGAAAAATCAAACCAAAAGGAAGAAATACCACAAGAAAGAAAACAAACAAACAAACAAAAAAGGTGAAAATATTATTCTTCTATCCACAGTCCCCATAGTTCTCTTTCTGGAGGTGATTGGCGTTTTTCATCCCAAATCTATTGAAATTGCCTTGAATCACCACATTATTGGGAAGAGCCATGTCCATCACAGTTGATCATAACTAATCTAGTTACTGTGTACAATGTTCTCCTGGTTCTTCTCACTTTACTCAGCATTGGTTCATGTAAGTCTGTCCAGGCCTTTCTGAAATCAGGCTCGTAATTTTTTTTAGTATAGTAGTATTCCACTATCTTCATATACTATAACTTATTCAGCCATTCCCCAACTGATAGGCATCCATTCATTTTCTAGTTCTTTGCCACTACTAAAAGAGCTACTACAAACATTTTTGCACATAAAAGTCCTTTTCTCTTTTTTAATGATCTCTTTGGGATACAGACCTATTAGTGAGACTATTGGATCAAAGGGTATGCATAGTTTGATAGCCCTTTGGGCATAGTTCCAAATTGCTCTCCAGACTGATTAGATCGTTTCACAATTCCACCAACAGTATATTAGTATACCAGTTTTCCCACATCCCCTCAATTATCATTATCTTTTCCTGTCATTTTAGCCAGTCTGAGAGATGTGAAGTGGTATCTGTCTTAATTTGCGTTTTTCTAATCAATAGCAATTTAGAGCATTTTTTTCATATGACTTTAGATGGCTTTAATTTTTCATTATTTTGACCATTTATCAATTAAGAAATGACATATTCTTATAAATTTGAGTTAATTCTCTATATATCAAAACACTGGTTATAAAATTTTTTTTCCAGCTTTCTGCTTTCTTTCTAATCTTGGCTGCTTTGACTTTGTGCAAAATCTTTTTAATTTAATGTAATTAAAAGTATGTATTTTGCATTTTATAATGTTCTCTAATTCTTCTTTGGCCATAAACTCCTCCCTTCTCCACAGATCTAATAGGTAGACTATCCCTTGCTCTATTAATTTGCTTATAGTATTACTCTTTATGTCTAAATCATGAACCCATTTCAACCTTACCTTGGTATAGGGTGTTAGATATTGGCCATACTCCATATTCTTTTCCATTTTGCCCAGTAATTACTGTCAAATGGTTAGAATCTTTAAAACCTAGAATCTTTAAGTTTATCAAACACTAAGTAGATTGCTGTAGTCATTGACTAGTTTGTTCATGGACCTAACCTATTTCACGATTACTCTATTTCTTAGCCAATACCAAATGGTTTTGATGACCATGGTTTTATAATATAGTTTTAGGTCTGACGTGGCTAGGCCACTTTCCTTTGCATTTTTTCCATTAATTTCCTTGATATTCTTGACCTTTTGTTTTTCCAGATGAATTTTGTTATTATTTTTTCTAGTTTTATAAAGTAATTTTTTGGCAGTTTAATTGGTATGGCACTAAATAAGTAGATTAATTTAGATAGAATTGTCATTTTATCATTAATTCTCATCATGAGCAATTAATATTTTTCCAGTTGTTTAGATCTAACTTTATTTGTTTGTGATTGTGTTCAACTAGTTCCTGACTTTGTCTTGGCAGGTAATCAGATATTTTATATTGTCTATAGTTATTTTAAATGGGATTTCTCCATTTCTTGCTGCTAGGCTTTATTGGTGATATAGAGAAATGCTGATGATTTATATGGGTTTATTTTATATCCTGCAACTTTGCTAAAGTTGTTAATTGTTTCTAGTAGTTTCTAGTTGATTTTCTAAGCTTCTTTAAACATACCATCATATCATTTGCAAAGAGTGATAGCTTTGTTTCCTCATTACTTTGTTTCCTCATTACTCTCCTTCAATTTCTTTTTCTTCTTATTGCTAAAGCTAACATTTCTAGAACAATATTTAGTAATATTGGTAATTGGTAATAACGGATAACCTTATGTCATCTCTGATCCTATTAGGAATGTTTCTAGCTTATTCCCATTACATATAATGCTTGCTGATGGTTTTAGGTAGATGCTACCTATCATTTTAAGGAAAACTCCATTTATTCCTATGTTTTCTAGTGTTTTTATTAGGAATGGGTGTTGAATTTTGTCAAATGCTTTTCTTCATTGAAATAATCATACAATTTCTGTTAGTTTTGTTATTGATATAGTCAATTATGCTGATAGTTTTCCTGATATCGAACTAGCCCTGCATTCTTGATATAAATCTTACTTAGTCAGAATGTGTTATGCTAGTGATTTGTTGCTTGCAATTTCTTCATTAATATTCTATTTGATTTTGCATCAGTATTCATTAGGGAAATTATTCTATAATTTTCTTTCTCTGTTGGCCCTTCCTAGTTTAGGTATCAGCATCATATCTGTGTCATAAAAGGAATTTGGTAGGATGACTTCATCTATTTTTCAATTTCTTCTTCTAAAATGGGACTATTATCATAAAAAAGGGAAAAGGACTCCACACGTGCAAAAATGTTTGAAGTAGCCCTTTTTGTGGTGGCAAGGAACTAGAAACTGTGTGAATTCCCATCAGTTGAGGAATGGATGAATAAGTTATGATATATTAATGCTATGGAATATTATTGTTCCATAAGAAATGATCAGCAAGATGTTCCAGAAAGGTCTGGAGAAACTCACATGAACTGATGCTAAATGAGTAGACCCAAGAAAACAATGTACATGGCAACAAAATAATGTGATGATCAACTCTGATGGATATGGCTCTTTTTAACAATGAGGTGATTCAGGCCAATTCCAATAGACTTATGATGGCTATAGCCATCTGCATCCAGAAAGAGGACTGTGGGGACTGAATGTGGAGCACAACATAATATTTTCATCTTTTTGTTGTTGTTGTTTGCTTGCTTTTTGTTTTCTTTCTCATTTTTCCTTTTTGATCTGGTTTTTTGGTGCAGTATGATAAATGTGCAAATATGTATAGATGGACTGCACATGTTAAACATTAAATTAAACATTTATTGGATTACTTGCTGCCTAGAGGAGGGTGTGGGGAAAGAGAGGGAGAAAAATTTGGAGCACAAAGTTTTGCAAGGCTGAATGTTGAAAACTATCATTGCATATATTTTGAAAATAAAAAGCTACTTTTTAAAAAAGGGAACTATTTAGGTATTTTATTTCCTCTTCTGTTAATCAGGGCAACCTATATTTTTCCAAATATTCATCCATTTCACTTAGATTTTCAGATATATAGGCATTTCTTCTTCATTAGTGGCAAGTTCATTCTTTTCTTTTCTTTTTTTTGACCAATGATACAAGTTTTATTTAATTAAATAAAAATATGAAACAAGACAGACTTGTACCAAAGTTTGTGAACAGTAAAAAAAAAAACCAATACTTTTTCCCTCTCCCTGACAGGCTTTCCCTTCCCCAGATCCCTAGAGGAGTATAATCCTCTAAACTCATAGCACTAGACTTATAACTAATCAAAATTAGGGCTGAGTCCTCTTGAAAGGGAAAGGACTTTGGGTCATTAGGTTAACTGCTTTCCCCTCTAAAAAAAGCTTAGCCCACCTAATGGCGAGCCTGGGAAGGTCCTGGATTGGGTCACTGACAAAAGACAAGGTCTGGTTTTTTCTTCATTTAAAAAAAATTGTTATTATAGCTTTTTATTTACAAAATATATGCATGGGTAATTTTTCAACATTGACTCTTGGAAAATCTTCTGTTCCAACTTTTCTCCTCCTTCCCCCCCACCCTCTCCCCTAGATGGCAGGTAGTCCAATACATGTTAAATATGTTAAAGTATATGTTAAATCCAATATGTGTATACATATTTATACAGTTATCTTGCTGCATAAGAAAAATCTTATCTAGAAAAAAAGAAAGAAAGAAACCTGAGAAGGAAAACAGAAATGCAAGAAGACAATAACAGAAAGAGTGGAAATGCTATGTTATGGTCCACACTCATTTCCTATTGTTCTCTCTCTGAATGTAGCTGATTCTTTTCTTTACTGAACAGTTGGAACTGGTTTGAATAATCGCATTGTTGAAGAGAACCATGTCCATCAGAGTTGATCATCATATAATCTTCTTGTTGCCATGTATAATGATCTCTTGGTTCTGTTTATTTCACTTAGCATTAGTTCATGTAAGTCTCTCCAGGCCTCTCTGTATTCATCTTGCTGGTCATTTCTTACAGGACAATAATATTCCATAACATTCTTATACCACAATTTACCCAACCATTCTCCAATTGATGGGCATCCATTCAGTTTCCAGTTTCTTGCCACTATGAAAAGGGCTGCCTCAAACATTTTTGCACAAGTGGGTCCCTTTCCCTCCTTTAATATCTCTTTGGGATATAAGCCCAGTATTAACACTGCTGGATCAAAGGGTATGCACAGTTTGATAATTTTTTGAGCATAGTTCTGTGGTGTTCTCTTCTTTAAAATACAATGGTTCTCTCTGGGAGCAGGTTTCTTGGGGAGGTTTTCTGGAAGCAACCTTAGTTTCAGTTCAGATCAATAATCACTTCAAATGCAGCCAGCTGATAAAATCCAAACGTTTATTTTCTCCTTCCTTGATTCTAAGAGCTTTTGCTGCTAATCTTTTGCCTCTGCCAGCTTCAGCTTCACTTCTTCTAAATGTCTCCAGCCAGCACCAAGGTGAAAGTTGGAATAAATCTGACTCCACCTCCAAGAGTGGGCTTGTGGGCTTCTGTATTTCCCAGAGTGCTCTGTGTCTGGCTCTGAGAGCTTCTTGCTTATATGCTGTTCACCGAGTACACACTAATCATTATATCACTGGGAAACCATTATTTGTTGTAGGATTAAATCAATTCTAAATTAGATTTAAACATTGTCTCCTCAATTCCACTTAGTACCTTGTTTCAAGTTCTGGCCCATAACATCTCCTTGTAAGATCAGATCAGTCATACTGAACCATGCTAAATCAAATATTATCTCTATCAACTCTAATGAGTTAACACTTTGTAAGGATTCTAACATAGGTCCAAACTGCTCTCTAGAATGTTTGGATCCATTCACAGTTCCACCAACAATGTGTCAGTGTCCCAGTTTTCTCACATCCCCTCCAACATTCATCATGATCTTTTCCTGTCATCTTAGCCAATCTGACATGTGTATAGTGGTATCTCAGAGTTGTCTTAATTTACATTTTTTGATCAATAATGATTTGGAGCACCTCTTCATATGACTGGAAATAATTTCAATTTCTTCATCTGAAAATTGTCTGTTCATATCCTCTGATCATTTATCAACTGGAGAATGGCTTTATTTCTTATACATTTGAGTCAATTCTCTATATATTTTGGAATATATATCAGATCCTTTGAATATAAAAATGTTTTTCCAATTTATTGCTTCCCTTCTAATCTAGTCTGCATTAGTTTTGTTTGTACAAAAACTTTTTTACTTAATGTAATCAAAATTTTCTATTTTGTGATCTCTAGTAATTCTTTTGTCACAAGTTCCTTCCTTTTCCACAGGTCTGAGAGGTAAACTATCCTATGTTCTTCTAATTTATTTATAATCTTGTTCTTTATATCTAGATCATGAACCCATTTTGATCTTATCTTGGTATATGGTGTTAAGTGTGGGTCAATGCCTAGTTTCTGCCATACTAGTTTCCAATTTTCCCAGCAGTTTTTGTCAAATAATGAATTCATATCCCAAAAGCTGGGGTCTTTGAGTTTGTCAAATACTAGATTGCTATAGTTATTGACTATTTTGTCCTGTGAACCTAACATATTCCACTTATCAACTAGTCTATTTCTTAGCCAGTACCAAATGGTTTTGATGACCACTGCTATATAATATAGTTTTAGATCTGGTTCAGATAGGCCACCTTCATTTGATTTTCTTTTCATTGCTTCCCTTGAAATTCTTGACTCATCTTCTAGATGAGTTGTGTTGTTATTTTTTCCAGGTCAGTAAGATAGTTTCTTGGGAGTTTGATTGGTATAGCACTAAATAAATAGATTAGGTAGTATTGTCATCTTTATTATATTTGCTCAACCTATCCAAGAACACTTAATATTTTTCCAGTTGGTTAGATATGACTTTGTGTGGAAAGTGTTTTGTAGTTTTGCTTATATAGCTCCTGACTTTCCCTTGGCAGATAGATTCCCAAATATTTTATACTATCGGCAGTTACTTTAAATGGAATTTCTCTTTGTATCTCTTGCTATTGGATTTTGTTAGTGATGTATAAAAATGCAGATGATTTCTGTGGATTTATTTTGTATCCTACAACTTTGCTAAAATTATTTCTAATAGCTTTTTAGTAGGTTCTTTGGGGTTCTGTAAGTATATCACATCTTCTGCAAAGAGTGATAATTTGGTTTCCTTATTACCTATTCTAATTCCTTTAATCTCTTATTCATCTCTTATTGCCAAAGCTAGCATTTCTAATACAATATTGAATAGTAATGGTGATAGTGGGCAATCTTGTTTCACTCCTGATCTTATTGGGAATGGTTCCAGTTTATCCCCATTACATATGATGCTTACTGATGGTTTTAAATAGATGTTACTGACTTTTAAGGAAAATCCATTTATTCCTATACTTTCTAATGTTTTTAATAGGAATGGTTGTTGGATTTTATCAAATGCTTTTTCTGCATCTATTGAGGTGATCATATGATTTTTGTTAATTTGGTTATTGCTATAGTCAATTATGCTAATAGTTTTCCTAATATTGAACCAGCCCTGCATTCCTAGTATAAATCTTACTTGATCATAGTGCATTATCCTGGGGATGCTTTTCTGTAATCTTTTGCTAATATTTTATTTAAGATTTTTGCATCAATAGTCATTAGGGCAGTTGAGCTATTATTTTCTTTCTCTGTTTGCATCTTACCTAGTTTAGGTATCAATACCATGTCTGTGTCATAAAAGGAATTTGATAGGACTCCTTCACTCCCTATTTTTTCAAATAATTTATATAGTATTGGGGTTAATTGTTCTTTAAATATTTGGTAGAATTCACATGTAAATCCATCTGGTCCTGGGGATTTTTTCTTAAGGAGTTAATTAATAGCTTGTTCTATTTCTTTTTCTAAAATGGGATTATTTAAGCAATGTATTTCCTCCTTTGTTAATCTAGGCATATCCTATATTTTTGTAGGTATTCATCCATCTCACTTAGGTTATCAAGTTTATTGGCATAAAGTTCGGCAAAGAAACTCCTAATTATTGCTCTAATTTCCTTTTCATTAGTGGAAAGTTCTCTCTTTTCATTTTTAAGATCAACAATTTGATTTTCCTCTTTCCTTTTTCTAATCAAATTTACCAAAGGTTTATCTATTTTGTTGACTTTTTTCATAGAACCAACTCTTAGTTTTATTTATTAATTCAATAGTTTTTTTACTTTCAATTTTATTAATCTCTCCTTTTATTTTTAGAATTTCAAGTTTAGTATTTGATTGGGGGTTTTTAATTTGTTCCTTTTCTAGTTTTTTTTTTTTTTTTAGTTGCAAGCCCAATTTTATTGATCTGCTTTTTCTCTATTTTATGCAAGTAAGCCTCTAGAGATAAAAAAATTCCTCTTATTACCTCTTTGGCTGCATTCCACAAATTTTGATATGTTCTCTCATTATTGTCATTCGCTTGGATGAAATTATTAATTATGTCTATGATTTCCTGTTTCACCCTTCATTTTTTAGGATGAGATTATTTAGTTTCCAATTACTTTTTGGTTTATTTACCCCTAGCTTTTTGTTGAATGTAGTTTTTATTGCATTGTGATCTGAAAAGAATGAATTTACTATATCTGCCTTTCTGCATTTGATTTTGAGGTGCCTATGTCCTAATACATGGTCAGTTTTTGTATAGGTTCCATAAGCTGTCGAGAAGAAAGTGTATTCCTTTCTGTATCCATTCAGTTTTCTCCAAAGAGAAACTAACTTTTCTAGTATTCTATTTACCTCTTTAACTTCTTTCTTATTTATTTTGTGGTTTGATTTATCTAATTCTGAGAATGCAAGGTTGACATCTCCCACTATTATAGTTTTGCTGTGTATTTCTTCTTGCTGCTCTCTTAACTTCTCCTTTAGGAATACCATTTGGTGCATATGTTTAGTATTGATATTGCTTCATTATCTGTGGTACCCTTTAGTAAGATACAGTTTCCTTCCTTATCTCTTTTAATTAGATCAACTTTTGCTTTTGCTTGATCTGAGATCAGGATGGCTACCCCTGATTTTTTTATTTCATCTGAAGCATAATGGATTCTGCTCCAGCCTTTTACTTTTATTCTGTATGTATCACTCTGCTTTAAATGTGTTTCCTATAAACGACATATTGTAGGATTCTGCTATCTGCTTTAATCCAATCTGCTGTCTGCCTCTGCTTTATGGAAGAGTTCATCCCATTCACATGTATGATTAACACTGCTAATTCTGTATTTCCTGCCATCTTCTTATCCTCAGATTATACTTTTCTCTTTCCTTATCCCCCTCCCCAGTATTTAACTTAAGGGCACCACTTGCCTCAAGCAGCCTTCCCCTTTGGAATCCCTTCCCCTTAAGAGGCCCTCCCCCTTATTACACCTTTCCCCTACTATTTCTGTATTCCCTTCTATTTAGCCTACCCCTTCCTTTTTTGCCTTTCCTCTCCCACTTTTCAATGAGATGAGAGAAGTTTCAAATATATCTAATCAAATCAAATATGTCTAATATTTTTTTCTCTGAGCCAGATCTGATGAGAATAAGATTCACACAATGTTCATCCCTCTCCCTTCTTTCCCTCAGATACAATAGGTTTCCTTTGAGATATAATTTCCCTCTTTTTACCTCCACTTTTTCGCTTTTTTTCTGCTACAATATCCTTTCCACATCTAGGTGTTTTTTTTTATATTATAACAATAAAATCAAATTATATATGCACTCTCTCTATATGCCCATACCAGAAATACAGTTCTAAAGAGTTCTTTTTACCTTTTTATGCTTCTCTTGGGCCCTGTATTTGAAGGTCATATTTTTTTGTTTAGCTCTGGTTTTTTCATCAGGAATAAATGGAATTCACCTGTTTCATTGAATGTCCAAATTCTTTCCTGGAAGAAAATGCTCAGTTTAGCTAGGTAGTTTATTCCTGGCTGCATTCCAAATTCCTTTGCCTTTTGGAAAGTCAGATTCCAGGCCCTTCCATCCTTTATGTAGAAGCTGCTAGATCCTGAATAATCCTTATTGTGACTCCTTGGTATTTGAATTGTTTTTTTCTGGCTGCTTGTGATATTTTTCCCTTGGTCTGATAGTTCTGAAATTTAGCCACAATGTTCCTTGGAATTTTAATTTTGGGATCTCTTTCAGGAGGTGTTCAATGAATTCTTTCAATGACTATTTTACCTTTTGGTTCTATGACATCTGGGCAGTTCTCTTTTATGATTTCCTGAAAAATAGTGTTTAGACTCTTTTTTTTTTACCATGATTTTTAGGGAGTACAATAATCCTTAGATTATCTCTCCTAGATCTATTTTCCAGGTCTGTTGTTTTCCCAAGTAGGTATTTAACATTTCTTTCACTTTTTTTTGTTTTGTTTGACTGATTCTTGATGTCATTCATTTCCATTTGTTCAGTTCTGATTTTTAATGAATTATTTTCTTCATTTACTTTTTTATTTCTTTTTGTATTTGTCCAATTGAGTTTTTAAATTAGTTATTTTGTTCTTTGGAATTTTTTTCACAAAAAAATTTTAAGGAGTTATTTTCTTTTTCCAGTTCACAAATTCTGTTTTCCTGGGAGTTCTTTACCTTTCTCATTTCACATTTCAGGGAATTGTTTTCTTTTTCCACTTTATCAAATCTTTCTTTTAATGAGTTATATGCCTTTTCCAAGCTCTTTCCTTACCCCATTTTTCTTCTACCTCTCTTTTAAGATCTTTTTAAATTTCTTCTAGGAGAGCCTTGTGCGGTGGGGACTAGATTATATCACCCTTTGGGGCTTCATCTGGAAACAATCTGCTTTTAGTCTGCTCAGGGTTTGAAATATGTTCTCTTTCACTAGAGAAGCTATCTATTATTAGAGCTCATTTTGCCTTTTAACTCATTTTTTTTATTATAGTTTTTTATTGACAGAACCATATGTATGGGTAATTTTTCATCATTGACCCTTGCAATCCCTTCTGCTCCAACTTTTCCCTTCCTTCCCTCCACCTCCTCCCCTAGATGGCAGGCAGTTTCATACATGTTAAACATGTTAAAGTATATCTAAAATACAATATATATGTACATATTTATACAGTTCTCTTGTTTTAACTCATTTTTTAAAAAAATGTTGGTATCTGTTTTTAGGGCAAGGAGGTTCCAAGCTTCCTCTACAGACCAGGAAGTGACAGTTCGCTACACTGGGATTGGGCTGAGTCACTCCCAGTGCTGGGTGGGTGTGACCAGGTCCCATGAGACTCCTGTGCTTTGGGGATCACTCTTTACCTTTTGCATTTGTGTTGGATGTTTTATAACTTCTTTGCTGATCTACTGGCTTGCCACCAGGGCAGAGAAGCCAGCACTGTGGTAGAGTCCTCTCCATAGATTCTTTACCCCATGGAGACAACCCTCCCTCCCCACCCTGCTCAGCTTGCACTGACCTCCGTGCTCTTCTTCCCTGCCTGTACCTGGCCTCCTCCCATGCTTGCGCCTAATCAAAACAGACCTTTTCTGTCAATCTTCAAAATTATCTTCTGCTGGTAATTTGCTGCACTCTCAATATTCGAGGATTCTATCAGTCAAGCACTATTTCAAAGGCTGAATTTTGTAATTAATGTGAGGGTAGTAGGAGAGCTCAGAAAGAAGCGTCATCTTGGCTATGCCCCCACCCTTTCATTTTTGATACTGGTAATTTGATTTCTCTCTTTCTGTTTTCTAATCAAATCAATCAAATCAATGTTTATCTATTTTGTTAATTTTTTCATAAAACCAACTCTTAGTTTTATTTATTAGTTCAATAATTTTCTTAACTTTCAGCTTTATTAATTTTTCCTTTTATTTTTAGAATTTCTAATTTGGTATTTAATTGGGGATTTTAGATTTATTCTTTTTTCTAATTTTTTTAAGTTGCATATTCAATTTATTGATTCATTTTTTCTGTATTTTATTCATGTAAGCAGCTAGAGATATAAAATTTCCCTTAAGAACTGTTTTGGGATGCATAAATTTTGGTATGTTGTCTCATTATTGTTATTCTTTGGGATGAAAATATTGATTACTATATGACTTGTTATTTGACCCATTCTTTTTTTAGGATTAGATTATTTAGTTTTCAATTAATTTTTGGTCTGTTTATCCATGATCCTTTACTATACATAATTTTTATTGCATCATAATCTGAAAAGGATGCATAAAATTAGAATTTCAATGTCGATCTTCTAATTTTAAGCCAATGCCCATATTGCAGGCATACTGGAGACATAATATTTGACATATAAGTTGCTTTTGCCTTCCCATTAAAACCCTCCAGTGGTTTGCAACTACAATTTCTTTAGTTGAAATTACAATCAAAATGACTAAATAGTTAAACTGTGGGAATATTCAAGTCATTTCTATGAAAGTTGAAGAGAAAGGATAGGTGAATGAGAAATAAACACAAGCAAAAATGACAAAGAAAAGTTTTCAGATTGACAAAATGGTGATATCATGGTGGGAACATAGGTTTCTAGACTAGTTGGAAGACTTGAGTGATGAGTTCTTGTCACAGACTATCAGGACTGAAAGGGGGGATACAATTGTGACTTCAACCATCCAGATTTCTACTGTTGTCCTCTCTGCTATAAGCAGAGCAACTTGCTTTGGTGACAATTTCTGTCTTAGGTGAAAGAAGTAACCTTAAAAGATCAGGGTGGTGAAAAAGTAATAAGGTCTTGATTTTTTCAGTCTTAGAATTTTGTGATAGAAAATACTATGCATAATTTAATGTGTACCTTTAGACTTTGGAAATATGAACCTAAGAAAGTTTAAAGATAGGATAAGTATGACTCCATAACCTGAGACTGAAAGGAAAACTGACTCAGAGAGAGATAAGAGAATGTAAAGATTCTGATGAAGTAGAAGTGTCTTCAGAGATAAATGTGGCTGAATAGAGGGCATTTTAAAAGGATTCCTAGGAAACAAGCAAGCAAGAATAGATATTAGGATCAAAAATTGTAAAAAGACTCTGGAAGACTAGTTTCAGGAAGGCCTAAGGGAGAAAATTATATGAAACTTGTAGAGAATACTAAAATTATTTTTAATGGTAGTATTTTAAGCTTTGGAGCCGAAGGGAAAAGATGATCAAGAAAGGGAATTGAATTGAATTGAATATCTTCTTGATGTGAATAGCAAAATAGCCAAAGACAGAAAAAGCAGAACTGACAAACTACTTTGCTTCTGTTTTCTTTTACTGAGGAGAATGGTTTTTAATTTGTGAAATATAGAACAAAAGTAGTCAACAGGAAATCCAAATTCAAATTATGTAAAGAGATTGCTGTTACAGAGCTCAAATTCCTAAGACTAGATTCTCTCATTAATGAATTGTGATTATGATTTGATTTGTGGTCATTGTTGTATGTTCTTTGAAGCAAATTTGCAAAGGGAAGAGGTACCCCAATTGGAAGATGACAAGACTTATGCTTCTCTTCAAACTTCTACCTATAGTTCCTTGTTCTGATCTCTAAAACAAAATAGAACAACTCTGTGTATTTTGTGTACTTAACAGCATTTTAAGTATATGAAAAAAAAAATTTAAAACACTAAAAAAATGAAAATAATTATGTCCCTCATAGTAAGTCAATGAACAGGGGTTTATTTATTGTCTATTAATTGCCTATATTGTGCCAGTTATTAAGGATGCAAAGACCAAACTCAAAACAGTCCCTATTGAGGATCTTACATTTTATTGGGGGAAACAAATAAATAGAAGATAGTTTTGGGGGGAAGATTAATAGTTGGAAGAGGATCATGAATGTACCATGTAGGAATTGGCATTTGAACTACGTTTTGAAAGACACTAGAGCTTCTGAAGCAGAAGTTAGGAAATTGAATTTTAGGAATAGGGCCTGTGCAAAGCCACAGGAGATGGGAAATAGAATGTCATGTATGAGAAACCACAAATAGGCCAGTTTGCCTGAACCATAAACATTTCCAGGCTCTTCAGTCAATCCCTAAATCAGTCAATTAGCAAATATTTATTAAGTACCTTCCATATATTAGACACTATAATAGATAATGTACATACAATAAAAAGAATTAAATAGTCCCTACTCTCAAGGAGTTTAGATGCTACAGGGGAAGCAAGCACTACATATAAGAATATAAAGAATAAATATGAAGAGAATAAATACAGTGTAGTAAAAGAGGACACTAGCCTAAATTGGAGGGATTAAGGAAGACCTCATAAAGAAAGAACATACGTAGGGTAACAGTTTTGTCTGAAAGGAATAGAGGAAATTTATGAATCACAGTGGAAGAGTTAGTGCTTTTCAGGCCTGGGAGAATAAGCAATGTAAAGGCATAGAGAATAGGGATGGAATATCATGTCTGAGAAACCTTGAGAAGATCAATTTGGCTATATCACAGAATGCAAGACAGGGAGGCAAGGTTGTAAAAGGCTTTACAAACTAAAGAGGCAACAAGGAGTTACTATATTTTATTGAGGATAGAAGGGATATGGTCAGATTGTCAATTAAGGAAATCATTGTGGCAGCTGTGTGAAAGATAATATGGTATGGGGAAAGATGAGGCAGAGAGACTATTTCAGGAGATGTTGCAATCTAGGCAATAGGCCATGAAGATATGAACAGGGATGGCTATAAGAGTAGATAGAAGAGTTAGATATAAATGATATGATAAAATTTAGCAACTGCTTGTGGTGAAGGAGAGTGAGAAGTCAAGGATAATGCTATGGTTATGAACCTTAAAGACTGGAAGATTGATGGTGCCTTTAATAGAAGTAGGAAAATTTGAGAAAAAAAAACATGTTTAAAGGAAAAGATGATAAATTGAAAAGCATGGTTTCCTGTCTTTTCATGTCTCAGATTTGTTTCTATTTGTCAATTTCCCTCCTAACATTTGGCACGTAAAATAGAATCTATTATATACTTCAGAGTTCAGAGTCAACTGCATAAATATAGTTTGGGAACGACTTTGATATAAAGTAGATTATATAGCAAAAATCTACGGGTTCTTTTGTACTTTAGTCTTAAGAGTCAATGATGGCACATCCAGAAAGGCTAACATGATCCTAAGCTATTTAATTAGAAACATAGTATCCAGAAGTCTGATGGTGCTAGTCCCAGACTCTCTAATCTGTCATGGTCAGCTCATTATTTAGAATATTTGTATCTAGATCTGAGAATTCTTATTTTATTTTAAAAAATGTTTTCTTGGTGCCATTTGTTGGTGTCACAGTTGTTGTGGGGAAAATCCTCCTTTGTCCTATTCACTTGAATTCTTCCTTGTAACAAGGAAAACTGCTAATTAAAACAGTATAATGATCTCATTTATAATCTAACATTCTGCCCCAGTAGGTCTCCCTTCTATCCCTACATCCAATTAACCTGCCTGCCATAAGAAGGGAGATGTATTTTATTATCTGGTCTCTGGGAGATCTTTGGTTTTTCAGTTGTTCAATTTGGATTCCTCTTAATGATCCTATTTTTTTATAATGGAGCCATTGTGTTCATAAAAATCTTCCCATGTTTCTTTAATTTTCTCATATTCTTCATTTTGTACTATATAATAATAGTTATTTTTATATCACATTTTTTTAGCCTTTCTTTAACTCTCCAGTTCAAGGTCAATGATCTTATGATAGCCTGGATGTCACATTTTAGAAAGGTCAGTGAAAATCTAGAGGATTTCATAAGAAATCTTCTCTTAGAAAAGAGATTTAAATGAGAGGGTGTAGTGGGCCTGAACTCTGAAAGGGTATACTTGAATCTAAGACAGCAGGGTGCTTGTAGTTAAGTATCCACTCAGTGTGAGATGGTGGTTCTCTAAGCACATACTTGATGTAATGTAATGATATGGTCAATCTAGTTGGCGTATACTTAGGGTAATATGGTGATGTGATGTTCTACAGCTGCGCATGCCCAGTGTGGTATGGTAATGTAGTTGTACTGGGGTATTTAAGGGAGTCCCAGAGACAGAGGGTTCTCTCGGCTATAGCTCTTAGCAGCAACTCTCAGCCTGAGAAGATTTCAGGCTCCAAACTCCAGACTCCAGGCACCATCTTGGACCAGCCAAGTGGTGGCTTTCCTGCCTCCTTCACTTCTCCACCCTAAGACCAAGGACTTTGCCTGATCCCGAGGTCTTCTAGAGAGCTAGCCCCAGATATTACAAGAGGGTGGGGGTAGGAATGATTCTAGTGCTCAGAAGGTTGTCATGTGGAAGAAGGGATTAGAGTTGTTTTCTTTGTCCCCAGTCAGCAGAAGTACATATAAATTGCAGAGAGGCAGATTTGGTAGGCCACAAATAAAGAAAAATTTACTAATAATTACAGTTGAGGAGCAGCTAAATGGCACAGTGGATAGATCACTGGCCCTGAAGTTAGGAGGATCAGAGTTCAATTCCAGTCACTTTAAGGAAGGTTTTATTTATTTTACTTACCATTCAACCTTTATCTGAAGCTCTTCAATGATGGGTTATCCACTGATTCCTAATCCAATCAATTCTACTTCTGGACAACTGTAATTGTTTTTTTTTTGGGGGGGGCAAAAAAATAAAATCATTTGTCTCAAGAAATAGTGTGTTCTTATCTACTGGATATCATCAAAGTCGAGGTGGCTTCTGCAACCATATTATATTGATGATGTAGATAAAATTTCTAATTTATATTTCCCTTCAGATTTCTAGGCCTGAGATTAGAAAAATATATTACCTTTCTATCTTGTCTTTCTATCCTGTGCTCAAAAGAGGAAGCAGACCAAAAATGTCATCCAGGAACTGTAGATCTAAGGGGGTAGGAAAGGATAGGTGAAAACTCCCTCTCACACCTTGCTGTACTCTGGGATTCAAGGAGGGAAAAAAGGCTAGACAGCTCTCTTGTAGGCCATAAGACTGGTTCCTTCAACAAGAGTATGGCTTCCTGGACCTTAGTCAATTAAACCAAAAGAGCCGTCTCCTAGTCACTGGGGAACCAGTCAGGGACTTGGATTTCTCAGCAAATGGGTAAGGCACATTTCTAGCTCCTTTGGAAGTCCTTTTGACAAAGTTTCATGTCCTTATAATTTCATCAACCTGTTTGAGGATGGGGGGGAATTCAGGGGATCAGAATTTTCCCTGATTATCTCCCCATTGCATCAGCTTTTAGTAAAATACCTCCCATAATTCATACACATGTTTGTATTTAGAGTTATTTTAATAACTTGTATGTTACAGATCAAATTCCATTATAGGTAAAAATTAATTGATGAAAATATTTCCAATTTCTATGATTCAACAAATGGCCCATAAAAATAGAATTGTGTATCTTCAAGCACTTAAATTCTCTTGTATTAGTAATCCCCAAATCCTTGACTCTTGATTACTCTTTTTTTATTTTTTAATTTTTTTTAATAATTATAACTTTTTATTGACAGAACCCATGCCTGGGTAATTTTTTACAACATTATCCCTTGCACTCACTTCTGTTCCGATTTTTCCCCTCCTTCCCTCCACCTCTCCCCCAGATGGCAAGCAGTCCTATACATGCTAAATATGTCACAGTATATCCTAGATACAATATATGTGTGCAGAACCAAACAGTTCTCTTGTTGCACAGGAAGAATTGGATTCAAAAGGTAAAAATAACCTGGAAGAAAAACAAAGATACAGTTTACATTCATTTCCCAGTGTTTTTTCTTGGGTGTAGCTGCTTCTATCCATCATTGATCAATTGAAACTGAATTACTCTTTAAAAAAAAAAAAAGTTTTATCTTCAAGGTCCTTCATTAAATTAGCTTTATCTTCCTAGTCTTACACCTTGACTTTTTTTTTTTAAGTGAAATTCATTGAGAGTTTCACCTTGGAATTCCAGAAGCATCTCCTATTTCTATAAGGAGTAAAGGCTTCTCTTTTGTCCCCTACTTCTCCATCCATACCTGTTGGAAGACAGGATTTCCATCAGGTCCCAAATATTAGTTTCAGATTCCTAACCTGGATTAGAGGTGAAGGCATATAATAGTGATTCTGAGGAGAGGGGAAAGGAAATTCAAAAGACAAAAATAAAAACCTAGTACCTGGTACCTATCATTGCTTCTCCAACCTGGATTGGCTCCCCAGCTACCCTCTTTTCTTTTTCAGATTCTTGAAATCCGGCTGCCGAAAATTTCCCTCATCAACTTTCAAATTCTCTTCAATTTTATGCTATAACACCTACTTCTTTTTTTGCATAGATCCTATAGAGAATGTTTTAATAAAATAAGATTGATTAATTCAAACTATATTCTCCTGATCGCTTTAGGGTTAAAAATAGGGCCTAACCTTTTGGCAGGAGATGAAATGGATCAGTCTAGGGATACTGTCAGAGAAAACCGGGAGATGAGTAGGGAGGAGTAGGAATGATGCCATAGGGATCCAAGGAAGCATTAGACAGTGAAAGGAAGGGAAATCCTAAATGTTATTGACATCAGAAAGTGAATTAGAGAATTTCATAGCCTAATGACAAAATACCTTTTCATTATTAATTTTATATCACTCCACTTTTTAGCCCTTCTTTTATCCAACCATCTTACTGTTTTTCACACACAACATCTCTTGTTTCTGACCTTTGCATTGTCTTTGAATACCAGGCAGGCTTATCCTCCTTACCTCAATTTCTTAGAATCCTTGTTTTCTTCAGCACTCTGCTTTAAGTTTTATACAGGAACTCTTTCCCTTCTCATACTCTCTAGCTGACAGACCCCTTATTCCCCAAAATTCACCTTGTCTTTATTTTGCATATATATAAATAGCTTCCCAATAGAATGCAAATTCTTTGAGGACAGGGACTGAAATTATTTTTGTCCAATACACAGCATGCACCTCACAAAGAATAGGTTTTGATTTTGAGTTCCAGATGGTCATTTGTTTTATAAAAAAAATATATAATCTGAAGATTTCTTTTCTAATTAAAAAGCTAAAGGGACTGTTGAAATTCTTAATAATCTTTAACACAGTCATTATGAATATCTTTGTGTTCTACTTTTTGGGCTTTTTAAGATATGGAGAAGCCGTTTGTCCCTATGTTTAATGATCTTAGATTCTGCTTTCTGAGTTATGTCTAATTGTTTTTCTTAACTTTTTTTTCTTTTCTCACAATCAGGTATAATTTCTTTGCTGTCTATGTGTCTATCTATTCCCCAAATCTTTTATTTGGATTAGGAAGTCAGATTATTCTCATTTTTACAAAATTCTAACAAATTTGGTAAATGAGCTCTGAATGAGGGTGCGAATAAGTTCTCTCTTGAAGAAAATAATCACTATATGTATACATATATATTTTTTATATTGTATAAATTTTGTAATAACTTTTTCTTAATTTTCTTAAAGGATCAAATTTGAATATTTTCATATATATGTATCTGTGAATATATATTTATACATATATATATATATTTGCACATCTTAAAGTGTTATGCAATTTTCACAAACATGACATTTACTCATAATTTCTGGTTGTTGTCTGTGTTTTATAGTTGATTTCTATAGAGTGTTTTTGTACCTTCATTTAAAAGAAAACATAATCATTCACTGTAAAACTTGTTTCCTTTAATATAGGTGATTGGATGTTTGCTTCAAATGTTTCAGCAATTCAGCTTTGCAACTACCAACAACAAGCTCTTTTCTTAATTGCACTATGAAAAAGTTGCAAATGGGATGGACTTACAGAACCAAAAGCCATTTTCTTCAAATGAAGATAACTAAAGGAGTTTGATCTTCATTGCTTTCTAATCACAGTTGAGATTTTCCCCACGGAAACAGAATGGCAAGCAAAAGAAAATCAACAACACCTTGCATGGTCCTTGCTAGTGAACAGGATCCAGACCTAGAATTGATATCAGACTTGGATGAAGGTCCCCCTGTACTTACACCAATAGAAAATGCAACAGCAGAAAGTATCTCAAGTGATGAAGATGTTCAAGAGCTTACAGAGTCTGACAATCAACAAAATAAAAAAGTTGAAGGTGGCTATGAATGTAAATATTGTACTTTTCAAACACCAGATCTTAACATGTTTACCTTTCATGTAGATTCAGAGCATCCCAATATAGTATTAAATTCATCTTATGTTTGTGTTGAATGCAATTTTCTTACCAAAAGATATGATGCGCTTTCTGAGCATAATTTAAAATATCATCCAGGAGAAGAGAATTTTAAGCTGACTATGGTGAAACGAAATAATCAGACAATCTTTGAGCAAACAATTAATGATCTGACTTTTGATGGTAGTTTTGTTAAAGAGGAGAATTCAGATCAGATAGAATCTATAGAAACTTCCTCATCAGGGATTTCTATCAGCAAAACTCCTATAATGAAAATGATGAAAAACAAAGTAGAGAATAAACGGATTGCAGTTTTCCATAACTCTGAAGACATTCCAGAAGAGAAAGAGAATGAAATAAAATCAGGTCATGAAGAAGCAGTAAAAAATCCAACTTCATCAGCATCTGAGTCTAATACAAGTACTTCTGTTGTAAATAGTATACATCCAAATACCACAAACACAGTAGTTACCCCAGCAACAGTTCTTCAACCTGGGCTAGCACAGGTGATAACAGCAGCTGTATCAGCTCAGCAGAATTCTAACTTGATTCCTAAAGTTTTAATCCCTCTTAATAGCATTCCTACCTATAATGCTGCTTTGGATAACAATCCTCTTTTGCTCAACACCTACAACAAATTTCCTTATCCAACAATGTCTGAAATAACAGTTCTATCTGCTCAAGCAAAATATACAGAAGAACAGATCAAGATATGGTTTTCAGCACAACGCCTTAAACATGGTGTTAGTTGGACTCCAGAAGAAGTAGAAGAGGCAAGGAGAAAACAATTCAATGGTACGGTACATACTGTACCACAAACGATAACAGTGATTCCTACACATATTTCAGCAGCTAGTAATGGTTTACCTTCCATTTTACAGACATGCCAAATAGTTGGGCAACCAGGTCTGGTCCTTACACAAGTAGCGGGTACTAACCAATTGCCAGTAACAACACCTATAGCTTTGACAGTTGCAGGAGTTTCAAATCAAACTCATATGCAAAAAAGTCAGGTGCACAGTGCTCAGCCTAGTGCAGAAACAAAGCCAGTAGCTGCAACTCCAGCACCAGCCCCAACTCCAGCATCAGCTCCAGCATCAGCTCCAGCTCCAGCTCCAGCTCCAGCTCCAGCCCCAGCCCCAGCTTCAGCCCCAACTCCAGCCTCAGCCCCAGCCCCAGCCCCAGTCCCAGCTCCAGCTTCAGCCCCAGCTCCAGCTTCAGCTTCAGCTCCAGCTTCAGCTTCAGCTTCAGCTTTAGCCCCAGCTCCAGCTCCAGCTCCAGCCCCAGCTCCAGCTCCAGCTCCAACTCCAACAACTCAGTTAATCAAGCATGAAACTGCATTGGTGAATCCTGATTCATTTGGTATCCGGGCAAAAAAGACAAAAGAACAGCTGGCAGAATTAAAGGTTAGCTACCTTAAAAATCAGTTTCCTCATGACTCAGAGGTGATCAGGCTTATGAAAATAACAGGCCTGACTAAAGGTGAGATCAAAAAGTGGTTTAGTGATACGAGGTATAACCAGAGAAATTCCAAGAGTAATCAGTGTATCCATCTCAACAGTGAAGCTTGTACCCCTATCATTATAGACTCTAGTGATGAGACTGCAGAATCTCCAACAGTTGTTGCTCCACAGCCTAAACAGTCAGGCAATTCTTACCCTGACTTTACTCCACAAAAATTTAAAGAGAAAACTTCTGAGCAGCTGCGTGTCCTCCAAGCAAGTTTCCTCAATAATCCTGTACTTACTGATGAAGAATTGAACAGGTTAAGAGCACAAACCAAACTTACCAGAAGAGAAATTGATGCCTGGTTTACAGAGAGAAAAAAATCCAAAGTTTCAAAGGAAGAGAAAACGGAAATAGAGGAAAGCAATGCAGGCAGTTCCAAAGAAGAAGCTGGAGAAGAAGCCTCTCCTCAGGATGAATCTGCAGCCCCTAAGTCAGTGACCACCACAAACAAAGTATGTAAAAAATCACCAGAGCAGTTGCACATACTTAAAAGTGCATTTGTTCGAACACAGTGGCCGTCACCAGAAGAATATGACAAACTGGCTGAGGAAAGTGGGCTTGCTAGAACAGATATTGTTAGTTGGTTTGGAGATACACGATATGCTTGGAAAAATGGGAATTTAAAATGGTACTATTATTATCAGAGTGCCAGTTCAAATAGTATGAATGGACAGGCTTCCTTTAGGAGAAGGGGAAGAGGAAGACCAAAGGGAAGAGGAAGGGGAAGACCTCGTGGGCGGCCTAGAGGAAGCAAAAGGATAAACAACTGGGATCGAGGACCATCACTCATAAAATTTAAAACTGGAACTGCAATACTTAAGGATTATTATGTGAAGCACAAATTTCTTAATGAGCAAGACCTTGATGAACTTGTTGCCAAATCACACATGGGTTATGAGCAGGTCAGAGAGTGGTTTGCAGAAAGACAAAGGAGATCTGAGTTAGGAATAGAGCTGTTTGAGGAGAATGAAGAAGATGATGAGATAATAGATGATCAGGAAGAAGATGATGAAGAAACAGATGATAGTGATACCTGGGAACCCCCTCGGCATGTTAAGCGGAAACTCTCTAAATCAGATGATTAAAATGTAAGTTTTTAAATACCTGTATATGTAAATTTTTAACTATATACATTTGGAGATATCTTGTTGTTTAAATGACTTTCAGATGCAATAGCTTCTAGACTTTTCCTTCATCTAATGAAGGGATCAGATTTTATTAGCATGGCCAAAAATAATTTGTTTCCAAATTAACTAAAAAGAATATGTTTACTTTCATATCAAGATTGAACATTTTCTATTCCATCCACAATTAATGGTCCCAAGAGTCATTCAGCAGTATATAAGGTTTAAAATAATTATCCCTTTTCCCACCAAATATTAATATGTAATTGTATTTTTGCCCACTCCTTTGGGGAAAGGGACTAAAAATGACTAAAATGTGTTGTTTTGGGTTTTTGTTTTTTTTTTTTTTGGAATCCACACTTCACTAAAGCTTCATTTTTTGCCTATTTAATGAAAGAATTCAAAAATGAAAACTAAAAAGAAGGGGAAAAGTATATCCGAAGGAAAGAATAACTACAGGGGTGAGGATTGCTCAGTTTTAGGAAACTAGGTGAAAATTTTTGTTCTCTTATTTCAGAACCTTATTGAACTCTGTTGTTTCTACCCTCACTAAACTTATTAGCCTTTAGTTAAGATTTTATTAAAATGCTCCATGTAGTAAGAGTAGTCATCTGTTCAATTAAAAGCCAAAAAACCTATTCTATTTCATATCAGAATTCATGTTTAATTAGGCAGTTTTTTTTTTGTTTTTTTTTTAATAGCTGTTCTTGTCTTGGAGATGAAGCATTTGCAATTCTTCTTTAAAAGGGATCTTCAGAGTGCCAGGCTAAAAGTATCTCATAAAAAAAGCTCACATTTATATAACGTGTAGCAGTTCATAGTATTTTTCTTGTGAAGCTTCTGAGAGGTAACGGACTTAATATTATTCCCACGTTACAGATGAGATTGAGGCTTGCAAATGTTGAACCACCTGGGAGATTACAGAGGTAAAACTTGTGCCAGCCTTTTGATTCCAATGATTTTTTTTTTATCTTACCTCCCCAAATGAAAACTTTGCTTAGATTAGGAACTCAGGATTGAAAGACTTTCAATTTTTTCAAGTCTGGCCCCTTTCCCAAATTTTAATTTCTGTCCAAAATTCAGTTGTTTGTAACTTTTCTGTAGTTTTAGGTCTTAAAGTTAATTTCAGGTTAGAAATATTGATTCTTAAAGGTTGTTTGTCACTGTCAATATTCATCCTTAGAGTTATTTTAAGTTATTAGAAGTTCTGGGGCTTTTCCTTAGTAGTTTGCAACATTTTATTTATTTCAAAGATAGAAATGCAGTTTAAAAAATGATACATCAGTCATAAAATATGTTAGGGTATCAGTATCAAGGATTATGGTGGGACATTTACAAAAAGTAACATTATACTGTCTGATTATATTGTAATGTTCTCAAAATAAAATGGGAGAGGGAAAACATCCTTTTTTTCACTGTTGTGCACATGATACATAAATACACAATTGTCTCTTTCCTCACCCATTCTTCCAAATCTATAACTTTCTTCTCTTTGTTTACTCTTGCCTTTTACATTATCCCCAGGTTCACAAGCATTTGATCTACTGAATGGTCCCTTTTCTAGTTTTAAAAATTTAATGTATTTGTGATCATGAAAACAGATGAAACTAAAAATGCAACTACTTTATTGCAACTCCATTTCTGATTATAAAGCATAACATAACCATTATAAGTCATAACTTAAGAATTTTGGGTAGATTACTCCTAAAGTTCCCTCTGCCTTTTTATAGTCTCTGAAATATTTAAGTAATCCTTTTTTTGACCCACGTACACAAAGTGTTTTAACAGGATTTCTTTCCTCATTATTTCTTAAAAAGACAAAATATGTATGCAGCCAAAATAAATCAGCAGAATTGCTGCTATGTTGATTTCTTTATCTTAGATAACTTGATGGCCTTTTTGGGGACATTGAAATCTACTAAAAATATGAGATTCTTTGCACTATTCTAAAGTGTGATATTATTTTAGCAAGTTTGCATGGGCAGTATTTATATTGCATAGTAAATATTATACTAATTTTGGTTAGTAAATTCACATAACAATCCTACAATTTTCAAAAAAACTCATGTATATTGTACATGCATATTGTGTCTTGTAGATTTCTTCTAAGATAAATCTGGATTTAAAAAATAGATTATAATTTTTAAAAGACCCACCACAACTTTTTTTCAAATAGCCAACTCTGTTAATATATTTAAAATGTGAGTTAATTTTACCAGAGGCATAAAATAAAATACACTTGTATATACCTATATATGTGTTTGTATACACATATGTTAGCTTTGCAAATAAAAAAGCATACTAGAACCTGTACCCCACAATGCCCCCCTGTTTCTATATATACACATTTTTATAGAAATAGGTCTGTGTATAGCTATATATATATATATATATATATATATATATATGTCACAAAGCATGTAAGTAAATTGGAGCTACTTTTTAAAATTAAGCATCTTTGATAAATTATTGGAGGCCCTACTCGTACAAGTTAAAAGATATCATATGCAAGGCTTATGTATAGTTTATGCATATACCAGTTACACATGTAATCTATGCATGTAATTTCAGTAATAATAAGAATAAAGGATGTATATTCGCTTTTAGTTAACTTTTCCCATAGTTAATTATGTCTAAAGTGCTTTAAGAAAAATTCAGATGTGGTTCTAACTAACATTTTTTCTTAATTTTTTCAGTCTCATGTTTTTCTTTTATAGTTACCTACAGTGGTGAAGGGGACTCAATTCTTGAAATCAAGATATCTGATTTACTGTGAATGGGCCTAAACTTTTATGAAACTGAGAATATTTTTGGACATATACACATTCTCATAACATAGGATTGAATACTCGAAAGGAATGGAACTTAGTGTTGTGCCAAAGTTAAAACTACTGCATTTGGCGGAAGTTCTGCGTTGTAAATAGAACACTGATTAAAAAACAACTTGTAAAAATTCAGATTTTAATACAGTACATTTTTATTCTAATACAGGATGGAAACATTCTGTTTCTTAGGCTTTTTTTTTTTTTGAGGTAATTAAGTGACCACTAGATTTTGTCCTCTTATAATTTTGTCCCGCTTAATACTGTATGTTCTAGTAAGATGGGCTTTATTGCCCGTGTTCTTTGATATGTGATTAAGCTTATAGCTTTGAGTGACCAAACATTTTACAGAGTAAAAGTTCTTAGAAACAGATAAAAAAAAAAACCAAAAAAAAAAAAAACCTGATATTTCTGTGTCTTATTTATCAGGCCCTACACTAATGTTGAAAGTTGTGCATGTGCTTGTACAACTTATACATAAATGAAAATGCAGCATATTTATACATTTTGGAACCTTAAGCCACCAGGTCTATGTCATTAGCTTTTTCAAGTGGAAGACATCATTGGATGCTACTATTAATATCTGTAATAATTCTGTTTCTACTTTAATAAAAGGCTGATTTTGCTTTTCATTAACCTGAATAAAATGATGTACTGAATAAGGGGAAAAGCTGGCATAAGAATTTACAGAGAGAATCTCTGAAATAAACTTTGTACCAAAAATGTGAAAAAGAATTATGTAGTAAATATGTTTAATGAGTGTTTTTAACACTAATGTAAAATAATGTACAGATAATGCATCAGTTCGGAATTTTCTAGAACTCCCAGTCAGGTTCTACCTTCTATAACAATTTCAGTGGCTGTAGAAAAAATTCCTAAACTAATAAGTATCATTAGCCATTTAAAAACTAGCTTTTGCTTGCTAGTTATTGTAGTATTATTAACAACTGTTTTGCCATATCAGGAAACTGAAAAGTTCATATTAACTTATTTGTAAAGACTGGTGCTTTTCATTCCTATTTAGGGGGACACTTCTTTTGTTTGTGAATATAGGACCATTTTTTAAAAAAAATCTTTTTTCATGGAAAAAACTTTAGTTTTTTGTTCTTAAAATGCTTTTCAGAGTGACCAGATCTAGTGGGCTTGACTAGTTTGTTTCACTTAATGAATGATGAATATTAAGTTTTTGATTTTTACCTAAAAACTTGTTAACTACAAGAAAATTATGGACGATCTTAGATATGCATGCTGCTTTTGTTTTTATGAATGGTTATTTTTTATTTTTTAAATACAGCTTTATAAGTATTTCCAAAATACTACAGTTTAGCTGATCTATTCACTACAGACAGGCTTTGTGGATGGCTTTTTTCATACTACTGTTAACTTTTATTTTTACGATGTAAAGACTGCAGCAATTTAATGCACTATTTTTTTTCACTTTTTAATAACTTCATAGAGCACTCTGTAAACTGTAATAATTAAATTGCTTCTTTTTTAACCTTTGCTAAATGTAGTCTGAGTTCTGTTTGATAGCAGATTTTTTTTTAATGTTTTCAGTTGCTGCAATTAGTTGTGTTTCAAGTATTGTACAATTTAAGCCTTTGAATATATTTGTTGTGTTTCCATTTCAATAATGTTAATTCTACATAGTTGTAAATAATTACTAGTTATTTTTTCCAGCCCCATATTCTTTACAGGCTCAGCATTTGATATTGCTCTGATGTTTGCTAGCTTTTAAAAATAATTATTTTGACAGAGCAAAAAAAAAAAATCACCTAGCCGAAATGTGTCTAAATCCATAATAAAAATCAGCAGTCAAGTTAGTTCTTTCAGTGATTTTCTTTCCATTTTCTTAAGTCAAAAACTAAAAGCAAAATAAAATTCCCTTAATATCCTAAAATTTGAACTATCTTACTAGCTTTAAAGCTTATGTAAGTAATTTAATGGAGAGCTTTTTTTTGCCTGAAAAAAGAAAGTACTGGTTCCAGTAAGGCAGTTTTGGGAGGCAATGGATAGACATTAGAGAGGCAGATTTAGGCAGAATGTTAGAAAATAAAACTTCCTAATAACCAGAACTATCAGAAATTGAATAGTCTGCTTCAAGAGATAGCAAGTTCTTCCTCATTTCAAGGAAAGGCTACATGACTGCTTGAAGGGAATTTTGTTTTAAGATCTTTGAATGAAGAGAAGATAGTGAATGTAAAAAATAATGGATAGTATCGTTATACTACTGCCACAAAAGACATTTGGGAAGATATACATGAAGACCACTCTCATAAAGATATAACTTTATGAAAAATAGTCTAAACATATGTTAAGGAATCCTTGATAAAAATATGACAAGGAAATGGGCAATATTTTTTCATCAAATCATTTTTAGTCATACAGCTAGCTGATTGAAAGATGCAGAGAATACAAAGATCCTGCCATGTTTATTTGTTAATTATAAAAAAAAGTCTGAGTAAAATAAAATGCAGTCTTAAAGCCTATTCTCTAACAAGATAAATCCTGCATATGTTAAGATAATAAAAATTCCTTGATAAATGCAATCATAAAGATAACTTTGATCAAGAATCCTATGGCTCTGCATTTCAAGTACAGCATAAAGGAGGAAGGCATATTCTTGTTGAAACTGTTCTTATGGATGATGTCCAGTATAGAATCATTGAATGAGGTAGATATTTTGCAAATGGTGGTCTTTTGGATGCTCCTATTCACAAAGTATACTATGCTGAGTTCATCAAGCCCCACAATACTCTAGAGCAGAGGTATCAAATATACAGCCCTCATATGGCCTCCAATGTTCCTGAGTACAGCCTGAACTAGATTAAAATGTAATTAAGAAATATTAAATACAATTAATGAAAATATAGTAAAACATGGATATTATTAATTTATGGTTTTCTAAGTCAAATGTGGCCCTCAGGGAACTTTATAGTTTAGTGATTCCCATTTCTATTTGAATTTGATATCACTTCTCTTGAGCTTCCTTACAAAAATCTCTGATAACTCAAAAAAGAGAAATTTAGCAATCCATACAAGAAACTCCACATAGCTCCTTTTTTTTTTTTTCTAGATAATGGTATTCATTTGGATGGCAGCCCATTGTATGTGTCCATTAGTGCCTATACTTAGGTGCTGAAGATAAATTCTGATTTGGAGCCAGAGTTAAGATGGGGAAAGAAGTAGACTGGATTTAATTTGAAAAATTGCATAGCTTTTTTGATAATCTTAAATTATTGACTGGGACCAAAAATCTAATAACATTTTTAAATTTAAATTTTTAAAATTATTTTTGCATTCATTTTTTTAAAATGTTGAATTCCAAATTATCTCCCTTCTTCCAGCTCCCTCCCCCACACATTGAGAAGGGAAGAAATGATACCAGTTATACATTGAAGTCATACCTGACAATCCATTTTACCTATAAACAATATTTTTAAACATCAATATTCTTCCTGGAATATCATATGGTTGTAACAAACAATAGTTTCTGAAGAACTGACATTATAGTTGAACCAAAGGGAATAGAGAAAGTGGGGAGGCTTTTTTATGTTTCTCTTTTTTCATGAGTTGCCAGGAACCATTTTATTATTTTATTATTCATAGTTTTATTATTCATAATAATAATATGTAGTAATAATAATAGTAATGATAGAGTCAGGAGTCTTCTGTACTTGTTGGCTCTTGTGAATCAAACAGTCTTTTTTGGGGAACTATACTCAAAAGTCTTTCTGGTCTGATAAAATCTACCAAAGTTTGATTTTCACTGGCATGATCATTTAGAACCCAGAGTCACCTTCCTAGCATGATGAGGCATCAGAGACAAACTTTCTGAAGCATAAGAAATTATTATCCAGGAAGTCTTATGATCAGTAAAGGGGGTGGGCTAGTCATGTTGATGTAGTAAGAGAAAAAAAATGGACATCCCAGGTGGCACACTGGTTCCAATAAAATGTTAACATCTAGAGAAGTATGCTAGATTGATCCATGGGAGATTTGGTTCAGTTTTTTTAGTTGAATGTCTTTTCATTGGTCACTGAGTACAAATCTCACATTTTGAGTAGTTAAGGTCATGTTTATACCAAAAAAAAATTGGTTCTGAGCACCTCTGCTTTCCTCCATTATTAACTGCTTTTGAAAGAAGACATGAATAAGTGTCTTGCAGGATGAGAAAGCACAGATGGGCTATGATCTTCAGTTATGAAAGGAAGATCTACATTGCTGAGATCTCAGATTCACTGAAGAATGTGCAAAGTACCAGCACCCTGTTCCTGAGAGCAGAAAAAGTTTTTTTCTTCATGTATACCACCTAAAAGTGTATCTTTTCTTCATAAGGCTTTGTCTAGGCCCCTCTTGTGCCCTTATATCATTCCATGTTATAGTAAGTTTTTTATGCATGTATCGGCCTTCTTGATGTGTTGTTCCTCAAATTGCAAATAGAAATTCAATAGGAACTTTTTTCACATTAGAATTCCTAATACCTTGTACAAATGACTTAATAAGTGATTATTGAATTGAATTAGATGTGGCAATAAGAAAAATAACTTTCAAATGTGAGTGTTTGAAAGTGAGTGATGGTGCCATCAACAAACATGGAGAAATCAGTGTTTAGGGGAAGGTTTTAGGGGAAAGATTATGTAAATTCTGTTTCAGACCTTCTATCATAAAATTTTTTTGAGTTATACCCAAATGTGTTGAATGGTTTAGGCTTTTTTTTTTTTTTTTTGCTGAGGCAATTGGGGTTAAAACTAGCCCAGGGTCACACAGCTAGGAAGTATTAAGTGTCTTGAGACCATATTTGAACTCAGATCCTTCTGACTGATGCTCTATCCACTGAGCGACCTAACACAGCAAAAAATCTGAAAAAATTATGCTTCCACATTCAGTGTCCATAATTCTCTCTCTGAATGCAGATGCATTTTCTATACCATGTCTATTGGTGTCATCTTAGATCACTGCATTGCTGAGAAGAGCTAAACTATCATAGTTGATCACATAATCTTGTTTACTGTGTACAATGTTGGTCTGATTCTGCTCACTTTACTCAGCATTAATTAACATGTTAATCTATTAATTGACTTAGAGGTGATCCTGATTTCTCAAGAGCTATTCCAAAGAATACAGAACAAAGCCTGTAAGGTCCTACAAAGTTGGAAAACCTTTAGTTATGATTATAATCAAGAAAAGATGAGCTATGCCAACTGTAATCTAATATACAAAAAATCCAGTTTCAAAATGGATCCATAATTGTTGCAGAGTTTTTTGTTCTATGAAAAGACTGTGCTACTCTAAAGTAAACGTTCCTTAAAAAGAGATTTCCCTTTAAATTCAGTTCTAAGCCGTAGATGCTTTGTTAAAAAGACAAAAATGAAGCAACTTCTTGATATCAAAAAGCTTGCATTATGAAGTGGAGAATATATCACTATACCACTTAGGAACCTCTGTACTAATACACTGTTGATGAAGTTAGAAAGCAATTTGTAGTTATAAATTAAAAATCCCCAAACTGTGCATATCTTTGACCCACTGATACCTCTACTGTATTAATCATACACTCCAAAGAGATCCTTAGGAAAGACAAATGTACAAAAATATTTATCACAGCACTTTTGTAGCCATGAAATAGAAACAAAGGGGAATAAATAAACACATTATATAAATAAAAAAATCTCTCTCATAAAAGTGAATAAAAACATGAGATCAAAGAAATTTGAAAGGGATTGTATGAATTGATGCAAAATGATGTGAGCAGAACCAAAACAACAAATATACAATTACAACAGTGTAAAGGAAAGCAATCATGAAAGACTTCAGAACTCTTGATTCATTTAGTGTTCAATCATGATTCCAAAAGACATGTTTTTCACTTCTTGGAAATAAGGTAATGGAGTAGCGGTGCAGAATGAAGCATACATACATTTTCAGACATGACCAATGTGAAAGCTTGCTTTGTGAAATTATACCTGTTATACAGGAAGACATTTTTGGGGAGAGATTAAGGAGGATTTGGAAGTAATGGTAATAATAAAAGAAGAAAAGGGAATGATCATCAATGAACTACTAAAAGTTAAGCAGAAAAGAGCAAAAAGAAATTAAGAAAATGAAGAAGGGGAATTTTGGAATTAATGTGTTAAACTGGAAATATACAAAAAAATCAAGCTGAACTTAAATTCAGTTTCATATTCAATTCTCCTGTGTTTCAGGCTTTTTTTTTCTTGTGTAGGGAAATGTCATTTCCATGTTAGGTTGCTAATAAAAAAAAAGAAAATTTAAATTAAAAGAGGCTATTTGTAAACCAAAAGACTCTGCAGCACCTTTCAAAATAGTAAAGAGCTAGAAATAAACAAAATGCTTACCAGTTTGAGAATAAACAAAGTTGTAGTACAGTAATGTAACAATATTACTGCATTGTAAGAAATTTTGAATATAATGAATATAGATAAGCATGGGATTGTGAACTGATGCAAAAGGCAATATAACCAGGGAAATAATGTATATAATGACTACAATCATGAAAGAACAATAGAAGAAACAATGCTGTGAAATTTTAATGACTAAGACAGTCCCAAAGAAGAGATACGATAACTACTCCACTTATTGCAGAAGTCAGAATTAGTGTTAAACACTAAAGGCAATCCACCTTTTAAATGAATTTATTAACTTGCTGAACTGTTTTTTTTTTTTATTTAAATGCTTCATATTTATTTTTTATTCAAATATCCTAACTTTCCAGTTCCACAACTTAATTTCTATGACTTAACTTTTCCACTCTAGTTCAGCTGCTTATAGAGTTGGCCATACCTTTGCTATGATCATGGAATTGAAATTCCATTTCCGGGTTTACAAACTCCAAAATATCCCTATCTCATAATTTTTTATCATTGCATTTTTCCTCATGCCTAACCTTACTGTTCATGCTCACCATTACTTCCATTCCCTCTCTCCAGTTCTTTTCCTGGCCCTCATTCCTTCACTGGCTACATTATCTTCACTCCCCCTCCATTTTCTCAACCTCTTGCTGAACTTAATCAACTTCATATTATTCTCTACTTTTGAATCATATACTTCTTTTTCCTGTGAGCAATCATGCCTTGCTAACCCCCAATTCCCATCATTAGCCTACTTCTATTCGTGTACTACTGTGTGGAACTGGAAAGAAATCACAAAATTACCACAAATTTATATTCTCTCAACTGGGCCCGCACTGTAATAAGGTAGTCTATTCCTTCCTAATTGATTTGATATCCCATTCCCCATAAGTATGTTCTAAATGTCTGTTTTTCATTTTTTTTACTCAAAACTCTCACAGAAACTCCTTACCCTACATTTTAGTTGGAAGACCTTGCCTTATATTCCATTGAAAAAATTGAGATCATTTTCCAAGAGTTTCTTTTCTCCTCCTAAATCCACATATCCCAGATGTCCTCTGTAATTATACCCACCTAAATGTACCTGCCTCAAATAAGGTGGCCCTTTTCCTTACCATAGCAAACACCTCCACCTACACAGATGATCCTATTTCATCCCAACTTCTCCAGCATCATTCCCATTCCCAATTTTAACACTTGATCCTCCTCTTCTCCTCAATGCCCTCTTCTTTCTAGGTTTTAATGACACTATCCTGATTCTCCTGTATGATCACCCCTCAATCTCCTCTGCTGGACTTTCATCCAGGTCATGTCTCACGAATTGGGTGTTCTCTCCTGGTCCCTTTTCTCTATACTATTTCTCTAGATGATCTTTGCTCCCAAAGATTCAATTATCAACTCTGGTGATGATTCCCAAATCAAGTTTATCTTTGTTGAATCTTACAGATGGCTCCCCTGGACTATTGCATTAATCTGTTAATTGATTTCCCTTCCACAGGTCTCTTCCCACTTTAGTCCATATTCCACTTAGCTGCCAAAATAGGTTTCCTAAATACCAGTCTGACCATGTCACTCTCCTACCCAATAAACTCCAACGGCTCTTTCATGTCTAGTACCAAATATAAAATCCTCCGGTTGGCTTTCAAAGCCCTTCATAACTTCCCTTCCTACTTTTTCAGTCTTCTAACATTACTGTCATAGTGGAGTAGTGATTCAGTGATACTTCCTTGCCATTCCTCAAACAAGACATTTCATCTTCTGATTCCAAGCATTTTCTTTGGCTGTCTCTAGGGGTAAGTATGCTGGTAAATGTCTAACTAGTTCTCTAGGAAAAAAGCAAACCATATACACGACATACTTTTAAATGTAATCTGCTGTATTAACATTTTCTCCATCACTTAAGCCTAGAAACTAACCAAATGATAAACCAATTCCTCATTTTTACATTTACCAATCTCCAAAGTGTAAATGCTCACAGTGAAAGTTTAACAATCCATCTGGCTCTCACACACTACTCCAGATAGCACTGTGATACTAACCCTGGGTTGGGAACTTGGACTCAGCCCCCAAACAAAGACTTGGGCTGTGGAAGTAATGTTCAATCTAATCCTTAATTACCCAGGGCAGGGGAATGTCACTCGGGGAGGGGAATCTTAAAGCCAGATCCCTGGAACATAACAGGGCTACAAAATTAACACTCTAACCCTGGGAGAAGAAAGATATAGTCTCTAACTCAGAGATCTTGGAGCCAGGAATAGAACAAGGGCTATAACTCTTGTCATTCTAAACCAAGAGGGATGGGGGTTTCATGAGTCAGATACTGGGAGCAGAACAGATTTGGGGTTCTGTAGCTCTGCCCCCAGCAACTTGACACCAGATAAAGCGGGCCAGAAAACAAAAGGACAAAGCAGTTTGTTAGAGTTTGACCTTAACTTAATGTCCCAATCAGAGAAGAAAGTTTGGAGGAATGAATAAACAAACAAAAAAAGATCCCTATTATCATGCCAGCCATGGATGCTCAAGATACAAATCCAGGAGAATACTTCACAAATAACTAGAAGCAAAATTCAAAGAAAGGTTTGTACACAAGAACAACTGGAATTCATGGAAGAAATGAAGCAAGATATAAGAAAAATGACAGTACTACATAAAAGAATTAGAAAAACAAAGAGCTAAGGAGGAAAGACTTGGCAAAACAGTAATCTTGCACAAGAAGTACAAAACATTACCAAAGTTACAGATTCCCTAAAAACAGAATGATCCAAAAGGAAGTTAATGACAGAGTGAAGCAACAAGAAATATTAAAACAAATGCAAACAATGACTGTTTCGAAATAAAAGAAAATGGAAGGTATCACATATCAAAAACAACTGACCTAGAAACCTAATCAAGGATGGCACAGTGCCAGAATTTGGAGTCAGGAAATTGTGGAATAATTTCAATTATGTCTAATTTTTTGTGACTTCATTTGAGGTCTTCTTTGCAAAGATACTGGAGTGGTTCCTTCTTCAGCTCACTTTACAGATGACGAAATGAAAGCAAACTGGATTAAGTGAATTGTCCAAGGTCACCCAGTTAGTAAAAGTCTGAGACTGGATTTGAACTCACAAAGATTCCATGCCCAGCACTGTTTCTACTGCACCACTTGGCACTACCCAGGAGTCAAGAAGATCTGAGTTCAAATTCTACTTTTAATAATTACCAGCTGTGTGACCCTGAGAAAGTCACTTTATAGCCTCACACACCCCCAAATAGGATTCTATCTCATAGGTTGTTATGGGGGCCAAAGAGATAACATAGGTAAAATTTTCTGCAAATGTTAATAACTATTGCTAGTTATTTAAGAATCATTGGAGTACCTGAAACCATAACCAAAAGCCTGAATATCATATATCAAGTAAAACTCCCAAATCTTAGAACCAGAGGGAAAAGTTGAAATAGAAAGGAACCTCTTGGATACCTCTTGAAAGAAACTACAAAATGATAATGCCCAGGTGTACAATATTTTTCAGATCTCCAGTGTCACAAAAAAATATTGCAAGCAACCAAAAAGAAAAAGGAAACAGAAGCACACAAGATTTAGCAGCTTCACCTATAAAGGATTAAGAACTAAAAAACAAGATTATAGGCCTACAACCAAGAATAACATCTAACAACATAGAATGTAATTCTATGTAGAAGAAATGGATCTCTGATGAAATAAGGGATTTCTAAGAATTCTCCATGATAAGACCAGAATTGGGTAAAAATTCTGAAATACAGACACAGGAATCAAGAAAAACATAAAAAGGTAAACACAAGAGAATAATTGGAAAAGACTTTATAAGGATGAACCATTTATCTTTTGAGAGGAGAAGAATGATACCAAGTATCCCTACAGGACCCTCATGTTATCAGGAGGCATGGAAAGAATCAAATAAGAGAGAAGATCTGGTGATGATTTTGTTGTTTTGTTCCTAAAAGAATAAGGAAAAGGAAGAGGGCAGGGAAAGATACAATAGAGTTAAAACAAGAAGATAGAACAGGGGCACTTGTGATTTCACATAATTAGAGTATGCAAGCAGAAAATATTAATGAAGGAGCCAGGGGAGTAGGTTTGAACTTCATTTTAATGCAATCTGGTCCAAGGAATGTAGAATACACAAACGTAAACACATTCATCTCAACAAGGAACAGGAGAGAGACGATTATGATATAATTACCAATGTAAGTGTGAAAAACTCATCCAGGACAGAAGCAGCTACACCCAAAGAAAAAACACTAGGAAATTAATATAAACTGCTTGCATTTTTGTTCTTCCCAGGTTATTTATACCTTCTAAATCCAATTCTCCCTGAGCAACAAGAGAACTGTTCAGTTCTGCACACATATATTGTATCCAAGATCTACTGTAACCTATTTAACATGTATAGGACTGCTTGCCATCTGGGGTATGGGGTAGAGGGGGGAGGGGAAGAATCGGAACAGAAGTGAATGCAAGGGATAATGTTGTAAAAAATTATCCTGGCATGGGTTCTGTCAATAAAAAGTTATTTAAAATAAAATAAAAGAAAAAATTAAAAGAAAAGAAAAACTCATCCAGAAAATAGAAGAGGATAGAAGAATGTATTAGAAAGCAGAATCTAACAATGTTTGTGTTTACAAGAAACACATTTGAAACATTAAAAACTCACTCAAAAGTAGTGCTTTAAGTGGTTAGAGCAAACTCTATTATGCCTCAGTTGAACTCAAAAAACCAAGGTAGTAATTATGATCTCTGAGCAGGCAAGAGAAAATTAATTTAAATTAATTAAATTAACAATTAAAAGAGACAAACAGGAAAACTACATTTTACTGAAAGATATCACAGAAAATTAATTTATTTCAATACTTAACTAAATGGCCTAGTATCTAAATACTAAAGTAGCTAAATGAGTTAGGCTGAGAAACTAAGTAAAACTAAGAGTGGGGAACTTTAATGTATCCCTTTTCAGAGCTAGAGAAATGTTACCAAAAAAAAAAAAAATTTGCAAATGCAGAAAAGCATAAATATTAAAATATATCCTTTACTGACCATAATACAAGAAAAATTCTGTTTATTAGGGGGGTATTGAAGAAAAATTACTTGTAGATTAGATCACCAAGGTCAAGAGGAATAAGAATTGAGAAGGGGTCACTCAATTTAGAGCTCACTGGTAACTTTGGAGAGGGAAGTTTGGGTGGAATCACCAAATAGGAAGCCAGATTGAAAAGAATTTAATTCAGTAGAGAGTAAGGGGAAGGGAAATGGAAGATAACGAAGGCTTCAATGTTTGAGGTAGAATTTCCTGACCTTGTGCCACCCTCCTTTCTATGTGTCTGTACTTTTTGCGTGAAGTTGTTGTAGTTACTAAAAGTCAATCCACCTCAGGAGTTTAATCGTTTAAAGTTGTAAAAAGATGGGGTTTGGACGTGATGCTTTCTAATGTCACTTTCAGCTCTGAATTATAACTCTATGTATAACCCGACATATGACATAAAACAGAAGGCCACCATCAATTTAATTAAGGCCCTTTACTTTGTACAATTTCTAGGCTGAAAACGACCACAGCGCTGCATGCCTTCGTTTGACTACAACTCCCAGAATGCCCAGGAGGCGGCTTCTGGGAGGAAAGCCGGGCGCGAGGGCTACACCGGAGCGGCTCTGCGCATATGTATCTCTTCGACTCCGCCCTCTTTCCATCTTTTTCCCCTTGCCCCTCCCCCCCTTTCCTGACCTCCGGCCATGGAGTCGCACTCTTTCTTTCCTGTGCTAGGCGCCGAGTTCGAGGACTCGGTGTTTGAAGAATGGCCGCGGTCGCGGGAGCGCGAGCCTCCGCCGGCCTACTGCGCCAAACGCTGCGAGCCGCAGGTGAGAGACGCGGCGCCCGCGCGCTTCCGCCTCCTCCCGGGACATCCCCTGGCTGTGCGGCTGGTCCTCGGGGAGCGCCGGCGGCGTACCGGGCGGGGGGGCGGGGCGAGCGCGGGGACGGGGTCTCGGAGACGGCGCATGTGTGCGCACTGTGAAACTCGAGTGATTTAAAGCTGTTCGGAAGACGCCGGCGGAGGACGCGAGGGCTTCCTACGTGGGCAGGGAGCGAAGGCGTGTGGCGAGACAGCCTGTAACCAAGGCGTGGAGGCGGGAGAGGGGACGCCCCGCGTAAAGAAGAGCGACCGGGACGGTCTGACTGGATGGGAAATCGCGTGAAAGTCACCTGGCTGATCAAGAACCGCTTTCCGAACGGCTTAGAAAATAAAACTAGGCCCTTCTCAGCTCTCGGGGAGCGGAAACGGGGCGTGGGAGCAGCGAGGGCCGCTCAGGCTTCCTGAAGCAGCAGGGGTTGGGTCACACAAGTTTCGGATAGCCGTTTTGTGGCTGGGGGGAGGATGGGCTGGAGAGGGTGAAGAGGCCCCCTAGGGGCGTTGTTGCAGCGAGCCAGGTGAGAAGTGAAGAACGCTTGGACCGGAGAGAAGCGGAAGGATGTGAGAGAGCCGACATGCCGAGCGGGTACAATCAGACTGGTACCTGAGTGATTATAGTCAGAGTCTGGGATGCACCTGGGCTGCAAGCTGGGACTACTAGAATACTTGCGTCCTCGAGGGAGAGAGTCAGTAAGCATTTAGCAAGTGCCTACAGCGCTCTATACCGGAACAAGTATGCAAAAAGAGGCAAAAGATGGTCCCCGCCCTGAAGGGTCTAACCTAAGGATCCCGATCTAGTGGCGAAACAGCAAGCAAACAAACAGGATAAATGGGAAATAATTAAAAGGGGAATAAGATATAAGAAGATGATCTCAACAAAACTCCCAATTTACCTCGCAGATGTAGGGTTGTTGAATTTAAAGGTAGAAGAGATCTCAGAGAGCATCATAAAAACTAGTGATTCTCTAAATGTGGTCTTCCCACTCTCAGATTCCTCAGACCTTGCTTAGGGTTTTTTCAAGGTCAAAACTATTTTCATAATACCAAGACATTTCATTTTCTACTACAATAAATATTGATGGATATAACCCATGTGAATAAACACTTTTTGGAGGGGTTCTCAGTTTTTAAGAATGTAAAGGGATCTTGGGAACCACTGATCTAGATGAGAAAATTGCCAAGGTACCCAGAACTAGGATTCCAACCCATTTTCCAACTTAAAATCCACTGTTCTCTCTCCATGGTGCCAAGCACATTGTAGATATGTATGTTCTCTAGATATCTTACAGGTCCTTTTATCCCCTTCTATTGACTACTGTCCTTTCTATGTATTTTCCACCTTTACCCCCAACCCCTACTCTAGTGGTAGTTTTTGTTTGTTCCCAGTATGTTTGTGTATGACTTAAAAGAATTTAGGCAAGTCTTCACCATTCTGTAGACTTCACATTGGAAGGGAAATCAGAGTTCTTCATTCATTCACAACTATTTGTTTTGGAAGTTTGTATTTCTAAAATTAGAAGTTAGATTAGATATTTAAGGATAGTTACTATTTGAGGGAAAACAAACATTGTAAAGAAATTAAGACAAACTACACCGTTTCTTTTTTCATTAGAATGTGAAAGTTACTGGAACCTGAGAAAGCCCTTGTTAAAAATGATTATTTGTTATTTAGAATTGTTCTGTAGAATTCGTGGAGTATCTAGATGAAAAAAGTTCAGGTTTGCCTTTCTTATGAGCAATGTAGGAAAAGTGGAAGCATATTTATTATATATAATTTACATTTGTAATTACATTTTTCTACTTTTATTGATGATTTTTTAAAATTTAACTTTAATTTTTAATTAATTTAAATTTAATTTTTACATGCATTTATTTATTTTTACTCTCTCTTCAATATTGAACTATTAAAAAGAAATAAAATCTTCACAACTTATGCAAAGTCCAGCAAGACACAATTCCCACATTAATCATGTCTAAAAATGTGTGTCTCATGATGCACTTTATGTCTGTCACCTCTTTGGCAGGAGGGTAGGTAGCAGGCTTCTTCAGTTCTTTGGAATTGTAGTTTGATCAGAGTTTCAATCTTTCAAAGTTGTTTTTATTCATAATGTCATCATTGTATGATATGAATGTGATATAAATAATTCCCTTTATTGTTATCTATAACTTGAATTAAATGAAATGGAATGAATTCTATTTCATTCATATACCATAATTTCTTTAGTCATTCTCCAGTAAATAAGTATTGCACATTTCTGCCTGTGAAAATCACCTAGGGAATAAATAGTCCTTTACCTGTTAAATTAGAAGAACCAACTCCTGGAAGTATTCTTCAAAGAAGGTGAAGTAAGTAAGTAAATTTCAAGCTCTCCAGAATTCCCCCCTCTCCCAAACAGAACAAATTTGCACCTCAGGGCAAACATAGAATAGTGAAAAACTGAAAAGGCTTGGGGCAATGCAGGGGTCCTCCTAGGTCATTCAAGATGATCTGAAGAAAGATGAAGACTAGGGATTAAGAAATCCATATGAAATGCAAACACTTCCTACTAGCTCTGTAGAAACTCCAAGTGGGGACCCCTGTGGGTCCCCTGTGGCAAGTTGGATTTGGCTGGAGCCTCATCAGGAACCACAGAAACTTTCATCTTCTGGACTTTGGGTCTGAATCCAGGAAGACTGAGGGAACGTGTTCCCTCTGCTGATTAGGGACGATAGGCCCAGCAGTGCTGCTGGAATCTGGGCAGGAAGAAACCAGTACACCAGGAGTGCAGAAACAGTGGAATGGGGACATTGTTGGTTTTGGTCACTTGCAGGAGAGGGAAGTCTTGGTTTGGGGTTCCAAGTCAGGGAGAACTGAAGTGAAACTAGAGTCCCCTTCCCCTAAATACTTTTCATTAAAAAAAAAACAAAACAAAAAAAAAAAAAAAACAGCAAAGGAGAAACAACCCAACCATAAAAACTTACTATGGGAATAGGGAAGACGAGGATTTGTCTTCAAAGGAGAACACTGAAGTAGAAAGTTTTTTCTATCCCAAAGAGTAATGTGAAATAGTTCTCTGACAAGAGAGAATTTATAGAATTCAAAGGAGAATTTAAAAATCAAAAGAAAGAGACAGCTAGATGGAACATGAATAGAGCACTGGCCCTGGAATCACAAGGACCTGAGTTAAAATCCTATCTCAGATATGTAACTCTGTGACCTAGGGCAAGTCACTTAACCCCAAATAGTCTCACCAAGAAAAAAAGAAAAAAAATCAAATGAGAGAGATTGAGGAAAAACTAAAAATAAATGAATAAAGCCAATCCAAGAAAAACAAGATTATGAAAACCAAATTAACCAATTTGAAAGGGAATTACAGAGTCTTTAAAAAGAAAATAGTTCTTTGAAAATTAGTATTGGACTAGGAGAAGCCAGTGAAGCTTTAAAAGACCAAGAAATAATGAAACAAAATAGAAAGAATGAAAAAATAGAACAGAATGTAAAACATACGAAAAATTAAAGATCAAGAACAGAAAATATATAAATAATTGGACTATCTGAAAGTTGTGACCAAAAAAAAAAAAAGAACTTTGACACAATAATGCAAGAAGTGATCCAAGAATATTGTCCTGGAGTCATAGAAGATGAGGCGAAAGTAGAAATAGAAAAAAAAAAAAATCCACTGATCACTACCTCAAAGAGATCCTTTGTGGGAAGCATATAGAAACGTTAAATTATTGCTAAATTTCAGAATCCCCAGGTCAAAAAGAAAATTTTGCAAGAAATGAAAAAAAAAAATAATTTGAATATGCTAGAGCTATAATTAGAATTGTATAGCATCTAGAAATCGCAAGAAAAAAACAAAGGTCCTAAAATCATATCTACCAGCAATTGAAAGAACTAGACCTGTGGCTAAAAATATATCCAGCGAAATTATCCATAATAGTGAAGGGGAAAAAATGAACATTCAATGAACTTGCAGATTTTCAGGACTTCAAACCTGAACTTAATAAAAAAATTAATATATGAGTCAATATCAAAGATTAATTTTAAGTTACTTAACATGGACAAATTGTTTTTTATATGGAAATGTCTTCCATATGTTTAAGATTGACATCAGTAATTGAGTACCCTAAAAGAAAAATTGGGGTAAAGCTGATTATGATATGACTCTAAAAAACAAAACTGTCTAGGAAAAGGTAAAAATAGTAATCATGTTATACAAATGAGGTGCAGAGGAAGAATAGACACATTGGCATTAGAGTGGGGAGGAAGGCCCATAGTTCTGAAGATCTACTCACTTTGGGAAATGGATTAAGTAGGCAATACTACATACATACTAAGAAGGATATAGCACCTTCCAAAATCTATAAAGATATAAGGGAGGAGAAAACAAAAGGTTGGGGAAGAAGACAATGGAAGGATCCATAGGTGAGGGGAAGTTAAATAATAGCAAGGCAAATTAAGGAGCAGAATTAAAGAGTTAGGAGGGTTAGGAAGTAAGAAATATACACAAACACTACTTCAAAGATCAGGAGGAGAATTTATTGGAAAAAAAAGCTAGTAATTATCGATCTTAGACAAAGTTAAACTTAAGATTCAATCAAGAGAGAAAACTACATTTTATGTCAACCATACTTATATTGTTTTATATGCATGTTTACATATGAGTAAATGAGTATGTACCTATGTGTTTGATGTGTATATAAATATATATGTGGGTGGATGTGAATATGTATATGTGTGTGTGTGTATTTATGTATTTATAAATATATCTGTGCTTAACTGTAACCTTCAGGGAGATAGGAGGATGAAAAGGAGATAAAGTAAAATATCACACAGCGGAGAACAAAAGAACAACCTTACAAGGAAACAAAGAAAGGATGGACATTTATGAATCTAGTTTCTTCTGTTATTATATATGCTTTCTTGAAATGGAAATTTGATATATATATTTTGAATCCTTTCTAGTGTTCTGCTGGGCACATGACAATGTTCTCTGTTTTTTGTTTTTTTAATTTTCCTTTTCTGGTTTTTTTTTTTTCTTATTTTGTATTTAATGCGATAAATTATTTAGGAAAAAAATATGTTTATAGAAGCCTTAAAATAAAAAACAAAAAATCTTTAAAGTTAGCTTAAAACTTTCTTATGTACAGAATTACTTGATTTCCTACAACTAAAAAACTAACTAAGCTGTATCTTTATTGTAAACAACCAAAAAACAAAAACTCAACCCCCAAAACCACCACCGAAACAAATTGTACATATGAGTGGGAAAGTCCCAAATGGATTTAATTGAAGCATTAAAAAAAAGAACTAAGACTTAACTATAGGATCTAGGAGAGGTGAAAATGAATCAAGGTTGACTTTGGGAATAACCTGGGGTTTAAGTGAATTTTGTATCAGTAGAAACGATTGAAATAAAAATTGTTCTAATTCTTCTCTTTCTTTGTGTCAAGCCCCTGTTGTTTAGTCATTCAGTTGTGTCCAAGTCTTTTTAGGCCGTGGTGTCCACTGGACTTTCTGGGCAAGGACACTAAAGCAGTTTTTCATTTCCTCCTTCTGTGGCTCAAGGTACAGGTTAAGTGACTTGCTTAGGTTCACCCAGCTAGTAAGTGTCTGAGACTGGATTTGAATTCAGATCTCCCTGACTCCAGGCTGTTTTTTGTATACAATATTGCTACCTTGCAGCCTCTGTAGGCAGCTGTTTTTTAGTTGGTATCAGAGAACCATGTTGTAGTGGATAGAAAGCTAATCTTGGAGTTCAAGTTCAACTTGGATCTGGTTTCAGGTCCCACCTCTGACACACATGGAACATATGATGTTGGACAAACTGCTTGATTTCTCACTCTCTCTCCAGAGGGGCTTAAAGTAGGGCTCAAAGACTTAGTATCAATGTTGATCTGCACTAATAGAAAGTTTCTCAGTGGAAGTTCCCTATGACAGTTTCAATTTCAGTATAAAAAAAATATTAAATTCCTTCTTGTATTGTTTTCTTCTGCCTCCTTCCCTCAAATACTCTGCATACCCTGCTCTTTCCCTCTTTTGTCCACTAGAAAGCCATTGGCACTTTGCTGAAAATGCTATAAGCCTAAAAAGACTTGATACTTGGTGAGCATGGTCTGAGTTGCTTTAGCTTAGTGGCTACTGATATATTTGTATGTTTGTCTTTGACTTCAAATAAAAGCATTGTAGTAAAGTTATTACTTTAGTGTTTTCTTGTAAATCTTATAAAACTAAAAAATAGTTTTTCAGAATAAGTTATTGGTACAATTGATGGTTTCACTCTATAATGTGAAATTTTTATGTTTTCTAGTGGTTTTATGAAGAAACAGAAAGACAGGATGAAGCTGAAATACTCACCATCAAGAAATTTAGAGGAGACTTGGCATACCGGCAACAAGAATTTCAGGTATATATATCCTTGCAGGTAAAAATCACATTACTTTATAGGGAACAACACTTTCAGGAAATGTAACAGGACTTATATGTTTTAAAATGTATGAGATTGGTTGGGATGTGCAGAAGCAAATTTCACCTTTTTAAAGTGTTTTTGTCTTTTGGTGTCTGTTCTCAGAATCTGGAAATACTTTCTGTTTCTAGTTGATCTTGTTTTCCTGCCACCAATTCCATATATAATTGATTCTTCTTGTTTCATGACTCTGTCTCCTCCAGCATTTTTATTTCGTATTGACAGAATTTTATTGTATCAATTTCTAAACTGTGCCACACAAAGCAGGCCAAGAGACAAGTTTTTAGAGATCAAGTAGTGGTTTAATCAATCACTTTCAGAGTAAGGAATACAGTTTGCAAACCAGAAGTTTTCTGTGGAAGGAGGCCTTAACCGATGCTGTAGAGGCAGAGATTTTATATACAAATCATAAATGGGAAAGGAGGAAGGTGGTGGATTACAATGCAGTCATTTTCAGGAACTGAGTGGTTTCCTATGACAAGCTCACAAGTGCAAGAAAATATGACTGTTCTTGAGGCCTTTGGAACAGTTCTTAAGTGATTGTTTCAAATCCTGAGGTCTTAGTTGGTGGGGCACAAGATCTGAGTTCTGTGACAAAAATGGGTTCTGCAGTTTTCGATTCATTTCATTTATCATACTCATAAGAGTGTTGTCAAGAATTGATCATTTCAAGTTGCATTACGAATCTTTCCCAAGTCGGAATCTGCTGGGAAAATGGTAACTTTGGAAAAATATCTATAAATTATTAATATATTCATTATTCATATCAATTAATATGAAAATCATAATTTCTTTCCCACTAAGAAATGCAAGCGTGCCTTCAGCACAGATGGATATGTCATATAGGGTAAAAGTATAAAGCACAGTCAAAAGATATAGGAACCACTTTTTCTCCATGTACAAAACAGGGTAGTTTTTTTTTTTTTCCAACTCCTTCAATAATCATTAGAAAAATAGTCCCTGTGTGTTTTACACTTTGAACTCTGGTATCTTTCAAATTGGGGTGGGGGAAAAAAGAATGTCACATGAAAATGAACCTTTCTACTTTGCTTCTTACACCCTCACCCCAGCCAAAAACCCCAACAACATACAAACCAATCAACCTTTTCTAAGTTCTTTTCTATTACCTTTTTTTAAAAAAAGTTTTTAAACAAATACTTACATAGAAAGCACTTCAGGAATACTCCAGTTGCTTTGAACTCTTGTCACCTACCAACTTTGCCATGAGAAGAGATGTCCAAGAAGGGCAGGCTCGATGTTTAACTTACCTGGGAAGGCATATGGAAGCATTGGAAATTGCTGAAAAATTGGTGAGTATTTTATGTGGTCATTTTCATTTCCTAAATTCTGTTCTCCAGAATTGATGAGTTTTTTTTTTTTTAAATGCCTCTTACTAATGAAATGTGTGAGCTTTTGACTGAAGAACTTTGTTGAAGTTTGAACCCAAAAATCATTTCCATTTAACTTTTTCTGCATAATGTTGAAAATCCCCACTTCTCTGAAAAAAAAAAAAAAAAACCTTACCTTTGCAGAGCTACTTCCCTGGTTAGAGACATACCCACCCACTAAACCCAGTTTACTAGTCCTTTTCCTTATATTGCTAAGTAAAATTGTGAATGGGACAACAAAAGCAACTCTTAACTTATATCTAATGTTAATATTTAGTAAAAGTTTGTTAAATTTACTATTATTTATACAATTTTGGTTTTGTTTTTAAGATTTTATGAATTATTTAATACTTTTGCTGCATAATTGACAGTCTAGTAATTGAGTTTTAAAAGATAGAAAAATACTTAGTATTTTATAGGTGTCTTTTTTTTCTCCAGCAGCAGTTTATAAGAAAACACTGCAGTAATTTTTGGACTAGGTATCATGGTTGTGACAGACAGCTTTAACAGGTCTGAGGTTAGCATGATGTTTGCTTGCATATTTAATTATCCTTTTTCTTCACTAAGAGATTTTAACCTTTCCCCGGTAATGGTTTTGTGTTTTGTTTATTGTGTATAGATCCTTAGCCTCTAGAGGCAGAGGAAATTTTGATAGTACTTTAGATCAAATTAATTCAAAAACCTGGAAAACATCTGTGTCTTGAACTTTTGAATCTGTATTAATTATGGGCTAGTTTTTAAGTTGTAATCTAGTCTCCTCTGTCCACTAAATAATGGTCCTGTAAATTTCATCAGCCCATAGCTAAGCAGATTTTGGTCTTTGGTCTTTTCCTTTTGGTCCTTATCCTCATTCTTCAAGGTTCTTAACAAATTTCCCTTACTATTCTTCACTTAAAACTTGCCCATTTCAGTTCCCTCCTGCCCCCCCCCCCCCCCCCCCCCCCCCCCCTGCTTAGACTGCTCATGACCAGTGCTTGTAGCAGTCCTGGAATTTGAAAAGGGAAACAGGAGCAAGGGACAGGCCAGGATCTTCAAATAGGAAAGGTTTCTAAGTGTTGGTCTCACCTGTTATTTTGCAGATTAGGAGGAAAATTCAAAGAGAGGTCTTCTAATTCCAAATCTGAGGCTCTTTCCATTGGATTACAGGCCAGTATCAGATTAATCTGTATGGGATGGCAGACACCCTGTAGGTAGAAGACAACCCAGAATCTGATACCCATGTCAGAATTATCAGAGCCTTGAGGGTCACTTCTCTCCAATCTCTACGCTACGTGACAATTGGTGGATTGGAAGGAGTATAAGACAGGACAGTAGATGGCTGTCTTTTGTCCCATTTCTCTTCAAATCTTACTTCTCTTTCCCAATCATGTCCTTTTCTGGTACTTCCTCTTTTTGCTTTTATCCCAGCATTCTTTCCTGCTCTGGCACATGCTGACTTTTCCTGTTTGCTGTTTCTTGTTCATCTCTTTATGATTTTTTTGCATCAGTTACAAGTCATTCCTTAAATTCTTGGTCTTTTTAACCTTCTATAGGAGCAATTCAGTACCTTGATTGGATTAATAAAGGCCATCAGGTTGTAAAATTTTGACACTCTTACCTCCTATTTCTTTTCCTTTTCCAAAACTTCCGATTGTTGATTTCTAGATAAAATTTATAATAAACTTAAGTTTCTATTATTCAACATATAGATGTTTTTATTCATAGCTTAAGACCAGTGGTTTTCGAAAATTTTCAGTTAGTGAGATGGGATAAGTAAGCTACTGTCAGGGAATATTATACTTTCATTACACACAGAGATATTTTTCCAAGAATGTGTCCAGTCATTTATAAGATTTCTAAGAGAGCCATTAAGTATCCATCATCATTCTAGTAGATATTTAACCTTTCAGAGAGCAATTTATGTGAAACATGTCAGAATAAGTCAGTTTATGCACATTTAAAGGTTATGATATAGTGCATATGGAAGTGCATTGAAAGAGAGAAAGCATCAGACATTTGCTGCTTCTTCATTAACCATGGGTATAGCTCCAAGCTCTGTCCTGGGCCTTAATCTTTTCTTGCTTATGCTGTGTCTGTTGTTCTCATTGCTCATGGGTTCAACTAATAAAGCTATAAAATGAATCCCAGATCTTTATAGGATGTCTCGAAGGCCTAATACATCCAAAGTTAACTTAATTTCTCCCTCAAACCTTCTCCCTTTCCTTACATCCCTCTTCCTGTTGAAGGCACCACTATCCCTCAGTCATCTAGGCTCACTACCTTATTGTCATTTTAGGTTGTCAAATAGTTATTTCTACCTTCCCAACAGTTTTTTAATAGATCTCCTTTTCTCCACTCATCCATCCTCCATCCTCTTAGAAGCCTTCATCACGTCTCATCTCTCCTATTGCAGTAGCCTCAAGATCCACCAGCACTCCAATCCTACTTCCACTCACCTGCTAAAGGGCAGGTATGACCTTGTCATCTGCAGTATCTCCCTTTTACCTGCATATCAAAATAAACTTCTCGGACATTTAAAACCATTCAGTCTGGTCCTTTTCTATCTGTCTAGTCCTTAAATTTTGTTTCCCTCTCTGCAAGCTGCAGTCTATACTGTCTAAACTGACCTCTTTGCTATTTCTGACATTCAACATTTCATCTCCCACCTCCATGCCTTTGTACTAGCTATCTGCCATCCCTTAAATGCTCTCCCTCAGTACTTCTGAATCATAGATTTCCTGGCATCCTTTAATACAGAGTTTAGCAGGAGCCCTTTCTCTTTCCCTGTACTCTTGTGCCTTCTGAGATTATCTTCTGTCAAATTTGTGTGTATCTCATATATACATAATTATTTATGTCTTGTCTTTCATTCTGAATTCAAGCTCCTTGAGGTTAAGAACCACATGTTTGCCTTTCTTTGTATCCATATCACTGAGCTCAGCTCCGGGGACATAGTGTTGTGACTCATTTGATTAGTGGCAGGGTATTAGGGTAACAGTGATTTCCTTTATTTGTACATATACTGTGTGTGAGGGTGACATAATTTGAATTACAGAATATGGGATGCTCTGGCATAGTTAGTTTAAAATATATAATTTAGATCCTTTCAGTCTTTTTCTTACGTAGTTTTCCTGGACTACAGCCTTGCTTTTCTAGTGCTGGGACCTTTAAAACCACCTCCATTTCTAACATCTAAGATCAGTGTAAAGGTAACTACAGTTAGATATCTACGTGTTCATACTTTTTCTGTATCTGAGAGGGTTTTATATATAGCCCCTTTTCCCCATAACTAGAAATGAGACTTGCTATGGGATAAAATAATGGCTCCAAGTTAGAAATATTCTGTCAGCTAACTTAGAAGTTTGTATTTTGGGGGAGACTAGTCAGCCCTATCTCTGGCCAAGAGTAATTGACCTCAATAACAGTTACTAAAGAAGGCATTTGGATTCAATTAGCATGCATTGGGAAGCACAGAGAGCTTCAGGGCTATCCTGCTTAAGAAGTATTAAGCCAAATAGAATTTGAACTAGAATATCCTCAAATTCCCAAGGAATTAGCTGTATTTTAATACAGCCATGCAAAATAACCAAAGTGGCCCAAGGCCTGAAACTAGACCAGTTCTGCAAGAAATCAGACTTTGATCAATAAGAATTATAGCAGAAATTGAAAATATAAGCCATAATTGTAATCAGATCCTAGCACTAAATGTCTCCTACTACCATTGCTGGTTATTGCATGGCTTCTCCTGACATTAGGGCATGTTGGGAAGCAGCTAATATTCTGTTGACTAGCATAAATGTGTCTAAGCTTGTAGATTCCAAAAATGTTAAAACATGTAAAAGTTTGACACATATTGTTCATTTTAATGGATTGATATCACATGAAAAAAATTGCCTCAATTTATCTAAATTTCAAGCCTATTCTGCAATTTAATATTTTTAATCTTTTGGTTTTCAGGAGAATGGAGCCAGTAACAGTGACCATTTAACGACTGTACTCTACCTCCAGCTCACTATTTATTCAAATATGAAGAACCTAGAGGAAACAATACTGTGCCTACAAAAACTAATTTCTTTGCATCATTTTAATCCATGGAACTGGGTCAAGCTTGCAGAGGCTTACTTGAGTTTTGGACTAACTCTCTCAGCCTCATTTACATCATCTCAGAAAGACAGCAGTTTTACCCCAAGTGACCAAGAATTCAGAACCCCTTTCCCATCACCAAAAAAAGATCCTTCTCTATTTTTATTCAAAATCTTGAATGGAGACTCTGAGTTTTCTCTGGGAACAAGTGAAAACTCTATCAGGGATGTGCAGCCTGAGGCACCTTTCCATCTGGCATGTCAGTCCTGGGTACCCTCAGTATGGGCATGGACTCAAATGAAGGCTTGTGCCTCATTTGTCAGAGCCAGGTAAGCTAAGGATGAAATGAAAAAATTCAGGATAATAATATTAGAGATGGGCTTTTCTGTTCTGCACTATAAATGTGTAACCTGTCAATCAGCACAAGGTGATTTTCAGGTTTTTGCTTTATCTTTAATTAATACATAGCTTTAAAAGGACATTCAGTTTATAATTTTGGGAGAAAAGGGGACACAATAAAATGTCCTTCATATTATACAGCTCACACTACTAGTATTATTTTGATCCATAAGAATGAAAGACTGCTGCCTAGAAAATACAGCTCTGAGATAAATCTGAAAATTGGGAAAAGAAAATTGAATTTCATATTTATCCCATTATATAGCTGAGAGTGGCTTTGAAAAAAATCAGATGAAATATTGTTTTTGTGAAGAAGCAATTCTTTTTAGTGTATACTCTTAAGAAAATTAAATGCTCAACTCTATTCGTATCCACAATAATGGGTCTAGATCACTCTTAACTCATCTTACAGAGGGGTTAGGGGATTCACCCCATTGAAATTCAATCCTCTAGTCTCCTTAAAACATATAAAATTAAGAAAAATTAAAAAGAAAATTAGATACTTGCACATTTATGAGCAAAGAAACAAATTAAGTGTATGTTATTATCTAAGGACATACTTTTTTTAAAGCCTAAAAGAATTCAGAAATATTTAAAACAACAACAAAAAGACACAATTTCAGGAACTTTATGGGGAATATTTATATCTGCTTAGCAAATTCTACATTACCTCCATAGGGGCCAAGCCTAAAACATTCAGAGTTTCTTAGATGACATGGTTGTATTTTCTCCAATCCTGCTTTCTATATTAGACAATAAAGACACTACTTAAATTCATAGGTATTAATCCATGTTATTTTCAACTATCAGTGAGCTAATTTAAAGGTGTTTGCCCTCTTAAATAGTATTACTGATAAATGATAATTATCCAATTTAGAGGCAGTGAGTTTAAAAGATCAACCAGCAAAATAATAGAGAAAAAGCAGTACAAGGAAGTCATTCAAAGCTAACCTACCTATCTGACCTCATGATGATTCCTAAGTAATATTCAACAACAGGATTACTTCCTAAGTGAATATAGATGAGTGCTTTGTGAAGCTTCACTTAGATAACTAATAACCTGTTGGCTCATTATGGTTTAGGCTTTTGCTTCAGCTCACTCAGTCTCAGCAAACATCTTTTGCGTTAGAGAAGAACTTCAAAGCTCAGGAGGAAATTGAAGATAGACTAAAAGGATTCGACTTTGAAGAAGAAACTTTATTACTGATTTCTGAGGTGAGTGTCCACCTGATGCGGTGGAAGTTGCTCAGCAACCTGTTCTGAAAGATTATCTCCTTGGGACAGTCTTTGTAAGTGTCTCACAATCATTTCAGCTCCAGAGAGGAGTCTTCTGTTGTCTGTTTTCTTGTACTGCTCTGATTCAAACTTCAGAAAAAGTCTGGGGAAGTAGTATCAGAGATCATTGACTGAAATACACTTTGAGGATTCTTAAATTGCTGAGAAGAGCCTTGGAGATCATGTGGTCTGACCTTGCTCTCACTCAGGATTGTGCTTTGTCCTCGGACAAAGGGCTGTAAGGGTTGACTCTTTGTACTCAAGAAGTCAGATGTTACCTTCTTGGACAGCTCTCCTTGTTAGAAACATCTTCCTTAGAGTGAAGGGAAATCTGCCTTCTGACACTGCTGCTCTTCCTTTCTAACAGTGTGTTATGTCGAGTACTCCTTTGCCATGAACAGTTTCTAGCGACAGTCTTTAGTACATTCCTCATATCTAAGTGCTTAGCTTCTCTTTTTCTTAATGATACAAGTTATCCACCCTTCTCACTTGCACTGGAATAAGAAGTTGTCTTCCAAGAGCTTGAATCTCCCTCCCATTTCCATACATAAGAAGAATTCTGTGTATACTTGTTTTAGCTCCCTAGAACGAAGTCCCCTGGATCAAGTGAAAGAAACCTTTAGTCAATTCCTAAGTATTCTCTTTTCCAGACCAAAGAGTCATCTTCCTTTGATCAATCAGTGAGTCAGCATTTTTTAAGTGCTTGCTCTGCGCTGGGGACTGTACTAAGTTCGGGGCATAGTCCCTCCTACCAAGGGCTCACAGACTAATGGGAGAGACAGTGCTAAAAATTGTTGTGTATAAATAAGATCTAGACAGGATGAGTAGGAAATCATCTACAGGGGAAGGCACTGATCTTAAAAGGGACCAAAAAACACCCAATGAAAGATGGGAGAGTTAAAGAGGGAGAGGATTTTGGGCATGGAGGAAAGCTGATGAAAATGTGTGGAATTTCAAGGTAGTATCTGCTTAGGGGAACAGTCAGTGTCACTGAGTTACAAAGGATGCAGGGATGAAAGACTGGAAAGCCGGGTAAGGAGTCAGATTAGGAAGGATTTGATGTTTAATCCTGGAGGTGAAAAGGACTGCCTAAACAGTGAGATGACAGGATCAGACCTGAGCTTTAGGGAGATTAATTTGACAGCCAAGTGTAAAATGGACTACAATGGGGAGAGACTTGAAGCAGAGAAATCTTGAAGCCGTCTTGCCCAACTTGAAGCAGTCCAGGCCTGAGATGAAGAAGACACATACGAGGGTAGTGTCTGTAGCAGAGGAGAAGGTAAGGAGTTTACAGAAGATGTTACAACAAAACTTAAGAGATCTAACTACAGAATATGATGGTAGTGAGAAGAGAATGAAGATTTGAGGATGACGCTTAGGTAATGTGGAAGAATGCCATTAATAGGGAAGTTTGGAAGAGAGCAGAGATTGGGGAAAATATGAGTTTAATACTAGACATGTTGAGTTCAAATTGTCTGGGACACATCTGTCCAAATGAATATGTGAGTATGAAGATTAGAGCTAGATAATTTGATTTGAAAATTATCAGCATAAAGATATCCAGTTTAATATACAGTATTATCCTTTCCACCTTTCTTCATCTGTATACAACGGTACCTTGAGAAACTTTGTCTTGACCTTGAATCCAGTTAATCGTCTGCAGCATTTCCCTCATCAATCTCATAATGCTATGGAGAGAGGAAATGAGGGTAATTTGGTATGACATGTTCTGATAGAATCGATTTTTCAATTGGGTTCCTGGGACTCCCTCTTCTCTGATTTTTCACTTCTAAAGTAAAGATTCTGCATCTCTCCAAAGATAATGTTTTAAGGAGTAAAATAGCCTTCCAGTAGCTTTTTTTCCCCCTTCTATTTGATTTTCCATTAACAAGGATAGTTGAGCCTTGATTACAAATGATAGAGGCAGTGTGATATAAGGGATATAGTGCTAGGCTTGACTTCAGTTCAAATCCAGCCTTCAAAATTCTAACTAGTTCTGTGATTTGGGGCACTTAATCTCTTGGAACTCCAGTTTACTCCTCTCCAAAATGGGGTAATCACTGCATTACTTACTTCATATAATTATTGTATATGGAGTATCTTCCAAATTTTAGAGAGCTATGTACCAGACATTTATTTTATTATTGGCATTTTTATCATGGAAATAAGAAGACCTAACTTATCTTCCTTCCATGTAGTCTCAAAGGATACCTGTTCCCAAAGTTCAGCCTTCTGTTCCTTTTACATATTATTTCAGAAAGTTCAAGTTTTAGCATCTTCAAATAACCTTCTCTGGTTTTGTCTTCTTGCCTCCAGATATTTGTTGGACATTCTCTTTTGGATGTCTCACCATCACTGGAAATGTAAGATTTTTTTAAAACTGATATCCTCAGGATGAACTCTTAAATCATTTTTGTATCCTTGACAGTGCTTTTCACATAGTAGATGATCAATAAGTATTAAATGAATGAAAGATAATTTGGATCTTTCTTGTGACTTCTTTCTTTCTGTTGGTTATGTATTTCTTGCCACCCAAACTGAGCATTACAGAGTCCTCTATTATTCCTCCTTATTGTCTGATCATCTCAGTCCAGTCAGTCATTATAAGCTTTCCTTCTTATGAAGGATTATTTTGAATTCTTTTCAATGTCTGTCATCCACGCACTTTTTTTTCCCATTTCCATGGGTGTTCTTCCCTAATCTGGATCCTCATATTTCTTACCTAGATTATTATAATGTCCTATATTTTAAATACATATAGTTTTATGCATATACACACATATCTGCATATGTATGTCCCCTTACACATATGTGTGTATATCCTATACATATTGATATAATATGCATCTCTCTGCATTCAGTCTCTGATTTAGTCCATTTAGAAAACTTCCAAATGAATCATTTTAAAATAATTTCCTTCTTAAAAACTTGTATTGGCATCTCCACCTATAGAAACAGCTTCACCGTCTTTGCATGGCATTCAAGGCCCACCAGATCCATTCTTACCTGATTTCCTGTAATTTTCCTCATACATATTACCCAAATCAGACTACTCCACGTTTCCCAGATTTGCCTTATGCCATCTTCTTTATTATCTTTGTCTGATGTCAGTCCCTGTGCTCAACTGTAAGGCTTCCTGCTTCCCCTCTACTGTCTGAAGCCAACCTAGCCTTCATAGTTCATTCATTTCAACCTCCATATTCTCCATGAAGCTTCCTGATAATTTTTTTCTCTCTGTGATCTCTGGCACTAATTGTCCAAACCACTTATGGTGTTTAATATATGCTAACTGTGTGTATGTGTGTATGATGTATGTAGATTCAGAACATCTTGAAGCCAGAAGGAAAGCTGATAGGATCATCACATCCAGCTACATGCTCCATATATGAATCTCCTTCCTTTAAGTCATCAGAGACTGTTTATGTCTCCTGGGAGTGGGTGAGGAGGAGAGAAGGGAAAGCTTGGGATGTGTGCAGTTGTTGGAACTGTAACAAGTCATGAGAATCTTTAGAGATTTGTAGAGGTTGGCCCATGTTTGGGGTTGTAGCAGTGGATGGGATGGGTTTAAGGAATGAACTGGAAGGTGCAAGGTCAGTCTTAATGTTTTCTAAACTAGATTCTAAGCCTCTTGAAGGCAGGAAACCATGTTGTAGTTCTTTAAAGATCTCTTAGAGAGTGGGGTTTCATCTCCCAATTTTTTTAGAAAGGGGGAAATTACCTAAACCTAGATGACACCCAGTAAAACAATTTGCTTTTGCTTTAAATAACAATTTAAAGCCATTTAAAGAATTTCTCTTAATGAGTGGCTTATGCAACTATTATTTTAGAATTTTCATTCAATTTGCAACTATTTATTGTATATGTTAAGGTAATTTTTTTACTTGCTGTTGCTTAGTTTGGTTGATTCCATAGGTTATGAAATAATTTAAAATTTTTCTTTGTACATTGTAGCACATTTAATCATATACATTGGTCAACAGTTATGACTTGGTGGTTGCTTTAAGGCTTATTTTTTGTTTTTCCTACCAACTACCTTGGCAAAGGCCCTACAGAGAAGATGGTCCAAAATCCAAAATAGAGTTTTGAAGACCAAATAGCATTTGCATGAATCTACTTTTCTCCAGTAGGGAGCAGTAGAGTGTCCTCATTATGTTCTGCATAGCTGTTGTTCAGTTTCCCTTTCCCCCCAATTATATACATTATCCCCTTGTGCCTCTCCTTTCTCACTTGTACTGGTCTCAGCAGTTACTTAGAGAGGGGTTTCTATCTCCCTAGAACTTGCATGTTTTAACCTCAAAACAGAACAATGTTTAGAATAAAATTTTAATCCCAAAAGACAGTAAGATTCTTCCCAACAATGCCTTCCCTGTGATTTGAATAGTTGTGAAGGACCTTGAGTTGTGTTACTACCAGTAGAATAGGCTAGATACAAAAAAAAAAAAAAAAAGGTTTGTTTAGCCCATTATTCTGGGAAAACTGAATCCCCTTATTGATCTGGTCCATTTTAATGGCATTTTCTGAGGGAGAGGTTAGAATGAGATGTAAACAAGAACAATGTGGGAACAAGAAGGGACCTTTCTATCAGCACACAAGAATGAGCATTTCTTCTCCAGGTAGGAAATGTTCCCACTTCTGCTCTCTTTTGGAAGTATTTAAAATCAGTAGTTCACATTCTCTTCTCTATCTGCTGCCTGTTTTATGGGGGTGCATGTGTGGTTTTGTTTTGTTTTTTGTTTTTTTTTCTTCTGCAGGTTATGAGAGAAGATCTCATTCCAGAAAAAATAAAAGATGAAGTTCATGCAGAGGTGAAATGTGTGGGCTCTGAAGCCTTGACTGCCCTGGTAATCGCATCTTCTAAAGAATTTGAAGACAAATGGTTCAGAAAGATCAAAGACCATTTATGTCCTTTTGAAAATCTGTTTCACACAGAGATACACATCTCGCCTTAGCAGCCCATTAAAACAAAACACACCAAAAAAATCTTGTTCTGGATTATCTTTTTTTTTTTCTTCATCTGGAACCATGGCACAAAATGAAACATAGCTAATTAATTTGGTTTTTTAATCTTTTTTTGTAAAATAGCTATCCCCACTTCCCACTGACCAAGATTATTTCCATTGTATTTCATGTCCTTTTTTTGTTGTTGTTTTAAAACTTTCAGTGTATTTATTCCTATTAAGTATCAAATTTTAAGCCCTTTCTTGAAAACCTTGAAAAAATTCACGTTATTCAGAATCAGTGACTTAACTGACCATGACAAGTACTGCCTGAGTCTGGAAGGCTCATGAGAAGACATTATTTAATTTCTTCTACCACAAATGTCCCTCCTTGTTTTTGTGAACCATCTTTAATTTCATTACTGTATTCAAAAAAGACCTCTGGATAGCATGCTCTTTCACAACTATTCTTGCACCCTTGCCAGCAGTTTGGCGGTCTCTTTGCTTACGATCCTAGAGTTCAGCAAACCAGGAAACATAGAGTGGGAGAAACTGAAACACAACATTGAAAACCTTTGTGAAGAGATTATCATCTTTATGGTCTTTTCAGCCACACAAGACCAGAGTACTTCTTTATGGTAGAATTGTATTAGAGAAAAAAAGCCTTATAAATCATGAGAAGCAGACAAAATACCTTTCTGCATTGCTTCTATTTCTAGGCAGTTGAAGATAAAACAGGGCAGTTCTAAGGGAAATCCCAGTTTGTCTTCATCCTTCCCTTCTTTCTTTGGATACTTCTGCTCTACTTCAGGCACCTATTCCTCTCTTGCCCATGAAAACAGGGAAGGTATAGTTAGCATCTATACTTATTTACTGACCACATCTTAGCAAGAATAAGATTTTGGATTTTTCTTTTTTTTTTGTAAACATTTTAAGCCTCATCTCCAGTAATTGATTTGTCCTATTAAATTTCAGTCTAGTTAATAAGCGATATTTGCAGAGCAAAGGGAGGATTTTCTGAAATCCCTGTAGGACTATCCTTAAGGTTGGTTTTGAAAATAAAGCTGATTTGAACCTGTTAGGGCAGGAGGTCCTGACTTCTGTGATATGAGAACTTTTAACTGTTTTGATGTAATTGTTTTCTTTTGCAACTGTGTATTTTATGCACTTAGAAACATTTCTGTGAAGGAGTATATCCATAGGCTTCATCAGGCTGTCAGAAGGGTTCATGAAATTTAAAAAAAAAAGGTTAAGTAGTCATTTTTTGGAATGAATTAGTATCACTTATTTGTCCCTAGAGGAGGAGTACGTAGGGCTAGTATGAAGGGAAAGAAAAAGAATTGGAGGAGGCAGCTACTAAAATTTTATTCCTGGGAAATTCTGGGGAATTTCTGGGGAAATATAACTAAAGCCCACCCTGCTCTCCCACAGATTTAGTAAGGCTTCCCTTCCTCTACATCCTCTACCCCTTTTCTCAACTGTACCCAACATCTGGAGCCTGAGGCCAAGAAACTTCTATTTGTACTAAATGTACTAAAGTACATTTGATGTTATTTTGTTTTTAATAATATTTTTCATACCCCTAATTTGAAAGACTGAACCACATTCCAATGCCTTTTTTAAACTTCAGATAATGAAATTTCTAAAAAATAGTTATCACTTTACTTTCTTAATCCATAACTGGTAGACTCTTAAGGGGGGGTCAAGATTTTCATATGTATCCTTTTGTCCGTCCTACTACTTGACATTATCATTGGATAACTGGCCAAATAAATGTACATGACCTTATGTACCTTGTGATAGCTGCATCCAGAGGTCAGGGAGAAAGATAATAGAAAATGGTAGATGTTGTACTGCTACTTAAGGTGAAAAAATGTAAAAAGAAAGCACATGAAAAAAGAATTATGTCATATGGACTAGGGGAAATTGGTAGAACTTGAATTTTTAAGTATCATTCCTTTGAAGTGATAAGGAAATCTCAGAGATTGCTTGAATGTTGGGGGAAGAGAAACAAATTAAGTGGGTTCCCAACCAGATGTTGCCAAGGCTGTGAGTTCTTCAGAGAAATTCTGCTTTCAGATTCACTCAACTTAATAAAAATGATAAACAGATTCGGACTGAACTCCAACTCTTGAGGCCCACTGCTAAAGTAAAGGCCACTATCCACAGAACTGTCAGTCCCCTAATCAGAACTCTGGATGTGTTCTGAATTCATCTGACTATACCATCATTCATGTCAAATCTCCATCTTTTCAGTATAATATGAGAAATTGTCAGATCTATCTTGCTGGACTCTATGCAGGTATATTGTCTGATATTTTCTTTATACCAGTATAGTAATCCTGACAAATCATATAAGCTTAATTTAGCATACATAGTGAACCTATACTAATACCTAATGACTATCACTACCTTCCTTCATTAAATATATTCTCAATCTACCCTTCAAACCATCTATTCCATAATTATAGAGGGATGAATTCCTAATGAAAGTGATATTTAAATTTAACCTTGGACATATCAGTGGGATTTCACCTGGCAGCCATAATCTGAGAGTGGAGCTATTCCATTTGAGAGAATGATGTGAAGCAGACTAATATGGGAGTGTCAGGTAATTTTGTTTGACTAGAAAGAGTGATGACTAGAAATGTAAGACTAAAAAGGTGAATGGAGTCTTCCTCATGGAGGGCCTTGAATGATGTCCAACTAAAGAGTTTGGACTTATATAATCAGACAAAAAGTTTAGAATCAAGTGAATGAGCATTTATTAAGCATCTAAGTGTCAGTCATTGTACTGTGTTGGGGATTCAAGGAGAGGCAAAAATAGACCCTTGCCCCTGAAAGATTTCACAGCTAGAGGAGACAGCTCTGTACAGTCTTGTTATATGTAAGATAAATTGGAGAAAACCTCAGGGGGGAGGCACTGATATTAAGGAGGTATGAGAAAAGCTTGAGTAAGGTAGGATTTTAAGCCAGAGGTTAGGAAGGAAAACCTACTAGGCATGGAGGACAGCCAGGAAAATCAGGGTCAGGAGATGGAGTAATGAGCTGAGAGTTGTTGGAATAATGCATAAGAAGACTGGGAAGGTAAGCAAAGGGTTAGCTTATGAAGAACTTAAAACAGGTGACTTTATGTTTGAACTTCAAGCTAATAGGGAGCCATGGAGATTACTTGGGTAGAGAGCTGACGACCTGTGCCTTAGATCATTTAGGAAGAGATGAGAGGGACATTAATTAGCAGCCTGTTGTGTTGCTCAATTCCAGGTATAGGATAATGAGAGTATGTACCAATGTGGTATAGCATGTACAGGAGATATTCTCAAGGTAGACTAAGGACTGGTCAACTATTGAAGTAAGACAATGATCCCTAGTTTGGGACCTTGCATGACTAGCAGAATAGGATTGGTGGTGCCTTCAACAGTATTAGGGAAGTTTGGAAGAAATTGGGAGGAAAGATAAGGAGTTCAGCTTTGGACATGTTGAGCTTAGAATAACTATGAGACATCCATCTTGAAATGTCCTGTGGGCAGCTGGAGTTGAGACCTAAAGGTCAGGACCAGAGAAATAGATCTGAGAATTATCTGCATAGAGACCATATCCTTGGGAGATGACAATCCTTGGCAAGTGAAAATAATAATATAGAGGGAGAAGAGAAAAGGTGCAGAGCATTGGGGGACCCCCATGCTTTGTGGGCATAACCTAGATGAAGGTGCAGTATAAGAGATTGATAGGAAACAGTCACACTACAAGGAGGAAAACTAGGAAAGAACAGTGTCACAGTGTCATGAAAGAGAAGGGTTACACTAGGATAATTGCAGTAGTAATGGCAAGAAGGGAGTTGATAGAAGAGTTAGAACTGATGTGACTTGGTAATTTATTGGACATTCCGAGATAGGGAAGAAAGATCATGGGATTGTAGATTTAGAGTTGGAAGGGACAGAGAGGTCATCTTATCTAACTTTCTCCCTCATATTTCAAATGAGAAAACTTCAGCCAAGAGTAGTAGGTGATTTTTCTTGAGGTCACACAGGTAATAAGTAGCTAAGCCAAGATTTAAACTAGGTTTTTTTTTTTTTTAATTTAGTAATCTTTGTGCTGCATCAGGTAAGAGTCAAGGATGATAATGAAGTTTGAGGCACGGGAAGAACAGCAGTTTGGGGGGAAAAGATAGACCTATTCACTTGAAGGCATTCTTGTAAGAGCTTGAACAGTCTTAAGTGAGCTTGAATTTGCAACTCATTTATAGTCCTGAGTACTTCGATAATGATGGGCTTACTTGCCAATAGACTCAAGAAACTGTTTGCCTTTAATTCTCAGTCATTCTTCTTTGGAACAGTCTAGAACAGTTCAGAACTTGTTATGGTGGTCAGGGACCATTTCTTCAGGATCCAGCCATATTTCTGGCCCTTCAATCAATCAAAAAAAAATCACCTACTGTGAGCAAGATGCTTCTTTCCCTTTTGGATTCCACCTATGATCTGAGGAATGATGGAATCTTCAGAATCACCAATTGAAGACATATAAGCTTGGGTCTTGTGGAGGAAAAGGGAATGCTACTATCTATGAACAACCAGATTTTTTTTTCTCTTCTGTAGATAATAGTGCTGAATATGATATATACTGTTGAGTGGGCTTGAGAGGATGGTAGAGGATTTCAGGCTGTGCACTAACTTTATCTATATTGCCTTTGAACTCAATATGCTAAATCAGTCTTATTTCTTCAGCCAGTAACTTGAAATCATTTATAAGGAAATAGGCTCAGACTCTTATTTGAACATCTAAGGCTAAATATGTCAATACTTTCTTTCAGGGCTCCTTCAGAGCACCTGAATAAAACTGAGTTGAACTTTTACACAGGGAAATTCTGTTCTGAGGAGAATCACCATAAGACCAAAAGGGATATTATTAACTCATGTAGCCCCTCTCCTGTTTCTAAGAAGGGTGTGGTAAACTGTTAGAAGCTCAAGAGAATTGGTTATCTTTTTAAAGACTTCCAAAAAGTAAGATTTCCAAACTAATATAGGAGTATCCCATATTAAAACTGTGGAAAGATTGTTATGGGATCTTTTTTTCATAGTATTAACCTTTTCTGGCATATAGTTCCTGTTTTTTTCTTCTAACCAGATCTAAATCATGTATCAGATTCCCTCCCAACCTGAAGGGTCTGAATAAACTTTGGATTTCTTCTCAGTGCTCCCTAGGTAGATGATCTGGGGACTTCACTATTTGGCTACCCTCTGAAGTAGAGTTACTAACTTCTCTTACAAGTATTTGGGTTCATAAAGCTCCAAATAATTACAAATTTAGAGATTAATAGAAATCTATGGTCCTCTTGTTGAGAGCCCATAGAAAATACCAATACTCACCAACAAGCAACCCTTCTTCCAGAAACCTAGTCTCAACAGTTTTGCTCTGAGTCAGGTTGCTTAGTTATTGTACCATCAGTTGCTTTTGGAGATGTTGCTGTTGGCTGATACTCATTGAAATTCAACTTAATACAACTCTTCTCAGTTCTTGGAAGGTGGTGGTGATTTGTGGAACATCTTTGATGTTGATCTCCCTTTTCCTTCTGCCTGTTCTCATCCTGAAACTTTCCTGAGATGATGGCCTTTGCTCCCTTTCCCAGGGAATAAATTCTCCAACATTATCCATTGGAAAACACTTTGGAACCTCTTGGCAGTGTGTTTACAGCTCAACTGTACAAGGATGCCTTTTTCTGAAGCATGCATTTAATGTGGTTCCTTAGCCTTGGGCTAATGCACAAGAATTAATGAGTACCTTCTTCAAAGCATATCCCTTTCCCTAATTTCCTTTTGACTTCTAGTATCTATAATTCTATGTGCCTTTTCTCTTTCAGTGCTAGGGGTATTGTGGCTGGACCATTCATCACTCTCAATTGGTCTAGAGGCTCTGGGAAGAGAATGTCTCAAGTTATGTTTCAGTCCACAGAAATTTTCTCTGGGCAATATTTGTTCAGTTTACTCAGGATTGCTTCCTGAAGCATTTTGAGGAGGGAGGACAGCCACCTAGTAATAAGTTCTTTATTTCCCAGCCCTTTTAGACTCTCAATATTAGAAGGGAGCCACTTCAATGCCACCTGAAGCTTAACTACCTTCTCTAGGATCCCTGATAAACAATTATCTGGCCCCTCTCCCTGAAGACCTCTAGTCGTACCAGTCTTCCTCCTGCCTTCCTTAAGATGCCCAGTAATATTTGGACAAGCCACAATTGTTAGGGACCTCTTTATTTTTAACCCAAATTTGCTCCCTAGCAACTACCCACTGGTACCACTTCTATTAAGTGGTAACAGTTCTGTTAATGAGCAGAATTAAACTGGGTCTATTCCAGAAGGAAAAGCTTGGATAGCCTCTAAGTCTTGGCTCAAATATCCACCATTTTTTAAATTAAGTCTTGTATGATGTGGTTTCAAGACCTCAGCCACCCTCTTTTAGTTGTCCCCTTTTCAATGGAAGCCTCAAAGTGCAAGGCTCATAATTGAAGTCAGTAGCTTGGGGTGGGGTGGGGGGAAGGGGTTTGGCCAGAGCAAAGTAGGTCATCTTTTTAGCTGCTTTAGAACAGCCTACTGGGTACTTATGTACTCACAACCGCTACTATAAATAGATGAGCTGGAAGGGAGAGGCATTTTAAGTTTGGTCCAGGTGCCCTTGTAAGTATATTTAATGATATTGCTATCACAGTACCCTTCCAACCTGCCCTCTGCACTTTTCCATGTCTTTCAGATAACTAAGAATCATTAGCAGCTATCTGTCGACTGTTCCCATTTCTTCCCTATAGCCCTCCTGAACCCTCTCCACACTTTCCATATATATTCTTGGTTATGGAAAGTCAGGGATTGAATAAAGGAAAGGATTAAGTTGTGAATTATTGCTACATGTTGTGCTCCCAGTTAGGTGTACCCTTAACTAATTTCTCTGTTTCCTTTCCTATTCAACAATGCTATACTCCTTAGCCTTTTAAAGAAGTACATTGACATTTTATAGGAAAATGACAAGAATAAAATCTATCAAGTCTCCGTTTTATAGACCCCATTTTGGAAGAGTTGACATCAGAAATGTGCTGTTTTTCCGCAGAGATACAAAACATATGTCTAGTCTAGTGCTTCAGTTATACTGGAGAAAGTGTAGGGCTTTCAGAGGACTTGTTCAGAAGCCAGCAGTTTCCTCGATGTGTGAAGTTGTGACCCTTCTGGTTTGGTAGCACCTGTAAAATTACCCCAAACTTTTTGGGGGTCTCTCCTGCCTTGTGGCAAGCTGTCTCTGCTGTAGGCACCATCACCACCGTTCTACTACCTATTGCTGGAAATATCTCTGCCCTTTTCTAGAATCTTCTATGCCTAGAAAATTCTACTCTGGAAGCATGTGTTCCTTGACAATACCTACTGCCTCTCTGCCTGTGACATCAGAAATGGGAAATCAATCAGACCTGCTAAAGTGAAATGTTGCCTCTCCCTATAAACATGACATTGGCTGTTATCGAACAGCCTACATCATCAAGCTACCCTGTTTGGAATTTCCTGATATCCCTTTTCTCTCCCCAACTTGGAGGTTTTGCTTACTCCCTTTGTAGTCATTTCTTGTTGCTCCTGCCCCTGGGTTTTTGTCCTCAGGTATCTCTTTAAGCCAATCCTTCTCTTATGTGAATAAAAATGGGGTAGAATCAAGGCTTGGTGCTATAAGTATTCACAAAAGGCCAGCTTCTTACTTCTGAATTACTTCAATGTAGAGACAGGCATTGATACCAGAAGCAGAGTAAATTTCACAAAGTATCAGACTAGTGGACCTCTTTTTGCAATTAACTGATGTCACTCAGATGAACAGCAGCTCAATTGGAATCCAGGAAGGAAAGATGGGGCTTCCAGACCCATGTCACAGATTACGAAGGCTGAACTGAGACTCTGACATTCCTCTTCCATTCTTGTACATAATATATTTCACAAATTGGCTTATACCGATTTCTGATTTACATAGAATTTCAGAGTTGGAAGGGTCCTCAAAGGCCATCTAGCCCAATCCATGCCTCCAAAGAATCCTTTCTACAACATACTTGACAAGTGAATATCCAGCCTCTGCTTGAAGATTTTAAGGGGAACCCACTACTTTCCAAAGAATATCATTCCATTTTTAAATTGCTATTTTTCATGTGCACTATGTGACCCTGACAAATAGACTCAGGGACCCAAGAGCTTTGAAATGCATACTTTTCAAGAAATGGGTCCCTCAGTTTATGTTTAATTCCATACTCTTCCTTTGACCCTCTTTAAGAATTGCTAAGATAATTCCTGTTAATTCCTGTTTTTGGTTCAGTTGTGATCCAACATACTACACAACTATAGGGTAAAATTGTAGACCCTACTCACCAAGGAGGTGATTTCAATCTGGAAATCCCAAATGTTCATGCAAAACCACTCACAAGATAGGTGAATCTTTGGTTCTGTTCTTGCGTGTTTATTATGAAGGAATGGGATCTGTTAAATTTCTTAAGAGGCTTGAGTCTCCATTTTTGGTTTGGATTTGGGGAGGGAGACAGTAGACACCAGGTAGTAATGGCTTTCATGTTGATCCAGGGATTTTCTTTCCCCACCCAATCCCCAACCTGGTTGACCCCTGGGTTCTCTACTGTATTCTTTGAATACTATGAATATATATTGCATGGATTTACAATATCAAAGCAGGATGAAAGGAAACAAGGGCTTTTAAAGCTCTGCAATCTAAGAGTTCCTCTTCAACCATTGAGGCAAATTTATTTTAGGTCAAAGGAATGGTGAGGGATATTATTGAGCAAAGATGAGGTCCAACTATGAGGGATAACCTCAAAAAGGTATGATTATAAACTAAATTAGAGATCCTTTTATGAACACATCTCTGATAGAGCAGATACAAGGCTGGTTAAGAAGTGTGCTAAAGAATTTTTCCCTACAGGAAGCTGAGTATTTTAATTCTTTAATTTTTTTTTCCCATTCCTCCTGTCATGCTATCACACCCCAAGAGTCCGTGTTTGAATGATGAGACCCATGTTCAGCATCAATTCACTCTCTGGCCTGTTCTATTGTAATTTTAAAATTGAATTCCATTCTGGTGGCAATGAAGACATGTACATCCAGTTGGTCTATAATCAGGTAGTTTTCCAAGGTTCCCCTCTGGGTTTTGAGGCCTAGCCTATCTTATGACATGCTACCTCTTCTAAGGAAATCTTCCTTCCCTTCTTAGAAATCTTCTCTTCCATTTTGCAAACAATCATCCTAGGTTTCTTAGTAGATAGTCCGTAGCAACACCATTCTTGTTATATTAGAAATGGAAAACCAAAACCAGTTAGATACACCCAAGGAGACCTTTCCATTCCCTAGAAAACCTAAATACCTTGATGATATTCTTTCTGTGTCTTGGTTTTCAGAGTACAGCTGCTAGCATGCTTTTGGGGTATTAGTCATGGCTCCAAAATGGAGCACCCTGTCCAGATTACATCCTTCCCTAATACCATCTGTCCCATGTTTCTGCCTCTGGTCGTCAGCATTAGCCAAACCTTCTTTCTGTAGTATGGGTTAAAACATCCATAATAAAGACTAAATGCTTTGAGCATTAATTCATTCTCACGAATTCATTGATTCATTGATCAGTCTGATGAAAAAGTCACAAAACTTTTCATTCTGATAACGATTTCAGTGATCTAGGATCAACTCCCATCAATTCCTTCCTCTCTAAATTAAGAAAGGACTTACAGAGTATTTTCTCCTTACTTCTCTTCAGGAGTTTGGCCATGGTTTACCATTGTTCTATTACATATTCTCACCTGAGAAAGCATTATTAAAAAGTCTTCCTCAGCATGTCTTGTAGATAAGACAAAAGTTTGTAAAGATGTTTACATTTATATGTCTGAAATATTTACAGTTTCTCCTTGCAGTTTTTCTGACACATGTTTTTCAGAAGGAAGCTGTGAAAGTGAATGACAGCTTCTCTATGTCAAATGGTACCTAAGATCAGGGAAAATAGAGCCTCTGTAATGTGACTCATCTCTGCTATATATGTGACAGTCCTGCCACTCTGAAGAAGCAAAATGAGAATAAGGGATTTGTGCATAGGCTTGATAACTAACAATAGGACTTTCTACTGTCCAATACTGTCATAGAATTGGGGGATTAGGTAGGTTTATGTTGTCCTCAGGAATTCAGCCCTGCCAAAAGCTGGGCTCAATATTATTGAGACAGTTTGTGGGTTCCTGAAAGTGGAACTTGAGTCAATAGCAGATGAGTAATAGGTTGTTCATAGGGAAAAATAGCCTGGGATCAGGATTGGGATATAAAGTGGATATTTGGGTATAAAGGAAGTACTGGACAAGCAGTAAGGAGAAGAACTAAACTCATTAAAATTGATTGTATTGAATATCCTTTAAAAAAAAAAAGTTATATTGAGACTTTGTGTTTTATGCCCCAGTAATTTCCTACTATATCTCCAGCCCCTAACCACTGAATCTTCTCTTTGAAGGAAAATTCTTAAGGAGTTCTGACAGAATAACCACTTCTGAAGGGAAAGGTAATATACTCTAGACTTCCAAGACCTCAAGTCATTTCAATTTAATCTTGAGTTTGTCTTGGTATTGTTTTCATTTTGTATTATATTTATGTGTATTTTTTTTCTGGCTCTGCTTACTTTACTCTGCATCAGTTCATACAAGTTGTCCCTTGTTTCTCTTGAGATATTCACATTTGTCCATTTTTATAGCATGGTAATATTCTGTTATATTAAAGTACCACTGTTTGTACAATCATTATCCCAGCTCATGGGATTGTTGCTATCACCAAAAAAAAATGTTGCTATGAATATTTTGCTATGTCAGGACTTACTTTCTTGTCTTTGACCACCTTAGGTTATATATATCCAGGAGTATGCTTAATAGGTCAGTTTTAATGATCTTTTTTTAAAAGATCTCTTTTTCTAATCCAATATCCAACTTTGTTCATCAGCTACAATGATATCATAGCTCTTATAGGAAAAACATTTGTCTTTGAGTGATCTAACAAACATTTGGATGACTATTAGAAAAGACAATTAGAAAGTATAAGACAAAAAAATAAGGGTATTCATCAGCCTTCCCTGAATTGGAGGAAGGAACAAGGTATAAACATTGATAGGAAGTTGTGACTCAAGGGAATCCTGCCCCTGGGCAGAGTGTCTCTAATGAAAGGCACCCACCAAGCCTTTGCACTTGGACCTCAGCACCAAGTGCTTTCAGGCTTAGTGGTGGGTTCTCTTTGTTGGCTGCTGGCTGAGAGGAAACAGGTCACAGCAGAGAAAGTTGAGGGGTTGGGTTTAGGGCATGGTTGGTGAGCAAGAATTCATTTCCAAGGAGTTGCTCCTGAGCATTCAGAAGTGATATTTCCACATGGGTTCAATTCATCAGCCATTGCTATATGATATGGATAGATGCTCATTCTTGTGTATTCCCAGTGGTTCATGTGTAGAGACATTTTCCCCTTTTCCCCAGGTCCTCCTCATAGCATTGTCTAACCAGGAATCATGGAAACATACCAGGGTCCTCTGACACCCCAGCTCCCCAGTAACCCCTCCAACCCTTAGTTATCCCTCCAAAGCTTTTGACCCAAATCTGACATACACACTTCCTGACTTCTAGGTAAATTTTGTCTAGACTACATACTTCTTTGCCTGTGTTAATAACTGAGATTGTCCAATAGCTGCAGGAGAAGACAGCTTAAGGACACAACTTTGGGGTTCTGATCCCTAAATTATCTCCCTTGTGACCTTCTCAGGGCTATTCCAGCCTCATACTCCTGAATCCTGTTTCTTGATGGCAGTAGTTTTGGCCACTTCAGGCTTCCTAGAATTTTCACATGATGCTTTGGATTTCCAGGTCTGGGTATTTTACTTCCCAAATGCTCCAGACTGGACAGTGATAGGGCAGCTAGGGATAAGAGAACAATTCCACCATCATCAAGTGGCATATTACCTCCCATCCACCAAACACAAAACCTCCTGGAAACACAAGCTCTGGAAGGTCTGAAGTGGTTTTCACTGTTTTTATCTTTGCAATTTTGGAGGGGAGTTCAGCTCTGGGAGTGTTCAATAAATGTTTGTAGAATCAAATTGAGGCCTGCTATATGATTAGTAAATCCAAGTTGGAGCTATCAAGCCATGCCGAGGACCAGGGGGCCAAGCCAGGGTAAAAGGAGCTTGGAGGCAAGTTTGTCAGAGTCATTCGTCTCTGCAAGAATTTTTTCCTGAGTTAATTCCTCCATTGAAGACATAATCAAGCCCTACAATAGCCTTTCAGATAGGACCCAGGGCCTGGGAATCTAGGACCAAGTACAGGAGGACTCAGTTCCCACCTGGTTGGTATTCAAGGAACTAATCAGACACCAAGTGAGGCTTGGAAAAGGGCCTCCATCCAGGAACCAGCCTAGCCCCTACAGCCAATTCCTCCAGCCGCAGCCTCCCAGGCCTGCTGTAGAGATTGCTGTAGAGGCCCACTGTGCAGTCGGTGACAAAATGCCTTGACTGGTAGCCAACCTGAGGTGGCTGAGGTGCCCAGGGGACGTAATTCCTTCCGTTCTGGAAGGAATGGACCCTGGAAAGTGGGGGGTTTGGAGTGGAGGGGCTACTTGGCCCTGAAGACACAGCATGAGACTGGTGGTAGGGATTACTGCTGGTAGATGGGTTGCTGAAGGGGTCAGAGGTTGTGTGGTCACTAGATGGACAGCTGCTGTCAGTGAAGCTGTCCTGAGGGACCTTGGACCCTTCCCTCAGCTGGAGGGGCCTGACCAGCCCAGGAGATCGCTGGCCCATCACAGGTTTAGAGGAAGAGTATAGGTGTCTGAACTCCTCCTCAAACAGCTCCACGGCCTGGCCTGTGAACTTGGAAAGGAAGTTTCGGTGGACTTGGCCACAGAGCCACGAGAAACTAGAAGGTGAGAGAGACAGACCAAAAAGAGCAAGTCAGAGGGGTGGGAGTGGGAAGGAGAGGCAGCTCTTACAGGGCAAAACTCTGTTAGGTTTTAGAACTAAGCTCCTGGAGTGACAGAGGGGGGCAGTCAGGCTTGGGTGCTGGGAATCACCCCTTCTATGAAGAACCCCGCCTGTTCCTGGCAGTGTATTCCCACTGCACACAAGGGCTGGAGGGAGGACTCTGAAAATAGTTTCAGCTGTAGCAGTTATGGTATCAGAAAAAAACCCAAAACATATTGGCCATGTCTTCTCTGGCTTCCTGCTTGTCAGCTCAAGATTCTAACCATACCTAATGAGTGCAAAGGGTCAAATGGTATTCTAGGCCCAGCCTTGTCACCAGCCAGGGACTTAACTTAACCTTTTTGCCCCTCTAATCTATCAGTTATAGCTGCCCCTTACTCCCTAACCCCACTCCACCTCCCGCCTCCCAATCTGGGAAGCTCCAGGTGACCAATGAGACAATAGATATAAAAATACTTAAAGGATAGGGCTGGGGGAGAGGGGAAGAAAAGTGTGTTCAGAATGCAGTAATTTATTCTTCCTGGAGGTTGTAAAATGTCCGTGGAAGAAAGGTTCTTGTTCTTGTTGGGAAGAAAAGGAAGGCTCTCAATCAGAAATTAGCTTGTTTGTGCTTAGTTTAAATAGAGGGAGCAGGTTTACATCTTCTCATTTAAATGCTTTCTATGGCTGTTACTAAGTGCCTTACTCTAGAATATTTTATGATTTCCTATTTTCTGAGAGCTCTTGGTCCAATCTAAAGAGGTCAGAAAAGTGCCTGCTTCCTTCCCTCTCTCCCTCCCTCCGCCCTCCTTCTTTCCTTTTTTTTTCCTCCTTCCCTCCTTCCCTTTACTTCCCCCTTCCTTTCTTTCTCTTACTTCTCCCTTTTTCCTTCCCTGCTTCTTTCCTTCCTCCCTTTCTCCTTCCTTCTCTCCCTCTCCCTCCTTTTCCTCTTGGAATTCCTCCCACCCTCCCTTCTTCTCTCCCTCTCTTTCTCCCTTCCTCCTTTTCTTCTTTTCTTTCCTCCAGCTTTCTTGCTCTTAGAGATGAATACGAGCCTTTAAAGGGTCAAGTGAATTAAATTTACATTATCAATTGTACATATATAATCTATTTCAGATTGCTTGCTGTCTTGGGAAGGGGAAAGGGAGGTAAAGGAGAGACAAAAAATTTGGAACTCCAAATTTTACATTTATGTTGAAAACCATCTTTACATGTTATTGTAGAAGTAAAATACCATTGAATTCAAAGAAAAAATTAATTTACATTATCACTGTTGCCAGATTTTTACAAAACATCATAGTTTTGGGTCATACTTGTTCTTTTGTTCTGTCAGGTAAGATCAAGGGAAAAGGGAAGCAGACTCCTGGTGCAAGTGCTGATTCCTAGACTGAAGCTATTATGATGATGATGTTGCCAATAAGGCACTAGGCTTGGAATCAGGAAGAACTGAGTTCAGATTCTATCTTATAGCCAACCTGGGCAAGTCCCTTATCCTCTCTCAGGCTCAGTTTCTTCATATATAAAATGAGGGTAATAATACCACCTACTTATAAAGTAGCCCTATAAGGGCTGCTGTAGACATCAAATAAAATGTAAAGTGCTTTGCAAACCTTAAGCCACTCTATAAATGTTAGCTATTCCTATTTAGTATCTCCCTAGAAATCCACAAAACATGCTCTAGAGGATGCTTGGCTAGTTATTTCCTGACAGCTTTGGAATGAGAGCACCTAGAATGGATGCCTGCTTATGATCTTCCCTACTGGCTACAGACAAGTCATTCGAATCTCAATTTCATTATGTGTGAAGAAGATCGAGATGGCTAAACAAATTATGGTATTAAAATGTATTAAAATAGTGCTGCCATAAAAATGACAGAGGGAATTGTTTTGAAGAAACCTGGAAAGGCTTATATGAGCACAAGAGTAGAGCAGAGTGAGCAGAACCAGAACGGAAAACTGAAAGACTTCAGAGCTCTGCTCAGTGCAGTGGCCAAATAGGACTTCAGGAGGCTGGTGATACAGCATGTTCCCAGCTTTGGGCAGAAAGGTGACAGGCTGCAGAATTAAGACATATGTTTAGAAACAGCCAATGTGTCAATTTGTTTTGCTTAGCTATATTTGTCACAGTTTTCAATTTGAGTGTTCTTTGTACCACCTCCTCCATTTAGAAGGAAATTAAGAGCATGAATACAACTTTAAGAAAGATACCCAGAAAAAAAAAAAAAAGATATCCAGAAAAGCACAGAACAAAATTCAGAAGGGGAGCAAGACAAGCAGCGCAGTTTGATTGCTGTTGGGTTGAATTTAGAATGTACCAAAAAATAAAGAGGTTATAGTAACTGACCTTTAAAGTCTCTTTCAGGTCTACATCTATGAAAAGCAATGAGAAGGTTGTCTTTATGGTAGAAAGCTTGAAAAACAAAGCAAAACTAGAATTCTAATATTCTTTTCTGTATTTTAAATTTAGTTTTCTCAAGCTATTTGGAACATTCAATTCTTGACCTACACTTCATTATTGAACTAGGTGTGTCTAAAGCCTGGCAGAGTAGATTAGATTATTCCATGGCTTTATTCCATATGACAAGTTAAGACAGATGCCTTTGATGACTGATTCATCAAATCTTTTCATATATACATGTAGATATAACAAAGGGGGTTTTCCCATGCTTTCAGGTTTTAAGAGAAAACATCCTAAATATTTTCCCTCTTTAAAAATTGAGGAAGCAATACAGGCTAGACAGTATCTTGCCAGAAGATGTTTAAGCTAACATACAGTATCTACAATATCCAAGATATTGTCCTGAGTGCTAGGCATACAAAGCTGGAAAATGAAACAGTCCTTGACAAGAAGTTCATTACTCTATAGAGAACATTATAGCATCTCCATAATTCAATTAAAATTAACTCTGAAACCTTTTGAGAAAACTTGTGTGTGGATAAGAGTCATCTTAGCTCCACTGGGGTTTGGAAAGGAATTATCCTTTGCTGTTGCTATCAGAGAAAGACTACTGAATAAGCCATCTGTGCTATTATTTATGTTCTTAGATTCTTTACAAATTTATTGAGTCCTTAATCACAATAATAAAAATAAGATTTCAGGTTCCTTTTATCCCACTTCCAAACTCCTATCCATGTATTTTTACCCCTCCTTGGACAAAAATGCCTTCATCTCCATTCCTTTGTGTCTAACTTAAAAAAAAAAAAAGCATTCATGCCAAGATCTTGGAATCCAGTCTTAGATCGGCAACTTTATGGCTTCTTATCTGTAAGGTATAATTAGAAACTAAACATTTAGGGGTAGGGTGAAAGAATGGGAAGGGATAGCAGAGAATAGATATTGGGATTGATTTGACTTGCTAGTCATATCTATAATTTTTATTTTAAGTAAGTGCTTCATTTTAGGGATTTTCTAATAGTGATTGTTAGCATTTTTATGGTGTTTTAAGCTCTGAGAGAGATTTCACAAATATTTTATCTTCAAAAAAAACTTGGTAGGTAGATGTTATTGTTATCCCCATTTTATAGATGAAGAAACTTGTCTGAGGTTGTACTTCAACTTGGGTCTTCCTGATTCACTTTCATCTGCCAAATAACAATAATAAGAGGGAGTATTTATAGATCACTTAAAGGAATTTTACACATATGACCTCATTTGATCCTCACAACACATTAGTAGATGCTATTATCCCTATTTTATAGATAAGAAAACAAGCAGAGAGAGGTTGAACTTAGATCTTCCTAACTCTAACTCTTTCCAATAATTGCTGATTTTGTTTAGATGTTTCAAGGGTGCAACAGACTTTGTGAAGATCATCCTAAAGCTAAAGACAGGGGAAGCTCATATTGGTGAGGATTATTTGGCCATGGCCAGCCTGAAAGCCAATCTTTTGAAACAGAAATGATTTATGAATCTAAAATAATATTGCTACTGGAACAACTCTGGTTCCCCTAAATGGGAAAAGCCAGTAGGCCGTTGTGTGGCTAAGAATGTCAGTTAAATTCATTGTCTTATTCTAAATAGTTGTTATTATTGCTCTTATGGATTATTAATTGTAACAAAGATAACCCTGATAATAATCAGAAGCCTAATTAAATCAAACACGTTCTCATTTTCAAATATGAGCTGAAAACTTATTCTTCCAGTGCTACTGGATGCTATAGGATCTTCCAATGTGAATTTCAAAGCAAATCAACAAAGACAAAAATTTCCACAATTATTCTCTTTAGAACTAAAAGGTCATTTATGAGCTCAAAGGAAAAGGCTGACCCATTGTCCTTGTGCAGAGGGAGGGAAATGAACATTTTGACGAGTTTTATGTAAAAGGGTCCATCAAGATTCAGCTTCCCTGAAGTATCTCAGGCCCAAGTTGTTGTTTATCCTCTTCATTTTTTGAAGAGGACCATTGACATCACTGGGTGATGTCTTGATTTGAAAGTTAATTGGATTTAAGTGAGGCAGGGTCAGCCTCTCGGTCTCTTCCAGAATCATTGAAGTCCAGTGGGGATACAAAAATCGGGATAAGTAGTGATTGCCCAGGATGCACTGGCGTCTTTGATGTCTGGCGGAGCTCTAAGTACTCCATACCCTCCCTCTACTGCCTTCCTGAACTTTGGGATAAATCGTTCTCATCTGTCCATTCTGCCTGGGGAAGTCTTCACATGCTTGAGTGGGATGTCCTGCTAACTCACCCATGGGCTTGAGCCTGTCAGTTACCCTAACGTGCGGGGATGTGAGAGAGGGGGCGGAAATCAGCCTAAAATGTGTTTTCATTTGAGTGGAGCCCACACAAAGCAAAGTCTTTTAAAGACTCTTCCATGTGAGAAGCAGATCTGGCAGACTCCTACAAATCCCTGAGTGGACCCAACTTGAATTTTCATGAAATAATCTTTGGCCTAAGTGTTTTATAAACAGCTCTGGGTGGGAGGGAAAGAGGGGAGGGGAGGAGAGGGAGCTCACAGGCAAAGAAGAGGGAAATCATAAATTCCTATGAAACTGGGGTTGCAGCTGGGCTCAGCTTGGCTCCTTCATGCTGAAATCACCTCGGATCACTGCCCTTCATTATGCTTGATGATAGTGGGAACTTGTATTTAGCCTTTTATCTCCACATCAGTTCATTAGTGCATTTCCAAATCTTAGTGTTCCCAGGCCTCAGGGAAAACCTCTCGCCCCATCTTGGTGGGCTGGGTTTGGGAATTATATTTCTTTCCATTAGGATCACTTCACCCTCAACTTTCATGCAACAGATCTTAGATTGTCCCAGGAACTTGCAAAAGTTGCTTGAAAGCATTTGCCTAATTGCTAACTTTGAGGCAAAAGCTCTGGTATTAAGAAATATTGGGCAAGGAAAGAAAAAAATTTTTAAAAGAATTCAGCAACTTTGGTCTAGTGAAGGGAAAAGCATTCTAAATTTGATCCCCATGTCATGTTTTGGGGATGTAAGAATTCCTGAGGAAGGGAGGAGGAGAGGGAAAGATCACTTGGTTGTTTATTTCTTTCCTGAGTCACAATAAATGTCAAATTTTTCCAGCTGGACCCAGACTCCCTCTCTCCTTTTCAGCCAAGAGGGAAGCTTGGAGTCTCAAGAGGAAAACATTTGTATAAGAATAAGGTTTTGGAAAGGGAATCTGCTGAGGGAAAGAAAGATTTTCTTTATCCCAAGTTTCTTTTGTTTTTAAGCTTAATTCAAAATAGGTCCATTTTCTTCAATCTTGCTTCTTTAGAAATATGTGCCCAGAAAATGCTTGGATCAAATTTGGGTTAAATGTATATCTCCCAATTTGCAGGCTTCCATCTGGAGCACCCACCTTTTAAGGTGATACTTCATTCAAAGTTTAATTACTGTTTCTTGATCTCTACTACATGAAAAGGTAGGAAAAGGTAAAAAGTAAAAAATTTTAAAAAGGCAGATGGATGGCACATGAGGACCCTTTGGTTAGAGTACTTCTCAAACTGCACTTGGGATGAGTGAAGTGCCTATAAATTAGAAACATGTGGATTCCATTTCCCCTAAAAATGTACCAGGGATGGATGAGAATAAAGGAAAAATAAATCCACTGCAAAATGCCTTCTAGATCTCAATAAAGCCAAAATACTTGAAATGGCAAAATGGATTCCCTTTGGTCACTGAGTAGCAAGGACTCTGGCCCAGGCTCACAAGTAGCAGTTTCAAACCAGAAAATTCCAGCCCCGTTAGCAACAGCCAACGGAATTTCAAATTCCAATTCCAACTGTTAGTTTGAGCTGGGCATGGCAGTTGGAAAAGGGTCTCTATGAGAAGGGAGGGAGAGTCGCTGAGCAGAGGCTGTTCAATACTTTTCTTCCTGTCTTTTTCTTGATGTCTTCTCTTCACCTTTCAACATTTTCTGTGATGCTGTTTTGTTTTTTTTTTTAACCCCTGTCTGGTCTTGGAAAGATCTTGGTGACTTTATAAAGCTAGCTGGACTTAGAGCTGGACCTAGAGTCAGGAAGGGCTGAGCTTGGCCAGACCCTACTAGAAGTTTTGGCAGTGTGACTCTGGGAAAACTATCTGATTCCTCATCTACAAAATGGGAATAATTCCCTCTCAAGATTATATAGGGCGTTAGGTAGTACAGTGGATGGTGTGTTGGATCTGTGGTTAGGAAGACTCATCTTTCTGAGTTCAAATCTGGCCTCAAGACATTAGCTGTATGCCTCTGAACAAGGTATTTCACCTTATTTTCCTCAATTTACTTATTTGTAAAATGAGCTGGAGAAGGAAATGGCAAGCTACTCCAGAATCTTTGAAAATGGCCCAAAAAACCATGTTGGATCCTGTCACCCAGTTTAGTACTTTTATACATTCTCATGTCATTTGCATCTGTTTCATTTGTGAATGATTTCTTCAGGTGGATTATATAGCTTGGGAGGGTGGGATCTGTGTATTACAGAACTTCTCTATCCCCTACCAAGCACAGGCCTAGACCGATATAACTACCCTGGAAACATTGGTTGACTGACTCTCCCAACTGGATTTGTGTTTTTTTTTTCCAACCTGGGATGTGACTTATTTCCATTCTTCTCTATGCAAAATGTATGAAAAAGATTGTCATTTGATTTTGTCATGACTTGTCTACTACTAGTAGAGGCTGGCCCTGCTTGTGATGTTGTCTTTCCATCTTCCTGACAGATTTAGGGACTTGGCAGCCTATCTGGTCTGAGCTGTGATGTCCTCAGGGTCTTTGAGGCCCTTCTCCTACCATCTTGAGGTGTCATTAATGCTACTGTTGTCGTCTTCCTGAGTCCGGCTTGGAGAAACTGAGCACTGGCATCTATCAAGAGTGCCCTGAGGTATCAGTCCCAGGATCTAATTATCAGTGATCCCATCTTGACAGGTAGTTTACAGGTGGGGCAAATAAAAGGGCTTAAGAGGGAGGATGGAACATCTCTAGCTGATCCAAGTGATACAGACCTGGAGATCTCAAAGTTGGATTCTTGTTCCTTTTCCTTTTTAAGATTCTTCTCCTTTCCTGTCTGTCCTTGACCCACAGTGATTGTCCATTATTTTCTAAAATTATTGTTTGTATCTTACAGTCTGATACTTGATTACTTATTTCTTTGTAGTATTTTTATCTCTAGCTATGTCTTATATGTGCCATAGGTCACTTGCCCTTGAGGGCAAGGACTAGCCCTTATGGTGGTTGTTGGGGTTTTTTTATTTCCATGAGAGTGAATGCTATATATATATCTCACTTTGGGTAAGTCAGTTTTGGCAGTTAATACTACAGGATAGGAAGTAATAAAAGGGACTTACACCCTACTTCCAACTCTGATCTTCCCTTATCTGGATTATTGCAATATTCCCCCTAATTGTGCTTTTATCCAGTTGCCACACCGACATTTCTAAAGCATGGATCTGAACATGACCTTCCTCTGCTGTAGAAGATCAAATGGCTCCCTATTGCGTCTAGGATCAAAGACAAACTCTTCTGTTTAGCATTTAAAGTCCTTTCCAGCCTGGCTCCAGGTAAGCTTTCCAGATTGATTTCATATGGCATTCCCTGCCCCAGTCTGACAGGCTCCCTCTGCTCCCCGTACATGATTTGCCACACTTGCCAGGAGTGCTCTTCCCCTTCATTTCTGCCTCTCTAGCTCAGTGTGTGGATGGGCTCATAGTGGGCTCAACCTCCCCCACCCCCCCAAGGGACTGCTAGGTAATGGCTCTCACCTGTAGGATCCAGTGAGGACGTATCTCCAGTCAGAGATGATGAACTTTTCCTGGATTTGGCCTGAGAACTTCTTACCAGATTTGGCACAGTAGGTTTCTCCTTCCACACTCCGGACTGAAATGTTCTGTTTGAAGGAATTCCATGATATAATCAAATGATCCCTCAGTTCTCACAGAAATCTTCATCTTAAAGTAACCAAATGATGTAGTGGGAAGAAGATAAGATATAAAATTAAAAGGGATGGGCCTAAATATGAGCTCTTTTAATACCTATTTGAGTCTGGGCAAATACTTTCACTTCCTTGCCTTAGTTTCCCTTGATGTTCAGCTTTGCCTATGAACACTTATAAAGAGCATTAGTTATCTGGAAAATGTCCAGAGAACAACCAGGAAGAGCCTCAGGTTCATGCTAGCTAAGAATTGAATGAAGGAATTGGGGATATTTTAGTCTGGAGATGTAGTTTCAAGCTAAATTTAGCACAAGCACACTTGGGGGGTGGGGCACATTTTAACTATTTTCAAGAATTTAAAAGCTATCATATGGGCAAGGAATTAAATTTGCACTGGTTGACCCCTGAGGACAGAAGTAGGAGCAATGGGTAGAATTAGATTTAAGCTTGATGTCAGAGCTATCCAAAGGTGAAAAGGTCTGCCTTCTAAGACAGTGAGTTCACAATTCTTGGAGATCTTTAAGCAAAGATTGGATGATTGCTTGTTGGGGATCCTACTTCCACCTTGGAAGTTCTGTGCCTGGGACAATTGGACTAGATGTTCTCAAACATGCCTTCTAACTTTAATAAAAATCTAAATTTTAAAGGCACCAACATGAGTAAACTTGGCATTAGAGAGAACATAATTGAAGGTGGGTTCAATATCTACTCTTCTATCTAGAATGCTAGACCTGGAATCAGCATAGAGCATATTCAAATACTTCTTCAGATATAGCTTATTAGATATATTATTTTGGGCAGGTCACTTATAACCCATGTGCCTGTTTTTATTTTGTTTTTTTACTTCTGCACAATGGGAATAGCACTCATCTCCCAAGGATATTGTGAGGATCAACTGAATATTTAAAAAGTACTTTGCAAACCTTAGAGTTTAGAAATACTTACCTATTATTACTGTGACCAGTGTTAGCATTGAAAAGGGTTTAGTGATCTGAATCTATGAACCACACAGGCTCATGTGTAGTGGGGAAGAATTTCCTGAATACAAACAGGACTGTTCTTTAGCTGGGCCCCAGAAAAAATTTGAAAAAAAAAAAACACAGACCACTTCATATCCTAAGGGTGATCACTTTTCCACCTGTAATTACCTGCTATTTCCTAGTATTATCTGTGAAATTCCCCTAACCAGCAGCATTTCTATGGCTTTAGGCCTCAGTTTTCTCATTTGTAAGGTGAGGGAGTTGGGCTAAATTATTGCTAAAGCCCCTGGTAGGTGTTTTTTTTCCTTTCTGTAATTTTTCTATAAAATTTATAGAATTGGATTCCTATTCATGAAGGAAGATTGATGTAATGGGAAGAGCACTGCTGCAGGAGTCAGGAGACTTCGGTTTATGTCCAAGTTCTTCCAGACAAAACAATGTATGGTTCCTTTAATGCCCTCAGTGCTTTCTAGTATTGAGCCAAGATTTGGGGGTATAGGGAAAAGAAATTTTTGGTTAGTAGCTCCAGGTCTATTGATATGTTGAGCATGGAGATCATGATTCCTTGTAGAAAGTAATACTTTTATAAATGGTTGGTGAATGAATGAATGGGTGGATGGATGATTTGTTGAATGAACATTATATCATAATAATGAATGTACCAGAACTCACTTGGCCTGTGAAGTCACCAAGCACATTTCCTTGGTAGAAAGGGGTGTATCTGTAGTTACCCACTTTTTGTGGATCCTTTAAATGTTCAACAAATATTTCTGTAACATTCATTGATGGTATTTGGCCATTCATTCAAGAAACTTTTGTTAAGCACCTACTATGTGCAGCGGATCAGGCTGTTTCTACCAAAAATACAAATTTAAATTGGAATTCCCAAGAAAAGATGTAGGAAGGTGTCCCTACTGAATATTGGCTACAAAAATAAATCTTCAATGGAGAGAAGTCCTGTTTATTCAGGTACAGTAGCTTTTGATGCAGGACTATATGGATAGTTGGTTACATATGCTTTTTCTTCCTTCCTCCCTTCCTCCCTCCCTTTTTTCTTTGCCTCCCTTCCTTTCTCTTTTTTCTTTCTCTTCTTTCTCTCGCTCTTTTTCTTGCTCTTTTTCTCTCAATTTCTTTCTCTCCTTTCTTGTTTTCTTTCTTTCTTTCTCTTTCTTGTTTTCTTACTTCCTTGCTTTTTCATTTTCTCTCTTTCTTTTTCTTTCTTTTCTTTCTTTGTTTTCTTTTTTCCTTTTCTTTCTTGCTTGACCCTGGAATCCTCTCTTTCAGATGACAAAAGGATTGAAGATTCAAGAGATGTTCTTACCTTCAGGTGACTATCCAGAATTTCAGCCTTGTCACACATCTCCCGGAAGAGATTTATACCACACTGGTCAAGGAGCACACAGACAAACACACCCCGCTTGTTGGCAGCTTCCAGCACATCACAGAAGATCTCCGCATCGGTGAAGACATCCATTAGAATGACCAGGACCTGGGCCAGGAGAGATGAGACTAGTCATTAGAGGACTCAGGGTAGAATGTTTGCCTTATTATACTTCTGAGCTGGTTCTGCTTTCAGCGAGGCTTGAGTCTGAGATAGGCCTAGTCTAGCTGGAGTCCCAAAGCAGTGAAGTCAGAAGGGTCTCCTCCACTCAACAGCATTCAACTGAATTTAATTCAACAAGGAGGGAGGCAGTAGGGAGGAGAATGAAGGAAGGAAGGAAGGAAGGGAAGGAAGGAAAGGAAGGAAGGAAGAAGGGAAAGGGAAAGGGAAAGGCTTTCAGGAGAATAGTAGAAGAAAGAGTTTAATCTTGGCAAAATGGTAGGATCTTCTAAATCAAGCTGGGATTTGCTCAGTGACCAATTTAGAATAATGGAAATAGTATCAACAGTGTCTGAGCCAATCAGAAATTTAGGGACCTCTTAGGATCATGAGAAAGAGATGAAGTGTCCCAGAAAACGGGACCCTGGAACCATCACCTGCCATGAGGCCCATCCTGAATACTGGGATTTTCCTCTGCATTCCTAGATAAATCTACTAAGGATATTAAGGTGAAGAATAATAACATAATGATGGCTCACATTTATAGTGCACATAAAGGTTTACAAAGCTGAAGGGACTCCTTGACTATCCCTCTTCCCCACCCACACCCACATTCCTAACCAGCACATAGGCTTCGTACTTCGGGGCTTTTCCGTAGTGTTGGCAATCACTTTTTCTCATCTATAAAAGAGGGAATGAGCAAGATAATCCCCACAGGGTTGGGTAATGGTATGTCTTAGGAGCCAAAAGCCAAAATAGTGTAAGATTGATCCTAGAATATTCTATTTGAATCATACAGGATCAGTTTTTATCTATGCAAAAATATCCTCTGATCCCCAAGGCCCATTAACTCAGAGAGAGATGGGAACACAAAAGGGGTTACTTGAATCCAAAGAATCCTCTTTGCCTTTGGCTTGTGGTCAGTGAGATGGCCCGGACTTGATGATTAGACATTTAGAATCCTAAGCCCATTGGAGACTACTTAGGTCCTTCCTTCCTGGGTTCCCTTTTCTAAGGGATTTATGCCCCAAATTTGGAGAGATTTGGTGATAGAGGAGATTTAGTATTGGGCCTAGAATAAAAAAGAACCTGCTTTTTTTCTTCTGCCTCAGATACCTACTAGCTGTGAGACTCTCGGGAGGTCACTTACTCTCTCTGGGCCTCAGTTTACCCATATGTAAAATGAAGAGGCTGGACTAGAGAACATTCCTTCCAGTTCTAAAGCTACAGAACTCCTCCCTTGGTCTATATAGGCAAAGCTGGAAACAGGAGCCTTAAGTGAAAGAAAGAGCTCAGAAACCCCGGGAGTCAGGAGCTTTGGAGTCTGGTCTTAGCCCTGCTGAGAAGTGTCTAGATGACTAGGCTAGTCACTTCAGTACTCTAGGCCTGGAGGGAAAGAGGGCCTTGGGCATCTCAAATGGTCTCTGGTCCTCCAGGTTGAATGAGTCTGACTTAGACCATAGCCTTGCCTTGTTTTTATATTTGTGCTGCAAAGTTGACTAAGATTTATTCAAATCTTTGTGAATGCATATGATTCTCATGCAATTCTGGGAGGCAGAGAAGTTATTATTCTATTTTACAGATGAGAAGACTGAAGTCCAGAGAAGCAAAGTCATTTGCTTAAGATCACACAGTGGGCAAATAAATGAGCATCAGAACTTGAACCCATAACCTTTGAGACTATGTGCACTGGTTTTCCTGTGACAACCCACCGTCCCTATATCACAGGAGAGGTGGCTTTTCAGAACCAGTCCATCAGTCAGGAAGCACTTAAGCCTTTCCAGTGACAGGAGCTAGGCTAAAGCAAGGGATTAAAAAAAAAAAAAAAACACTCCCGGCCCTTAAGGAGCTTACAATCTAATGGAGGAAACAATATGCAGACAAGTACATATATATATATGGAGAGAGAGAGAGCTACGGGCAGGAAATCTAGGCAATAATTAGCAGAGGGAAGGCACTGGAATTCAGGGGAATTGGGAAAAGCTTTCGGTAGAAAGTGTGATTTTAATTGGAATTTGAAGGAAGCCAGGGAGGTCAATAGAGAAGGTGGAGAGTATTCCAGGCTTGGGGGACAACCAGGAACACAGAAAAGAGATGTCTTGTTCCAGGGAACAGCCAGGCAATCAGGGTCACTAGACTGAAGGGGGGGAGAAAGGTGTAAAGAGGCTAGATTATGAAGTGCTTTGAATGCCAGACAACCTTTGTATTTGATCCCAGAGGCAATCCATAGCCACTGTTTGTTGAACTAGGGTGGGGAGTGCAGAGACTGCCATAGTTGGGCCTTAGATTGTGAGCTCCTTAAGGGCAGAGACTGTATCCCCTGTTCTTAGTGCAGTGCCTGGCACATAGTAGGTGCTTAATATGTATTGATCCGATTGACTGATTGCATTCATTTTGTATTAACATTTTTGTGTTTCCCCTTATGGTTGGGGGGTATGATGAAGCAAAAAACTCCTTGAGAACATATTTTATCTTTGTGTATACCTATCATCTCTTACACTTAGTAGGGGTTTAATAAATGCTTGTTAAAATGAATTGAGTACTGGTCTTAACTCTTCTATAAATTGTGTGATGTTGGCCATCTATAAAAAGGGATGCTATACTTGTCCTAAATGTATAATAGGATTATTGTATGTAGGAAAAGGATACAATAAGGATATCTATATAGCTAGCTCTAAGGTTTGCAAAGCTCTTTATAAATATTTTCTCTTTTGATCCTCACAACCACCCTGGGAAGTAGGTGCTATGATTTCCCCATTTCACTGTTGAGAAAACTGAGAAAGTATCATACCCAGGGTCATACAGCTAATGTCTGAGCCAGGATTTGAACTTGTCTGTGTGACTATAGGACTTAATCACCTAGCCATCTAAAAATGCTATTCCCTATCTAGAACTTCATGTTTTCCATTATATGCTTGTTTCATAACAATCTTGGAAGGGAGGGAATATGTTTTATTTCTCTTGATGAAAAGGAAACAAACTCAGAGAAATAAAGTGAATTGGCTGTTACCCAGATCATGTCAGAGGCAGCACAGGAGGGCTCTGGATAGAGTGCTGTTTCAATCAAATTTGCATTCAAATCCTCCTGCCTTAGATAGTTCTCTTAACCTTGGTCTGCCTCCAGTTTCTTCTGTAAAATAAGAGATAAATTATCCCCTCCCAGATAAGGTTGGGGAGGATCAAAGTAGATAAATGTGTCTGAGCTTTGTGAACCTTAAAGAAGTATTTTTTTTTTCAGATTCAGGTCCATTACAGCATTATTTCAAGTCCCCTACTTCTGGAGAAAATTAAAACTTTTTCCTCCTCTACTCATTGGTTAGCACATCATCAACTTGTTTAATTTTGAATGTATCTTCCACTAGGTATTTTCTGCCTGGGTATGTCCAGGCAAGTATCCCTGGGTCTGCTGCTGTGGCCAAGATCTCCTTGCAACAATCTCCAAGTAAACACTTTTAGGTGACACCACTGGAAGAAATATTCACATTTTTGAGTAATATTTGTAAAAACCATCTAGTTTAAGACACGATGAGCCTATGTAAAGCAGGGAAGTAAAACTTTTTTAAAATGCCCTTTATATACAACATCAGGGAGCATAGTGTAATGGATGGAGCTCAGAGCCTGGACACTCACTGTGTGTGACTTTGGACAAGTCCAGTTTATCAGTAAAATGGGAGGGGCTGTGAAAATCAAATGAGATCAAGATTTGAAAAGTGCTTTGTAAATCTTAAAGCCTTGTTGGTATTAATAGCTCTTACTGAAATCTCTGCAACAAGAGCTTAGAACTGCCGGAAGAAGGCTCTGGGAGATGGCTGGGTGACAGTCTGTTGCCAGATGACCAAAAACAAAAACAGTATTATGGAACACATCAAACCTGAGGACTCCTCAGGCACATGGTGGAAACAGATTTAATGGCTGCTTCTGGAGAGACCAGAAGTGGCCGGATTGGTTCAGGTCTAAAAAGGCACTAACGAATGCCACTTGGAACCACTCCATGCCTTCTCTTCTTTCCCTTTCTCTTCTCCCCTTCTCTCTTTGGCTGATCCTCCAATTTTCTCCCTCTTGTTTTGGGGCATGTTTTTCACAGAAGCTACTCTGGTGTGTCTAGGTATCAGTGCCAGAAGTGAAAAGCATCAAAGTGCAGAGACATAATGCAGGAGAGACCATATGTACAGGTCAGGGCAAAGGGCAGAACTCACTTTGTGAGAAATAACAATCATTTAGACAAGGCTACAATGGTAAGGTATGTACAGCCTGATATCAAGACAATCTCTGTGGATTAGTACACGAAGGAACATGGAAAGAAAGATGAAACAGACCCAGGCCGAAGGATTCATGTAGAAACCACCACATGACTCAAAATACCTTCTCCCTCCATCCCTCATCCATTGGTGAGTTATTCCCAGAGCCTCCATTTTGAGGAAGGACTCACCACTACACATACCTCTTCTACCCTTCCCTTTTCTTCCCCCACTCCAATCTCCCTCCCCTACTTTTTAGCTTCCTTTTCTGTGTTGTCTTTCCCCTTTTAGAATAGGTCAGTGACAAATGTTGGAGGGAATGTGGGGAAAATGAAGCATAGTTGATGGAATTGTGAACTAATTGAACCATTTGGTAGAGCAATTTAGAAATATGCACAAAGGGCTATAAAATCATGCAGCCCTTTGACAATACCACTACTAGACATGAATCCCAAAAGAGATTAAAAAAAAAAAAAGGAAAAGGACCTAAATGTACAGAAATATTATAGCAGCTCTTAGAGCAAAAAAATTTAAAATTGAGGGGATGCCCATCAATTGGGGAATAGTTGATTGTTGTATGTGATTATGATGAATTACCATTGTTTTAGAAGAGATACTCTCAGAAAAATCTGGAAAAGTTTTTCATGAGCTCATAAGTGAAATATACTGGGTACAAAGCAGTGACAATGTTATGGGGCGATCAGCTGTGAGTGAGTTTGCTATTCTCATCAATGCAGTGATCCAAGACAACTTAGTAGAAATTCTGTACTCGGAGAAAGAACTGAATTGTGTCTGAATACAGATTGAAGCTTACTTAAAAAAACAAACAACTTTGGGGGTTTTTTTTGGGGGGGAATAGGGAGACCTATGTTTTAGAAGATTTTATGGAAATGTTTTGCATAACTTCACATATGCCTTCTCAATTGGGGGGGGGGAGGGAATGGAAAGAGGAAGAAGAATCTGGAACTCAAAAATTTAAAAACAAATGTAAAAATTTTGTTTTACATGTAACTGGAGAAAAAGTAAAATATTAATATTCAACTTTTTAAAAATAGGTCTTTGAGGGTCCTTTTTTTGTTTCTGTATTTGGTAAGTACCTGGTAAGTAATGTTTGATGCCATTCAAACCAGTCTTTTCAGTATTGTTTTTTGGGAAAGGGACTAGACTTGTTTTGTTTGGTACTGGAGGAAAAAAGAGTAATGTGTTGGAAGTTGAGAAGAGATAAATTGGGGCCTGATATTGGGAAAAAACTTCCTAACCAACAGCACTATTCAGAAGTCTGATGGGCAGCTTTAGGAGGTAGATAGTGTTCTCCCATATTGGAACTATTCAAGGAAAGAATCAAGGACCACTTGTTGGGGGTATTGAAAGGGAATTTCCTCTCTGGGTGTGGGTTAGACTAGATGATACAAAGTATTTTTTCAACTCTCAGGTTCTGGGATTCTGTGATAGAGGAATGAAATAGATACCCGTACAACTTGCATACACAGAGCTACAAATGGAAACACTATATGCACACACATCCAGCACACATACACAGCGAGCGGGCTGCTTATCTCCAGAGACATGGGCGGCTGTTCTCCCTGAGATCACACCTTCTGACTTGCTACTCCCTCCTCAGAGACCCCTGTCCAATGCTCCCTTTATAGAGAGAGCTGAGAACATTCTGGGCAGTGGGAAAGGATGCTGGATTTCAACTAAAATTCATTGCCACTTATTCTGCAACCGAGCAACTACTTAGTACCCAGTTTTGTGTCACCTACTGTGCTAAATGTTGGGAGCACAAGGACAAAAATGAAAGTCTCAAGGAGATTACATTCCAAGGAGGGACGATAGGTTTAAAGGTGAGAAATAAAATAGGTAAAAACTTGTAACTGGGGAAGGGGGAAAAGGGGAGGGAAGACATCAATAGCCATAGGGATCAGGAAAGGCCTCATGAATAAGGTGTTGCTTGAACAGTTTTGAGGAAATTCTAAGGGTTCTAAGAGATGAAGTGGGAGGGTAGTCCAACCTCAGGATTTCTCAGAGCACACACATGTAAAAAAAGCACAAGAAGGCCATTTTGACTATCAAGGGAAAGAGAGTTAATGTAGAGGGTGTCCTAAAAATCTTTAATATGATGTGGGAAAGATTCCTATCTTTGATTCCCAAACTCCTCTAGTTAATGTAATTACCTTTTGACTCCCAAATCCTGGTCCCTTTGAATTCCAATAGAAGATCCCGACCTGTTCCAGCCCCACCCGGATCTGAGCCAACTTTGGGGCTACACCCAAAAGCCCCTCGAGCTAAATCTCCCATTATAAAAGGGAGACACTGGGACCCCCCTCTTTGCAGAGATTCCAAATATGCTAGCCATGTGAGGACCCTCTGTCCACTGGACCCTCTGTCCAGTGCCCTCCTTATCTCTACCTTCACCTATCTCCTTACTGCCAAACTCAATAATAAACCTCTTTTATCAATCTAGCTCTCGGGCCAATAAATGCTTTTTATTGGGGACTTGCGCCACTACTAGACCTCATTTACCGCTGTATCCTTGCTCCGAATCCAAGGGGGTTGCAGGGGAGCTTTGCTTGACTTCCTGTACCCCAAACCTGCCACTAGACCTCAACTAAACCCTAATTTCATTTAGGTACCCCAAATCTAGACCTCAACAAACCCATTAAGATTTAAAACTGCACCAAGACTTTTGTAAAGTAAACGTTCAAAAGATAAGAATGGGGCCAGATTGTGAAGGATGACAGTCATTTCCAACTCAGTGACTGCCATTGGGATTTTCTTGGCAAAGACTGGAGTGATGGGCCATTTCTTTCTCCAATTCATTATTCAAATGAATTGTGAGGCAAACAGGATTAGGTCACTTGCTCAGTCTCATACAACTAGTAAGTGCTTTAGGCTGGTTTGAACTCAGATTTTCTTGACTCCAGACACAGGCTCTATATCACTTAGCTGCAACATGGCTAATATGGCAATGTATTTTGTATGATTTCACATGTATAATCAATATATCGCTTGTCTTCTCAAGAAATGGTAAGGGGGGGGGCTGGAGAGAGGGAGAAAACTTGGAACTTAAATTTTTAAAAAATGAATGTTAAAAAAATTTACATATAACTGGGAAATACTTAACAAAATAAATACAATTTTTTTTAAAAGGAAAAAAAGAATTGTTCAAAGGAGTTTATCCTTAAGCTTAGAGATAATAGGGAGCCCTAAACAAGAGAGGAACATGGTCAAAAGCATATGCTTGTGCTTTGATAATATAATTCTGCCAGTTGTCTGATGAAGGGCATCCCCTTAGATTAGAGAGGAGAGAAACAGAGAGGCCAAAGGGAAACTTTCTGATAGTCTGGTAATGAGGGTCTAATCTAGATGCTGTATTTAGCTGACAGTACCATGGATCACTTCATAGTTTGTGTCTCAGTTTCCTCATCTGTAGAATATGGGTCATTATTACTCATACCCCCTCCCTCCAAAAGTTGAGAGTTGAAATGCTTCTCTCCGATAATGGGGTGCTCTAAAAATAAGTTCCCTACAAACACATTTGAATCAACTGGTATCACTTGACGCCAGAAAGGGGCTGTACTTCAGAGCAGGGAGGGGGCTCAAGATGCCAGCAATTTCTTTCTACTTCCCAGGAATTTCCCTACAGAACTTTGCCCCAGGGGCACACTGGGGAGCCTGCTTTTCTGGCAAAGAGGCAATAACTCCCTAGGGGCTTGACAGATTATTCATAAAATTCCACTTGTTCACTCTGAAGCATTTTGTAACCCTTCTGGCTGAGCTGGCCTTGAGCAGTTGGCACAGGGCCCAATGCCAGCTCAGCAATGCTCAGTGACTATGAGAAGAGAAGGCTGCTTCCAGGACATTTTTCCACCCATGACTGTGCCCTTTGATTCTGCCTTCCCTGTCACCAGAGGTCCTTCTTCTTGTCAAGTCAACAAGCATTTATTCATGTTTATTAATTTATTATTAATTTTCTGATGAGCCAAGCATTCTGTTAAGAGCTGGGGATAAAAAGAAAGGCAAAAAGACCCTGCTGTTAAGGGCCTTCCAGTCAAAGGGAGAAAACAGCACGCAAACAACTCTGTAGAAATGAGACCCCTGTGGGATGAATTGGGGGTGATCTCAAAGGGAAGGCGGAAAGGAAAAGCTGATGGCTGAAGGTGGTGCTTTAGCTGAGGCTGGAAGGAAAGGGGACAGCTGAGACGTAGAAATAAGGAGGTGGGATTCACAGCTGGAGTGGTGAGATCCAGGAATAGCCAGGAGGCCGGTTAGTGTCTCTGTGTTACAGACTAGATGCTGGAGTGGGAGTATGGGGTGTGGGGAAGGGGGTCTGTGTTAAGGAGACTGAAAAACAGAAAAGGGTCATGTGGGGGAAAAACAACGAGAGGCAAGTTCGGGGGCAAAATCACAGGAGCAATCTTGGCTGGCCTTTGGGTCAGAGGAGGGCCCTTGCTGTAGGGAAGAGGTCCTGCTGTCCCCAGGTGCATCCTTCCTTTAGCTGGAAGGATGAGGGAGGATGGTGGGGCAGATTTAGGACCTGAAGGGCTTTATGAGTGACTGGTGTTGATGCCAGGATTCTGATGATGTCTAGATTTTGGGGTTCCCAGATAGAGAACCAAAATGATGAGATTAGGGTTCCTGGTGGTCAGGGAGTTAAATGATGATGTTAATGTCAGGTCCGGGGTTCAGGGAACCAAATAGAGAGGTTTGGCTCCCCTCAATCCCCTTTGGGATTTGGCACAGGGTAGGGAGTTGTAGGAACCCCCTTCTGGAGGCGCAGAGATCCTTCGTGAAGGAATTTACAAACCCAAAAAGCTAGACTGGTAAAAAGTTCATTATTGGCATTGGGAAGTCAGCCTTTGCTATGCATGAATAGAAAGGCTGAATTCCTTAGTGGCAAGGTCTGACAGAGAAGTAAAGTTTCTAGTAGAGAGATCCCCACAGAGAGGTATAAAGTCCTGTTAGGGAAATAGGTGTGAAAAATAGAGAGTAACACTGAAAGAGAATATCATTTCAGCGGGCAGAAGTTGCTGCTATGCCAGGGAGAGAGAAGTTCCATGGCATGTTAGGTCCCCTGCAAGGACTGAGTTTAAAATTGGCTCTTTTTATAATAAAAGCCATGGCTACAAGCTGGGGTTTGCTCTTGATGGGAACTGGTTTCAGCATGAGCTGGAATTTGAATAGAATTGAATGAGTGTCTCTAGGTTTGATCTTTAATTCAATGGGAAGCTTAATCAGTGGTATTATTCAGTGGGGGTGGTGCCCTTCTCTCAGGAAAACAGAATGAAGCTGTTTCCCTCAGGCGGGCGGAGTCTTTTACAGAGGCTAGATTCAAGTAGAAACTGTCATTAGGGGAGTTTTAGAGAGTTTTGGGGTCCCCCCTAGTCAATACAACACTTGGAGCCCAATGGCAACCCAAGGCTGTCTCATATTTCTAGACCTTTAAGGATTATAACTGTGGAAGAGTGGAAAGAATCAGGCTGAGGATCAGGAAGATGGGGTTCAAATCTTTAAAATGGTCCCTTCCCAACCTGAGTTCCTTATCTGGCCTCAGATACTTAACACTTCCTGCATGTGTGACCCTGAGCAAGTCACTTAATGCCAATTGCCTGAGGGGAAAAATATGGTCCCTTCCCTCTGAGACTATCCCCGATTCATCCTGGGTGTCTTCTGCACGTATCTCATCCCCCAGGTTGGTTAGATGGTGGGTGAAAACAGGGACTATATTTTGCCTCTTCTTGTATCCCCAAGACCTCCCAAAGGGCCCGGCACACAGCAAATGCCCTAAGCAGTTCTCTGAGGTTGTGAGTTGCAAATATAATACATTGGTAGAAGGAGTTTCCACACTTAGGGAACTTGGGAGTTCCCTACACTGAAGAGGTCACAGATTTCTGTCCTTGTTCCATAAAATCAAAGATTTGGGAGGACCTTAAAGATCATAGCTGAAATATCAAAGAGACTTGCCAAAGTAGCCAGCCAATGTCCATCCACTCTAATCTTCTCATCCTATAGACCTAGGCAGGCAAAGAGACTGGACTAGATCTTCTTAAAAGTTTTCCACTCCCAACTCCTTTTCATTTGGAAATTAATACATGACCCTGAGACATATAGGTATATAAAACAGGTATACAAACCAAACATTTACTGATAATAAATCATAATTGCGTGACCCCCACATTCAGTAACAAGACCCCAGATGGGTCTCAAGCTACAATTTAAGAAGGTGGGGTATAGTAGATAGAATGTTGCACCTGAAGTGGGGAGAGCATTGTGCACCCTGTAAAGGCAAGCTAACTAATTTCTTGGAGTTTCAGTTTCTTGATCTACAACATGAGGATAATAATAGCACCTTATCACTGGATTAATAAATATTTATTAAGACTTAAGAGCTGGGGATAGGGCAGCTAGGTACAGTGGATAGAGTGTTAAACCTGGAGTCAAGAAGACTCGTCTTCATGAGTTCAAATCTGGTGTCAGAAACTTACTAGCTAGGTGATTCTGGGCAAGTCAGTTAATTCTTTTTGCCTCAGTTTCCTCATCTGTAAAATGAGTTCCAAATCACTCCAGTATTTTTGCCAAGAAAACCCCAAATGGGGTCATGAAGAGTTGGATATGGCTAAGAATGACTGAACAACAAAAAGGGCTAGGGATAGAAAGAAGGAAAAAAATCCCTGTCATCAAGGAACTTGACAAATTTATGTAAATAGGGACAGACAAGATTTGTGCCAAGTAGAATTGACAGAAAACAAGCTTAGAGAGGAAAATAGAAGCAGCTGGAGGTTGGGGACTTAGGGGAAAGAACCCAAGAAAAGCTCATTGGAAAGTGTGGCCTTCCCTGGACTCTCGACAGGGCTGTTGTGAAGATCAAATTATATCATCCGTGTAAAATGATCAGCAAGCCTTAAAATGGGATCATTAATTAGCAGAGCCAGTATTGAAGGCTGGGCCCTGGGCCTCCAAATCCAGGCTGTGAAAACCCTGAGCCTCCATCTTCCCCACCCACATGATTTTTAATCCACATTTTACAGATGAGGAAACAGTCCCAAAATGATGAAAACCTTTGGTCAAGGTCATATAAGAAAGTTAGTGAGGGAGCCAGAGCCCAAACCTTAGGCCAGGTTTTTGACAAGGGCATCCAGACTCCCCCAAGTGCACTATCTCATTATGCTCTTCTGTCAGCAGGGAATAATGCAGTCACGGAGACATAAAACACAGATCAGTTGTAGAGCCTTGACAAACTAGAGAGCCAGCTTCCATTACCATTTCCCCTACAGATCCCCTCAGCTGACTTCTCCAAGAGCAGACTAATCTGATGTTTATGTAGCACTTGAAGGAATGCAAAGCTTGCCACCATCATTTGAGTATATATATATATATATATATATATATATATATATATATATATATATTTCTTGAATGGACACAAAGTGAAATAACTATCCTTTAAACCTTCTCCAGAATCATATTCAGTAAAGATTTATATGGAAGGACAACAATCAATCAATAAATGTTTATTAAGAGGCAACTGGATGACACAGTGGATAAGAACTAGCCCTGGACTCAGGAGGACTTGAGTTCAAATATAGCCTCAAACACTAGTTGTGTGATCTTGGGCAAGTCACTTAATCCTGATTGCCTTGCAAAAAATAAAAATAATTTACTTACATAATAGGTGCTTAATAAATGTTTATATACATATATATTTATATAAATAAATATATATAAACATAAATATATATAAATAAACTTTTATTAAACACCTACTATATAAGTGTCAAGTGCTGGGTGCTGGGGATGAAAAAAGAGACAGTCCCTGTCCTCAAGAAGTTTACAGTTTTGACATCACTACCTCCACAAATAGGAGGTAGTGATACACTGGGCAAGGAGCTGGTCCCAGTAGAAAGGATGACTGTTTTCTTAAGTGATTTCTCCCACTGTCTGTTATGATGTCTGAAATTCTACCATCTGAGCAATTATTCTTATTGTTCTTCAAAAGAATCTGTATATCTATACTATATATATTTTTATATGTGTGTATACATTTATGCCATATGTGTGTTTATATTGTGTAAATATATGCAATAACTAATTTCTGTAAAATGGACAAAGCACTTTCAGTCTTCACTTTTCATCCTCACAAGGACCCTGTGAAGTATTAATATCCCTATTTTGAAGGGAACTGAGGCAAAGGAAGTGAGGAAGTGCTTGATTTTGGATATCTAATAATAATGACTAGCATTTATATAGCATTGTAGGGTTTGCAAAGAATTTTACAAATACTATTTCATTTGATGCTCACTACAATGCTGGGAATCAGGTGCTATTGTTATCCCCTTTTTACAAATGGGGAAACTGAGACTCAGAGAACTTAAGTGAATTGCCCAGAGTCACACAGCCAATCTGTGATAAAAATGAGACTTGAACTCAGGTCTTCTGGGATCCAAGATCCATTCTCTATTCACTGAAGCCCAGCAACAGTTTGGGGGAATGTAGGTTTTAGACTGAATCGGTGGAGAAGACATAAGAGGATAATAATTTTTCTGATCTGTATCTCTCCTGTGTTGTCCTGAAAAAGAATCAGCGGACCTGGGTTTAAGTGCGGGTTTTACAACTTACTTAGGTATATGCCCTTAATTTCTCTGGGACTCAGTTTCCTTATCTGTAAAACAGGGTTTTTGTAATAAAGATCTCTAAGGTTCTCCCCAGTTTCAGATCCTATGGCCTGTAAATCAGAGGACCTTGGCTTCCTAATGGACAATGGAAAGAACATGGGATTTGGCCTTTGAGTTCCTGAGTTAGAATTCTGCCTCTGTCATTTACTAAAGTGTGAGCAAGCCATTTCTTAGCTCCCCTCTGGCTCTATTACGTCCACGGTCCCTTCCAGTCCTAAACCAAGGATGCTCCCCATTCACAACCTCCCTCCCAGGGCTGCTATGAGGATCAAATGGTATGACATGGGTAAAGTACTTTGTGAGCATCAAATGCTTGACAGACTTGAGTTAATATTTGTAGTGATCTTCTATCTGCTTTCCCACTAAACAAAGGAAGTCCCCCAGGCTCATCAATCAACTAAGACCAACTGAACAAATGCCTACTATGTGCCAGGCAATTAAAAAAATAAAAATAAAAGGAAAAGGAAACTGATCCTGCCCTCAAGGAGCTCATACTTTATAGGTTAAGAAAAAAGCTTACCTTGAGAAGCCACAGTTGAGCTGATAGAAAGAGGCAGAGGCTACAGGGATCAGCAGGGCTGAATGTGAACTACATCCCCACACCTCCACCCCTGTCCTTGCCCACCCATACACACATATATCCTAGAAAGAACAAGGGCCTGAGCCCCTTGGGCCAAGGAGGCCCCGGCGCTCCCCCCTCTACCTGACTGGTCTTGCTGATGCAGCGGCGGATGAGGTCCCTGATATTGTTGTGCTTGTCTGTCTGGAAGTACACCGTAGCACTGGACTTCTCCTTCAGGTACGGCTTCTCAGCCTCGCCCCAGCTCTGCAGCAGGGCTGGCTCACTGCCCTCAGACAACACGGGGAAATAGGTACCAGACTGCAGAGAGCCAGAGTCATTCACCTGCAGGCCCAGTTCTCCTTCCCCAGCTTGCTCCTTGGCATAGAAGGGCTGCTTGGCATTTTCCTGAATGTATTGGGCTTCCACGGAGGACAGGAAGTCCACCTCCCCTTCTTTGCTCAAAGCCTTCTGGTAGGACTCCGGGCCACCATCCAGAAGGGCATCCAGGGCCAACCTGGCACTTTCATTGTGACTGAAATCCACCTTGGGCAGCCGGCTCCATTGATTCTTGACCTCTTGGAGGCGTTTTTTGATCTTGCCCACAGGTCTTGATCTGTGCATTTTTCTAACCTGAAGGAGGAGACTTTTCCCCAAAAGACTGAGGGTTTGACAAGGGAGGCTGAAACTCTCCAACCCGGTCCCATGCAAAGAGAGATCTGGAGCTCCCTATGGGGAGGCAGGAGAGGAAGAAGAAAAGGAGGGGCTGAAAATTAGCATGTATGTGTTCCCTGGAAGCAGACAGCCTCCTCGGGGTTTGGAGGTGAGCACACTGACACACAACCTTCTCACACAGGTCCGGGAAGTGAATTTAGCAATGCCTTTAAACAATGCTCCAGATATTCGTAAATCTGGAGCCAAGTGATTTCCTTATCTGCAAATAATGAACATACACCCTCCCCAGCGGGCAAAAGGGTGAATCTGTCTTCATTTCTCTGTCAGAGTTAGTAATGGAATGATTTCCTCTCCTGCTCATCATTCCTCCAAAGTTGTGGCAAGTCCTGCTTTCAAACTCTATTGCATAATTTGTCTGACAATCTCAGAGTCCGGAGCCCCTGAGGCCTTTGTTACAAACCCAGGGATTAAAAGTTAGAAAGGCCTTGATTCATTGGACAGTCAGCAGATATTTATTAAATGCTCATTATGTTTAGAGCCCTGGGAGGCATCCCGCTAGAGTGGAAAGAACACCAGAAGACCTGAGTTCAAATCCTGTTTTTGCCAAATTATTAGGTGTGGACTTGGATAAATGAGATTCACCTCTCTTATAAATGACATCAAAAGACTCTCTCTTTTCTGATTTGAGTGATGTAGACTGGCTAATGTTTGAGACTCTTTTTGCTTCACTGATTCTAGTTCTGGGAGAAGGTATAATGATAAGTAAGCTTCATCCTTGCCCTCATAAAGCTTACATTCTACTAAGGGAAATCAGACTCGCATACAAATCAATCAATAGATAAGCCTTCCCTAAGCAACCACTATGTGCCAGGGACTGAGTAGATGCCAGTGAAATGAAGACAAAAATTAAACAATCCCCACTCTTGTGGAACTTTTTTTTTGGAGGGGTAGGAGGAAGGGGAGAAAGAGAATGTATACACAAAGGGTGTCCCAAAAGCCATTAAAACTTAAGCTATTTAAACTTAAACTGCACTAATACTCTGGGGACACTCTCTGTACATAAATAAATTCAGAAGAAATCAATACAGAATAAATGTAAATAAAATATGATAGACACAAGATAGGGAGGGAGGGCACTAGCACTTGGGAGGGGGGATTAGGAAAAGCTTTTTATAGATGATGGGGATATTTGATCTGCATCTTGAAGGAAATGAGGAGTTCTATGAGATAGAGGTGGTAAGAAGAACATTTCAGGCAGGGGACAGCTGATGTAAAGACCCAGAAGTGGGGAGACAGAGTATCAGGTGTGAGGAATTTAATTTATCCAGACCATATGATGGGAAAAGGTGAATAAAATATCCCCACCCTCCATATTGGGATTGAATGAGATGGTCCCCAAGGTTTCTGCCAGCTCTCAATGTACGCTCCTAAAATCTCTGACTCTATGTCTCTTCTCCCTCCAACCAGCTTAGTTTGCTGAAAAACACTGGCTTAATTTTTGTTCTTCTTCCCGGGTTATTTATGCCTTCTGAATCCAATTCTCCCTGAGCAACAAGAGAACTGTTCGGTTCTGCACACATATATTGTATCCAAGATCTACTGTAACCTATTTAACATGTATAGGACTGCTTGCCATCTCAGGGAGGGGGTGGAGGGTGGGAGGGGAAAAATCGGAACAGAAGTGAGTGCAAGGGATAATGTTGTAAAAAATTACCCTGACATGGGCTCTGTCAATAAAAAGTTATTATAAAAAAAAGAAAATCACTGGCTTATCTTCCACCAATCCCCTCTTCATAACTGGTACTGATATGTTGCTGTTCATTTGTTTTCAATCATGTCTGACTCTTGGTGATGCCATTTGGGGTTTTCATACCAAAGACACTGGAGGAGTTTGCCATTTCCATCTCCCATCCATTTTACAGATAAAGAAACTGAGACAAACAGGGTGAAGCAAATTGTCCAGGGTCACACAGCTACTAAGTATCTGAGGTTAGTCTTGAACTCAGATCTTCCTTACTCTCAGCCCAGCACTCTGCCTAGGGTACCACCTAGCTGCCTAGAAATTTATTTCCCATTTTTAGCATCTTCTGATATTAACTGACCTTTGGAAAGTTGCTTCATCTAATGCCATTTTTTTGTGGAAGCAATGAATTATATTAGATGATGTGTGACTATATAAGACATAAATAAATTCTCTGTAAAATACATTGTCACTATGGAGGAAAGAAACCACAAATATCCAATGATACAATTAGTGTCATCCAATATGGTAGAGTAGGAAGAGGCAGAGCAGCTTAGACTGGCTCTGGAGAGAATCCCCCTCATCCCCTGAAGCATCTCTGGGGTATTCTTGAAAATGAGTCCTAGGCACTGAGCATCCAGCGGCTTGGTGCCCACGGTGAGGTAAAGTGCCTATAGAATGCCCCATTCCCATGTCAATGACCTCTGACATAAGGGTGACCAAGAAGAAAGGGAAAGCCCAACAATTTCAGATGCATTTGCTTCTCTTGGAACATCATCTTGCCACATTATCAATCAATCTTTGTATATTCCCTGTGCCGAAGACCTCAACAGATGCTCAGCATAGCCTAAAACATCATACTCCCCCAATAACACACACACACACAACACAAGAAGTAGAGACACAAAGGGAAAATCACCTAGATTCTACCACACAGAAATCTCATCTCTCCCTCCTTCCCAGACAATAATAATGTGTTTTCTAAATAAATATATTTATTATAAATATTTATTTAATGAATATTTTATGAATATGTAATATATCATATATATTGTACATTTTAAATATATAAATGAATATATGTTTTATGAATAAATAGAAATGTTATAAATAAAATAATATGTTTATAAAGCCCTCCAGTCTAGAGATTCACTCATTTACTGGCTCATCAAATATTGAGCATCTATTATGTGGCTAGTTGTTGGGGAAACCAAGATAGATAAAAAACAGACTTTGCCTGCAAGTAGCTTACATTTTTCTAGGAAGGAAATTTATACACACAAATAACATGATAGAAAAGAGAGCAATATCAGTACCGAGGAGAGTGAGATAACTACAAAAGAATTGTCCAGGTATGGGGAAAATACATGAACAAAGGGATAATAGATGGCAGAATGGAGAAGCTAGGTAGTATGTTAGGTAGAGTACTGGGCTTGGAGTCAAGACAACTTATGTTCTGAGTTCAAATCTGGCCCCAGACACTTGCTAGCTGCGTGATCCTGAGAAAGTTACAACTCTGCTTGCCTCAGTTTCCTCAGCTGTAAAATGAGCTGGAGAAGGAAATGGCTGGGGCAGATGGGTGGTGCAGTAGATGGAGCACCAGTCCTGGAGTCCAGAGGACCTGAGTTCAAATCTATTTTCAGAGACTGACTGTGTGACTCTGGGCAAATCATTTAACTCCAACTGCTGAAGAAGAGCAAGGAAATGAAAAACTTCTCCAGCATCTTTGCTAAGAAAATTCAAAACAGATTCAGGGAATCATATGTGGCTGAACAACAAGAAGGCAGAAAAGGAATGAAGAACAAAAATCCCTCATATGACCAGAACATACTGTACACAAAGAAGAGTACTATGAGATCAGGCTAGAAGGGTAAAATGGAAATAGATTGTAAACACTCTTAAATGTCAGGATCAGGAGTCTGTGTTTTAATTTATGGGCAATAAGGAACCACTAAAGTTCTTTGAGTAGAGATGTAACAAGATCAATGAGTTGCATTAGGATGAGTCCATGGACAGTGGTGGGAAGAATGGGTTGGAAAAGGGATAGACTGGAGGTAAGAAGACCTAATTTGGAGGCCATCATAACGTCCCCAAGAAAATCTCATCAAGAGGAAGGAACAGATGCAAGACACATCACTATGGAAGAATCAAGTTATGAGAGATGTGTGTGTGTGTGTGTGTGTGTGTGTGTGTGTATGTGTGTATGAGAAAGATACAGAGATAGAGACAGAGACAAATACAGAAAGAGAGAGAGAGAGAGAGAGAGAGAGAGAGAGAGAGAGAGAGAGAGAGAGAGAGAGAGAGAGACTGACTCAAAAATTTCTCATGAGCCCAGGTAGCTGAGATGATTGTGACCCTATCAATACATAAGACAAATGGGGGAAAGGAAGATTTTGGAGAAATCTTTTTGTGATTTGGGATTCATGTACAAAGGTAAAACATCCATGAAAGTGAATGAAACCACCAATGGAAAAACATCAAAGAAAATATCAAAGTCCTATGTGGATTCTGGGCTTCCATTCCCAAATTCCTTTGTATTTGTTGCATATATTTGTGTATGTACAGATTGTCTCCCACAATAGGTGAACTCTTGAAGGGGTCTTCAAACTTTTTAAATAGGGGGCCAGTTCACTGTCCCTCAGACTGTTGGAGGGCTGGACTATATTAAAAACAAAAGCTTTATTTGTGGGCCTTTAAATAAAGAAACTTCATAGCCCTGAGTGAGAGGAATAATCGTCCTCAGCTGCCGCATCTGGCCCGTAGGCCGTAGTTTGAGGATCCTTGCTAAGGGAAGGGGCTCACTTTAGCTGGGCATCTAGCACAGGACCAGGTACATAGTAGGTGCTTAATAAATGTTTCTCAGTGGATGTGTGCGTGATATTATACTAGGCACTAGGAATAGAAAATAAACAATGAAAGGATTTCAAGAGTTTATCCTCTACTTGGGGGGGGAGGGGTTAACATGTATGCAAATAAATAAAAACAAAACATGTGTCACTCACAGACCAGGGGGCCCCCTTCCCGCAAGGGACTTCAGCTCTGGGCTCAAATTGACAGTATTCATCTCAGGTACACTTAATGCAAAGATAATGGATCACTGTTCCCATCTCAGAGTAATTCAAAGGACTTGTCTAAAATATGGACATAAAACTTCTCAAATAGCAAAATATATATATATATATATATATATATATATATATATATCATATACTACCTTTATGAGATAGCCAAACATATTTTTCATTCACTTTGATGAGCTGACAAGAAATTCATAAAGTGCAGACCTCCTGGTTAGCCAAGGCATGACTTGTTCTTTGTTATTTAATATTTTTATATTAAAGTGAACATTGTGGAAGACTGATTCAGGATTCAAAAAAATCTTGACAGTCTAGAGCACTGATTTGAATCTAATGGAATGAAATTCAAGAGGAATAAATGTAAAGTCTTATCCTTAGGTATTAAAAAATCTACTTCACAGCATAATATGAGAGAGATGTGGATAAAAAGCAAGTTATATTGAAAATAACTTTTTGTTTTAGCATATTGTCAGTTCAATATGAGTCAGCAGTGTGATGTGGCAACCAAAAAAGTTAATGCAATCTTGGAATGCGTTAATAGAGTCACAGTTTCCAGAAATAAGGAGGTAGTAGTTCACTCTTGCTGTACTTTTGCCTCAACAAACCTCACCTACCATATAATATGTAGTTTGGAGCAACATGATTTAAGAAGGACATGAAAACAAAGAATTAGAAATTGAGGGATGTCCAGTAATTAGAGAATGTCTGAAAAAGCTGTGGTATATCTTTGTGATGGAATACTATTCTATAGCAAGAAATAATGAGAATATTTTAGAAAAATTTGAAAAGATTTATATGAAATGATACAAAGTGAAGTGAACAGAATCAGAACATTGTACATAGTAACAGCAAGTTTTAATTTAATCAGCTGTGAAAGACAGCTACTCTGATCAATATAATTTATGACTATTACAAAGGATTCATAATGCTATCTATTTCCAGAATGAGAACTGATGAACTCTGAATGCATATTGAAGAATATTTTTTCCACTTTCTTAATTTTTCTTGCCTTTTTTTGCAACATGGAAAATAAGGAAATTCATAGGCATCATATTGCTAATGGATAGGAGAGGAACTGAAGAGAGGGAGAGAATTTGGAATTCAAAATTTTAATGTTTAGAAAAATTGCTTATATTTAACCTATATCGCATTGTTTGCTGTCTTGGGGAGGGGGAAAATTTAGAACACAAAGCATTGCAAAGGTGAAGGTTGAAAACAATTTTTTCGTGTATTTGGAAAAACAAAATACTATTTTAAAAAAAAAGAATTTTAAAGAAGCCACATTAATAATATGCAAAGTGTCTACAGGAAAGAAACTAGAATGGTGAGGGTTCTGAATGAGTCCATGACATTTGCAGGTAATGGTTAGACTGGAGAAGAAAAGACTGGGGTGGAGGGAGGGAAGTAGGATAGCTCTGTTCAAGTATTTGAAGGGATGTCATTTAGAAGAGGGATTATACTTATATTGTTTAGCCTCAGTGAAGTGAAAGAAGATAAATGGGTGGAAGTTATTAAGAGTCAAATATAGGCTTGAAATCAGGAAAATTTTTCTATCAGTTTGAGCTGTGCAAAAGTGGAATGAGTTATTTGAAGAGGTGGTGGGTTCCCCTTTCTTCGAGGTCTTCAAGCAAAGTCTGGGTGTCTACTTTTGAGGTATGTTGTAGTGGGGATTTTTTTTTTATTAAAGTTGAGTTACTAGACTAGACAGTAGCTGAAATCCCTTCTAATTCTTAAATTCTGTGACTGGGAATCCTCTTGCCTCCTACAAAGAGAAATGCTGTTACAGAAATCACCTCCTAATAGACAAATGGGACTCAATTCCAGAACTCTTGAAATTTTCAACCCGTGGCAAAGTATTTCAAGACTGATGGGTCTCTGGTATATAACTGTATTCAAGAAAGAAACATAAAGGGAGAGGAAGATGGGCAGGGATGCAGAATCATCTAAGCTAGTTGATCTTCCTGCTGCCATTTTTATACAGCAGTCACTGTCCCTGGGGAAGAAAATGGGAAATTTAAAAGCCAACGAAGGGAAAAAGCAAGATATATGCCAGAAGAAATCGAACTATTTCTCCTGAGAAACTTTTACACACAACAGAAGGTCAACTTTTCTAATATCAGCTGCCAATCATGTAACACAATATCCCTAGTCCCAGAAACCAGCAATAAAGAATTGTTGTGATGCTGTGAATGATATAACTATTTTCAGCAATACAATGATCCAAGACAACTCTAAGTTGTTATGATGAAAAATGCTATCCAAACCCAGAGAAAGAAGTGGTAGTGACAAAATGCAAATTGGAACTTTTTTAAAACTTTCTTTACTTTTCTTGAAAGCTATCTTTTTTTCTTTTTGGGGGGTCTATGTTATCTGTACAATATTATGGAAATATTTTGCATGACTACACATGTATACTATATTGAATTGCTTGCATTTTCAATGGAGAGGAAAGAAAGGGAAAGAATCTGGAACTCAAAGTTTTAAAAATGAATGTCGAAATTTGTTTTACATGTAACTGGGGAAAAATAAAATACTAAATAAACTAAAAAGAAACTAAAAAAAATTGCCATGTCATCTCAGCAAAGAGACCGAAGTATATGTTCAGCTTTGTAGAAATTATACTAGTCTTAAAAAATTGGAAGGTTCCCAGATCAAATCCATTGGGTACACATACAACTCCCTCACATCCTCATACCATTTACTGAGAAGGTATAAAAGAATAATAGATACAAAATAATCTCCCAACGTAAGATAGTGGTGGTGGTATTGTGTGCTTTTCTTGTACCTATGAGGTCTCTTAGGAATTTGGGTTGAAACTCAAAAGATAATAGCAGTGAAAAGCATATGTAGAAAATGCATGTAGCTTCTAACCCTGGATGTCCTCCTTTCTCTGTCTCTCTCTGTGTCTGTCTCTCTCTGTTTCTGTTTCTGTCTCTGCCTCTGTCTCTTTCTCTCTGTTTCTCAATTTAATTTTTATCCTAATATTTTATCTGAAATAAAAAAGTCAAAAATTTTATACCAATCTTCAAAAGAAAACCATGCAGAACAATTAAAAATGTTTACAGTCTTTTGTTTCCTTAGTTTGCTTTTTTATACTAGATTGTTGTCAACAGAACAGAATTTTCTTGAAAAATTCCACTTTATGAGACCAACCCTGGTCCTGGGTCATATAGATGGTTCCAAGATTACTGCTTTAGTAGTCTCTGGCACTCCAAGTTCTTAAGCGTTAACAAGTATGGCACTTACCCAGCTGGGAAATTTCAATTATGGTTTATAAAACAAGCAGAAAACAGCTTTCTCCTAATGTCAACAAATCAAAATTACTAATAGTGTTGTTCTATAAGTTAGCTTTGTTACTAATCCTAAATGGCATCCTGCCCACTCTAAGATAATTCAGGGAACAAGAAATTAAAATCACTTGTGAAATTTTATGTAAGAGGACCACAAGTAATGTACCATTGAATAACTGGCCTCAGATAGTAATCTGAGGACAATGTTTAAAAAAAAAACCCAAAAAACAGGATTTAGTTCAGAGAATGGAATGGTAGAACACTTGACCACTTTTGTAGCTCATTTCTATCTGGACTGAAGGTATCTTCAGCTGCTGGTTTACATAGAGAAAGCTATCTCTCCCTTTCTTTTTTCATGGTGTCTTCATGAAATTCTCTATGGAGAATGACATTCATGATAGACATTGCTCTGCTGCTCAGCTAGCTGGCTTTCCATAGGGTACAGCTTCTGCATTGGGTGGAGAACTCGACTGGGCTTGCTTTTTGTAGGGCTTAAAATCTCATCTAGATTGGTTATTCTGCTGTTGGGCTAGGTCAGACTGACCACTTGTCTGCTATGTTCATTGGGCTTAGACGCTGCTATGGTAAGCCACTTAGCTGAAGACTGCCATTTTTCTAGACCTTAACTGTGTTCACAAGATCACTGTCTGAGTATGTCCATCTCAAGATGGTTTCCCAGTCACCTCCTGAATTCTGTGGCTGCTGCTACCATCTCTGGTCATTAGTGGAGCCCTTTATGGGATCTCTCTATATCTCCTGAATTTAGTAATTTGCATGTGTACATGAAAAAATAAGAAGAAAAAAAGAAAAAGAAGAAGTGGTGGTGGCAGCAGTAGTGATGACAATAGTGGTGGAAGCGGCTGAGGAGGAGGAACAGGAAGAGCAGGAAGAAGAAGAAGTAGAAGAAGAAGTAGAAGAAGAAGAAGAAGAAGAAGAAGAAGAAGAAGAAGAAGAAGAAGAAGAAGAAGAAGAAGAAGAAGAAGAAGTAGAAGAAGAAGTAGAAGAAGAAGAAGAAGAAGAAGAAGTAGAAGAAGAAGAAGAAGAAGAAAAAGAAGAAGAAGAAGACGAAGAAGTAGTAGTAGTAGTAGTAGTAGTAGAAGAAGAAGAAGAAGAAGAAGAAGAAGAAGAAGAAGAAGAAGAAGAAGAAGATGATGATGATGATGAAGTGGTGGTTATGGTGGCAACAGCTGAGGTGGAGGAGGAGAGGAGGAGGAAGAGAAAAAGCAGGAAAAGGAAGGAAGAAAAAGGAGGAAGAGGAAGAAGGAAGAGGAGGAGGAGGAAAAGGAGGAGAAGAACAAGAAGAAGAAAGAGAAGAAGGAGAAGGAGGAGAAGAAGAAGAGGAATGAAGAAATAGGAGTAGTTATGTCCTTAATTCTTGTGCAAAGTAAGAGGACGGGCACCTTCCACCTGACCTTTCATACAGTTTAAGTCCTGTTTTCTCTCTACTTGAAGAAGAGTGAGATGAGTAAATCACCTCTTTTGTACGTCTGCTTAGTTTATGATTAGCAATTCCCAAGTCATCAGTTCTTTCAAGTCCACAGCCAATTAGAAAACTTTTCATCATTGCATAGGAACTACCCTTGACTCATCGTGGCTGGAAAATGGCTCTCCTCTCCCCTGTCCCTCCTGGAGTTACCACATGAAATCAGGTGGGAAATATGTGTTTATTTGCCAGGTAACCCACATTATAGTAATAACTTAGGACATAGGAAAGCCTTCATATAAGAAGTGGGACCTGAACTATACATTGATAAAACAGGGATTTTGAGAAGCAGAGATGAGAAGGAGAATAATAGGCTGGTGTCCTCATTTGCAATACGGGCAACACCAGCTGCCTTCTTACATCAGAGATCAACTGCTCTGTCATCCTGATTGTGGGAACACTGATAATTCAGAGGTCAAGGCAGGAATAAAAGCAGCAAAATCAGAAGGATCATGAAGTCCAGCAAATCAGGCACTCAGGACTACTAGGGAGTGTGGAAAATTATATATGGGGTTGCCTGTGACTCTACTTTCCATGTAATTACATTAAGCCTTTTCTTTCATCTCATATTTTAATCTCCCTGAACTTTGAGATGAATTACCTGAACCTCAGGGTTTCACAATCCCTTGAAAGACCCTTCTGAAGGTATTGCAGAACTGCAGTAGGTCTGAAAAAACAGGGACTTAACTTAATATTCTGTGCAAGTTCCCACAGATGCAGGAGTTGTAGGGTGGGGAAGTCTTCAGGGCAAAGTGTCAGGAGAGAGGGTGAGATAGCAAGAGCTAATAGGTGAGAGGAGTGTCTTCCCTAAGCCCGTGGGAGGAAACCTCCAACCCTCTCTTCTACCCCTCCCCACCCCACACTCCTCACTGTCCCCCCATACATGCCCTAATTGCTCCTGCTTTAATGTCTTTGTTCAAGCCATTTTTCTTTGCTTAGTATGTCCCTTTGGAGCCAATTCCTTTTTTAAAAAAATTAATTAATTAATTTTTATTAAAGCTTTTTATTTTCAAAATGCATACATAAATAATTTTCAACATTCACCCTTGCAAAACCTTGTGTTCTGAATTTCTTCTCTTCCTTCCCCCCACTCCTTCCCCTAGATGGCAAGTAATTCAATATATTTTAAACATGCACAATTGTTCTATACATATTTCCACAATTATCATGCTGTATAAGAAAAATCAGATCAAAAAGGAAAAAAAAAAGAGAAAGAAAACAAAAAGCAAGCAAACCACAACAGAAAAAAAAAAAAGAGGAAAATACTATATTGTTATCCACATTCAGTCCCCACACTTTGGGTGCAGATGGCTCTCTTCATCACAAGGCATTGGAACTGGCTTTAATCATCTTATTATTGAAAAGAGCCAGGTCCATTTGGATCCAATTCCTTTCCACTTATCTAAAGCCTTCTCTGTGTCTGTGTCTGTCTCTATTTCTCTCCGAGTTTCTGTATCTCTCACTTTGTGTGTGTCTCTCTCTCCCTCTCTCTCTGTTTCTTTCTCTTTCTGTCTCTATTTCTCTCTCTTTCTCCTTCTCCCTTTCTCTCTGTGTTTCTCTCTGTGTCTGTCTCTCTCTTTGTCTCTGTCTCTCTCTTTATCTCTGTTTACCTCTCTCTGTCTCTGTGTCTGTTTGTCCCTCCTCCCCACTCCCACCCCATTCTCTCTGTCTCTCTCTTTTTCTCTCTGTCACTCTGTCTCTTTTTCTCTGTCTCTGTCTTTCTGTCTCTTTCTGTCTCTGTCTTGTCTGTCTGTCTCTTTCTCTTCCCCACTCCTACCCCAGTCTCTCTGTCTCTGTCTCTTTTTCTCTCTGTCTCTTTTTCTCTGTCTCTGTCTGTCTGTCTCTTTCTGTCTCTGTCTATCTGTCTTGTCTGTCTGTCTCTTTCTCCTCCTCACTCCTACCCCAGTCTCTGTCTTTCTCTCTTTCCCTCTCTCCAATCCTGGTCTCTCTTTGTCTCTCTCTGATCTTTCTTCCAAATCTGTGATTTCATCATTGAAAGGAACTCCAAAAGTGAAACATGTTTAACTAAGATAATTTGATACTCCCTCTGAAACTTAAAATCTTACTGAGTTGTTAAAGGTGCTGAAAAGTTAAATATTTTGCCCAGAGTCACATAAACAAGATATGGCACAGGTGATATTTGAACTTGTGTTCTGACTTTGAAGCCGGGTCCATGACAGCATACTGTCTCTAGATATTTAGACATTGTTATTATTATCATTACATACAGTATTTTAATGTTCATGTAGTGTTTTATCACATTAGGGGAGGCAGCATGCTGTAATTGAGGGAGCTGTCCCCAATGCCAGAAAGACCAAAGTTCAAACCCAACCTCAGCCACATACTAGTCGTGTGACCCTGAACATACCCCATAATCTCTCAGTGTTCTAGGTAACTTTCTAAGAAGAATTGCAGAGAAGATGTCAACTGTATTAGTAAAGGGCATTTTCTATGCCAGTGAAATCACAAGTTAGGTCCCCATCCTTCTTCTTGTTTACTTGTTTTCAGACTTGACCCTAGTTAAGGTTTTCTTAACAAAGGTACTGGAGTAGTTTTCCATTTTCTTCTCCAGCTCATTTTACAGACAAGGAAACTGAGGCAAACAGGGTGAAGGCATATATCCAGAGTCACAAAGCTAATAAGTATCTGAAGCCAGATTTAAACTCTGAAAGATGAATCTTCCTGACTCTAGGCCTGACATTCCATGCACTGTGCCAGAGAAAGAGAGAGACAGAGACTGGGGTAGGAGTGGGGAAGAGAAAGAGACAGATAGACAGACAGAGACAGAAAAAGACAGAGAAAGAAACAGAGACAGAGATAGGGAAAAAGAGACAGGAAGAGACAGAGAGAAAAAGAGACAGAAACAGAGAGACTGGGGTGGGAGTGGGGAGGAGAGACAGACAGACAGACACAGAGACAGAGAGAAGTAGCTCATCCTTGTGTTGTCTCATGTAATCCTAATAAAGATCTTACAAAGATGTGGTTACAAATATTATTGTCCCTATTTTACAGATGAAGAAATTAAGACTAAAAGAAGTTTTTGAGTCTTTTGCCCAAGATCAGTTCTGTACATTTTTTTTTTTCTGTTCAAAAGTGTAATAACATTTCTGTCTATACTTGGAGTTTCCTATCCACAGGTAAACTTGCATTCGTGTCACACATTAAATGAAACTCATGGCTGACTTAACAGTCATGTATTTGAGGCTATAGTTTTGTCCTCATACAGGAGGAATATGGGGTGGTCAGGGAGGACTAGCTCTTCTGGCGTGAGGGCGCTTTTCAGGGCCACCCATCCTCCTTCACTTAATTCTCACTTGCAGCCCCAAAATATATGTGTCCCAGCCACACCCTGGTAAACTATCTCTGCAGACGAGCTAAACCAGGTGGAGGGTATTTGACAAACCTCAAGCTTGTCAGTGAATTAGGGGGTTTCTACCTAAGCATGCGAATGCTTGTCTCTGTCTTGGAGAGACAGAGAGCAACCCAGCAGGTTGAGTAGAGAACAACTTGTTCCAATGTCCATGGAGATGACTGAGGAGCTCTGAGAGCTTGATCAGACATCCAAGACCTCGAAGTCATCCACTGCATCCCAGGCCACTGCAAGTCATCCTGACTTTTGTCCTGCCACAGGACTTTGATGACTGAAAGAGAGAGCGAAGCTGATGACTTTGTACAACTCTGCCTGACTTAAATCCTATTCTTACATGTAAAGACATTACCCTTGATGTCATTGATCCTCTTCAAAAAGGAAAAAGGGCAGTGTTATTTTCTCTTGCCCACCCATTCCAAGTTCTAGCCCCACTAGCCCCATCTATGAAATCTTCCTCAGATTTAAGGTCCACCCTAATCTCTTCTCTGAATTCCTACAAGAATGGGATTTAATCTATTGCCATGTGTTGTTTTAAAATTATTTGATGAATTCTATGTCTTGTTCCCTGAATCATTGCTTAAGGGAAAGGATCCTATCATGTCTTGTTTCCTATAGCATCTGGCACAGACTTAGATAGCTGATAAATCATACAATGTTAGCAGCTAGAAGGGACCTTCGGCAACTAGGTGGCACAGAAGATAAAGAACTAATTCAAATTTGGACTCAGACAACTACTAACTATATGATGCTGGGCAAGTCACTTCACCCTATTTGCCTCAGTTTCCTCATCTGTAAAATGAGTGGAGAAGGAAATGGCAAAGTATTCCAATGTCTGCCAAAAAAACTTCAAATAGGGTCACAAAGAGACAGATGTGACTGTAGCAACTTAACAGTAACAACCGAATGGATCTTAGAGATAATTTAGTGTCAGGGTTCTTGGGATCCCTAAAATTAAAAAAAAAAATAGATAACTGTACTTGAATATAATTGACTTCCTTTACATTCCTATATTTTATTTTGTGCATTAAAAATTGTTGTAAAAAGGAGTCACTGATTTTACCAAAGATGTCTTTCATACAAAAAAAATTAAGAATCCCTTATTTTAGTCTCACTCCATCCCTTTACAAATGAGACAACTGAGGTTAAAGAAAAGAAAGGTTATATAGCAGATTGCTTGCTGTCTTGGAGATGGGGGAAGAGAGAGAGAAAAATTTGGAACACAAGGTTTTGCAAAGGCAAATGTTGAAAACTATCTTTGTTGTATTTGGAAAAATAAAATACTATTAAAATAAAAAAAGAAAGAGGAAAAATATTTTAAAAAAAGAAAAGAAAGGTTAAATAACTTACCTAAAGTCAAGCTCTCAATCAATTATTTGTGTTAATTCACTTTAATTCAATAAATATTTATCCTATACATCTCTAATCACGCTTCCTCACTCAGACTTTTATCTTTCTTTTTCCACTGACTCTACTCTTGAAATCATCTTGGACTTTAAGAAGAAAAAGGATATAAAACACAATCACAATTCTACAATCTTGGGATAATTCTAGTTATAACCATACCTCCTTTATATGTTGTCTTCCCCTATTAAGATGTTTTTTCAATAAACTACTTTAATAATCTTAACTTTAAAACATGTAATATAAGAATCAAAAAGGAGATACTTTACCACACCAAAAACTGAAAGAAATACCTACAGGAAATTCAAGAGAATATTTCCGGTCATTTCTCCAACTTCAGGTCAATTTTTAATATTTCTTTTTAAATTTTATTTTTCAGTTAAAAAGCATTTTTCTCTTCCTCTTACCTCTACTCAATTTAAAAGAAAAACATGTTAAAATATGCATACCTTAATCAAGCAAATCAAATTCCCACAGTGACCATATCCAAAACTGCAAGCTTCATCCAGGACTTGAGTCCATTACCTCTCTGCCAGGAGGTAAGTAACATGCCATTCCCTAATTGATGGGCAACCCCTTGATTTCCAGGTTTTTTTTTTGTCACTACTAACAGAGTTGCTATAGCAACCTCCTCTGGCACACACAAAATTAGTGACCACTTTAATCTAGTTTGGCTGAAATATTGTGTGTGTGTGTGTGTGTGTGTACTGGATGAGGTTGCCACCTTCTCTGCATCTTGTTAAATCTGAGAAAATTGAGAATAATTTGCCTTAGGTCACAAAGTTAATGAGTGGCAGAAGGTAGATTTGGAGCCAGACTTTCCTTGCTTTGAGTCTGATATTTTAGTTATCATGCAACATAGATTTTCCTGTATATAGGATGAACTTCTTGTGTGTGGAATTCTCCAGTGATTCATATATTTCATATGAAATGTACAGCTCCTATTCCAAGAAGAATTAAGGAACAAATTGTGTTTTCAGAGACTCAGAAGGGAATTGACAGTGATTGCCCAGCTAATAGAATAATATCATGATAAACTATTCCACTTCTCCAGGTTAGGGGCAGGGCTTGGAAGTTGGAGCTCCAGGCTGCACTTTGAATGTAAGGAAAGATAGTCCTCTTCTTTTTTTTTTTTTAATTAATAACTTTTTATTGACAGAACCCATGCCAGGGTAATTTTTTACAACATTATCCCTTGTACTCACTTCTGTTCCAACTTCTCCTCTCCCTCCCTTCACCCCCTCCCCCAGATGGCAAGCAGTCCTATACATGCTAAATATGTTATAGTATATCCTAGATACAATATATTTGTGCAGAAGCAAACAGTTCTCTTGTTGCACAGGAAGAATTGGATTCAGAAGGCAGAAATAACCCAGGAGGGATAGTTCTCTTCTGTTTCTCTTCTGGCTCCTACTGGGATTTCCCCTGGTTTTGTCCCTTGTCTCCATCCATCTGCAATCTTAGTCCTGGCTGGGGGCAGGCAAAGCCTCATTGCTCTTGTCACAGCCATCACCTAGGTCAACTGGAGCTATTTATATACCTCTTATCATGTTCCAGACACTGTACTAAACTCTTTACAAATATCTCATTTGGTCCTTAAAACTAACATGCAGGATAGATGCTATTATTCCCATTTTGCATTTGAAGAAATGGAGGTAAACAAAGGCTAACTGGTTTGCAGTACTGCTGGGGATTGTACTTTCTGCTCAGAGAAGCCTGGGAACTAGCCAGCTAACCCAGTAAGATAATAGCTTCTACCTTGCATGGTGGTTTTATGTTAAATCTTTTTAAAAGACTTTAGCACAGTGTCTGGCTCATAGTAAATGCTAAAGAATGCTCCAAGTGGATCTGAGGACCATTATATTGCTTTTAGGTTTAAGATGAGCTAATTATTTTTAAAGTGTTATAAATGAAATAAGTAGAATGGAATTTTTGGCTTTTTCAAGATTTCATTTATTTAAGCCACAGCTTAGTGAATAACATTCTATACTTGGAGTCAGGAGAAAATTGACTTCAAATCCAGATTCTGACCCAATAGCTAGCTGTATGACTTTTCTTGTTGTTGTTGCTATTCAGTCATTTCAGTCACGTCCAGCTATTTGGACTCCTTTTGGGGTTTTCTTGGCAAAGATTTGGAATGCTTGCATTTCCTTTTCCAATTCATTTTACAGATGAGGATACTGAGGTCAACAGGGTTAAGTGACTTGCTCAAGGTCAGCTAATAAGTATCTGAAGCCAGATTTGAACTCTGGAAGATGAATTCTCCTGACTCCAAGACTGGCACTCTATCCACTGCACCATCTGGCTGCCCATGACCTCTGCAAGCCTCAATTTCTTCATCTGCAAAATGGGGATTTTAAACTCTTTTTTTTTTTTGCACACGTTCTTTCCCTTAGACTTCCAGAATGGAATGCAGCAAGGGGAGTATGAGGAAGATGAAACAAATGGTGGTCTAAATTTATCCAGATGTCTGGAGAAGAGAATTATCGGCTTTGAGTTCCTGGATATCTTCTGCTTTTTCTTTTCCTTTTTAGAGGCCAGGTCAGAGACTAGAATTCCCCCTGACTCTCCCTCCCACCCTGGAATTTTATATTTTGGATTCTGTCTTTTTTTTCAATTTATTTTTTGCCTATTTACTTACATATAACAATAGTCTTTACCATTCTTTCTTTTTTTTTTTTAATTTTGAGCTCCAAATACTCTCCCTCCTTCCCCAACCCCTTCCTGAGATTATAAGACACACACACACACACACACACACACACACACACACTATACAAGTATAATCATGAAAAAATATTTCCATATTAGTTATGTTATAAACAAAAACAGACTAAAAAAAGCCACCAAAAATGTTTAAAAAAAGGATATTTCAATCTACATTCAGACTTTATCAGTTCTTTCTCTGGAGGTATATAGCATTTTTTCATCTTGAGCCATTCAGAATTGTCTTAGATCATTGTATTGTTAAGAATAATTAAGTCTTTCATAGCTGATCATCATACAATATTACTATTACTGTGCACAATGTTCTCCTCATTCTTGACTTTCCTTGATTTTCAGAGACTCAGAAGGGAGTTCTCTTCTAGATTCTGTAATCTTTTAGATTCTCTTGAATTTGAGAGTTCCCAAATTCTAGAATTTCTCAGCTGGTGTGAGCTGGTGTATAGCCTCTTTTTAAAACTCATATTTACAGAATGTGTGCCTATTTAATGTTTTGGGGAAGACTTCACAGAGATTTCTGAAAAGAAGCTGGAGGAGAAGAATGTCTGGAGTTTGAATATTCATCTTGAGAAGTGGACTTATAAGTTGTATCTATACCTCTCAAGTCACCCCAGCCCCTGCCTCCAAAAGGATTGTAAGAACAATAGCTAGCAGAAAAGGTATTATGACCCAAATGCCAATTGAATAAGACTTGATCATGATGGACAGAAGCAGCTACACCCAAAGAAAGACACTGGGAAATGAATGTAAATTGTTTGCATTTTTGTTTTTCTTCCTGGGTTATTCTTACTTTCTGAATCCAATTCTCCCTGTGCAACAAGAGAACTGTTCGGTTCTGCACACATATATTGTATCTAGGTTACACTGAGACATATTTAACATGTATAGGACTGTTTGCCATCTAAGGGATGGGGTAGAGGGAGGGAGGAGAAAAATCAGAACAGAAGTGAGTGCAAGGGATAATGTTGTAAAAAAATTACCCTGGCATAGGTTCTGTCAATAAAAAGTTCTTATAATAAAAAAGGACCCCTCCCAAAAAAATAAAAATAAAATAAAATAAAATGGGCCTTCTTTCCAGAAAAAAAAGAATAAGACTTGATCTCACTTCTCTTATCAGACTATATGTAGAAAGGAAGGATTGATTGTACTTCTTCTATGTGAGCAGTAATCTCTCCTGTTCTGGAAGGCAGAAAACATCTGGCTCATAGCTTTTTCTCCTTATGGTCTTGCTTGCTCTATACACACACAAACACAACATACATACATACATACACACACACACATATGTATACACACATGTGTATATATTCGTATGGATAATGGGTTTAGCATACAAACCACCTGGTAACTATGAAGCATCTGAGGTAGAGAGGTAGAGCAGTAGTGGGAATTTTAACAAGCTGGACTAAGGGGATAAAAGAGATAGAGCTGTCTAAATTAGGAGACCAATGAGCTGCCTCACAGAAGAATGGAACTGTGGCAACCATCACCCACTATATTTTCAGTAGGCCAAGGAAGAAGTAGGAGAAGGAGAAAAAACAGAGATAGTGACTTTAAACACCCAGATATAACATGAGTTCAATATAATAAACATAGAAAGACAAGGAGGAAAAGGGTAACCATGAGGAGTCATGTTTCTCCATCACTACCTGGATATCTTGCTAAGTCACTGAATCTTGATCTAAAGTGGTCCTTGTGTGACCTAATGTGGTCCTTGATCTAAAGTACTACAAGATAGATTCCCAGCTGTCTTGCCTCCTCTACTCTCTGCATACAATGCTAGGCAATTTATCCTCCTCTTTCTTTATGTGAGATACTGGGTCACTTTGTAGGGTGGGCAAACATGGGTTGTCTAAATGTGTAGAAATGGCTTTCAGGTGGCATGGATAGGTGTATCTGGAATCCTGCTCATCCCTCTACAAAAAAGATAGTGCCTTGAAGAAAATTTCTTAATTTCTTCCTTTTCCCTTTTCCCTTGCCTTCCCTTCCCTTGCCTTGCCTTCCCTGCTCTTCCTTTTTCTTTCCTTCTCTTTCCTCACCTATCTCCAAGAAGTGATATCAGACTAGAATTATATCAAAGGCTTCTCACCCTATCCCTTCTCAGTATTGCTGATCTAGGAACACGAAAGCTTCAAAACAAAAGTTACTTCATTAGGCACTCTAAAGGGGGAAAAATAGCCCTTGACTTATATTTTCCAGCTTATCTCTTTCCAACCAAATTACACAAAAGACCATCATAAATAGTGAATACACCAAAAACCCATTTATCCAAGCCTGCACCAAGGAGAAATTGGAGAAGTTATATAGATTGGAATATACTAGAAAATGCCCCAAAGCAAAGACATTATCTAGGAATGAGACTGACTTATCAGCTCAAAACAATCTTACCCAATTCAGCAGTCAATAGAGAGGCATGAAGGAAATCAGGACTGTGTTGAAGAATCATTTTGCGCTACTTCATTCTCCATGTGTCTCATGCAAAGCATTTCTAGAATCACCTGTGTTTTTATGTGTCTTTCTCAAGAAGGATTGACATCAATGCTATCCCTCACACAAGTGTTTTATATGTTATATATATATATATATATATATATATATATATATATATATATGTGTGTGTGTTTGTGTGTTAGAACATACAACATAGAACATAGAACAACAACACACAAAATGTCCCAGGCTTGGTTTGAAGTCTAGTTAAACAAGAACTTTAATCCATAGAGATTAAATCTAATCTTCCTTATCCCTCATTACACATGAAAAAAAAATAATTACAAAAACATCTCATTATAGGAACATTCAGGGCATCAGAAGTGTTCAGACCATCCTCATATCTTCATTCTTCTCTGGGCTCCACTCCTGACCCTTTAGCACTTCTCTACCATACTCTTTGCTAGATACCTTCTCCCCTTCTCCCCTTTCCCTTTTCAGCTTCCTTTTATGCATTATTTACCCTGTTAGAATATAAACTCCTTTCTTTTTCCTTTTTTTTGACCTGTTCTTCCCCCCTTTTTTAATTTTTTTCTAGTTATACATATACATTAATTTTTATACACATTTCTTTATGAATCATATTGGGAGAGAAAAATCAGAACAAAAGAAAAACCATAAGAGAAAAAAAACAGAAGAAAAAGAAAATAAAGTGAACAAAGCATTTATTGACTTACATTCAGTCACCATAGTTCTCTCTCTGGATGCAGGTGGTGTTTTCTATCCAAAGTTTACTGGAATTGCCTTGGATCATTGAACTACTTAAAACCAAATCTTTTATAGCTGATCATAGCACATAAAATTTTGCCGTTACTGTGTACAATGTATTCCTGGTTCTTCTTGTTTTGCTCAGTATCAGTTTGTGTAAATCTTTCCAGGCCTTTCTAAAACCAGCTTGTTCCTCTTGTTTTATACAATGCTAACATTCTATTACTTTCATATACCATAACTTATTCAGCCATTCCCCAACTGATGGGCATTTACTCATTTTCTAATTTTTTTGCCACTACAAACATTTTAGCACATGTGAGTCCTTTTCCCTCTTTTATGATTTCCTTGGGATATAGACCCAGAATTAGTGCAGTTGGATCACTGGACATGCACAATTTGATAGTTTTTTGGGCATAGTTCCAAATTGCTATCTGGAATAATTCGATCAATTCACAACTCCACCAACAATGCATTAGTGTCCCAGTTTCCCCACATCCCCTCCGACATTTATCCTTACTTTTTCCTGTCATTTTAGCTAATCTGAGAGGTATGAGATAATATATCAGAGTTGATTTAATTTGCATTTCTCTAATCAATAGTGATTTAGAGCATTTTTTTGTATGACTATATATGGCTTTAATTTCATCATGTGAAAATTGTTCATATCCTTTGACCATTTATCAATTGGGAAATGACTTGTATTCTTATAAATTTAACACAATTTATATATATATATATATATATATATATATATATATATATACATTTTATAAATGAGACTTTAATCAGAAACATTGGCTGTAAAGAATATAAACTTCTTGAGGGCAGGGATTATCATTCTGTTTCTATTTATGTTTCAGCCCTTAGCACAGGGCCTGGCAAATGATGAGAACTCAATAAATGCTTATTACCTTGATCAGACTTTCCAAAGGGGGAATCATAATGATGATGATGATAACTAACATATTGTTAATAACATTAGTTAATAACTTACTGACAGGCACTGTACTAAGACCTTTTAATATATATTATCTCATGGGAAATAGGTGCTATTATTATTCCTTCTTTGTTATTATTGTTGTTCTTGGCAAATAGACTACAGTGTTTTGAACTGTCACCAGCTCATTTTACAGATGAGGAAACTGAGGCAAACAAGGTGAAGTGACTTGATCAGAGTTACATAGCTAGGAAGTGTGTCAGGGGCCATTTTTGGATTTAGATCTTCCTGATTTTGACCATGGGTTTCTATCCACTACCACCAGCTGCCTTAACAGCCGGCTTCTTGGAAAAGGAGGAACCTTTTCCAAGATGCAGTGGAACGAAGGATGCAAGGAAGACTGCCTAGCATCTGGAACTTTAAAGCCTCATGCATAGAGGGTGGAGCAAGAAGTATGGACCTTGTCAATCCTGCCCTTGCTGTGAGTTGACTGGGGAGTGTTTGTTCAGCAACCCTTGACCTTAAGTAAGAGCAGCCAGTTCTCCCAAAGTGTTGACACTTAAAACATGCAATTAGTTGTGATTCCTCAAACAAAGGACTCTGTGCCCCTGAACAAAACAAGATGGAAAACCACTGGCACTCGGCAGGAATTTGTTTTGCTTGCTTATGCATATTTGTTACAAGGGTTGTGTTTTTCTTTAGGGAAAAAAAAAAGAATAAACTTGCGTTTATATAGTATTTTAAAATTTGCAAAGGACTTTACAAATATTTTCTCATTTGACACTCACAACAATCCTATGAACTAGATGCTTTTGTTAGCCTCATTTTATAGATTTGGAAACTAGGTTAAATGATTTGTCCAGGGTCACAAGGGCAGGAAGGGTCTGTGACTAGATTTGAACTTATTTGAATTCCTGACTCCAGGTCCAGCTCTCTATTCACTAAGACAGGTAGTTGCCTCTTTTTTTTAAATGGTAGGGGAGAAGTGAGCTGGAAAGAAAATAGATTTTATTAATTTTTAAAAAATCAAATAATGTCTAAAAGAACTACTAGATCTTAACAGGAGATGCTCTAATAATGATGTTAATCAGAATATTATAAATTAATCATCATTTAACCCCAATTGCCTTGTAAGAAAACCCACAGAAATTAATCAAAATACGTTAAAAAGCAGTGCACCCAGAATGAGACCTATATTGTTTGGACACATTCAAGGGCAGAATTTGTTTTTCTTACCTCTACATATTGGTTAAAAGCATTTTGTTTTTCTTTCTTTTCTCCACAGGGTGGGTTGGGAAGGAGAGAAAACAGATTTTTATTATTTGAAAAAAAAATATATATATATATATATATATATATATTTAAATGACAGTACTCCCTGAGTTTCTAAGCTTCCTTCAATACTCTCAAAAATTTCCCCAAGTACCAGGTAAGTCATAAGTCTGACAGGTACTCTGGTTGCCCTCAGTGGGGAGGCAGAAAGGGCATTTATTTTGTCACTAAAAACCAAATTTCAACAGTGCCTAGAGTTGTCTCTCCCAACTGTACAAGCAGGATCACACTTAGCATGGGTCATGAATCCACTAAGAAATGTCCCCACCTTTCCCCACTCTTCCTCCATCCTTCCTTTTCTAAACTTAACCTATTAGATGCCTGTAGTAGATTTTAATCTTTGCTCCAATAACATAGGGCAGGTCCTTGTATTATAGATTACTTCTATGGGATATTATTTTTGAACCACTTCTGACCTCAGCTATTTCACCCAAGAGCAGGATCCATCCATTCCCAATGAGGAACAAACCTGCCTTTGTTCTTCAACCCTTTCTCTCTGACTTTGACCTTTCTCTTCTGTTCTTGGTTCTTATGGCCATTTTTCAGACAAAGTCCCACTGAGAAGCAATATGGCAAATAGGACTGGACCTAGCTTCTGGATTCAAATCCTATTTCCGGTATTTACTAGTTGTGTGACTCTCTAATGTACAAAGCTGTGTGAGTCTGTAATTTGAGGGAGTGGAGCTATCTGACCTCAAGGATCTCTTCCAGCTCTCCATCAATAAATCTTTGTTCCTCACAGGAGAGGAAGAAGGAACAGATATTTTACTCTCACAAAGAAGGGTTCAGTATGGGAGGAGGGACTGATGACTATTAAAAATTTTAAAACCACCAATAAAGCTTTTTCTTTTTTAAAATAGCTTTTTACTTTTCAAAATACATGCAAAGATAATTTTCAACATTCACCCTTGCAAAACCTTATGTTCCATATTTTTCTCCCTATTTCCTCCCCTTCCCTAGATAGCAAGTTAAACACATGCAATTATTCTAAACATATTTCCACATTTATCATATAAAGTTTTTTCTTTTAAAAGATCTATAAACATAATATGGCATGACATGTAGGGATATAATCTTTATCTTCAACTATTTTAAGGAGAGCAAGATGGAAAAAGATTTCATAATAGAACTCTGCTGATGTGCCATCACAAGGTCACTGCATCCCTGACTGCGTTCCTCAAGTTTTTATCAAAGAGCACAAGGTCTGGCAGGGTCTACTCCACTGGAAAGGTCCTGCTACAGACTAAGCCTGACGTCCAATTTAAAAATCAGAATAGGCTCAGTCATTAAGACTGCCTTCTGTGTTGTATCTGCCTGAGCCCATGAAATTGTTAAAGAAATAGGAAACTTGTGCAATTTGTGTGTGTGTGTGGGGGGGGTGGAATCAGAATAGCTCAGTACAACAAGAATATAAGATCACATATGTGAACCTGGAAAAGAACTCAATTGTCCCTCTTTGATGAGGAAATTATAAAGATGAGACACTGAAACCTAGATTGAGGAGGGAAGAGATGTTATGACTTGCCTAAAGACCTATTGGTTGTGAGTTAAGATTTGAACCCAAATCCTATCATTTTGGAGCCAGCCATTATTCTACTGTCATCACAGATGATATTTGGATCCAAATGCTGGATGAATTTGGATGAATTCTTTGGCCATAGCCAAAAAATGGCCCCAAAACACACAAAAAATGTAAAATGGCTTCAGTCCTCTGTGGCCTCTTCTCATTTCTTCAGTGAAGATTCCAAGTGGGCAGGACAGCTGATGAGCAAAAAGCCCCATGAGTTTTAGGTGATTTGTAGACATTAACTCAATTATTGGTTTTCTGAATGTCAGATTTTTCTCTAATGACCAACAAGTTAAAATTCTACTGGAGATACCACATCATATCAACATGGAAATGCTATGTATAAATGAAACTAAAAGGCACTAGGAAATTGTAGCCAAATGGAAGGATAGCTCACAATTTATCCTGGGGGAGTGAAAGTTGCCAAGATGAATCTTATCCTGTTCCTGAAGCAATAAGAAATATTTCATAGGACATTTGGCAGCGAGGTGGCGGAACACAGAGCTGTGGACTTGGAGTCAGGAAGAGTTACATTCAAATCCTGCCTCAGTCACATATTAGCTGTATGATGCTGGGCAAATCACTTAACCTCTGTCTGCATCAGTTTCCTAATTTGTAGAATAGAGATAATTCTCCCTCCCAAAGTTGTTATGAGGATAAAATGTAATACTATATAAATGTTAATTATCATCATTATTATTTTACATTTCTAGCATGTAGTACAATTCCTGGTACACAGTAAGAGCTTAACAAATACTCTATTAACTATTAGCTCCTTATTCCTAGAAACTATGACTCTTTAGTCAACCCAAGGTTACAGTGACCTTCTTTTAGCTATGACATCATCTGTTTACTTACCCTGAACTTATAGTCCCCTACCCCCCCATCCAGATCTTTTTCAGATAAATTGCTCTTTAACTACTGATTGCTTCATCTTGTGCTTGTGAAGCTGATCCTTTTGTTCCCAAGTGAAAGACTTGACATTTTGCATTCCATCTTATTAGATTTGAGATGACTTAACTCCTGACCCCTATATATACTTTCTTATCTCTATAAAATATTTAGGAGAATAATCTATTCATGTCCTTTGTGAAACTGTGAAAAGACACTTTCAAAAATTATCTACACAGTAGGCGACACTATCACTGTCACACAATTGTAACTAAAAGGTGCAGGGAATGCAAGATTGCCACCTTCTGCAAGAGACCTTAACCACTTCCCTGCCTCATGATAGCCTTAGCCTCTAGTTTCTGTGGATACTTAGTGTATATATCTTGTATATACTTACTTATCTACAAGGTATCCTCAATGAGAATAGAAGTACTTAAAGGCAGAAACTGTTTTTGCCTTTTCTTTATCCCTGGCACTTTAGCACAATGTTTGCACAAAATAAACAATAAATGAGTGAGGTTATTGTATCAGTAAGGCAAACTTCAGTCTTAAAATCTCTTCCTTAACAAGGCATCTCTCATGCAAATGTTAAAATCATACAAGAACAAACACAAAGAAAACTTGATTCAAGAGTTCTTTGTTTAGGATTGTGATTATCAACATTAAGAGAGGGAGTAGCTGAGCTGAGTTGTAGAGGAAGCTAAGGATGTTAAGAGGAAGGGGAGGAAGAATTATTTTCCAGGGATAGGAATGATCTAAGCAAAGACATAAGGGCTGAGAATAGAAAAGTTAAACTTGGGGAATTGGCCAGTTTGTTTGAATATAGATTATGTGAAGGACAGTAATATGAAATGTTTTGAAAGGAATAATAAAGAAAGATTGTGAAGGACTCTGTATGTCAAACTGAGAATGCATTTTCCCTGCTACCACTAGTACTGACCCACTAAAAATTTCTGGGCATGGGAGTGATGTGATCAGACCTTTGTTATATAGGATAATGATCTTAGCAGTAGAGGAATTGTAGTGGGAGGAAGACTGGAGGCAGGGAGATCAGTTAGGAAGCCAGTGTGATAATTGAGTCAAAAACATAGATGGTAAAATGAGGGGAGTACCATTCAAAGAATTGAAAATTGAGGACATGACCATCAATTGGGGAATGGCAGAATTAGCCCTCCCATTTGATTGTGATAGAATACTATTGTGATGTAAGAAATGATGAGCAACTAATAAAGGAATTTAAAAGCCAAAAAATAAAATAAAATAAAATGTGAAATATCATCACTGTGTTAGTAGTGAGAAGGAATTGTCGGCTCCCTACTTTTCCTTATCACCATCATTGTTAATAACTTGAAGTTTTGTTCTCAGTTCCTTATGCTCTTGGTAATTTGCTGGTTGGCAATTGATATCTTTTATCTGTCTGAACAGTGATAAGGAAATAGACTGATACATGTTATCACTGGCTTATTAGTAGTGATATTTGAGAAATAAAAATGAACTGGAGGGATCTCATGATAAAGAAGAAAACAACTGCTTTTTCTGAGCTTCAAAATGAGAAAGAAGATGATTCTGGTGGAGGCTGGTGATTTTGCTTTTGATTCTTAATAAAATTTTGAAAGAAATAAAACAAAAAAGAAATGATGAGCAAGATGATTTCAGAAAAACCTGGAAAAACTTACAGGAACTGATGTAAAATGGAGTAGGACCAGAACAGCATACACAGTAATAACAATAGTATTGTATAATGATCAATTGTAAATGACTTGGTTATTCTCAGCACTGCAATGATCTAAGACAATTCTGAAGGACTCATGATGAAAAATGTTATCCACCTCCAGAGAAAGAACCGATGGAGTTTGAATAAATATCAAAACATACTTTTTTTCACTTTAAATTTTTTTTTCATTTTTTAATCTGTATTTTGTGACTAATATGGAAATGTTTTATCTGACTGTACATGTATAGCTATATCAAATTGTGTATGTTCTCAGGAAGAGAGAAGGGGATGGAGAGAAAGAGAGAATTTAGAACTCAAAATTTAAAAAAGCAAATGTTAAATGTTTTTCTATTATATGTAATTGAAGAAAATAAAATATTGAAAATAACATTACCATTATCCAAAGTAGTGGTGAGAGGATTCTTGTTCAGGGACAAATTAAAACCATTGAGCTCAGTGGTCTCTTTCTGCTCTGAGATGCTCTCAGTCTATGGTTCTAATAGCATCTTATTTGGGTCTATTCTGTGAATAACTCTAACAAAATGGGAAATCTAAGTTATGGGGCCCTCCTGTCTGTGGCTCCCTTGTCTTCTCATACCTACTTGCCTGACTTTAAACAAGGGCCTTTGTTTCCTTCTCTGTAAAATACAGGGGTTTAGATTTTAAGCTGGATCCATCTACTTATTCTTTTAATATTTTGAGAGCAGAGTAGTGAGAGGGAGAAATGGACAGAGTGCCGGAGTCAGGAAAGTCTGAGTGTGTCCTTAGATACTTACTAGCTCTCACCTAACTCTTTCTCAGTTTCTTTATCTATAAAAATGAGCTGGAATAGGAAATGGCTAAACCACTCCAGTACCTTTGCCAAGAAAAGCACCAAATGGGGTCACTAAGAGTTGGAAATGACTCAACAATGATAATCTGTATGTCAATATAATTAATTTTCTTTCTAATCCTAAGTGTTTTATTTTATGCACTTAGAAACATTCATCTGAGGAAGGGTTCATAGACCTCATGAGGATGTCAAAGGGATCTATGATACAAAAAAAGTTCAGTACCCCTGGTCCTGATGACCTTTAAGGATCTTTTTGAACTCTGAGTTCAATGATCTGAATCAGAGACTTGTTTTACCTTTATAAGTTTTCTCTACAGTAAAAGAATCAAAAGAAGCAGAAATTAATTATCCAGCAACCTGCTAAGTGCAATTAAGTTGAAAATTCATTGACATAATTAATTAGACAGGTAAATAGCTCCCTGTCAACCTCAATAAATCTATTTTACATAAAATCAACTCAGCTCCGACAGGTAAAGACTGCTTGCCCTCTTGATGAAGTAAAGAGAGGGAGAAGGCGGGGTGAGGCACCTCACCAGGGCACCTTTTAAAAGCTTTAGAGAACCTCGGAAATGAGGTCCCCATTTCTGCAGGGCTCCATAGTTATAGGAGCTAGGGAGCTTGATGTGGGAGAAATGATTAAAAGTTGGAGGGGGGGTTATCCTTTCATTTTCTTGCCCTTTTCCTTTTTCCTAACCTCAAGTACACAGCCCCAGGAGGAAGTGCATTCCAGGTGCAGTCTATGGATTGTGTGAATTAAGAAGCCTGTTAAGCTCAGGGAATGACCAATTATCCAGGTTGAATAGAGTATTGAGTACACAAAAAGAAATGACAAATGAGATCGGAAAATTAGGTAAGAGTCAGATTTGGGATTTTCTTAAAAGACAAGTTTAAAAAGTTAGATTTTATCCAAGAGATAAGAGAAAGTCATTGAAGATTTTTGAGCAGGGAGATCATAGGGGTAGGTCTGTGCCTTAGCAAGATTGTGGGATTTGTAGTTTTTTTTATTGTTGTTGTTGTTTTTGGGGGGTTTTTTTTTGTTTTGTTTTTTTGCTATGTAGAGAAGAGAGGGTTGGAATGCATCAGGGAAGTTGAACAAGGCTTTTAATGACCTCAGGTTTTTTCCTGAAATAAAGATCCACTTTTTTCCCCAACATCATTATTCTTACAAGGCTGCTATATGAGTATAAAATATCAGTCTCTGAAGCAGCAATTCAGAGGTCATCCAAATGGCATTAAAATGATGGGTGCAAAGCTATGCCATAGAAATGACATAAGATATAGCAGAAAAGTTTCTCCCTTGAAAAGATCAATTGATCATGTAAAGAGAGCAAGGATTAATTCATTTAAAGTTTGAATGCTTCATCCATACAATATCAAGAAAGTCAAACAAAGACTCTCTTCAGCACTTTGGGTGGAACCCCTTTGGAGAATTTATAGGTGGATATGGAGAATTTATGGGAAGGTATGAGTGGATTGTGAGAAGTCCAATTGGAAGAAGTGCCGTCATCACTGAGATGTATAGATGTGTTGGAAAAGAAGGAGAACAGAGGTAGAGGAGCCAAATAAGAGTCTATAATGAGCCAAACAAGAGTCTATAATAATGAGATTGGATGACCATCTGGCAAAAACATGGTAGAGATTCATAGCGTGGGAAGTTAAGCAAGGTAACCTTCCTCCTATAAAATTCTCTGATGCTGAGACTCCATTCTAACTTAAGAAACTTAGAGAAAATGTTTAACTGAATTCTTACTTTTTAAAATCTTATGCATAGAAAATTTTCAGCATTTAGCCTTGCAAACCCTATGTTCCAATTTGTTACCTCCTTCCCTCCACTTTCTCCCCTAGACAGCAAATTATTCAATATAACATATATTTGATTCTTATGTACATAGTTCCACAAATATCATGCTGCACAAGAAAAATAAGATCATAAAGGGAAAAAAATGAGAGAGAAAACAAAATGTCAGCAAACAACAACAAAAAAGTGAAATTACTATGTTGTAATCCATACTCAGTTCTCACAGTTCTCTCTCTGAATGCAAATGGCTCTGTCCATTACAAGTCTATTGGAAATGGCCTGAATCACCTCATTGTTGAAAAGAGCCATATCCATCAAAGTTGATTATCTTGTTGCCGTGTATGATGATCTCCTGGTTCTGCTCATTTCACTCAGCATCAGTTCAAGTCTCTCCAAGCCTCTCTGTATTCATCCTGCTGGTCATTTCTTACAGAACAATAATTCCGTAACATTCATATACCACAATTTATTCAGCCATTCTCCAATTGAGGGGCATCTACTCAGTTTCCAGTTTCTGGCCATTACAAAGAGACCTGCCACAAACATTTTGGCACATATGGGTCCCTTTCCCTTCTTTAAGATCTCCTTGGGATATAAGCCCAGTAGAAACATTGCTGGATCAAAGGGTATGCACAGTTTGATAAGCTTTTGAGCATTGTTCCACAATGATCTCCAAAATGGTTGGCTATGATCACAATTCCACCAACAATGTATCAGTGTCCCAGTTTTCCCACATCCCCTCTAACATTTATCATTATCTTTTCTGTCATCCTAGCCAATCTGAGATATGTATAATAGTACCTCAAAGTTCCTAGCTGAATTCTTAAAGACATTTTCTCTAGGACTGAACTGGGAATAGAGGTGAAATTGGCCATTTCCTTGTGTGAAAAATGAGGGGGTTGGACTGAATGGTTTCTGAAGTCCCTTCAGTCTCCATCCAAGCCCTGGGTAGGTAGGTAGGTAGGTGGGACTGGTTTGTTCACATTCCAGTAACCCCCACTCCAAGAAGCAGCAGCAGCTAATTATCTCAGCCTTTGGCTGATGCTCAGGTGCTGATGGGAGAAGGGGAGGTGGAAGCTGCACAGGTGGGGAAGGGGCAGGCAGAGGGTACAAGCACTAACATGCACAGCCTGACTGTGAGATGTAGGATGTCTCCCTCCCACCCAGCATGTTCCAGAGGGCAGAGAGCAGCTGGGCTCTAAATAGTTGAAGCTGACACCTTACTTTGATTACTATGGCCCACCTGTTCTGAGGGATTGATGAATCAGCTAAAAACCTTCCCATAGGCAACTTCCTTTGAGCTAGTGGAGACTTGCCTCTCTCTGTGTGTATGTGTTGTTAGGAAAAGTAAGAGGGGACCAAAAGAGTGGTTTGAGAGTATGTGAAAGAGGAGCAGGGTCCCATATCCCCAAAAGATATGGAAAGATATCAAGATCACTCCTATCGAGCACTGATCTGGGAAGTCAGGAGACCTGACCACCATCAATAAGGATGGCTCTCATTTCTTTCTTCTTGTTTCTGGGTTTTTTTTAAAACCTTTTTGGGAGTATAACAATAGCTATTTATTTTTCAAAATACATGCAAAGACAGCCTTCAATATTCACCTTTACAAAACCTTGTCTTCCAAATTTTTCTCCCTCCCTCTTTCCCCACCTTCTCCCCTAGACAGCAAAAATCTAATATGGGTTAAACGTGCAGTTCTTCCAAACACATTTCCACATTTATCATGCTGCATAAGAAAAATCAGATCAAAAGGGGGGAAAATGAGAAAGAAAAAAAACCAAGCAGATAAATAATAACAACAACAAAGGTGGAAATATTATGTTGTGATCCACATGTAGTCCCCATAATCTTCCCTCCATCAGAAATCCATTAGTATTGGTCTGAATCAGATGGCTCTGATTTCTAAAGCCTTTAATATACTTTGTTTAAAACTACTCAGGACCACTTCAGAATCATGGAACAGCAGAGATGGAAAGGCCTCAGAACTCACCCAATCCAGTCCCTTTGTAATTTAATAAATTGTGTAATAATAAAAAGAAGGGAATGAGAGGGCAGCTAGATGATGCAGCAGGATAGAGACAGGAGGACGTGAATTCAAATCCAGACTCAGATACTTAACACTTACTAGTGACCCTGGAAAAGTCACTTAACCCCAATTGCCTCACCAAAAAGAAAGAGGGGGGAAAAAAGGATTGACAGTCCAAGGAGGGAATCAAGTGATGTGCCCAATGAGACACAGGTAGAAAGAAGAGGGAGGATTTGAACTCTGGCTCTGTCTCTTTCCATTAATCTTAGCATCATTCATCCTGTTTTGATTCTGTTGCTAATTTGCTGGATGACTGAGCAAAAAAAAAAATCCTTTTCTCTAGAACTCAGGTTCCTCCTTTATAAATTGAGGGGGGAGGGGTCCAGACTTATGATCTCTGAGATAGAAAGATTAAAGATTCATTTCTTTCCTATCTGAGTGTAGAAGAAAGGACCTATCATTGAAGAGTTAAAATGTTCTTTGTCTCTGTCTTCCCTCTCTTTGTCAACTGCTCACAAAGGATTCTTTGCTAAATCCAAAAACAATGATTTGACTCAAGGCCAAGAAAGGCCTGCTGAGTCAGAAATCAGAAAGGGAGGGTGGCTTGGGGTCCTTGTGCACTTCCCTCACCATAGGTGTTCTACAGGGGTCAGGGCCCAGGGAGGAATGGGACATCCCAGCAAACAAGTATCTGATTCCAGGGGCTCTGCTGAGCCTGGCACCCCATGCCCCGCCGGGCAGCTGGGATTTAGACAGGAAGCATGTCCCTAAAGCACTGGTGCCAAATCTGAGTTACTTAAGTTATGGACACGGCCTCTCTGCTAATGTCCAGGGGCTCCTTCCCCTGGCTCCTCACAGCAGAAGTAATGACATTAGACACCTTTGCCCCTCCACCCCCTCTGAGACCATGGGCTGGTAAAAATGCTGAAGTTTTTACATATTTATTCATGAAATGGGAAAATCTGCTTGACAGATAGCATGATGAAATGGAAAGAATGCTGGAATGAGGAGTTAGTGGATCTGAGTTCCATTTCCAGCTGTGCTACCTATTTACTACTTGATGATCTTGGAGAAGTCATGTCCTCTCAAGACCTTAGTTTCTCCCCTAAAAAAAACAGGTTTGACTAGAGCATCTCAGATGATACATAAACTTGGATGGAAAAAAATATATATTTCTTTTCATTAACTTAAAGAAATTTAGCATTTCCTTCAATTATGAATTTTTAAGAATTATTCTGAGGAGTCCATAAGCTTCACCAGTCTGCAAAGGGTTCCATGATGCAAAAAAAAGGGTAAGAACTGAACTTTTGACTTATTTTGAAAGTCATTCAATAAGTTTGTGTTCTTCCCACCCACAAAGTCATGAGTAATAATCTGGGGGAAAAAAAAAAAAAAAAGCATGACTTGTACTAGAGAATCGGAGTTCAAATCCTTCTGAAGCTTATTAATTTCATGGCCTAGAGGAAACTGTTTGGCCTGTCCCAGTCTCAGTTTCCTAATCTGAAAACATCTCTAAGTTCCATTTTTGCTCTTGATTCATAATAATCTTAATTTGCAGTTTCCTTAGAAGGAGGAAAACAATCCTCCAATTTTCTCCCATACTGAAGCAAATTCCCAAACTGTCCTGGAAAGGAATGTTAACAGACCCCGTCCCTGCATGTTGCTAGAAACAGCCAGCCTTGCTTATTGCGGCCAGATCAGATGGGACCTACTCAGACTGTCCTAGTTTTGAACATCAAAAATCTGGTTTTAATATGTACAAATATGTGCAGAGGCTCGCCTGAGCCATGGGTGGGATGGGAGAGCAGGCAGAGGTCGGAGGTGAAAAAGGAAAAGACATAGCTGGAAAAGTAATAAAAGAGAACTGGGGTTGTTTGTAAACCTCTATAAAACTCCTCGGCTTGGCATTCAAGGCCCCTCCATTATTCTGAGGACACGCTGTACCCCCTCCGCAGGAGAACAGAAGCCCCCCCAAGTGTGTGGCTGTTTCATTTTGTCTGCAAATCCCCAAGCTCAAAGGAGATAATATGTATAAAGCACTCAGCATTGTGCTGGCACCGAGTAGCATTTAATACTTCTTCTTTCCCCCTTTTTCCTCCCTCAATACCGAGTGCCTTGTATACAGTAAGCGCTTAATAAGTCTTGGTTAAATTGAATTTTACAGATGAGGATTTTAGCGGGAATCAAAGCGACTTGCCCATAATAGATTCCGATTCCGATTCCGATGTAGCGTTTTCCCCACCCCATCATACAGTTAGTTATCCTTTCTTGGCTTTCTATAGAAAATGACAATGGTGACGTCATTATACGCTGTGCGTATGTATATTTCAGTGACATCAGAGATAATCCAGGACCGGGATTGGCGAGAACCGGCCGGAGCCGGAAGCGTCGGGGGATCAGGGCAGTTGTGAAGATCAAACGAGAGCATCCTTGTAAAGGCTCCAGCACCCTGCGAGCGCCCTTGTGTTTGCTGTTGCTCAGTCCGGTGGCCCGCCTATCTGGGGGTCTCTTGGCGAAGACGCCGGACGGACTGGCCCGTCAGGCCCTGCGCCAGCTCATTTTACAGGTGGGGAAACTGAGGCAAGCAGGGGTAAGGGACTTGCCCAGGATCACCCAGCTGGTCCCATTGGAACTCACGTCTCCAGACTCCAGGCCGAGTGTCAATTACTGTTACCATGGCCACCGCCTCAAGGACCAAAGTGTGACGTCAGGTTTAAAGAGTCAGATGCTGCAGAGGCGCTCCGAGGGGACCGCAGGGAGGGGACAATCACGGAGGGCTTCGTGGAGGAGGGGAGGTCTGAGCGGGACTTTGAAGGATGGGAGAGTATCAAAGAAAGGCAGGGCAAGGAGGGGTCGAGAAGCCAGACGCGGGACTGCAAACTTCAAGTGGTCCAAGGCGGCACGCGCACGAGCTGCCGACACGCATGCGCCCGGCCCCCGGGACAAGGGCAGAATCTGTTAGTTTCGTATCCCGGAGACAGGAAAGGAAGAGGCTAGAGGGAAAAAAAAAAAAAACCCTGGAGTCTTGTCTTGACTGAGCATGCGCTAAAGTTCCGTATTTTCCATTCAATAGTCTGAAGCCGGAAGTAGTCATCAGGTGCCTCGTTAGCGCAGTAGGTAGCGCGTCAGTCTCATAATCTGAAGGTCGTGAGTTCGATCCTCACACGGGGCACAATACTTTTGTCCTGGAGACCCGGACTCAGAACGGAGTCGTTTTTACGCTTCTCTCGGCTTGGCAGACGCTGCAAAATGAGGCTCCGCCAAGAGGGACCTCCCAGGCCCGGGACGGGGCAACCTCCCCGCGTCCCCCCCTCCGTGGGCAGCGACCTGAACCCTTTCTGTCCAACAGGAAGTCTTTGACCAGAGGCTGGAAACTTCGAGGTCGTCAATGGCCACTTGTTTTTCGGAGGCGGATACGGAAGTGTGTTTTGCCTGACTTCGCCTGTATAATGGGTATCATTGCATTGCTCGGCTACCCTAAGTGGGGTGGGAGGGAGGAGGAGAATTTGGAACTTAATTAAAAATAAAGAATGTTAAAGAGGAAGGAGGGAAGGAAAGAAAGGGAAAGGGAGGAAGGAAAGGGAACGGGAGGAAGGAAAGAAGGGAGGGAGAAGGAAAGAAGGGAAAGGGAGGAAGGAAAGAAGGAAAGAAAGGAGGAAAGAAGGAAGGGAGGAAGGAAAGAAGGAAAGAAAGGGAGGAAAGAAGGGAGGGAGAAGGAAAGAAGGAAAGAAAGGGAACGGGAGGAAGGAAAGAAGGAAGGGGGAAGGAAAGGGAACGGGAGGAAGGAAAGAAGGGAGGGAGAAGGAAAGAAGAGAAAGGGAGGAAGGAAAGAAGGAAAGAAAGGGAGGAAAGAAGGGAAAGGAGGAAGGAAAGGGAACGGGAGGAAGGAAAGAAGGAAAGAAAGGGAACGGGAGGAAGGAAAGAAGGAAGGGGGAAGGAAAGGGAACGGGAGGAAGGAAAGAAGGGAGGGAGAAGGAAAGAAGAGAAAGGGAGGAAGGAAAGAAGGAAAGAAAGGGAGGAAAGAAGGGAAAGGGAGGAAGGAAAGGGAACGGGAGGAAGGAAAGAAGGAAAGAAAGGGAACGGGAGGAAGGAAAGAAGGAAGGGGGAAGGAAAGGAACGGGAGGAAGGAAAGAAGGGAGGGAGAAGGAAAGAAGAGAAAGGGAGGAAGAAAAGAAGGAAAGAAAGGAGGAAAGAAGGGAAAGGGAGGAAGGAAAGGGAACGGGAGGAAGGAAAAAGGAAAGAAAGGAACGGAGGAAGGAAAAGAAGGGGGAAGGAAAGGGAACGGGAGGAAGGAAAGAAGGGAGGGAGAAGGAAAGAAGAGAAAGGGAGGAAGGAAAGAAGGAAAGAAAGGGAGGAAAGAAGGAAAAGGGAGGAAGGAAAGGGAACGGGAGGAAGGAAAAAAGGAAGGGGGAAGCAAAGAAAGAGAAAGGGAGGAAAGAAGGGAAAGGGAGGAAGGAAAGAAGGAAGGGGGAAGGAAAAGGAAAGGAAGGAAGGAAGGAAGGAAGGAAGGAAGGAAGGAAGGAAGGAAGGAAGGAAGGAAAGAAGAGAGGGGGAAGGAAAAGGGAAAGGAAGGAAGGAAGGAAGGAAGGAAGGAAGGAAGGAAGGAAGGAAGGAAGGAAGGAAGGAAAGAAGAGAGGAAAGATTGTGTTGGTCACTGGGTACACTAAATCAGAAACAAAAGTCCCTACCCTCAGGGAGCTTCTATTCTTTTTTTTCTTTTTTTTTTTTTTTTTTAATAACTTTTTATTGCCAGAACCCATGCCAGGGTAATTTTTTTTACAACATTATCCCTTGCACTCACTTCTGTTCCGATTTTTCCCTCCCTCCCTCCACCCTCTCCCCCAGATGGCAAGCAGTCCTATACATGTTAAATAGATTACAGTAGATCTTGGATACAACATACGTGTGCAGAACCGAACAGTTCTCTTGTTGCACAGGAAGAATTGGATTCAGAAGGCAGAAATAACCCGGGAAGAAAAACAAGAATGCAAACAGTTTACATTCATTTCCCAGTGTTCTTTCTCCGTGTAGCCGCTTCTGTCCATCCTTGATCAATTGAAACTGAGTTAGATCTTCTCTTTGTCGAAGAAATCCTCTTCCATCAGAATACATCCTCATACAGTATCGCTGTTGAGGTATATAATGATCAGGGAGCTTCTATTCTATTGGAAGGGAAGAGCGCAGAGTAAAGATGTTTTCAGGAAAGTAAACAAAACAAAACGATAAACAGTATAGATACACAATAAATCCCGACGGAGGCCGGGTGCCAAGCAAGAGCGGCTCCGGGTACAAGGTCCGGCCCAGCGCACACACAAGCTCCCAACCGCGCAGAAGGGCTAGGTCGGAGTCAAAGGATGCGCAGAGGCCGTGCCCTCCCCCCAGCCCCAAACCGGGCTCCCACTGCGGAGGGAGGAGACGCCCCATCTCCCCTGACGCTCACACAGCCTTTTGTGAACCAAGCGCTGCAAGATATTTGTCCCAACTTTACAGATGAAGAAACTCTTTGCTTAAGTGACTTGTCAGCAGCCCCGCCGCTAGATCCGAGCGGAGGCCGAGCCCCCGCGCTCCGCCGCGTCTCCCGGAGGGGGTCCTCGCCTGCAGAGCCGGGCAGCAGCGCGTCAGCGGGAAGGTCGGACTGGGGCCGAAGGAGACTAGGTCGGGAGAGCGGGGAGTGCGGGGCGCAGAGCGGGTCAGGAGGCCGCGGTTAGAGTGGCTAAACCCGGGGCAACGATTTGCGAGGAAGTTTGCTCAGTTTCAGAACCGAGGACCAAGCACAACTCGGCAGGCGCCCAGCAGAAGTCATTCTAAATGTTCCTTCCGCTGCTCCTCCAACCCATCACCGTCCCGGCCTCCCCACCCTCCCCTTCCCCGTGTCTCATCCCCCACAGACAATCGGCGCCGGTTGTGTAGCGCCCACCGCGTGCCCCGGTCCCTCCCGACACGGTGTTCCTCCCTCGGGTCCCGGCCCCGTTATCTAAATGGGGTTGGAGAGAGGAAGAGAATTTGGAACTTAATTAAAAAATAAAGAATGTTAAAGAGGAAGGAGGGAAGGAAAGAAGGAAGGAGGGAAGGAAAAAAGGGAAAGGGAGGAAGGAAAGAAAGAAGGGAGAAAGGAAGGGAAAGAAGGAAGGAAGGAAGGAAGGGAGGGAGGGAGGGAGGGAGGAAGGAAGGAAGGAAGGAAGGGAAGGAGAGAGGGAGGGAGGGAGGAGGGAGGAAAGAAGGAAGGAAGGAAGGAAGGAAGGAGGGAGGGAGGGAAAGGAAGGAAGGGAGGGAGGGAGGGAAAGGAAGGAAGGGAGGGAAGGAGGGAGGGAACGGAAGGAAGGAAGGAAGGAAGGAAAGAAAGGGAAAGGAAGGAAGGAAAGAAGGAAGGGAGGAAGGAAAGAAAGGGAAAGGGAGGAAGGAAAGAAGGAAGGGAGAAAGGAAGGGAAGGAAGGAAGGAAGGAAGGAAGGAAGGAAGGAAGGAAGGAAGGAAGGAAAGAAGGAAGGAAGGAAGGAAGGAGGGGGGGAGGAACGCGGGAGGAAGGAAGGAAGGAAGGAAGGAAGGAAGGAAGGAAGGAAGGAAGAAAGGAAGGAAGGAAGGAAGGAAGGAAGGAAAGAAAGGGAAAGGAAGGAAGGAAAGAAAGAAGGGAGGAAGGAAGGAAGGAAGGAAGGAAGGAAGGAAGGAAGGAAGGAGGGAGGGAAAGGAAGGAAGGAAGGAGGAGGGAGGGAACGGAAGGAAGGAAGGAAGGAAGGAAAGAAAGGGAAAGGAAGGAAGGAAAGAAGGAAGGGAGGAAGGAAAGAAAGGGAAAGGGAGGAAGGAAAGAAGGAAGGAGGAAGGAAGGAAGGAAGGAAGGAAGGAAGGAAGGAAGGAAGGGAGGGAGGGAGGGAGGAAGGGAGGAAGGGAGAGGGGAAGGAGGGAACGGGAGGAAGGAAGGAAGGAAAGAAAGGGAAAGGGAGGAAGGAAAGAAAGGGAAAGGGAGGAAAGGAAAGAAGGAAGGGAGAAAGGAATGGAGGAAAGGTTGTGTTGGTCACTGGGTACACTAAATCAGAAACAAAAGTCCCTACCCTCAGTGAGTGGGTACTAATTGTACCCGTTCAAGCCTAACCTGGAGTTGTTCCCACCTTGATGCTTTTGCTTTCTAAACAGGGGCTGGTGTAACAAGAGCAGAGAAATTCATACCGGTGGTCTGATGGGGTCCCCTGTGATTTTTTAGTTGTTTGTTTTAGAACTTCAACGGATCCCACTGCTGTTAGATAATATTTCTGTACCTCCTTTAGCAACTCTATAGAGGTTCTTTGTCCTTCTTCAAACCTCCCCACTCTCTCAACTCTCTCAAGGCAAGAAACTTGCCTTATATTTTATAGGGGAAAAAATTGAGGTCATTCCCGTGATCCCCTCTTTCTTTCTTATCTCATATCACTATCTTCTGCCTTCCCTCCTCCTTCACTCCTGTCTTGCATGAAGCTCCCCTTTCTTTGCCAAAACAAACCCTCTACCTTCACAAATGATCCCATTCTATCCTTTTTCTCACAGAAAGCTCTCCCATCCCACCTCTATCATTCCCACTCTCATTTTTCTTTGAAGAGATCTCTTCTTCTTTACTGGTTTATTTCCAGCCTACAAATATGACTATTTCCCGCATCTTCAAAAAACTTCACCCGTTCTACCCATCCCCACTAGCTGCCATCTCATGGAATGACTTGTATGAACTGATGCAGAGTGAAGTGAGCAATATAAGGACAATAACAATCTTAAAGAATGAAAAACATTTGTGGACTTTTATATAAAAAATAAAATGAGCAAGGAGAATAATTTATACACTGCAAAAAAGAAAAAGAAATCCCACAACTTTGAAAATAGTAAGAACTAGGATTAATACAATGACCATCCTTGATTCTGAAGCATTGATGATGAAACATGTTTTTAATTTTTTGACAGAGAAGTGATGGGGGGAGGCAGAAGGTAAAGGGAACCATATGTGCAAAAATGTTTGTGGCAGCTCTTTTTGTGGTGGCTAGAAACATCCACTGGAGTGGATGCCCATCAGTTGGAAAATGGCTGAATAAGTTATGGTGTATGAATGTTATGGAATATTATTGTTCTATAAAAACCGACCAGCAGGATGATTTCAGAGAGACCGGAGAGACTTACATGAACTAATGCTGAGTGAAATGAACAGAACCAGGAGAACATAACAAGGTTATACTGATGGTATAATCAGTTCTGATTGTCGTGGCTCTCTTCAACAATGACATGATTCAAACCAGTTCCAATTGTTCAGTAATAAAGAGAGCCATCTACACCCAGAGATCTACACCCAGAGATCTACACCCAGAGACCTATGGGAACTGAGTGTGGACCACAACATAGCATTCTCATTCTTTCGTTGTTATTTGCTTGCATTTTGTTTTCTTTCCCAGCTTTTTTTCCTTCTTGATTCGATTTTTCATGTGCAGCAAGATAACTGTATAAATATGTATATATATATACATATATATATACATAGATAATATATATTATACAATATAATATATAATAAAATATATTAACATATTTTTAAACATATTTAACATGTATTGGACTACTTGCCATCTAGGGGAGGAGGTTGGGGGGAAGAAGGGGATAATTTGGAACAGAAGATTTTGCAAGGCTCAATGTTGAAAAATTACCCATGCATATGTTTTGTAAATAAAAAGCTTTAATTACAAAAAAATGTAATTGAACTATTAGTGCCTCTGCTTTTGGTAGTGTGAAATCTATTATTAAAAGTCCTAACAATTCAAATTCCTCATAAGTACCCTGTTATATTTTTCTGGCAATAAGACTGTGGTATGCTGCTATCAAGAATGGGGAGCAGGAAGGGATATGGCAGGAGGATAGTAAGGTACACAGCCAGTAGCAGCAGCTCTAGTGGCAGAGGAAGTAGGATTTAAATTCTTCCTCTGAAACTTATTATTGTTGTGACCTTAAGCAGTTGCTTAATATCAATAGGCCTCAATTTCTTCCTCTATAACATGGAAGACCAAACCAGATGATTACTGAAATTCCTTGCAAGAACTATGATCTTCTACCACTACACACCTGTCAGATTGGCTAAGATGACAGGAAAAAATAATGATGATTGTTGGAGGGGATGTGGGAAAACTGGGACATTGATTCATTGTTGGTGGAGTTGTGAACGAATCCAACCATTTTGGAGAGTAGTTTGGATCTATGCTCAAAAAGTTATCAAACTGTGCATACCCTTTGATCCAGCAGTGTTACTACTGGGATTATATCCCAAAGAGATTATAAAGAAGGGAAAGGGACCTGTATGTGCACGAATGTTTGTGGCAGCCCTTTTTGTAGTGGCTAGAAACTGGAAACTGAATGGATGTCCATCAGTTGAGAATGGCTGAATAAATTGTGGTATATGAAAATTATGGAATATTACTGTTCTGTAAGAAATGACCAACAGGATGATTTCAGAAAGGCCTGGAGAGACTTACACGAACTGATGCTGAGTGAAATGAGCAGGACCAGGAGATCATTATATACTTCAACAATACTAGATGATGACCAGTTCTGATGGATCAGGCCATCCTCAGCAACAAGATCAACCAAATCATTTCTAATGGAGCAGTAATGAACTGAACTAGCTATGCCCAGAAAAAGAACTCTGGGAGATGACTAAAAACCATTACATTGAATTCCCAATCCCTATATTTATGCATACCTGCATTTTTGATTTCCTTCACAAGCTAATTGTACAATAATTCAGAGTCTGATTCTTTTTGTACAGCAAAATAATGTTTTGGTCATGTATACTTATTGTGTATCTAAGTTATATTTTAATATATTTAACATCTACTGGTCATCCTGCCATTTAGGGAGGGGTGGGGGGGTAAGAGGTGAAAAATTGGAACAAGAGGTTTGGCAATTGTTAATGCTGTAAAGTTACCCATGTATATATCCTGTAAATAAAAGGCTATTAAATAAAAAAAAAATTAAAAAAAAAAAAAAAGGAGGTGAAAAATTGGAACAAGAGGTTTGGCAATTGTTAATGCTGTAAAGTTACCCATGTATATATCCTGTAAATAAAAGGCTATTAAATAAAAAAAAAAAAAAAAAAAAGAACTATGATCTTCAGTCAACTGTTCTCTACCATCTTTCTCTCTTCAAGTGCCTATATTTTTCATACAAGAGTAGACCTTATTGAGAACTAATCTAACCATTCTAGAGAGAGTCCAAAGGGCCACAAAACTCTGTATACCTTTTGACCCAGTAATACCATTACCAGCTCTTTATCCCAAAGAGATTACAAAGGGAAAAGGACCTATTTGTGCAAAAACACTGATAGTAACTCTTGGTGACAAAGAATTGGAAAATGAAGGGAGAGCCATCAGTTGGGGAAATGGCTGAACAAGTTGCAGTATATGATTGTGATGATATATTACTGTGCTATAAGAAATGATAAGCAAGATGCTTTCAGAAAAAGCTGGAAAGACTTCCATGAATTGACACAAAGTGAGCAGAATCAGGAGAACATTGTACATAATAACAACAATATTGTATTGTGATCAAGTGTGAAAGATAGCTATTCTCAGCAAAACTATAATCTGACACAATTCTGAAGGACTCATGATGAAAAATACTATCAACCTCCAGAGAAAAAGAGTCTGCATGTGGATTGAAATATACTTTTATGTACTTTAAATTTTTTTTCTTTTCTTTTTTTCTATGCTTTCTTTTATAACATGACTAATATGGAACTAATGTTTTGAATGACTGCACAAATATAATCTTTCTCAAATTGCTTGCCTTCTCAAGAGAAGAGAGGAGAAAGAGATGGAGAGAATTTGAAACTCAAAAAAATTTTAAAAGAATGATAAAATTGTTTTTACATGCTATTAGAAAAAAATAAAATTTAAAACAGTGAAAAAGAGAGGACCTTCTTATAATACAATGCTGTTTCCCCCCTGCCTTTTACTTATACCAAACTTTTTTAAATGGCACTTTATTTTTTCCAATTATACGTAAAGACAATTTTAAACATTCACTTAAAAATTTTCTTGAGTTTTAATTTTTTCTCCTCTCTCCACATATAGATTAAATATATATATATATATATATCACACAAAAAAATCTTATTAATCATGTTGTGAAAGAAATACACCAAAAAGAAAGAACCATAGAAAAAAATAAAGTGAAAAATAATATTCTTCAATCTGCATTCAGACTCCATTAATTTTTTCTTTGTAGATGGATAGTATTTTCCATCATGAATACTATGGAGTTGTTTTGGATCTTTGTATCACTGAAAAGAGCTAAGACATTTACAGCTGATCATCAAACAGTGTTTATCATTGAACAATCAATCCATCCATTGTGTACAATGTCAAATCCCCAAGATTAAATTTCTCCCCCAAATTTGTGTACAATGTTTTAGGATTAATTATTGATTTTCTGGGACTTCTACATCCAGGGCCATCCCCAGTTGTCTTGATTTATATCTGGTCACTGGATCCAGATAGCTCTTGAGGGGAAAGTGAGGCAGGTGATCTTACCCAGTCCTCCATTTAAATCCAATTCACTTGCATATCATGTGTTACTTCCCTGATGAAATGGTTCTCTTCAAGAACAAAGGACAAACAATAGCTATTCTTCCTATATTCTAATTATTCTTTATGACATCTAATGTGTCTAATGTGGTAAATATACATATGTAGGCAATTTTCCCTGTTCACCTTCCTTTTCGATGTAAAAACTTTCTTTTTCAATAAAAAAGACAATGTAATTAGATTTGTAAGACTACAAGATGATACTGTTTAAAAAAAAAAAATCAGCTTTTCCGAAGTGCAATTCCTCCCTAGCCAAGATCCCACTGTATTTAAGTTGTAATATAGCAAACCTATTCTCAGCCACTACATTCTTGATCAATTAGTCAACTAGCATTTATTAAGTGCTTTTTGTATTCCAAATACTGTAGCATAGTGGATACCATACCAGACTTAGAGACAGGAAGACTTAGTTAAAATCTGGTCTCATATACTTAGTAGATGTGCAACCCTGAGCAAATCACTCAAACCTGTTTGCCTCAGTTTCTGCATCTGTAAAATGGGCTGGAGAAGGAAATGGCAAACCATTTCAGTGTCTCTACAAGAAAACCTCAAAGGGGGATCATGAAGAGTCAGACATCACTGACCAATGGCAACTATGTTTTGTACTAAGTAGTTCCTCAAATTGCCTTTCTTTTCTGAAGTTCCTTCCTTTGATTGGGAATAGTAATGAAAGAATCACCTGTGACTAAGTTTTTAGTGTCTTCATTAACTGACTTTATTAGAAGACTGCACTATCCTTAGTAAGGTTTTCTAGATTTGTTCTGGTAGCATTGTTTGTGCCCACATGAATCACCAGAAGTTGGAAGATGTGTCAGCTTCCCTAAGCTTTGTTATATACCTGTGCAGGTGTACAAGACAGCAGCTCTCTTCCTTGATAACAATAATAATAGCAAACATTTGTATTGTTGGATTTGAACTCTTTTTGATTTCAGATTGAGTAATTCTATCCTCTGGGCCACTTGGTAGACTAAATAACCTGGATAATGATAATTATACTGCTTACTTTTCAGGAGTGTTATTAAGAAAGTTGTTCTATACAAATGTGAACTGTTATTACCTCATAAGGCATTTTAGTTGAATAGAGACTGGATAGAGGGTTGAACTTGAGTTTAAATTCTACTTCAGACATTTAATAGCTGTATGACTCAGTGCCAGTCATTTAATATCTCTCTCCTTCATTCTCCTCAGCTATAAAATGTGGATAATAATAGCATCTACCTCCCAAGGTTGTTGTCAGGATCAAATGAGATAATATTTGTAAAGCATTTTTTGTAAATCTCAAAGTGCTATATAAATGATATTTCTATTATCTGTTCCATATTTGGATGGTTCTGTAAGGAAGCCCTTTATGGATGTGGGCAATGATGAGGTCCTGGGTCATCTCGTCATTGGCAGAGAAAGCCTGAAGTACTGATAAGATTACTCCCTGAGGATAACTAGGAAGGGCACTGATGGGGGTCAGCTCATTGTTGTAGTCCCACCCCTTTTGGAGGTCGTGGGTAATTCCACCTTATTGTATCTAGTCAAAAAGCCAAGTTATGTCAAACCCCTGAGGTTAAATTTCCCCCCTATAAATTGGTCCATGATTCCCACCATTTTTGCTGAATCCTTTTGGGTGAGCCTGCCATGGAACTCTACCTTGTGGTGTCTTTCTCCCCATCCATGCCTCCTGGTGTCTCCTTCTAATAGCTAATTAACTCTTTTAGGGTGCTGTATTCCTCTGGATTTGGAGCCAATGAAGTACTCTCATCTCCTGGTGAATGTTCTTTGAGTTCCACGAGGGAACTTGTCTTTTCCATTGTTAATTGTTATTAAAACTACTTTTCTGTCTAATTATATGCTCTCCCAAATCTATTTCATATTCACCACTCCTGGTGCCTATTTTATGTCTTCATTTTGTCTGTAAACCTCTTCTAAATGAATGTTCTTTTTGGCAAAGGGACTTACTTTCCTAATAACACTCCTGAAAGTTAGGCAGTATAATTATCATTTTTCATGTTATTTAGTCTACCAAGTGGCTCAGAGGATAGAATTACTCAATCTAGAATCAAAGAGTTCAAATCCAACATTCTGTTGGTCAAGAATGCTACAAAAGGGGAGGAGGCAGGAAAGAAGGCATGAAGATGGAAGATGCAATTGTTATTCATCTTTCATTTTCAAAGAGCACCAATGACATCATGAGTGATGTCTTGACTCATGTGTGAAGTGACTAAAGTGAGACAAAGTTGCCCAAAGTCAACAGTCTTAGTCTCTCTTCCTGAGTCATCAAAGCCCAGTGGCAGGATAAAAGTCAGAATGACTGTTGGTAGCCCAGGATATAGTGGATGACCTTGGGGTCTTCAATGTTTGACTAAGCTTCATGGTCACTGGAACAAACTGCTTTCATCTCCTTTTTCCACCAGAAGTCTTCTTGTGCTTGGGGTAGATATCCCCTTGCTTCATAAATGCTACATAAACTTGTTCATAAACAGGTTTGAGTTCTGTTGGTTATCTTCAACCTGGTTTAGTCCACCTGCTGACATATTACACCAGGGTATGGCTGCTGGGCTTACTGTAGCTTTTTAGAGCACAGGTGAGTGTTAGGGGAAGATGGACACCAAAGGTGGATGAGCAGCCCAGAAAACAGCTCAGTAAGCCCTCCTACCAGAGTTCTCCCTGAATACTCATAAATCCTGGAAGATGGGATAACAGATATAAAAAAAAAATAGACCAGCTTAGCTGGAGTATAGAAAGGGGAGAGTAACATATAATAATAAGCCTGCAAAGGTAGGCTGGCTGGAGCCAGACCTTGAAGGGCTTTGTTAGCCAAACAAAGGCCTTCATATTTTATCCCAGATGTGGGAAGTCCAACTAGAAGGCTACTGAAATAGTCTAGGGGAAGGGTAAAGAGAGCCTGGCCCAGCTAAGGAGATGTTGTAGAAATAGAAATCTCTGAGCTATGAATAATCTGGAGAGAGGGGGATACCCTCAACCTTTTCCTTTAATTGTTACTATGATTAATGAAAACTTAATTGGATCTGTTTGATTTGGGGCAAATCATTTAACTTCTCTAAAGCCTATTTCTTCATCTACAAAATTAGAGTAATACCTATATCTACCTCACATGTTTGTCTAGAGGCTCAAACTACACAATTACTGATTATTATGAACTGTCAAAATCTTATCTCTGTTAAAGAAACCTTTCATCATCATCAAGATCAGTAAGAACATTCAGAAATAACCAATTACTGAGTATTAAATGGGGAAAAGCTTTTAGGTTCCCTACTAGTTCTGAACTGGGCAGGCAAAGAACATCAGATTGATAAGGTCCTGAGTAACTGGGTGAGGCTGACAGAGAAGGATTGGATGTTAATGGAATTGTTCCCTGGGGCAGATAGGGAAGGGCTCTAATGGGGATCAGTCTAAACTCTTAGTCCCACCCTCTGTGGCGGTTGGGAGCAGCCCCACCTAGCTATGTTCCCTCCGAAATCCATTAAATTTCCCCTATAAGTCTGTCTATGGCTCATGTCATCTTTGCTGAACCTTTTTGGGTTATGACTGCCACAAAACTGCCTCCCAGTGTCTTTCCCCTCATCCTTCTGTCTAACATGATGTCCCTTCCCCACTATGCTTCTCTTCTTTCTCCTTCCTACAGCTAACTAACTCTTTTAGGGTGAAACTCCTCTATATATTTAGCCTGTCAACTGAGGGCATACTCCAACCTCATAAGGCGTTTCCTTTCTCCTGGTAAATTATTAGTTCCACTAGGCAATTTATCCTTTCTATCATAAATTGCTAAAATCCCTTGCTAACTATAAGCTCTCCCAATTCTATTTTGTATTCGTCACTCCTGGTGTCTATTTTATTTCTTCATTTTGTCTGTAAACCCTTCTCCTAAATAAACCTACCTTTGCCAAAGAGAAGGACCATTGTGAATTCTTCACATGACTGAACCCCAACACTTATTTTTTTACAATCTCTTCATTTGGTGTTAAACCCCAAACACATCGTTTGGACCTAAGCCACATCAAGATGATGCTCCTGAAAGTCTGAGGAAATCACACTTAAAATAAGTTAGGTATGTCATGAAGTTGTTTAAAAAACACATGAAACAGAGTTATAGACACATCAGTATGAGATAGAAAAGCAATTGTTTCAATGCAGTCATGATAGGCTGTTTTACCTGACATCTGCATTCACTCATTCTCGTCAGAGGTTTAAGACTGAACACTCCAGAAAAAAAACAAAAAACAAACAATAAACAGCCCCAAGGATGTTTGCCCTTCTTTCCACCAACTGTAGGTGACAGTAATAGTATCTGCTAGTTCTTTGAGGTCCCAGCATTGTAATTCATTAGGATCTGGTGACTTGAGCTAATCAAGATTCAATTTGAAAACCATTTATAATAAAGTTAGCACTATGTGCTAGGTTCTGTGCTAAGAGCAGTGACACAAATAAGAAAGGCAATCCCTTCCCTCTAGGAGCTTACAATCTAATGGAGGAAGATAATTCACAAAAGGAAGCTCAAAGGCGAGGGAGGAAGGAATCAGAAAGTAAGGTGGAATGGAGACCAAGCCAAGATGCTGGGGGTAAATGGAGTGTTACCTGCAAGTTTTTAGGAGGAGTTGAATGCTCTTTCCTCCAGCCCTCCTCTCAGAGGGGGGAGGCCACTGAGAGTAAATTGTGGTGCTGAATATTAATAGTGGTGGAGCCAGCATAGTGATGAAATTTCAGGTGACCAGCTTATTCTGGAGAAGGCATGATGGTCCCTGGAGTGGAAAGCCATTGATGGAAATGGTGAGAGTAACTAATCTTCTCATTGTCTCCTTACATATTTGGTTATCGATTCTCTAAAAATCATTTTTGTGTTAGTCATTCCAGTCCAAAGGCAATATTCTCCTTGGTAGAACAAAGAAAAGCAAAATAAAAAATACATAGAATATTTGTTTTCAAGTATTTGAAGGTTTGTCAAGTGAAAAATCATTCTGCTGGGTTGCAGAGGATGGAACTGGGAGCAATGCATGGGATTTGCAGGGATTTAAGCTCAATGGAAGAAATAAGTCCTTCGTAACAAATAGGGCACGATCAAAGGGCAGCTCTTCCTCCTCACTGGAGGGGTTTCAAGCAAAATGACTCAATGGTGATGTTGTCAAGTATGAACATAGAGAAGACGCTTGTTCAGGTGGAATTGGCTTAAATGGGCTCTTTACAATTAAGAGCCTGTGATTCTGAAGCAAGACATTGCCAACAGATCCCCAAAGGATGAAAAATGAAGAACAAAAACAAATTAAGGTTATTAAAATAAAATCAGTCTAGGATGGAGATTATTCTTGACTTTTTTGCATGTGCTGATAAGATCTTCAGCAATCTGGTGGTCTATGAACCCCTTCACAGAATAATATGTTATTGCCTACATTAATTATTGAAGGGAATATTACATTTCAGCTAAAGGTTAGAGAAAATTTAAAAAGTTGTTAATTTTTTCTAAGTTCACATATAATCTCCTTTTCCCCCAAAAAAAATCTAATCAGTGACTACAGGTTAAGAATCCCTGTTCAAGGAGAAAGAAGGCTAATTGATGAAGAACACAATTATATTCAAGGATAGTAAGTTAGTAAAATGAATGCACTTTTTCCAAAGATAGAATTGAAAAAATGAACGGAAACTGCAGTTGTAGAGAATCAACTACATACACACACACACACACACAGACACACAATCAGCTGAGATCAATCTTTTTATCTTTCTATTCCAAATCCCCTTTCCCCAATTCAGATGTGAGAAAATAAAACCCTTTAGAAACATATATTCAATCAAAATTAATTTCTGTATTGGCCACGTCCAAAAGATATTTCTCTTTTTGCATTTTGAGTCAAAAAATTATTTGTCTCCTTTTGCATTTTCAGGTGGATAGCATAGTTCATCTTTAGTCCTCTGGAATCCTCATGGGTCATTATGTTGATAAAGATCTCAGTATACAGATCATCTTTATATATTATAACTTGGTCATCCATTCCCCAATTTATGAGCACGCTTCCACATTCCTATTCTTTGTCACCTTAAAAAGAGTTATATTTTTATTCAAGCTGAGAGTTTACTTAGGACAAATTCCTCCCTTAATCTACTCAACCCCTTTATTCTTTCCTATTTTCTTTCTGAAATGGATTTTTTACTTTACTCTGATGAATCAAGGAGGTTAAATTCATTTTGAAAGTAAGATTCTCTCCCTTGTGAAGTCAGTTAATTTTTATAAGATATCAATTAGCAACATAAATCCCTATTGAGTAAAATGGATTTTTGCATCTAATTCTGTATTTCTTTTCTAGAGACTAGTTTTGGTAAGTCAGTTCAAGTGTCAGCCACTCATTTATATAGATATCCACTTCTGAACTGATTATGTGAAATCCTTTTTTCTAATCTTCCCTTCCCTTCTCCCTCCTTCTCTCAGTGTCTCCTTTCTATTTTCATTCCTTACTTAAGATCAGAACAACTCAGATCTTGATTAGCTGGATTCCTACTATGAACCCTGATGGTAGAGTACAGAAGGGACAATTATAACACGTCCCCATATTTTTATTTTAACTAGTTTGATATTTAATCCTTTATCGTTGTTCAGTCATATTTACCTTTGGATGCTTCTCTTCTCTCCTGTCTTTAAACTTTAAAATTCCCCACAAATCTGTTTTTTTCATCAGAAATGCTTAGAAGTCTTCTATTTCATTACAGACCCATTTCCTTCCTGTAATATAATACTCAACTTTGCTAGGTAAGTTATTCTTGGTTATAAGCCCATATCCTTTGTCTTCCAGAATATTGTGTTCCAAGTTCAATGCTCCTTTATTCTGGTGGCTGCTAAATTGTGTGATCCAGATTGTGGTTCCTCAGGACTTGACTTTTTTCCCTCTTAGCTGCTTACAGTATTTTTTCTTTGAAAAAACAAAGCTCTGAATTTTGGCTATGGTTCCTGGAAGTTTTAATTTTTTGTTTCTATCGGGAAGTGCCCAGTAGTTTCTATTTCCACCTTGTTCTAAGAGATTTGGACAGTTTTAGGATTTTTTGAAATACAATGGTGTGGCTCTTTTTTGGTCACAATATTCAAATAGTCCAATAATTCTTTAAAAAATTTTTTGATTGCATTTAAAGTTCTTAACAGTCCTCATTCTTCATTCTGCATAAGGCTGCCATTACACACACATACACAAACACATACCCGTAAAACTACACTATGCATTCCTCTTTCAGTTCTTTCTCTAGAAGAGGAAAGGACCTTCACGGGTCCTTTGTAGTTGATTTGAGTAGCTTTATCTGGGAATAGTTTCAAACTGCTCTCCACCAATCTGATAAGTATGAGATACCTCAAAGTTGTTTTAATTTACATTTCTCTAATCAATGACTTAAAAAAAATTTCTTTCACATAACCATGTAAGTTCCAAAGGGTTTTATCTGGAGTATTTTATAGATTTGGTGGAGTTGTGGAGAGGAACTCAGGTGTATGGCTTTCTTCCACTCTGTTACTCTGGCTCCCCAAACCCCCTCCCTTGGAGAATCATATTACATGATTACCAGGAAGCTAATACTGAAACAGACTCCTTGTTTCTAGAAAGCTAGAAAATGTTTGAAGACAGTCTGTTTGGAGAGGGCCCTGCACTAGATTCTTGATATTCCTTCTAGCCCTTAGATTTTATGAAGTTTGCCCAGATGTGCAAATCTCTACATAAGGCATAGACTGTTATCCAAAAAGGTGCCGTCTTTCATATAGGAAGATGATGTCATACTGGTCCACCTCCAGAAGATCCTGCAATCTGTGTTGGTTTTCCAGGCCAAAACAGATTGCAAAACCTACTGGGGAAAAAAACTGCAATTCTAGAAATTTGGGTCTTTAAGCTGCAATGAACCATGAAGGGCAAAGCATTCTCAACAAATAGGGTAATTAGCTTATCATTAAGAAATTCACTCTTGCAATTCAGGAGAAAAGAATGAAGGTATTCCTGTGGTTATGTGGTTAATCATTTTTTTATAAAAATTAATTGTCTTCAAAGGAAGAGCATCTTTCATTGTCTCACCATTAGACCAGGCCCTGGGAGAATAGATGAAAAAGGAAAATAAAAAAACCCAGAACTTAATAAAGCTAAATTGTAGCTCATCTACAAAGAGCCCAGATGGAGAGGGATGCAATGGAGTGGGAGTAAACACGACCTTTGGCATCTTGAGCCAGTCCCATGATCTCACTGGGCTTCATTTCCTCCTCTGTAAATGGGTTTGGATTAGAAAGGTGAGAGAGAGTCAATCCAGCTCTTAATATGAAGTCTTAAATTATCCTGCTATACAGATTAAGTTTTCTTTTATTGGGGATTTTTAAGAAGTTAAATAATTTAAAACAACTACAACTTAATGTTTTTAAAATAAAAAAAAAGATGATTTTTATTTCAAAAAGCACAAGAAACTATTTACAAATAAACTGCCAGAGCTTACATGAAGCGTACATTATTTCTCTTTAATTCAAAATGATCTAAAATCAGGTCTTTGCAAAATAAACAGGTATAGCAATCTATTTCAGGTAATTAGAAGATCTGTATCACAACGGTGGTGGGAAGAAGGTATATGGTATCTCTGACGAGCCTGTTGGGCATGCTTGTGGCGAAGGTTCCTTATTTCTGACATTAGTTCATGTTCTTTCTTTTCCAACTCTTCTCGTTTTCGATCTAAAAAAACTTGCAAAAAGAAATTTAAAAAATGCTGATTTACACATACAAGCAAATCTTTATTTTCACAGATCAATGTGTTATAAAATCAATAAAGTAAAGAACACTTTAAAAAAAAGCACCTTTTACTGAAAAAGGATAAAAGAAGGGCATTCTTATCTTATGTCTTATACCTCTTCCTATCCCTGACCCCTATCTAAGCCATCACCCACCTAACCCGTTCCTTTCTAAAAATAAATCTGATTCCTTGAATTTTCAGTTTACACACCAGCTCTCCAGATGCACACTACAAAGTGCTTTGCTAGCTAGCTATGTTTGCTTTTGGGTTTGTGCTTTTTTCCCCCCTGGGATAATTGGGGCCAATGACTTGACTAGAGGTTATACAGCAGTTAAGTGTTAGGTGTCTAGGCTGGATTTGAACTGAGGGCCTGACTCCAGGGAATGGTGCTCTATCCACTGTACCATTTAGTTACCCTATCTGTACTTCTTAAAAATTCCAAATAACTCGGTGGAAAGGAGGGCATGAATATGCAAAGAAGGGGGAGACAGCACTCTAAGTTGAAAATTTCTGAAATTTATAGCCTCTTCTCCATGTAGTCAACCACGTCAGACTCATCAGAGCCTTGAGGTACCACGGGCTAATCTCTCCTTGCCTGTTTTCTGCTTCTGAGAAGACCCAATAGCTGTGTGATTCTTACATGGGGGAAGACCCAGTGGGGACAATTGTGACCTTGGAATCAGGCGCTCTGGACTTAGCTCTAGCTCTGCCCCGAGCACTGGGGTGAGTGCCTCCAATTCCTCCCAGCCTGGGCCCTCCTATGAGCTATCACATCTCCTTTCTAACACTTGTGTATGGATTGCATTCCCTCTAATCATCCCTGCAGTGGAAAGAGCTCTGGGCCTGGCGTCAGGACCTGTGTTTAGATCCTGACAAATCACTTCACTCTCTTTGCCTCAGCTCTTCATCTGTAAAATGGAGACACAATGGAGAAGGAAAGAGCAATTCTGGGAACTTTGTCAAGAAAACCCAATGGACAAAGTCAAGTCAGGCATGACTGACAACGGAACCACCCCAGATCATAAACGGTTTCCTTGAGCCCCTTTGGGCCTGCTTCCTCCTCTGTAAAACAGAGTGGTCACTCACACATATTAGCTAATAACAGGTAGCACAGGTCCCCTTCCTGTGGGAACCATCATCTGGTTCGGTTCTCACATCCCCTGCTCTCCACACACAGCTGAGCTCTGAGGGAGGGCCTGGGCCATGGGCCCGACTAGAGGCAGAGAGGCCTTTCCTGCTCCCGCCAGCTGGGAGTGCAGGGACCACCAGAACTTCCCATGGGACTGTTACAAGCAGTCCTGCAACCAACACCCTTAGCATGGGCACTTAAGCATCTGCTCTATGTGCTCATTAGCAGAATCGGGGGTTTCTGAGATTCCCCCAGTTTAAGTCCACAAAGACACACAGGGCAGACCAAGGAAAATCTCTGGGAAGCTCTCAGCCTCTCCCGGGAATCCCCTGGGCTTCTCATCTCCCCAGTGCCTCCTGCACTCAGCTACCAGGCCCAGGCCTGACCATGTTACCCCTTATACCCTCGGTGGCTCCCTAGTGCCTCGGGTCCCAGGGAAGCCCTTTCCTTGTGGGCTTGGATTTCCAGTCTGGTGACAGACCACTCTTTCTGAGCACTCTACAATCTAGAATTGAGCCAACTTGCCACTCCTCACACAGCCCATGCAACGTGCTCTCCCTCTCTGTTGCCTCTGGGGCGGCCCCCATTCTCCAGGCCTCCAATACTCTCCCTCTCAGAATCCTTCAGGACTCAGCTTGGATTCCGGCACCGTCTGCCAAAGCTGTCTCTTGTCATCCAACCTCCTCCATTCCCCCAAATTGACTCATGTCTTTCCTTCAGTTTCCACCTGCTCTGCTCTATATGTGTCTGGTCTGTGCCCACACATGCATCTCCCCATTCCAATGTAGGGTCCTTGAAGGAAAAGTTCTCTTTTTGCTTTTTCTATTTCCAGCACTTAGTACAACTTCTGGCACATAATAAGCACTTAATATATGACATGCTCTCTCCCTTTTGGACCCTTGCACAGGCTTTCCTCTCTACCTGAAATATCCTTCCTCTTCTTTCCCGCTCTTTAAATCCTTTTCCTCTTCAAAATTCAGTTAAAATACCACACTCTTACATGACGCCACTCCTGATCTTCCCAGTTACTAGGGCTCCTCTCTCCAAATAACCTTGTTGCTCCATATGAACATGTCATCTCCAATAGGATGCAAGTTCCTCAAGAAAATGATTATTAACTTTTGCCCTTGTCACAGTGCACACAGTAGCATAAGAAAACATACACTATTAAGTGGGTGCTTAATAAAAGCTCTAACATTATGATAAGAGCAAAAAGTTAAGAATGTCTATATTTCATTCCCTTTAAACATATCTCCCCCATGTTTGACTCTGATCAATGGCTTACTCATAGGATCATCCAGCTTCCTGGCAGTGAATCTCTGAGTATCACTGAAATATTTCTAATTGATTGATCAATTAACCAATTGAAAAGGCTGTAAAGGGGCCGATTCCATGCCTAAAATGTATTTCCTCCTCCCTTTGGCTAGTATTACCTTTGAAAAGAAACATTATATGTTAACCACATTAATATTGTTTTAGATATATGTGTATATATGCGTGTATTGAATTCATACACACATACACACACAGATATATCTGTGCTTAATTATAGACTGCTTGGAGGATGTGGGAAGGAGGAAATGGGAAAAAAAAAAATAAAATATGCACAGCAAAGAATAAAAGAAAACCTACAAGGAAGCAAAAAAAAAAGATGCACAGTTATGAACACATATTATATGTGTTATTACATTCTTTTTTAACATGGAAATTGTTATATATATTTTGAATCCTCTCTGATGTTCTTCTGTGCACATGACAATGTTATTTCTTTTTCTATTTACATTTTTCCTATTTTGTTTTTAAATTTTACAGAAATAAATACATTAAAAAAAAAAAAAGAAAGGAAGGTTGTCTTAATCCCTAAACTACCTGTTTGTCGTATATATCTCATGGTCTCTCACAACAGCAAATAAGATCCTTGCAAACAGGGAGTGCCCCCTTCCCTGCTTTAACCCCTATGCCAAGCACCCATCCTGGCACAGTTAGGCCCCTCCAAAGTACTGCTCATTCATGTGTCACTTAGGCCATGGAGTGGCCCATGGAGTGTATTAAGAGGAAGCATATCCAGAAAAATCTGAGCTGTTTTTTGCCTGCAAGAAGTATTTCAGTTGGAAAGCAGCGGGGCAGAAGACTGGCAAAAGACCAATCACCCCTTTCTTGGGCTCCTACTTTTCCCCTCCACAACCACATAAGGCTGCTTCCTCCATTCAACAACAACAACAACAACAACATAGAAACAAACAGAAACTCTTCTCCTCAGGGAATAAAGTCTGTGGCTCCAATGTAACCAATCAGCAGGAAGCTGCTGTCCTGTCAGGCGACCATCCTCCCTCTACTCTTTGCAGTCCCAGCGGTCCAGCAAAGAGCTCAGAGCAAATAAATGGGTTGGAGAGTGTCCAGTGCAGACAGACAGATCGAGAAAACAAAAGTAAAGAAAGAAGAAAACAGTCACAGGTTTGAAAAACAATGCTAAGGCTATTTTCCACCAAGCGGTCAAAACATTTTCATTAACATCCAACAAAAATATTGACAAACTGCAAATTGTGATAAACTGACACTTGGATGGTCAGACAGAAAGTGAGGCTAAGGAATAATGTAATTAGCATTTGGCAGTCTCCCCTCCAGTTTTTAACACTCTTAACAAGTTTCAGGACATTTCAGAGAATACCACTGTCCCCATCTTAAAAGATTTCTGCCCTTCAGATCTATAGCTGATATGAGAGAAATTCAAAGTAAAGTCTTACTGAAAAATCAATCCACTAATGATACTTACACTGAGTACTACAAAATCAAAACTTATGATAAAAGGATTCACCTCCATGTTGCAACTTACAATGTGTTTCAAGATCAATCCTAGGAATATAATTGAGATGGCCTTCAGACAGGATTGCTGAAGAAACAGGCTTCAGTGGACTTTTGGCCTTTATCTCCTGAAGTCTCTCTGTTAATAAAAAGGAGAGAAGGAAAAAGCGTGTCTGGGTGAGTACAAACCAAATATTAACACGAGAATCACAAAATATTGTTATGTGGATTTCAAAGAAAAGACTGATACCTTTCTGGAGACAAGAAAAGGATAGTTGAAAGACATTTAAGTCTTAATAACTGGAATGATACAGATTTCATTCCCTTAAAACTGATGGCCCACACATAAGCCATAAGCTTCAGAAGTTCTTTTACAGGTTCTATTACTGTTTGTTTCTACTTTGAAGATGTGGTCTGAGCTCCAATGCTATCAACTGCAATTGGGGGCCTAGAGGGCCTTCAATGCTCCATGTACCGGATGATGTAATACATTAAGTCCCAGTTCCTGGGGGGGTGGGGGACTCAGGGTATATAGGCTTTGAAGAAGAGGAATAAAAGGAAAACAAAGTCTTAAAGTGAGGGGGGAAGAACTTTCTAGATACAGAGTTAGCTTAAGGTAAAATTTCAAAATAGATTTTTGGTCTGTGGAAGCATTTCAGCTCTCTTTCTGTATTTTTCACTGTCTGATAACTCTTGCTCCAGGTCTTAGAGGGACTCCCTGCTGTCCACTAAAGCATCCCTATTCTGAAACATTGGACTATAGGACTGAAAAAAAAAAAAAAAAACATGCTGAATTTATTATATACTTGAAAAGCAAATCATTTGCATTAGAGCTTTGCTAGTTCTCATGCCTCTTTTTCTGTTCACTTTGCTCATTTTATTTGTTGATAAATGCAGAATAAAACTAAATTAGGGGAAAAAAAAGAAGTTAGGCTTGTCTGATACCTCAAAGGGCAACATGAATTAAACTGAATTTCCTATTCATCCCAAACTCCCCTTGGGGTAGCGCAAGAGGGAGAAAGAAGTAGGAAAAGGGGCATATGAGGAGAAGAGAAGAATAAAATAAATAAGGTCATATTTGGTCCATTTCCCCAGAGAAAATAGGACATTTTGGCAGATACAGTCAACAATTGGTGAATTCAGAAGTGTAAAAACTTCCAAGGCCAGATTTGAACCAAATTCCTTCTTACTCCAGCGCTGGTGCTCTATCCACTGGGCCATCTAGCTGCCCCTAATAGTTTATTCTTGAAAGATGCCCTAGGTTAGTTAATGCAAGGCATTTTATTACCCTAGATTGGTGCACGAGTAAAGGGCACCAGCTACTTATTTACATATGACTATGAAAACAACACAAGTTTCGGAGTTCAAGGGTCATTCAAGGTTGATGTGCAAGGACTGACCAGCTCCAGATTGGACCCTGCACGGGCTGTGGCAAAAAAAAAAAAAAAAAAAAAGACTTCTCTTCACAGTCCCCATAAAACATGTTGAGACAAGGCCCTGCTTGCAGACCCAGTTTTCATCCCATAAAACGTAAGAAGGAAATCTGCCTAGGAGCATGAGCGGCTTCTCTCTCCTGGGAAGCAGAACTGAAGGACAGGCTAGAAGTTCTGACCCTGCTCACTCCCTGAAGTTGTTTCAGAGCTTTAGCTTCTCCCCTTCCTCCCCTGCTGAGCCCCAAAGGATGAGCAGGGACAAAGAAAGCTGAGCAGGGAAGGGGTCTTTTTTCTAAATGCTGGTCATTTCTGAATCGGGGAAGTGCTGCTTGATAGGCAGAAAGGGCTTTTAATATTCAACGGATACAATCTGTCATGGAGCCTGCATGTTTCACTTATTAATGGAATGGTGGTGTAAACAAGTATGGCCCATGCAGTTCTGATGCTGCTGGGAACCAGCTACCACCTGAAAGGACACTGGGACAACAGGAGGCTATAAGGGGCTGCACAATCAAAAGCAAGTTCCTTAATCTGACTGGGGAGCAGCAGTGATGGGCTGGGCAAGGGACATGGAGGAAAGGGATTGCTCTCACCAAAGCGGTCATCCTGGTGTGAAGGATCTTCTGTATCAATATATTCCCTTCTCTCGCGATTACATGAAGCAGCAATTGAATGTGATGTCTGTAAAGGATATTCATCTTCTTTCCCCTAAAGATAAATGACAAGATCAAGGAGAACACAAGGTGAGCAGAAGCTCTAGTCGGTGTCCAACTGAGTATAAAACAAACTAATGATACCTGCTCCTATGGTCATCGTAAGTTATCCCTAATTTAAGATATGTTTCATAAAAAGTTTATACTTTGTTACTCAGGAACACTGTAGAAACGCTGGGTAGTATTTTAGAAATGAAAAGGACCTTTGGGAATTTCTGTTTCAGTCTCTTCATTTTCTAAATAAGGAATCTGAAAACCCGAGCACTGAAATGATGGAAAGATCACATGACTGTGATTCAAATCCAGGTCCTATGATTTTGAAATCCAGTGTATTTTTAAGATAAATACATATTTTTAGAGTTAAGCAATAGTACCACCATCATCAAAAAAAAATATTCTCGAATATATGAAATATATGAAAAAACATGACACCACAGACTTGACTGATTGTTTTGTGAAGACAAATTATTTTTAAAAATTTATGCCTGGATAAAGTAAAAACCTTTCTACAATTACTCAAGGATGGACCTCTGATTTTATTGACTTTTAAATCAATTCTAAACTGAGGAAACCGGCTCTAGCAATAGCGGGTTAGCAAATTTTCGTCAATCCGCAGTCTGAGAGTTGGCTAGGGCCCTGAAAGGTTAAGGAACTTGCTTTAACCAGGGCCAGAATCTGTCACAGGTAGTCCTATCTCCATGGCTGATTCTACCCATGACCCTTCATTGCCCCTGGGCAAGCTATTCTAATGTAACATTTGGATCAGGGTTTTAAAGTAGAAATTTCTCCTTATTAAGTATTTTAGGTACTTAATAAATCTCTAGTATGGTATACTTTCAACATATTTTACTGGCGTGTACAAAATGGAAATAATTTGTACAGGATTAAGAGATGATATTTAGTTTTTTGGATTACTATACATAAAGAGAATTAGAAAAATATTAAGAAAATACCTTAATTTAATCAATATGCCAAAGTAGCTATGAACTGGGACTATATATAAACTACACTTTCTTCAAAGACCTCCCAAAATGATAATCAAAAAATATGAATCATGTAGAAGAAAATCAAATGTAAAAAAAAAAAGCATGTGTTGCATGTGAAATTTAACAAAAAGATAAACTGAGGCAATTCTCTGAGGAAGATATCATTTATTAACAGGGGCATGTGACCTGATATTAAAGGATGGGTCAAATGGCACTGCTTCTGGCCTGAAGATGCATGCCATTTTTATAATCACAGAAATGATATTATTGGTTACAGGACTGGCAACATCATGGGCCTAGAAATCATGACTAGTTACATACAACAAAGAAAGCAGACATAGACCCCATGCAGGATGAAGACCACCTCTTTCTATCTCCTAAGAACTGCTTTTGGGAATTAATGGGTTTTGGCAATATTCTGAAATTAACATAGGGACTCAAATACAGAGTTAGATAAGACCAACTTAACTGCTAAAAATGGGACAAGGCCAGTTAGTCCTAGCTCCTCAAGGATACAACAGAGAAATATTGAAATAATGTTTTACAAAAGTACTGAAAACAGTTTTTCTTTAACATCAATTGTGGGAAAGCTTAACATTGTTATCTAACTTCAGTGAGGGAGAGATTGAACTTAAGCACACAAAAGCTTCTTCAACTGAGGCAGAGAAGAGGAATATGATTACTGAATAAAATCACTTAGACAATAAAATCAAATATAAAATATAAACCGACATTAAAGATTCTTTAGCCTCCACTTGAAGACATCTAGTAGTAGATGTCATTCTACTCATTCTATTTTGGATAAAGACAATTTTAATTGCCAGAAAAATTTTATTTGTTGCAAGACAAGATCTTCCCCTACAAGTTGCACGTTGCTCTTAATTCATCATGTCCACCATTTCTTACTATACAATATATTCCACTGCATCCATACACCTGAATTTCCTCAGCTGTTCTTGCCACTGAGGGACATCCAATTTGCTTCTGGTTATCTGTTACAGATAATTTGATATATATTGGTCCTTTATGGTTTCTGACTTTCTTGAGCTACATGTCCTGGAGTGCAACTGCTAAATCAAAGGATGTGGCCAACTTTTCTTGTATAAATACAAAGAAGAAATCAGGCCATTTCATAGCTTTGCCAACAAAGCATCAAGGTACCTGCCCAAAGTTTCTCCACCATTGGTTGTTCTCCTTTTCTATCATGTATGCCAAACTATATGATTGATGTAAAGCCTCAGAATTATATTAATTTATGTCTCTTACTACTTGTGATTTAGAGCATATTTTCATGTCAGTTTTTTTTCTTCTAGGTTGCAGTTCTTTTGAACATTGTTCATATCCTTTGACCATTTATAAAAAGATTTTAAAAAAAGGTATATTGGGAGAGAGAGGAGGCTCAAAGAGAGGAGTGTGCTCCAAAGGGATAGTGGATAAAACATCTGAGAGAAAAGTGGAACTGTGATCTCCTCTGGTTTTTTGTTGTTAGTTTTTTGTTTGTTTGATAAAGAGAATGGTTTTAAGATAGGAAAAAGCAGAACAAAAATGGCTAATTAAGAGTTGATACAGAAGACAAATAAGTTAAAATATCACCTAGGTTCCCTGGATGAATCCAAGATGATGAACTGTATCCTCAAATACTTGAAGAATTGGCAGATAGAATTGCTGAGCCAACAATACCTGAAATACTATGACTAACAGTGAGGATACCCCAAGGCTCTGTCCTGGGCCCTCTCTTCATGCCATGCTCTTTTTTGATGACTTGACTGGCTCTCATGTTTCAAGGTCTGGCTCCTGAGCTCCAATCAAACACTTTTAATTACCCATTAGACATTGCACACTTGAAAGTTCTCTTGGAATCTCAAAACTCAATAAGCTCCAAACAGAACTCATTACACTTCCCCTAAAACCCACCCCCCTCTTCTAAATGTCTTTGCTTCAGTAGAGGGTACCTCCATTCTTATAGTTATTCAGGTTCATTCCTTGACTCCTAACTCCCCTTCCCCTCATATACCTAATCAATTGCCAAATTTTTTTGTTTTTTCCATGTCTCTCACATCTGTTCCCTTCTACCAAGTCACAGGAACCAGCCTAATTCAGGCCCTTTATAAGGCATATAAAAGATTATACAGCCTTATAAGATCAAAGAGTATTGCAAAAGCTTCTGAATTAGTTCCTCTACCTAAATCTTTACTTTTCTGTTTACCTCCCACAAAGCTACTAAAATTGGATCCTTAAAGCACAGGAATGACCAAGTCACCATCCATCCCCTTACCCCCAATTCTAGCTCCAATGGTTTCCTATTGCTTCTAAGATCAAATCAAAAACTCCTCTGGCTGACATTTAAAGTCCTTTTTGACTTGGTTCCAACCTGCCCTTCCAATCTTATTACATTTTACTCTTTTATACTTTTTAGACCAATCCAACAGTTATTCTTGCTCTTCCTCACAAACAAAATTAACAATCCTCCTTGCATTGGCTAGGAGCAGCAAGGTGGGACAGCGAGTGCAGTGCTGGGCCTCTAAATGGGAAGATTCATTTTTCTGACTTAAATCTGGCCTCAGGCACTGACTAGATATGTGATCCTGAGCAAGTCACCTACCCCTGTTTATCTCAATTTTTTCATCTGTAAAATGAGATAGAAGAAGAAATGGCAAACCACTCTAGTAGTTTTGTTGAGAAAACCCCAAATGGGATGGGGATCAGTTTGACATGACTGAAAAATGAGTAAGCAACAAAACTACAAAGGCTGTGCCTCTATCTTTTAGAATCCCTAGTTTTTCCTCTATGTTTGATTCAAGAGTCGCCCCTTACATAAAATACCAATTGCTTCTAGAAGCCTATAAAGAGCTAAAGCATTGCTTCTAAAGCAGCATATAAATGTGAATTATTATTATGAATCAGAGGCAAGAATAATTCTTTTAAAAACACCTAGACAAGTTGATCAAAGAAATTGGAATGAAAAGAACAAAAATATTACAGATTAAGAACTGGCAGGACTTAGCCACATTTTTCCCATGATCCCATCCCCCACAAGCTGCTAGGAGCTTCACTCCTTATATCTCTCCCAAACTAACTTGTATCTATTTCTTGTATATTAAAAACCACAGGACCACAGATTTTGAGCTGGAAAATACCATATTGGTCTAAGTGGCCGTATCTGGTCTAAGAACTTCATTTTACAAATTAAGACTCTTAGGCCTAGAGAGGCAAAGCGATCTGACCAGTGTCACATAGGTTTAAAGCCCGGACCTCAGATTCCAAACTCTAATACCAAGTTGCCCATGTTAATTTTCCCCAAAGGAGTGTAAACTGCTTATGAGAAAGAAGCATATCATTTCTGTCTTTATATCCTCAGTTCAGCTAGGTGGGAAATGAGGAGGTCTTTAACAAATGCTTATTGACTGCCTGGGTACATTAGTTTAGAAAACAGTTATAAGTTGTAAAGTATTGAGAAGAAGTCAGTCAGAATGGTGAAGAGCCTTTAGTCTATGTTATTTGAGGAATGGCTGAAGGAGCTGAGATAGGTTAGCTTGCAGAAAAGACCTGAGAGATAAGGAATAAACCTAATTCCACCTGGAACTGTGGGCTGAACAAGAGGCAATAGTTGGGAAGGAGGGGGGGGAGAGATAAGGTTCAGAAAAGCTGCAAAGTGGGAAGTCACTGTCAGGGAAGTTTCTTATTAATGAAAGCTTCTCTAAAAGTGTAATAGCTTACCACCAATGGCTGTGGTAGTCTTTAAGCAAAGACTTATATGACCACTTATTGAGTCACATTGAAGGAAACAATTGTTTGGGGAACAGACTGGACTACAGGGCCAATGGGGTGCCTTCCAATGATAAAACCCTGTGATTCTCCAACATTACTGCCATACACAGTATGGTCAGACAGTACTATAGATTTGGAGCTAGGAGAGCTCACAGACACTTAGCTCTACACCTCCTGATTAGACAGGGAGGCATTGCCAAGTGGGATGTGCACTTCTTTCCCAGGGTTCCAAGGTGCTTCTGCTCAATTTCATTCCCAGAATGACCCTTCATATGCCCACAAATCCACCAGGGAGCCTGTAGACACTAAAACTAAGGAGAAAAAAATTTACATAATAAAGAAATACCACCTAACTTTTAAGCACCATTTCAAAAATTAAATAATTTTAGGAAAATATGTAACAACAACAAATCAAGTCCTTACCTTTTTTATTTCCAACCCCTTCAGTGCACTTAATGTATCCAATTCTCTAGCTCTGTTGTTCCGAAGAAGTCTGGCCATCTCTTCATAATGTTCTTTGCGTTCTGCTTCATCAAATTTTCTTTTAAGTAAAACTTGGATTTGCCAGTCAGTATCAATGCATGCTTGTTCAGCATTTGCCAAAGTTTCTTCAACAAACTAAAAGTAGGAATTACAGAAACACAGTCAGTATTTTGAACTAAGCAGAAATCCCTAATATAAGAAGTGACAGTCAAGTTAAGCTTTTTCTAAAATATTTTATGAATAAATTATGATCAATATACAAGGAGAATTATGTGAGGTGCTTGATAGAATTTAAAGCATCATATTTTTTATGGTTTAATTACTTGTAATTAGTCACAAAGCTATTTCAGAAACATCCCAAAGTTGTCATCAATTTTGTAATTTTTCTCTTGCCATCCTGAACTGGAGTAGACCACCATTTGACCCACACTAACACTCACACGGGTACGTGTATGTGTAAGATCAACAAACTATGCATATTTCTATTTATCACTTCTTTCTCTGGAGAAGGATATTGTATTCCTTCATAGTTTTTTTTGGCAGTTGATCTGAGTACTTATAATATGCAGAATAACTCCGTTGTTCATTTATTTTTTGAACAATATTGCTGTTATGTATATTATCTTTGTTCTGCTCATTTCACTCATCATTATTTCATGTAAGCTTTTCCATGTTTTTATAAATTAACCTGCTCATTATTTTTTACAATTTTATTTCAAAAAATAGAAATACATTTACACACACAATTCAGAAAATATACACACAGTTATGTCAGAAAATCATACAAGAAAGATATAATATTTTTACTATGTTTGTATACAGTCATGTATACCTCAGAAGCATATCTATGAAAAATAAAAGTTAATCTACTTAAGACTTCTCCTATATATTCCAAAGGACATTGCCTGAAAACTAAAGTCCATGCGAACTATAAATATGCTACAGACTATCTAACCCAGAGCCATCTGGCTAAAAGATCTTATTTATTTAAAAAATTTCATTCCTAGATAGTCTCTAGTTAAAAATAAAATAAAAAAAAAGGTAAGCTTCCAAATCAAAAATGTTTTAAATTAAATGCATTTAAGCATAGCAAATGTTTTTGTTAATTAAAATACTATCAGAAAGATCTGATTGGCGTATTTATTAGTTTATGAAACAGCACAATCAGTCTTTCCAAAGCATATTTCTAAATTTGGTTCTGAATATGCCAACGCTAGCACAGAGGCATAAAAAATATAAAAGAAAACAAAGTTTGGTTTCCTTTATGCTTAGAAATGCATTATAGGCCCAAATATAGGCCCATATGGACTACACTATCAGGTACTAAGACAACTGGCAGATGTGACTTCTGAGCCACTGAGGGGGGATCCCTGAGAACCTGTAAAGAATGACAGAGGATTGAAGAAAAGCAAATAGTGTTCTGGTCTTCAAAAAAGGGAAGAGTATGGAATTGCCCACTATAGGCCAAAGTACTTGACTATAACATAGTCATTAAAGGGATGATTAATGGATAAGTAGAGAAGGAGTGCCCTGGCATCATTTAGCACAAGCCATGCCGGATAAACCCATTTTTTTTGTGAACAGGGTTACCCAAGTTTTAGAGAGATCAGAGGAATGCTAAAGATAGTTTTCCTAGATCTTAGCAAAGCATTTTATCATGGTTTTCTTATTATTCTTGTGAAGGAAAAAAAAAAGATTATGAGTCAGACAATAGTATACCTAGATAGGTTCTAAGGTGGCTGAGTAATTAACCCATAGAACAGTTATGAGCAGTTCCAGGTCTCCAGGAGTATCTTAGTACTTCTACTTGGTTTTCTGTTGTTAAACATATTTGTATTTCATTGAATAAAGGCACAGATCGGATCTGCAAGTAACACAAAACAAGATGAGTTTACTGATGACAATCCAGAATGTGGAGTCAAATAAGATAAAAATTTCACACGAATTCTTTTTATGGTGCCAAAAAAATGGAAATTGAGAAGATTTCATCAGTTGGGTAATGGCTGAATAAGTTGGAGTATAAGAATGTAAAGGAATACTACTGTGCTATAAGAAATAACAACCCTCCTGGTTGTTTCAGAAAATTTCAGAAAATTTTGGAAAAACTTTCATAAACTGAAGCAAAGTAAAATGCACATAACCAGGAGAGCATTGCACACAGTAAGAGTAATATTGTATGACAATCAACTGGGAATGACTTAGCTGTTCTTAGCAATACAAAGATCCAAAACAAAGGACTTAGGATAAAAAAATGTTATCCGTTTCCCAAGAAAGAGTATGGATAAATGTTGAAGTAAATTTTTTTACTTTATTACTTCTTTATTTTTGGTCTGTGTTTTCTTTTGCAATATGGTTATAGTAAACAAGGAAATGTTTTGCATTACTGTAAATATATAATCTATATTAATTTATTTGCTTTCTCAAGAAGGAATGGAGAGAATTTGGAACTCAAGATTTTTAAAAAGACTGCTAAAAATTTTTGTTTACATGTAACTGGGAAAAAATAAAATTTAAAAAACTGAAAAAAATTAACTAAGAATAATTCTACAGCTAGGGTTCTTGACTTATTTTTATGTCTATGACCCTTCAGCAGGCTCGTGAAGCTCATTGTCTCCTTATCCAAATCGTGTGCTTAAAGAAATACGATGAAATAGATAAAATTATTAAAAAAAAGCAAAACCCAAAAAACAAACAAAAAAACCCCCCAAAAAATAAACTCAAGTTCACACAGAGATTTTAGGTTAAAAAAAAAAACAAACAAAACCAAATCCATTGTAAAGTTTTATATTTGGGTTAAAAAAGACACAAGAACTTCACAAGTGTAAGGGGAGGAAGACATGATAAGTATGGACACGGTCTAATGGATGTTTTAGTTAATTATGAGTCAACAAGTCAAAAGTGTATGATATGGCAACTAATAGTAGCTAGAGTTTATAGAGAGCTTTAAGATTTTACAAAGCCATAACAAATATTGCTATCTCATTTGATCCTCACAACAACTCTGGGAGAGGTGCTATTTTTATCATTCTCATTTTGCAGTTGAGAAAACTGAAACAGAAATAGTTTATTTTACTGATGAGGAACTGAGGCAAACAGTTAAATTAAGTGACTTGGCTGGGGTCACACAGCTAGTAAGTACCAGAAGACAGATTTTAATTCAAATCTTTTGGACTCCAGGACCAGCACTTTATCCACTCTATCACTTGGTGCCTTGAAAGAAGTCAAGAAAGCAAACATGATCTTAAGGTAATTAAAAAAGATTCTGCTTCTAAGGAGGTGATGGTTAGGTTACATTCTTCCCTGCTGAGAACAACTGTTAGAAGAACAGTGTGTAATTTTTGAAACTACATTTTCGAAAAAACAAGGATAAACTAAAGTATCCAAAAAAGGGAGACGAGAATGGGGAAAAGCCTCAAATTCAAGTCATATGAAGATTAGTTGAGGGAAATGGGAATATTTATCCTGTAGAAGAGAATATTTGGAGGAGAGGCACATGACAGCTATCTTTAAGTATCCAAAAGATAAAGGTATTGGATTTGTTGTATTTGATTCCATAGAGCAAAAGAAGGGCAGTGGGGTGATTGCAAAGAGACAAATTTAGGGTTAACATAAAGGAAAATTCCTTTACAGCTAGAGCTAGCTAAAGTGGAAAGGGCTTACAGCTTCCACCAGAGGTATTGAATTCTATGTCAGTTGAGGTCTGTAAGCAAAGGCTACATGACCATTTCTGGGATGTCATAATAACAGGGTTCAAGGATGAGTTAATCAAAATGACCAACAAAGTTCCTTCTTATTCTGAAATTCTGTGATTGGAACTTCTCCCTCTTTTATCAATTTTAAAAGGATTCAAAGGATTCATCATCGGGCAGCCTCAGGAAGGTAAAGCAAAATATTCTGAAGCCTCAATCGCCATCAACTGCTCTGCTTGGTTTCTACTCCATTGTCATTATCTTGCCTCTACTACCTAGCTTTTGTGCTCTGTCTTTCCTCTATTAGGCTGTCTTTCTTCTGTTTTTTTCTTACTGTTATCCTCAATGCAGTGCTTGGCAAATAATGAGTGGTTAAAAAATGTTTACTATATTGTATCTTTAAAAAATGACAAATAATGGCCATTAGATTGGGAGGGAGCTCACAATGACTGCTGGTTACACAGGGATAAGGGCGCCAAAGGGTCAAGAAATACTGTGATGGAGAACTGCAACTTCTTCTCGAAGTGCTAGAACTGTATCTCCATGATGCCATCATCTTGGGCCTCAGCTTTTCCACTGCATGAATTACCCCTCACTCTACTTTTCACCTCTTACCTTGGGCACGGTCATCACATCAACACAACTACTGCTGCTGGAAAAGGCACATCAACTAATGCCGAATGTTGGAGGGGATGTGGGAAAACAGGGACACTAATACTTGTTGGTGGAATTGTGAATACACCTAACCATTCTGGAGAGCAATTTGGAATGATGCCCAAAAAGTTATCAAACTGTGCATACCCTTTGGTCCAGCAGTGTTTCTACTGGACTTATATCTCAAAGAGATCTTAAAGAAGGGAAAAGGACCTGTATGTGCAAGAATATTTGTGGCAGGTCTCTCTATAGTATCCAGAAACTGGAAACTGCATGGATGCCCATCAATTGGAGAATGGCTGAATAAATTGTGGTACATGAATATTATGGAATATTATTGTTCGGTAAGAAATGATCAGCAGGATGATTTTAGAAAGGCCTGGAGAGACTTACATAAACTGATGCTGAGTGGAATGAGCAGGACCAGGAGATCATTATATACTTCAACAGCAATACTATATGATGACCAGTTCTGATGGACGTGGCCATCTCCAGCAATGAGATGAACCAAATCAGTTCCAATAGAGCAGTAATGAGTTGAACCCGCTATACCCAGCGAAGAACTCTGGGAGATGCCTATGAACCACTACATAGAATTCCCAATCCCTATATTTTTGCCTATCTGCATTTTTGATTTCCTTCACAGGCTAATAGTACACTATTTCAAAGTCCGATTCTTCTTGTACAGCAAAATAACTGTTAGGACATGTATGCTTATATTGTATTTAATTTATACTTTAACATAATTAACATGTATTGGTCAACCTGCCATCTGGGGGAGGGGATGAGGGGAAGGAGGGGAAAAACTGGAACAAAAGGTTTGGCAATTGTCAATGCGGTAAAATTACCCATGCATATAACTTGTAAATAAAAAGCTACAATAAAAAAAAAAATTAAATTGAAAAATTAAAAAAAAAAAAAAAAAGAAAAGGCACATCAACTATTATAGACCAACTTATCATTCCTATGATTGATCTGATGAAAACTCCCTTCATTGGCCACCAAGACTGGCTTACTTGTGTTGCTATATCTGGTGCTTACTTGAATTCTTGGCACATCACTGATGCTGTTGAGTCATTTCAATCATGTCTGATTCTCTGTTACTCCATTTGGGGTTTTCTTGGCAGAGATACTGCCATGGTTTGCCACTTCCTTCAGTGACTCATTTTACAGATGAGAAAACTGAGACAGAGTGGGTAAAATGACTTGCCCAAGGTCACACGGCTAGTTCGTATTTGAGGTTGAATTTGAACTCGGCTCTTCCTTCCTGATAATTTATCCACTGTACCACCCAGCTGCCCCTAGTAAGCATTTAACAATTATTTAGCCATTCATTCAATTCTAAAATTCTGGGGAAAATGAAAATAGTTACAAGTAATCTTGCTGTTCTACACTCAAGACACTCCATTTGTCCTCTCTGCCTTTGTAAAGGCTGTCCGTCCCCCCAGCCCTTTCTCCTCACCTCCATCCCCTGTTCCTTTGAAAGCCTTGGTTAGATATCCCCCTTCAGCATGAGTCCTTTCTCACTGCCTGCCCTGACCAATCACTTCTGTTTCTTTGTATGACCACACCCAGCTTGGTGCCCAGCATAGAACTATTGTGCAGTAAATTCTTTATAACTTAAAGGATGCACAGAACAGATGTGGCAATATTATTGTCCATTCTTACCTTGTATGTTTTCAGGCTGTGACACTCATCCCGTTCAACGGCTTTATGAAATCTGCGTTCTTCCAGGTCAACCTTTCTTCTGTAGTTATTGAGACCTTTTTTCATTTCTTGTGAAGCAATTTTCTCATTTTTAGCAAGTTGCTGCAAATGATTTGAACAAACAATCTTTTAAAATATATTTGGTAATAAACTCATATACATGACTTTTGCTGTACTGGTATGACTTCAACATAAAAAATGTGACCCAAGGTATCAACACTTATCCTTCAGTGGATCTGTGGGGCTGAGTGATGTGGCTAGTTTTTCCTACCTGGGATTTGTATTTCATCCTTGATTTCTTACCCTATGTGGTTCTTGCTCAAGATATCCTCTAACAAAGTTCTACCCAATGTGATACAAACCTTCTGTCTAGGTCTTTTTCCATTGCTAAGCCTATCTTTTGTCCTGGAAATAGCTACATGACTGGTCCATCTCCTTATCTAATCATATACTTATTGCTGACACGTTGTCAATGGAGAAAAACTCAAATGGAACTGGATCCTTGCAGGCCTCATATTGATTTAGAAAAACTCAAACTAATTATAATCAATGTTATATTTTATTTTTAAAATTTTTGTTAAATATTTCCCAATTGCATTTTAATCTGTTCAAGTAGCCTTCTGCATTGGGAGTTCTGCTATTTCTTGAGAGTAGATCATTGCTAGAAAAATGCTTCTATGTACCTTTCCACTGCCCTTTAGGTCACCCACAAGTTCAATTACTTTGGAGTCTGTGGTATTCCAAGCTTGACAACCACATTGCATTACAGAAAGAATGGGTTAAGATGATGAATTTTTCATCCCAGGGAGTAGTACTTAGATTAGAGGCTGGAATATGGCAGTCAATCTGTTGATAAGCATTTATTAAATGCTTCTTATGTTCCAGGCACTCAACAATGCTTATTGATTGATCAGGACTGTTGAAAAGCACTGTACAATTCCCCAAATGCAATGCAGCATCTGCAATTCCTTACTCCTATTCAATCACAAGCTCAATTTACTGTCCATCAGCAGTCTCTGTTCAAGATAAATTTAAGGTCGTATTGCATAATACCTCACACATAGTGTACCTAATAAATGCTTGTTTACTATTAATTCAATGGAAAGGTCATGCAATTGTAATATCAAAGTCATTTCATTCATAGGAATGAAATTTTATTCACTTAAGTTTTTTTCCCCCTTAAAATAATTGTTGGCCCAACCTCTTGAATATTCATGATCCCACTGAGAAAGCATCATTCTAAGATGATGCAGTGAGCACAATGTTATCCATAAAAATAATAACCTGGAGAATCACATCCTAGATAGGAAATACTTCCTGTCCTCTATTTGGACCACACATAGGACAACATTCCTGAAAGTAATAAATATCTTTAGTGAGCACATACCTCCATCTTGTGCCTCATTTGAAGTTAATGATTAGAAAGCCACTAAGCAGTTCTTTCTGTGATTCATTCACCAGGTAATACTGTGTGAACTTAATATATGCACAAGAAGTTCCTTGTTAGAAAAAAATTGCTTTCTAAGTAAAATGCAGCTTTGCAATAAACAACATAGTAAAACTCCAAGGACATCCTATTTTTTACCTTTCAGTCAACTGTCTCCCCAAAAATGTGGTTTATGGCAGAAATGATGTGGAAAAGTCTGCTTTTCTCTCCAGGCTGCACTACTGACTCACCTCCACAGGATTTTGTTTACCATACCACTATGGAAGCTCAGTTGGCCACTGGACTACTTCTCACATTGTTAAGTATCCTCTGCCTTCTGATTCCTTCCATTACGGCTACTTTAAGGAAGTATCCCCAGAGCAAATATGTTTTAATTTCTCACCAGGCCACACTGTTGACTTTCTTCCTGAACTACTTCTACAACATCACCATATCAAGTACATTTACCCCTCTTCGGCTTCCTTTTGTGTGTTATTTTCCCTCTTTAGAATATAAGCTCCCTGAGGGAAGGAGGTGATCTTTCTTTCTGGGTGTATTTGTATTTTCAGCACTTAGCATAGTGCTTTGTATACAGTATATATCTAATGAAGGCTTATAAACTGCCTGTCCCCTTCTCTCTTGCCTCTCTTCAGTATACCTTCAAATACAAATGAGTGATTCTCAAAGGTTTTATAAAAATAAAAACACAGGCACCTCAGTGAGTAGTGGGATATTTTCAGCTACATTTTTTTAGTTTCTTCCCCTCACTGAGCTATTTTAGAAAATTATTCTTCAATTCTTTCAAGACCATATTTTCTTGAAAAAAATTAAAGCCATTTATAGTCATATGAAAAAAATGCTCTAAATCACTACTGATTAAAGAAATGCAAATTAAGACAACTCATGAGGTACTACAATACAATTTTCAGATTGCTAAGGTGACAGGAAAAGATAATGATAAATGTTGAAGGGAATTTGGGAAAACTGGGACATTAATCTATTTTTGGTGGAATTGTGAACTGATACAACCATTCTGGAGAGCAATCTGAAACTGTGCCCAAAGGGCTATCAAACTGTGTATATCCTTTCATCCAACAGTGCCACTACTAGATCTGCATCCCAAAGAGATCTTAAAAGGAAAGAAAGGGACCCATATGCGCAAAAATGTTTGTGGCAGCCCTTTTTGTAGTGGCAAGAAAATGGAAACTGAGTGAATGCCCATCAGTTGGAGAATGGCTAAATAAGTATATGAATGGATAGAATATTATTGTTCTATAAGAAATGATCATCAGGATGATTTTAGAGTCCTGAAGAGACTTGCATGAACTAATGCTAAGTGAAATGAGTAGAACCAGATCACTGAACATGGCAACAACAAGATGATGTGATGATCAGCTGTGATAGACATGGCTCTTTTCAGGCCTATTCCAATAGACTTGTGATGGAGAGAGCCATCTGCATTCAGAAAGAGGACTATAGGGACTGAATGTGGATCATAGTATTTCACTTTTTTTGTTGTTGTCTGTATTTTTTTTTTCTTTTTGATCTGATTTTTCTTGTGCAAACGATAAATGCAGAAATATGTATGGAAGAATTGTACATGTTTAACATATATTGGCTTACTTGCTAACTGGGGGAAGAGACTAGAGGGAAGGGAAGAGAAAATTTGGAACGCAAGGGTGAATGCTGAAAGCTATCTTTGCATATATTTTGAAAATAAAAAGCTATTAAAAAAAAACAACAACAACATCATATTGTTTCCAGGACAATTTTCTCCAAGAGTACTTAGTCTAGTTTAGCCTCTTTTCCAGACTTCAGCACATCAGAGATAGACCCAGTGGTCCAAATGTCATAAATAAAATAGATTTGTTGTAGAAATGTTACCATATTCTTTTCATTTTCTCTATTTGTTGTCTTGCTGCCAGTTTTATCTTGGGAGGCTCTTGGGATGATGTGGCTCAGTTCAATCCAACAAGCATTAATAAAGACTCACTATAATAATACAGGGTACTGCACTAGACATCTGGTCTCATACCAAGTTTCTGTTTATAATCTTCTTTCCATCTTCCTTCATCAAGCTTTATGGATGCAAAGGCAAACAAATTAGGATTGCCATATCTCTAACTGGTAAGGAAAACAAGTATATGGTGGCTCTGATAGTTTATAGACTCCTTTTGCCTCAAGTGTCACAATTGTTTCATGTTGGTTAAACTTTTGCAACAAACAGTAACAATTAAGACCTTTGTCTTGTTTTCATTTCCCATTTTCTCAGCATCTATGACTAACTGAACAAAGTGAAAACTGAAACTGTTGCAATTGAACAAAGGGTCATCTTCTTATCTTACTTTCCTGTATCCTTATTTTGACTTTGGCTCTATATAGTTATAGTTAGACTACATAGACAGTAAATGATGCATTGTGATGTTATTTGGTGTTTGCCATGTCCAGTACTTTCTTACTCTCTTCAAAAAAAAGTTTTCGGGATATGCAGAGTGAAACTTCTGAAAAATCAACTTGGATGAAGCCTTTGACATCTTTTATTTCTTATATTATCTGAGTAATATCTTGAACATTTCACCATGCACCCCTCTATACAATTTCATATTACAGTCACTGAGTAACAATGTCCATATGAAATTGGTTTGAAGGATCTCTTCAAATATTTTGCAAAATTTCTTGACCCCTTTATTCTCTATAGCAAGATTGGTATATTAAACTGAAGCTAAACAGAAGGCTTTTTACTTATACTATAAGAAGAAAAGACTAAATTTCTCATGAAATGATGGCCCAACAATAACTCTACCAATTTTTTTGTCTTTCCAAGGAAAGCATCCTTGTTTAGTTGAAATTTTCTTTGGTCTTCTAAGTGCATCTTAAAAATAAAATAATTATAATTAAATTCTTCTAACAATTATGCCAATTTATTGATCACAGGACAAAGCTCTTATATAGTTGGAAAAGAACAGTTAAGAACATCTAAGTTCTTCCACCCCTTTATTCCCTTTTCCACCACTTTGCTGCCAATCATACATAACTAAAAGCCAGTTTTTATTTTTCTTTATTTTCTGGGTATTTATGAGCAAAAAATTCATTACCTTATTGTCAATTTACTGATAAGATTTTGTACTTGGTTGAATTGGTCCTCAGACAGAAGAAAAACTTAATTCTATAAGAAATGTACTTTTTAAAATAAAATCTTTTTTCAAAGGGAAAAATTCAGGTTAAAATTTATATCTATGAAGAAAAGAATAAAATAGAATTTATAAAAAGCATGCTAACTCATGTCATAGAGAAGACAGAGATGTGAATAATGTACTTTTTTTTGCTTGATTATGCTTATTTTAAATGTTACATAGATATCCCTTATACCTTGGGGAATGGCAAGGGTAACAAATGTTGATGATGATGTCAAAAACAAAAAAAAATAAAAATAAAAAGGGGTGACAAGCATCTTTACAAATGGACAGAAGAGAACAAAAGGGAGTTCAGAAGAGAACAAGTTAGTACAGCTTTGAAAGTAATGTGTTAAATTTGTAATGTGCTTTAAAAAAGAATAAAGCAACTGTGATAGAAATTCAGGGTTTGATGTATAATCCTTTTCTTGAATTCTATATTGTATATAGAAATGTTTCCTTTTTCTAGTATTATTAAAATCTTGAAAAAATTTTCTTAAAAAATGAAAATACAAAAACAAAAAGCAAAACAACAGTATTTAATTACCCTCATCTTTCCTTCACTAATCTGAAGTAGAAAAGTTTTATGTAATAATGATTAATAGACTAGGTTGTCAACTTCATTTGCATGAAATTCTTATGTTAAATTCCTAAAAAATGAAGTTTCAGGAATACTACTATTAATTTTTTTATAACATACTTAAAAAAGTAAACTTCAGCCTTACTTCTATCACCCTTGAATTTCAAAATTTCAGCAGCCACATACCCACCACTGAGCACCAATACAAATCAAAAATCTAACTCTGATCAGTATGGATAAACCAATAGTGAACTGCTCTAGACTAATATAAGATTTCTCAAAACCAGACTTTGCTCATAGTTGCAAAAATTAATTTATACCTGTTCCAAGAATCTTCTTTGAGTTTCAATTTCTAACTTTTGTAATCCTACTTCTTTGGCTGTAGTTGCAACTTCTTCACCTCTCAAAGATACCTACAGAAGAACAATGCAGTGTTACATAACAAATTTGCAAAACACTTTCATCTCTGGGCTAAATATTCTTAAATTGACAAACACACTGTGAAAGTGGATACAATGATAGTAAATAGGTGCCTGAATGAGATACTAAAAAAAATACTGCTCCCTGATTTCAATGTAAATAATCTTTCATTTACAGTTGTCTCTTAAATTAAGAGAAAACACTATTACCATATGTTCATTTCTGAAACTCATAAGAACAGATGGTAATTCTTAGCATTTTTGTACTCTAGTTATAAACTGGGGCAAGTGGAAAAATCTAAAATCTCAGCTGCTATAACCTAAGTGGATAATCTTACTGATTAAATGAAGTATTTAATGGTCTTGTCTATGGAAATTTAAAAAATCAATACATTCTAATGTATGGCAGCATTAAATTCCAAATTTCTTACTAGTCATTATATGCTTGTTAAATTCCAAGTTTGAATTCTTGTACCCAATTGTGATCATTTCACTATTTTTATAATATGTCTATCAAATTAACCTAAAGGTCTCAGCATTGCTCATGTTACTTACACATGTCACTTGTCTCTTGTACAGAATGTTTCAGAATTCTGAGTATAGTTTTAGGCTTCAATAATTTCAGAAGTACAAGTGTCACAAACTTACCAATAACATTTGCAAATTTGATTATTTAGTTTTTGTTGTTATGCGTTGTGTGTATGGCAGTTTCTAGATGACACTTTCTGAGACTGATGGGTCAGAAGAGAAGGTCTCTTGCTTGGCCAAGTTAGAGGTTTTAAAAGTCAAAGGATATTTTATTTGATCCTATGTACCCATAGAATTCACAAAAACAGGTGAAAACAAAGTCAAACTTGTTCTTTAAAAGAAAGATCAATTTGACAGATGAATGAGAATATATTGGAGAAATGAAGACCAACCAGGTGTAACCAATCATTTGTCCAGGTATAAAGTGATGAGGGCCTGCACTAGAGTGGTAGCAATATTGTAGGAGAAAAAGAGGGATTTACAGATAATATAAATGTGAAACTGACAAGACCTGGCAACAGATTGGATGGAAGGGTTTAGGAGTGAGACTGAGGACCTGAGGAGGATATCTAGGTTGTGAGCTAGAATAACTGGAAGGATGGTGGAATCCAATAGTAATAGGGAAGTTAGGAAGAAGAGAGGCTTTAGAGAGGGAAATAATATGTTCATTTGAACATGTTGAGTTTAAATAAGACATTTTATAAGTTTTACACATTATTTTAGAAGTTTGAGACATCTTCAGATGTCCATGGGAGATGGGTGGTCAAGAAAGGCCAGGTGAATTACCTCACATATTAGATTCCTGAAATTAAATCAAAAATCAAGTCCCTATAATTGTTTCCCCTATCAGCACAATGAAGAGGAAAGTCATGCCATTCCATGCAGTTATTTTGGAAGTGCTTTATATCCTCAGTATTCCCTAAAAATCCTAATGGCTTGGTCTTAGGGACACAATGTAAGACACAACTTTTCTTTATGGCTTATTCAGGACAACATAATGTTTTCTTGTTAGAGGACTATGTGGAAATGTATTAATTTGTATATATAAGATTTTTCCCAAATAGAAAATGGGAATATTTTTTAGAAATGAAAAGAAATACACCAAATTCTAGCAATAATTAATCCATGGGCGGGAAAAAATCAAGACCTAAATTCTCAGTCTTCAGTTTATTAATACTAGAGAGAAGATACACAATATTGCACACTTCAAAGAAATGGGAAATAAGATTAACTTATTAATAATTAATCTAATCATTTTACTGTTTATATTAAGGTAAATGATATTTGAGTATAAGGAAAATATTCAAAGAAGATAAAAGGACACAGAAAATAAGAGTTATTCTCTCACTAATAAGTTATCTTACTAGAAAAGTATATTTTTCAAATTTGAAAAAAATTAGTCTTGTTCCAACTTTTTTGAATGTATCAGTAATATGATCCACATAATAATTTCTCAGGAAAAATACTTAAATAAGAATAACAAACCTTTCTTTCAATTTCATCATCTAGTCTTCTCAGTTCCATTTCACGTTGGTCCAGCTGATTCTGCAGAAAACGCTTTCTTGAAGCATTAAGGAGCTGTATTTCTTTTAATTTCAGATCTCTTTTCACTGCAACTAGTCTTTAAACCCAAAATGCAACAAGAACAAATAAAACCTTTCCCGATATAATTCTAAATCAAAAAATATTAAATTTTGCAACAACAGCTGGCCTTCACCTATTCTCATCTATTTTCTGTTTAAATGGGTTCCATTGTTCCACAGCTGTGTTTACAACAGGGAAATGAAAGCTTCACAATGACAAAACAACCCTGAATTCACTATGACTAGAAAAATTGCCTATGCACCATTGCCCATCTTTTTCATACTCAAAAGTTCCTCTGTTAAGTCTGTTACCCTAATTGTTTTAAACAAATGAAAACCCATTTCTAACTTTTGTTCAAAAGAAGAATGTGACATTTTGTGCCAGGCTAGCTTCAGCAGCATTGGGTTGTTTTTAGTATTTATTAAAAGGAAGCCAATGGCTTGAAGGTTTTTTTTTTTTTAAATTCATATTGCAAATAAACTTCTTAAGTCACTACTACAGAATACGAATCAAAGCATACTTCACAAGTCCAATTAACCCACTCTCAACAATTTTAATTAACAGATATTTTGAATTACAAATTTGTGAGTACAAAGAGGCAGTTTACTAGAAGAAGGACTTTTTCAAAAGACAAGTTCTGAATAGTATAATGGAAGGGATTACATAGTCAGGAAAAAATTTTTAAGACACATATGTGCTATTATAAAGCAAAACCAACAAGATGGTGTTACACAGAATTTGAATGAAATAAACCAGCAAAAGCTGGTTTATATAGAATTCTATTAACCAGAACTTTTGTGATTTGTCAATAAAGCCACAGATGTTCATGATGATAGATAGCTCTGTGGCCATATAAAAAACTGCAGTGCTTTTCAAATAATCAAAGAAAAATTAATTTATATTCAGAGTAGCTCTAGTATAAAGTGGATTTTATTACATCCTACTTATCTGACACTTCATCAAACTCTATATGGTATAACTGTATAAGGAAATTAAATGCTTAACCAGAATGCTCTTAAGCTAAATGATACTGAATTTCTAAAATTTAAGAGTAAAAAAAGTAAAAGATAATGAAATTGACCTCATATAGACAAGAAGACACAATTTCCTCTTATGTACCTATCTCTTTGTTCTACGAGCTTCTTCTCCTCTTCCAGAAGAATATCCCTCCTCTTGTCCTCAGCCTCACGCAACAACTTCTGTTTTTGGTACCAAACTTGGTCTTCATCTTTCTGTCGCATTATTTCAGCTTCCACTTCATGTACTGCCTGCCTGAGTTAAAACATTTCCAGGTATTGTTATGAAAAATGAAATCAAAAGATCAATACCAATAAAAAAGGTCTTTTGCTTTTTAAAGTTTTTTAAATGAATGTAAAAATTTACTAATCTATCAAGACAGGCCTGATTTGGATGGACACTAGGATTGTGTATCGAACAAAATAAAAATTTTACATCCTGCCATTTAGGGGAGGGGGTGGGGGGGGGTAAGAGGTGAAAAATTGGAACAAGAGGTTTGGCAATTGTTAATGCTGTAAAGTTACCCATGTATATATATCCTGTAAATTAAAGGCTATTAAAAAATAAATAAATAAAAAAAAAAAATAAAAATTTTAAATGCTTCAGAAAATGCTTTCTCTAAGCATTAAGAAGTAGTACATTTCAGATCTTTTTTCATTATAAGTAGTCTTTAAATCTAAAGTGAAACAAGAAACAAATATATTTACTATATATACTAAAATACACACACACACACACACACACACACAAAAAAAAAATACCTTTAGTGATATAGCTGTAAACTGAAAAAAAATTAAGATTTGCAACAGCAGAATGGCTTTTACCAGCATTCTGATGAATGGCTAAAAAAATGGTTAAAAAGGGTTTTAAAAAACCCACTTTCTAAATGTGTTCTTATGCATAACCCTTGTTTACATTCATAAGATATTCAGTTTACACGTGACAAATAACCATGATTTTTCACTTCAGAACAAATGAGATAACATATAATAAACTTTGTGAACTTTAAAAGGATAATAATAATATTTCCATTATTGTTATTATTACTGTTGTTATTATTATTCCGTGATTTACCTCTCCTTTAAGTATTCCAGTTCATCATTCCTTATCCTTTCTAGTTCTTGAGTTTGATAGTCCACGATGAATTTGGGATACTTATTAAAGACTGGGTATTGGCTTTTTGTCAGAGGTATAAAGTCATCAAGCATGGTCTCTGGATGAATATCAGCTGGGGTACAAAGCATGAGGCGATAGGCTTCTTGAATTACAACACTTATATCCATGTTATTACGATGGTGGAAAAAATACTGTAAGAAAAAAATTTCTTTTAAAAATAAGGTTTTTCTTTTTTGTGAATGCAGTTATAGAGTACTATTGCTTAAAAAAAAAAAAATCAAACAAGTTTATTTTCAACAGGAAATTTTTCCAGGAAACATAATACTTTTCTTAAAACATACATGAGTCCTGGGGCAGTTAGATGGTGCAGTGTATAGAAAACTGGTCCTGGAATTAGGAGAACTTGAATTCAAATTTGAGCTCAGACACTTAACCCCAATTGCCTCGACAAAAAACAAACACCCATAAACAAAAATATATATATACATGTGTTTGTGTGTATATATAGGTAAATATCTATATCTATACACACACAAAGCAATGATCACCCACAATTCTACATGACTGAAGAAGCAGCACATTCTCCACTTTTTGACAAAGAGGCAATAAATCCAGAGTATTGAATGAGACAGACTTTTTTTGGAAGTGACCAACATGGAAATCTGTTTTACTTGATTATGAGTATTTGTTACAAATGTTCTTTTTTTTCCCCCAGGTGGGTGTTGGAGAGAGGTAAGGAGATAGAACAAGAAAATAAATGCTTGTTATGTGATTAAAAAAAAAATTAAAGTGTTTGTAACCCAATTCAGCATAATAGTCATTATATAATGCCTTAAAACTTTAAGATATATTAGAGAAACAGCCTCAAGAAATGTTGCTTTTTTCACTTTTAATATTCTTTTTTTTTAATAAACTTTTTTTTCCATGTAACAAGTACTTTTTTTCTTGTTCTTCTATCTTCTCTCTGCCCAACCCTAATCCTAGAAAAAAAAAAAGAAAAAGAAAAATGAACACTTGTAATAAATACTCATAATCAAATAACATAGATTTCCATATTGGCCACTTCCAGAAAAGATCTATCTCATTCAGTACTCTGGATCCCTATTTATCAAGAAGTGGAGAATGTACTTCCTCTTCAGGCTTGTAGAATTGTGGGAGATCATTGCACTAATTAGTTTTTCAGTCTTTCAGAATTGTTCATTTTTACAGTGCTGTTACATAAATTGTTCTCCTGGTACTGCTGATTTCACTCTGCATGAAGAAATGTCTTGAAAGCAGTAGAGATTATTGTCTAAAGTTGAAGAAATTCCTGGTTAAACTACCAATGAAGTTTCCAATGCAAAATGTGATCATCAATTCTGAACATTTATGTCAGTCACATTTATGAAATTAAGCAGAAGGTTGTCTGCTAGAAGAAAAATCAGCAAAATGTGGAAAGAATTCTGAGACCTTTAGAGAACTAACTAAACATGTCTCATAGGCAATAAGTACTTTTATGTGAGCAGGAAAGGTTATCAGTGCTGTTGGATTATTTATTCTCTGTGGATACAAAAAAATTTTTTCATTCTAATAATTAAAATTGTTTTCTTCAAGCTCATTGTTAAAAAAAAGGAATATTAAAAAGTGAAAAAAGAAACATTGCTTGAGGCTATTTCTCTGATATGCCTTTAAATTTTAAGATGGGTTACAAGTATTTTCATTTTTAAAAAATTAAATATTATATGCTTTATCTGTCAAGAAATAGGATGTTTCTATTAGGATAACTGGTAATTTAACAATGAAACAATGAAAAAGTAAAAAACATAAAATCCAATGGTATTGTGACTATTTTTTGGCAAGTGAAACACACAGATGGAGAGTTTCAATTTACAAAATCACAGATCTGTACCTCAAAGTCATCTTTATGATTACAGTTAAGTAAAGGTGCCTTGCAGCAGATGTTGTAGGCCACAACAATCATGAGTAGGAACGAAGGATGGTTAGAAAAGACATTGTCGAAAACTTTAAGCCATTCTTCTCTTGTAAGAACCTCTGAGAATACCGTTTCTAGGAGGGGCCATGCATATAACTAAAATAAACAAGAAAAGACTTATTAGTTTGATAGGCACATTTCAAAATGAATGTACTGGTAATGCTGAGTAATTCTGGTTTGACAACAGGAGACTGTCTTGTATTAAAAGAGGTGTGTATGGAGGGAGCTAATGTATTTAGAAGATGGAAGGAAAGAGAAAGACTGTGAAGAACAAGGAGTTTATATTTAATGATCCCAGAGGTAACAGCACAGAAATAACAAAAACATTACACTGAAGTTATCAAAAATTTCTGTAATTTTTACCCTTTATTACTTTATAAGTTTTGGAAACAGACAGGACTTATTTCTTAAGAGGACAAGTGTAGAAGATGCTGTGCCATTTGTGTAAGGTTTTACAAAGTGAAAGTGTGCCACAATTTGCACTGATACCTAAGCGAAGGTGAAATACAAAGGGCAGTTTTGGTCCCTAGAAATAGAGAATATCTTACCTGGGCTGTAATTCCACAGTTCAGATAGTGCTGCAGCAGTTCCTTGTCATGATGGGCCAAAAGATTTTCTATTATACTGAGGATGTTGATAGGTGGATTAGGAAAATATTCAAACCAATGTTGACACCAATTAACTGTGAAGGAAGAAATGGATAATGATTACATTCATGCAGTGCCCTGTTTTCTGTGAAAGTACTCTGCAATCATGGGATAGTATGTGATAGTGGAGAGAAGATGGAGCCTTGAGTCAGGAAGGTATGGGTCCAAGACTAAACTATGGATTATGATCTGCTTGGTGAAAGTTGTTCTTTACACTAATGAAATCACAGGTCCTCCATGTACTGCGTGATCCTTGCTGACTAAAATATGTCCACTTAAAGCACTATTATTCAAATGTACAAAAAGCAGAAGACATAGATTTCTGCATTAGAACAATGGACTAAATAAATAACCTCTCATTCTTCAGAAATTTTGCAAATTCACTGAATTTCTAAAAGGCAATGTGTAAGAAAAGAATAAAAAATAGCATTCATAAACCTAGGCAAAACCCATAAATCTCCAAGTGCTATTTGGTTAGAAAAATAACATACAACCATTTTTGCTCATTCAAAAATGGAGGAGAAATTTTTATAAATTATAGTTAGAAGGTATACAAATCACCTCCTCATGCTGACACTGTTGGCCATACTTAGGCACTACTCTGAAGCCTCCTTGTGGTGGGAAAGGCGGGAAGAGGGGGAGGATCTGGCTCCTGAAAACCTAAACCATTGATCATATGCTCCTTTGATGGAAAGGCTCATGATGTGGACATATAATATTTTCCAAGGATCAATTTAGCAAAAGCCCCAGAGGTTCATCACCAGTTTGGGTGCAAGGTAATGAATTTTTGGATTCAAATATTCTTGAGGACTACACACCAAGGGATAGGAGAGCTGGCAAAACAGTATCAGTGCAGAGAATATCCACAGTAAACATAATAATAATAAAAATTAATTTAAAAACCCAAAAGCATTAAGTATTGAAATAAGAAATAATCAAAATCATAGAATCATAGCATCAAAGCTGGAAGGCACTTGAGAGATTGTCTAATCCAAGCTATACCTGAAACACAAATTTTCTCATCTACAAAATCCCTAGTTTAGTGGTTATTTAGCTTCTAATTCAAGACTTTCTGTGATGAGTAACTCTACTGGACAAAAAAAGACAAAATCTAATCATATGGAAAAATTTCCAAAAATTGAACTTAAATCTGGTTCTCTGAAATTTCCACTCACTAGTCCAACTTAATGGTCTCTGGGCTCAAACAAGGTGAATCATATTTCTTTTTCAAGTGACAATCCATCAAATCAATAAATTATTTGAGAAGCATCTGCTAATGCTTACTTATTCATTAGGCACTGTGCTAAACACTAGGGATAGAAAGACAAAAATGCATTATTTCCTGCCCTCAAGGAGCTTACATTCTAATGGAGATGAAAGCAGGTACATAAATAGGCATAAATACAGACACAAAAACAGAGTAGATACAAAGTAATCTTACAGAATTTACTAGAAAAGGCATTTTGCAGAAAGTGGCATTTGAATGGGAATCTAAAAGAAAGCCAGGGATTCTGAAAGGTAAAGGTGAAGAGAGAGTTCATTTAAGGTAAAGGGGGCAGAAAGTGAAAAGGCACAGAGACAGGAGACTGACTGTCTTGCATTAAAAGAGCAATTAAGGAGGGAGCTAATGTATAAAGAAGATGGAAGGAAAGAGAAAGGCTGTGAAGAACAAGTTTATATTTGATCCCAGAGGTAACAGCACAGAAACAACAAAAATGAACTTGGACAGACTTGAAGAGATAATAGAAGTTAGAAAGGTTTGCTTATGGTCCAGGGAGTCACAAAGTCAGACACAAATGGATGACGGGAAAACAGACCACATTAGTTTAATGAGTAGGAAAGGTAATGTGGTTAGACCTATATTTTAGGAAAATCACTTTGGCAACTCTGTTGAGGATGTATTAAGGAACAGGAGGGCAAAACTAGAGGCAGGGAGACCAATTAGGAGATGATTGAAATAATTCAGCTGAGAAGTAAGAAGGCCTGAGCTAGAGTGTGGCTGCACAAGTGAAAAGTGTGTGAGGGGGGGGGGGGGGGGGTGGGGGGGGGGGGGGGGGGGGGGGGGGGGGGGGGGAGGGGGAAATGAGATTGAGAAGCTGCAGATAACACCAAGAATTGGAGACTGGATGTCTGGAAGAACAGTGGTTACCTTAACATTAATAGGGAAATTTTAGAATAGGGAAGGATGCACCTGCCTATCTGCATGTGTATGTGTGTTGGTGGGGCACAGAGGATTATGAGAGAGAGGAGAGAGGAGAGAGGGAGAGAGAGAAGAGAGGAGAAAGAGAGAGAGAGAGAGAGAGATAGAGAGAGAGAGAGAGAGAGAGAGAGAGAGAGAGAGAGAGAGAGAGAGAGAGAGAGAGAGAGGAGGAAAGAGTGCCCAGTGAGTGGGACATAGATGAAAATCAAAGAAATCTAAAGAGTAGTCAACTCAGGCAGAAAAAGGACCAAGAGAAAAGTGATATTCAGAGAGGAGAAAATATCCCAGGAGCAGGTAATCGAGTGTTAAACGATGCAAGGAGGTCAAGATGAATATGGATGAAGAAAATGCCTTTGGATTTAACAATGAAGATATCCTTGTAAACTATGGAGACAACAATTTATATTGGATAATGAGGTCTAAAGGCAAATTATAGAGGACTTAAAAAAGAAAGAGGAGAAGCAGAGGTACTATGTATAAGGGGATTTGTCAAGGAATATAACTGAAAAGAAAAGAGAGACATGATGACAGTTGAGAAAACAGAATCTTGTGAGGGTTTTTTAAGGATGGGAAAGATTTGGGTAAGTTTATGGGTAGCAGGGAAGTAAAAAAGACACCTATAGAAAGACTAAAGATGAGAAAGAAAGAGAAAGAGACAGAGAGAGAAATGGAGGTGACAACAGTTTGGACATTCTGCTGGAGAAGATGAAATGGGATGAGATCAAAGATACATATAAGAGCTGGCCTTAGCAAGAAGGGACACAACTTCATCAGAGGAAGTAAAGAAGAGAATGGGAAATGAGTTAAAAAGAGATATGAAAGGAAAAGCAGAGATGAGGGAGTTGCAGTGAATAGTCTCAATATTTTCATGATATATGAGAAGCCCTAAGGTGAAAAGATGGGAGAAAGTGTTGTGGAGGGCTTGAGGAGAAAAGGAAGAAGGAATAGGTACTGTGGTAAGTGAGGCAGAGAGCCAATTAGAGACTAGTGCAAATGTAGAGGGCTGAAACTATTGGGTTGATGCACTGAGGTCGGGACTGCTGAGTGTTTGAGGCTAACTACTGATTAAAGAATATGGACTGTAATGGACCCTGTAAGCATGGTTGCCTGACTTCTTCCAGCTCCACTCAGCAGATGGTGAGAATAAACCAGAGTTAAAGTTTGGCAAGGACTAGAAAGCTCAGGATTCAACAGGAGAGAATGGTGGAGAGTTGAGCTAGGACTGGAGGTCACAGTGAGTATAAAGAACATGTTTAAAATTAACTTTCACATCATTTCTCTCTAACACCTTAAACACCTTCTTTTACAATGTAAATATTCTCAGTTCTTCAAACAATTCTCATATGACATGGTCTTGTGTCTTTCTACTCTTGGAAGTCATCCCCCCTCAACACATTATGTTACAATGTCCTAATATCTAGGACACAATAATCTCAAAGCAGAAGTCTAAGATTTTAAATGAAAATAGGTTTTGAAAGCCATCTTTAGTTCTATTATATTACTAGTGATTAACAAAAAGCACCAAACATCTTCAATTAGACTTTCTTGTTATATAGAGTGATCCATTTAAAATAAATCCCTAATCAAAGCCTATATTAAATGGCCCTGCTATATCAATTTGTAAACAGGCCTACTAAATAACAGAATAGAAAATAACGTAACATAAAAAAAACAACAACCAAACTAATAGACCTCAGGTTAAACACACCTGATTAAATGAATGTTGTTTAATTAAAGGAGAACTCTGACACACAGTCAATTTCCTATGGCTTCAGGTAAGCTGTATCTTGTGGGGTGACCATGAAAGTCTGGGCCATGGACCAGGAGTCCCTTTTCTATATTAATTGGAACATGTTTTTCTTTTGTTATGATTATAATGTTTGTAATAGAAGTCAGAGCTCAACAGAGGGAAGACCTGTGGGCAGGGTGCTGACAGGATGACAAAGGAGCAGAAAACTGTGTAAAGGCCAACACCACTGCCCACCACCCCCGAGATGGATGGCTTTTCCTCTTGGCAGCGATATGTATTGTGGAGATGGCTAGGAGGATGTCATTAAGCTGATGACCTATTTCACAGAGCCCTCCTTGTGCTTGGGTATGACTGCAAAGTAATGAGAATAAATAAAGATCAGCACAGGGAAGAGGGCTACTAAAGGATATAAACTTAGATGGTCAAATGAGTGTTGCCCTCCAAAGCAGTCATTTGTGAACACATATGTTAATCTCTAGGATACCAAATGTTCAAAATACCTTGGAAACTCCTTTTTGAGAACTTTCTTCTGCGTTAGTTTATGAACTTCATATAAGACAATCTTACTGTGTAATAGTCAAGGGTAGCTAGGTGGAGCAGTGGAAAGAGCACTAGTCACGTTGTCAGGAAGACTTGAGCTAAAATCCAGCTTCAACCACTTACTAGCTGTGTGACCGTGGAAAAAATCATGTAACCCTGTTTTGCTTCAGTTTCCTCTTCTGTAAAATGAGTTGGAGAACTGGAGAAGGAAATGGCAAATCAATCTAGTACCTCTGCCAAGAAAACCCAAAAAAAGGATCACAAAGAGTCAATATGACTGAAATGACTGAATAAAATGTGACCGTAATGTCCTACCTTTGTCTAAAAAGACTATCACATGACTTACTCATCAAACTTGGCTTTGTAAATAGCCAAAAATCAATTCCATCTTTAAAGGTCAGACAATTTCCCATCAGTAAAGACATTTCAAAAAAGTAAGACAGGTGCCAATTTGCATGAGGGATGGTATTTCTAATCAAGAAAATGAAATTGGCTCTAAAGGAAATTTAAAACAGGAATTCCCAAAACATTCTGGAAAAGCCATCCACATTAATGAACTAAGAGTCTAACATCCCAAAGTGAGAATGGTCATGTTTCATTTGTTTCAAACAAACAAAAAAACTCTTGTCTTAGAGAGTCACACTCATAGAGCAGGTCTACTCCATGTGGAAATCACATTTTTCATTCTCACTAAAAATACATAAATCATAATCTCAAAAAATTTTTTTACTTCTATACGTAAAATCTACTATTTCCAGTGATGTGATCAATAATATAGACGAGATCTAATTTAAAAAAAATTTTTTTTTAAATTATAGCTTTTTATTTACAAGATATATGCATGGGTAATTTTTCAGCATTGACAATTGCAAAACCTTTTGTTCTAACCTTTCCCCTCCTTCCCTCCACCCCTTCCTCAGATGGCAGGTTGACCAATACATGTTAAAAATGTTAAAGTATAAGTTAAATACAATATATGTATACATGTCCAAACAGTTATTTTGCTGTACGCAAAGAATCGGACTTTGAAATAGTGTACAATTAGCCTGTGAAGGAAATCAAAAATGCAGGCGGACAAAAATAGAGGGATTGGGAATTCTATATAGTGGTTCACACTTATTTCCCAGAGTCTTTTGCTGAGTGTAGATGGTTCTATTCCTTACTGCTCTATTGGAACTGATTTGGTTCATCTCATTGTTGAAGAGAGCCACGTTCATCAGAACTGATCATCATATAGTATTGTTGTTGAAATATATGATATCTCCTGATCCTGCTCATTTCACTCAGCATCACTTCATGTAAGTGATGAGATCTAATTTAGCTGATGCTTTCTTACTTACTGGGAGATATATTAAATTATTTCAGGTCAAATTCGATTTCTTATTTGAAAAAGTGAGAAGCTATTGCAAATTCAAGAGATAAGCAATAAAGGCCTATTTCCTTATACTCAGCCATATGTAAACAACCAGACTATTAAGATTTGTTTTTTTCTGCAAACAGGCTTCAGTTGTCCAGTTCAGTTGAACTCTCAAAGTCATTATCTATAAACTCCTAACTCAAACTAATCAAACTGAAAATTTACAAGTCTAACATCTAGAGTAGTTTTTTTTTTTCTTCTAACTTCATTGTTAACTTCAATGCTGTGGGAAAAAGCACTTCAAAAAAATTCATAAAAATTTACTCTTTAATTGTAATTACTTGATAAAATTTTACTTACTTATGAGAGTGGCAATAACTTCAAAACAGACGAGCTGGTTGTTCTGGAATAATTTTACGAATGGAAATGCTAACAGAGGAAGATATGGAGTGTCACCAAAGATAGCAGACCAGTGAGCTAAGGCAGACATGGTCCTGTGAATGAAATAATGCCCAAGAGGCTAGAAAATATTTACAGAAGTTAAAAAAAAAAAAAAAAAAAAAAAAAGCATGCTCTACATTGGTTAAAGGGAAATTTTTGTTTTTTGGAAAAAATTCTCCTAAGTAATAATTATAATTTGAAGATTCACAGACATATGTATGACTTAGCACTTCCACAGGAGAAACTAAGCTTTTGCTATTTTTCCAACAGGCTGCTGGGTCCTGCATAAAGGTTATTACAAAACTAACAAATTAGGAAGATGTGGATCTATCTTGCCATATTAGAATAATCTAATCATAAAACAAGTCTTAAGAATCACTAGTAGTATCTTAATTGGAAGAATAGCATTAGTCCCAAGATTCTAAGTTTTAATTCATTCACTGCTTCTTAAAAAAAATATGGCAGCACAATTCAGTATTTAATCTTCCCACCAAAGTGTAAAAGTAGAGTCTAAGGGAAAACAATCTTTTAGGTTCCCTTCCAGCTCTAGAATCTTTGACACTGTATTGGATAACACTTCTGAAAATGTAGCAATACTGCTCACTGACAAGCTTATAATTAAAGAGATTTAAAATAAATTTCAAAAAGTTTCAATAAGTTTCATCAAGTGTTAAAAAGCACAACCCAAAGAAAAGTAGAATAAGGTCTTTTGCTACAAATATTAAAACATCATTTTTTTCCTGTGATTTTGTGCTTATTGCAATAGTGAGAGTGGTTACCCAACTGTGAAGTGGACCATTCATAAGAGCCCAAGGTTACCGACTGTCAAAGATCAACTGGACTCAGGACACTATTAACAGAATGCTTCCCCAAAAGGCTATGATTCAAGAGGCCAGAAACAGAGGGTGATGGTAAGTCTGTATACGATTCAGATCATTGGTAACTCTTCTCCCTTCTATTAAAATGGTTTCTGAGAATTGAACAGATTTCAGTTCTATGCTGTATGTTGGCCACATTACATTGTTCTGAAGATAGGGATAAGGATGGATCCTGAAGTTGTGATTTTCATTGATGAGGAAACGCTTTCTACCAGTGCAAGTTGACACCTTCTCTGCAATTTCTGGCCTTAGAGAGTAACCTAGAACACTGATAGGTTAAGTGACCTGGCTAGAGTAAAAACAGCCAAAATGTGTTAAAGGCGGGTCTTGAACTTAAGTCCATTTTTAAATAACTTTAAGCTATTAACAAAAGACAAGGAAACTTTAAACAGTTAATAATATGAGGAGAAATAATACCCTATTTTGTCTTTTACTTTTCACATGACCTGATATATAATTAGAACTTTTTCAAACCAAAACACTTTAATTCAAGGTATGAATAACAAATTCAGAGATAACACACAGAATAATACAGGCTGACATTCTGCCACATGGATAAAATAGGATACTCTCTCAAGTACAAAATAGGAGTAAGGAGTTTTAATCATAGGACACCATGGGGCATCTGAACAAGGTTCTAGCTCCTCCTGAATTACATCTAAAGTGTGGCCTTATTGGCTTGTTTGAAGTATCCTGGGCTCTGAGAACATTAGACATATCTATATTTTAAAATGATTAGGAAAACCTTCCAATGACAGATACAAATCATTTCTAGATTACACATACTATCCCACTGGTGTGGAGAATTGAGAACTAAGGGCATACTTTATCAATTAATCAATCAACATTTATCATATCAATGGATTTCTAAAAAATACAGTATCTAAATATTGTACATACCTCTGTAAAATTCTCAGTAATTTCCTACTCTTGATGGGATATTTTTCATGAATGTTGAGAAATGCACAGTGAGTACCCTTATCTAGTAGACTATTAAATGCTGAATAATTTTCTGGCAATTGTAGTAGAGAACGCCAAATGAACATCCTGAAATTAAGACATAATTTTACAAAAAGTTTCTCTCCATCAACCAAGAATAGTACTAAGGAATTTTTTCCCTTCTTACCTGTATTTTGTTGGATATTCTCCATAGCCTCTCAATAAGGTTTGTAGGCTTTTTTTGCATAATCCTTCAGGAAGGTCATTCTACAAAGAGGAAGATGGAAACTGAGTCATTTTCTATGTGATGTTACCTATTTCCTTATAACCTGATCTTCTCTTTTTTTGCATAAATGTATAGCCATCTTTGAAGTAACATTTGTTTCACTGGCCTTTTAACCTACTTCTAAGAATATTTTTAGAATTTTAAAAAATAATGTTTCTGTTAGGTCTTTTAGTGCTATTGTCTACCATTCAAGTTTTGATTAAATCTTGGGCAAGGAAAAGTTATTTGGGGAAATCATTTTTCATGGTCATCTCTTAGGAATATCTTTGGCAAAACTAAAGCAAGTCAACTAAAGGCCATTATCTCACCTCTTTATTTTCAAGGTCAGTGTCCATCATGTTTCTTAATATTCTAGTTGTGGTTTTGCAATCCTTGGCTTTCCGTGGTCGCTGTACCTTTCCTCCTATCACTCTTACTTTAAGCTGACCTGGTCCTGTCTTCTTGGACAAATCTTCAATTACTTTCACTAAAGGAGGAGGTGGCTAAAAGATAAATAACATAGCGGTTACCTTAGAGCAGCAAATGAGATTGCTAAACTAATTCAATTTTACTATCTATGATCGTTAATTAGGTTAAAGGCCATGAGAAACTTCTGGGAAGAAAAAACAATAAAAAATTTATTTTCCTTCCTTCCTTCTTTCTTCTCAACTTGGTTCCTTTTTTAAACCCGAGTCTTCCTATCTTTCTTAATCTGACCAGCACAAGAGCTGCTATCTGTTCTCCTCTTGTCTCTCTAGGCAGCTTGGTGGACTCTTGCTTCTGCAGGCTCACATTTTAATGTCACACACAGAATGGATACGTGACTGTTTTAGTCCACTGTAGCTCAGAACTATCAAACTCAAGAGATTTGCCAGCCTTACTTAGCCTTCCTAGCAGCAGGGATTTCAGGCATGCTCTATCATACCCAGCTTTTTTTTTTTGAGAAACATTTCAAAATAATTCTTTGAAGAATCATCATCTGATGCTAAGTGAAATGAGCAGAACCAAGAGATCGTTATATACATCAACAACGATACTGTATGAAGATGTATTCTGATGGAAGTGGATTTCTTTGAAAAAGAGATCTAATTCAGTTTCAATTGATCAATGATGGACAAAAGCAGCTACACCCAGAGAAAAAACACTGGGAACTGTTTGCATTTTTGTTTTTCTTCCTGGGTTATTTTTACCTTCTGAATTCAATTCTTCCTGTGCAACAAGAGAACTGTTCGGTTCTGCACACATACATTGTATCTAGGATATACTACAACATATTCAACATATATAGGACTGCTTGCCATCTAGGGGAGGAGATGGAGGGAGGGAGGGGAAAAATCAGAACAGAAGTGAGTGTAAGGGATAATGTTGTAAAAAATTACCCTGGCATGGGTTTTGTCAATAAAAAGTTATTATAATAAATAAATTTAAAAAAAAAAGAATTATCATTCAAATATATGAAATACATGAATCAGATGGCAGTTACAAATGCTGTAACAATTCATTGTCTCTATAAAACAGGCCTTAAATCAGATAATGCGGCAAAGGTCATATATGTGTCAAAATGTTTGTGGCAGCCCTGTTTGTAGTGGCCAGAAACTGGAAAATAAATGGATGCCCATCAATTGGAGAATGGTTGGGTAAATTGTACTTTATAAATGTTATGGAATATTACTGTTCTGTAAGAAATGACCAGCAGGATGAATACAGAGAGGCTTGGAGAGACTTACATGAACTGATGCTGAGTGAAATAAGCAGAACCAGGAGATCATTATATACTTCAACAATGATACTGTATGAGGATGTATTCTGATGGAAGTGGCTATCTTCGACAAAGAGAAGATCTAACTCAGTTCCAATTGATCAGTGATGGACAGAAGCAGCCACACCCAAAAAAAGAACACTGGGAAATGAATGTAAACTGTTTGCATTTTTGTTTTTCTTCCCAAATTATTTTTACCTTCTGAATCCAATTCTTCCTGTGCAACAAGAGAACTGTTTGGTTCTGCACACATATATTGTATCTAGGATATACTATAACATATTTAACATGTATAGGACTGCTTATCATCTGGGGGATGAGGTGGAGGGAGGGAAAGGAAAAGTCAGAACAGAAGTGAGTGCAAGGGATAATGTTGTAAAAAAATTACTCAGGCATATGTTACAATATGTTTATAAATAATTATAATTAATAATAGTTATAATTTTTTTAAAAAATGAGGCAAAGGTCAATGGCATCAGTGGTAAAAATATTGGTGACTGGGTCAGAGCTTGAGGTTTTCTGGACAAAGGTTTGATATGTGAGAGTCAGGTCACCTGGCTGGACAGTACTTACAAACAGCAATCAAGGTGAACAAAACCAAGACTCCAAAGGGAAAACAAAATTAAAGAGGATCAGGAGCCTGAGAAAGAGTGTAGAGTCTTAATCTCTTAAATGGGAAATTAATTGGTCTGTGTCCTGATGACATGAGAAAGTTATCTAATTAAATAACTAAATGATAAATGTTCAAATGATAAACAAAAGATTCAAAAGAGTAGAGATTTAGTACTGGAAGAGATTTTAGAGACCATAAAGTAGAGATAATCTTTGAGGCCATCAGAGATAAAGTAACTGGCTCTGGGTCACAACAGTTGGGAGTCAAATTCAGGTTTTCTAGATTTGAAGCCTAACACTTAACTCACTCTAATTAATAAAGTCTATTTAAATTAACCCAACAACTATGTGCTGAGTACCTGCTGTAGGTTTAGCACAAACTATTAAGTAATGTGGGATATTTAAAAGTGATAAACATTACATGGTCCATCTTCTAGTGTAACTGGAGAAAATGAAATCAGTACAGAACAATTAACAATTAAATGGTGTCCCCAACAGTTCAGAGGAAGGAAGGGAAAATACATAACTTTTAAATCTTCAACTTCCTAGGAATGGAAACATCCTAGGTTAAGATCCTGTATTAAATTATTAGAAAGATCATAGCAGTTCCTAAAGGTGTGTATGTGTCCAACACTGTTAAAGACTGAGGTTTTTCAGGTTAAAATGGAAATCAAAGATGGCCCTGATTAATAGAACCAAGATATCAGAGAAGCAAGAATGCTGGGGAGGAAAAAAGGTTTCTAAGAAGTGTGATGAATACAAACAGCATGGAGTCCAGGGAGCAAGAAGACAGGTAATAGTGAGAAACTTCAAGGTAAATATTGGGAGACCTACAGTGGCACAGAAATTATGAAGATGCTGAGGGTAGACTCATGGAATGAACGGAGCTGGGGTAAAGATGAGTAAGGTAGGGACTGTTCCCAAGGTGGCTGAAAAAAGTGATTGAAAAGTAGTAATGAGAGTTAAAGACTCCCACCTAGAGATGAGGAAAAGAGAATTCCCTTTCCACAGAAGCAGCAAAGTAGATAGAGTGCTGGACCTAAAGTCCAAGCAACCCAACTTCAAATCCAATCTCAGACACTTACAGTATTACTATAGGCAAAGCAATTAACCTCTGACTGCCTGTTTCCAGCATCTACTTCTCAGGGCTGTTGTGAGATCAAATGAGGTCATCTTTGTAAAGTGCTTAGTCCAGTGCCTGGCACAAAGTAAGGCTTAATATATACCTGTTTTTTTTCTTATGCAGGGAAGAAGTAGCACTGGGGAAAAGAGTGAATAAGAGTGAAGGCAGGAGATTCATAAGAACAGATCATCAGGGAGCTAACAGAAAGGAAAGAAGGATCCAAGCCCACACCCATGGTTTGGTCTAGAAATCTATTGGGATTATGTGATAATCAATTCTGATGTTCATGGTTCTTTTCAACAATGAGGTGATTCAAGCCAATTCTAAGACTTGTGATGGACAGAACTATCTGCATCCAGAAACAGGACTATGGGAACTGAATATGGATTAAAATGTAGTATTTTCACCTTTTTTGTTATTTTTTGTTTTCTCACTTTTCCCCCTCCTTTTTGACCTAATTTTTCTTGTGCAGTATGATAAATGTGGAAATATATATAGAAAAACTACATGTTTAACATACATTGAATTATTTCCTATCTAGAGGAGGGGGTGGAAGGGAGGGAAAAAAATTTGGAGCACAAGGTTTTGCAAGGGTGAATGTTGAAAACTATCTTTGCATGTATTTTGAAAATGAAAAGCTATTTTTTTTAAAAGTTTATTGGTTTCAGACGAAGAAATTGAAACTATTTCTATACATATGAAAAGATGCTCCAAGTCATTATTAATCAGAGAAATGCAAATTAAGACAACTCTGAGATACCACTACACACCAGTCAGATTGGCTAGAATGACAGGGAAAGATAATGCGGAATGTTGGAGGGGATGTGGGAAAACAGGGACACTGATACATTGTTGGTGGAACTGTGAATACATCCAGCCATTCTGGAGAGCAATTTGAAACTATTCTCAAAAAGTTATCAAACTGTGCATAGCCTTTGATCCAGCAGTATTACTACTGGGATTATATCCTAAAGGGATCTTAAAGAAAGGAAAGGGACCTATATGTGCAAGAATGTTTGTGGCAGCCCTCTTTGTAGTGGCCAGAAACTGGAAACTGAGTGGATGCCCCTCAACTGGAGAATGGCTGAATAAACTGTGGTATATGAATATTATGGAATATTATTGTTCGGTAAGAAATGACCACCAGGATGATTTCAGAAAGGCCTGGAGAGACTTACATGAACTGATGCTGAGTGAAATGAGAAGGACTAGGAGATCATTATATACTTCAACAACAATACTATATGATGATCAATTCTGATGGATGTGGCTATCTTCAACAATGAGATGAACCAAATCAGTTCCAATAGAACAGTAAGAATTGAACCAACTACACCCAGCAAAAGAACTCTGGGAGATGACTATGAACCACTATATAGAATTCCCAATCCCTCTATTTTTGTCCACCTGCATTTTTGATTTCCTTCACAGGCTAATGGTACAATATTTCAAAGTCCGATTCTTTTTGTACAGCAAAATAACTGTCTGTACATGTATACATATATTGTATTTAATTTATACATTAACATATTTAACATGTATTGGTCAACCTGCCATCTAAGGGAAGGAGTGGGGGGAAGGAGGGGAAAAGTTAGAACAAAAGGTTTTACAATTGTCAATGCTGAAAAATTACCCATGCATGTATCTTGTAAATAAAAATCTATTAAAAAAAAAAGTCTATTGGGACAAAACACAGAAACGGAATAGTGGGAAACAGTTTCAGAAATGTAGACACCATTTAAAATCACACAATTATAGTAAGTGTTAGAGACAGATGTGGAAGTCAACAACCCAAAAAAGAGAGGGGAAATTAGTCAAGTAGGTGAAAGAGGGAGTATAGAAAAGAGGGAAGAAGTACACAGAGAAATACACAAAGTTTACTTCAAATGATACAGTACTTAATAAGTCTTTGATGATTTAGTGAGCCTTCATGTCTCACCTTATTTATTTCTTGGGTTAAAACCTGAACAGAATATACATTTAGGCTCCCATTTTCCATTATTGATGTAATATATCGCCCATTTGGACTAATTAGTGATGTGCTGATTCCTTCATCAAGGGTCCCAATATCAAAAAGAAGTTTACAGTTTTGTATATTGATAAATCTCATAATTCCATCTTGACCCAACACTCCAAGAATCTAAAACAAAGAGACAATGTCCAATTATAGAAATATTATTTTAAACGCTTCTCAGTAAAATCTGTTAGGGCTCAAAACATTTTACTGGGAATATCCTAAGTATGAGAACTAACATAGGTTCTTAAAACAAACAATAAATAATCAAGACCAAGCTAGTGATAGGGATAGGATTTGTGATTTCATTAATCACACCTGTAAAATTCTCTCTTATCAATGCAGGTTGGCAGCTTCTAGTCGTAAGAGTTACTTAGAAGCCTGAGAAATTAAATGACTTGACCAACGTCACATAGTCAGTATAAGTGAGATTCAAAACTCAGACTCAAGTATTCCTAGATGTAAGGTGATTCCCAATTCTTACCTCCATGCTGACATACAAATAAGAATAACTATAAATTGGACATTAACAGATAGTATAAAATTTGAACTGAAAATTAGATCAATCAGTCTCTTTAGAAAATATTTTACAGCTCAGAAAACATATATATTTAAAAAACAACAACAGCAACAACATATTTTTGACTGTAAAGGGACAAAACTAACCTGATTAGAACCAGCATCAAAACTGTCAGGAATAAATTCTATATAGCGAATGGATCGGATTTTTGTAGGCAACTGGATTATTCTAAATAATTGCTGAGTTTCCAAACACCACAAGTGAATATGGTTCGATTTACCTCCAGCAGCCAAGATTCGACCATCTCTACATAAGACAGAAGTGAGAAATTTTAATGATGTCATAAGTTACTATTGCATTATTCTTTAAAAAATTTTTTTCTAGTCAGAAAAAATAATCATGTTTATAAATATAAAACTTTATGTTCATATGTAATACTTTATATGTATACAAATATGATATATCTTTCTAAACATACACACATATATAAACCTATATGATTAGAAAGTAGAAAATAGCTATCATGATACATAGAAGAAAATAGGAACAGGCTTTCTGCTCCAAGAACTCCCTCTCCACCCATTTTTGTCTTAAGGAATGGTCCCGTCTCCCCACTACAGAACACCTACACCCACACCCACACCCTTCCCGCCTCCCCACTATATACCTGGTAACAGCAAAAACTTTGTACTTCAAATCTGACCCAGCTGGTGGTGGTGGAAACTGATATTTACAAACAAGTGTATCGCATTCCCAGGCAAAGATGGAATTGTCTTTAAAACAGCTAAGGATGATATTGCTGAATGGAAGAAAGAACACCTGAATGGAAAGAACATATGCATTTTTTTCCAATAATAAACAAAATTCTTTATCCACATTTTGCAACAATAAACATTTTCACTGAATGAGAATATAAGATTAACTTAATAATATTATTCCAATACACTTAACATCAGTCTTACTGGAAGGGTCTCAAACTATTTCCACCATTCTAATGATGGGCAAACGAGGGCACTAAAGGCTAAATGAACTGATGGCAATATTAAAAATAAGATATTAGTCACATAATTTATTTTTTCTACTATATAAATACTAATCAATATTTTCACTGAAAAACACTACTAATGGTTTGAGATTATTTTTCACTAAAATATATTAAGTACCTACTATATATCAGGCACTGTGCCAGGCACTATCAAGACTTGAGCACTGGATTTGAAGTCTGAGGATGATGAGCATTTGATCCTAGCTCTTCCCCTTCCTACCTATATAGGATCATGGATAGTGATATGATCCTCCTGGGGTTAAGGTTCCTTATTTGTAAAACGAAGGCATTGAACCAGGTAATTAAATAGGTTATTTTTGACTCTAAATTTATGATCTTATGATCACAATGTCATTAACAAACTCAACATATAATAAACATACACTAAAAATACAACATGATATGTTGTACTAAGGCATGTTCTACATGTGTAAGGATACTAACTCAGTTGTAGACTGATGTAACTGAATTAGGATAGGATAGGGATGGAACAGGGATCTCTCCCTATCTTTTGTCTTTTCTCTTAGATCCCTTCTTCCCAAAGATGGGCTCTGGTAAGACTCTATATGAACTGCTCTGTTGTGAAAGAAATACTTTTAATATGAAGATCTATAACAAGATCCATCTGATGTTTTAAAAAAAATCATCCTGGGGCTCATGTCATAAGAAAGAAATCTGAGAAAATCCTTGTTAAAAAGGAATTTATTTTTCCAGAAAAGTAATACATGTTATTTCTTCTGATGAAAGCAAAAGTTTATAAATAAATGAGGAGAAACTATTCTATAGGATTAGCTTTGGTATATTAGGGATTAGGTGACTGTTCATTAGTAGGGGTAAGATTTTAATAGAGATCATTGTCAATGGAAACACCATTATCTCTTGTTTTCAAAGCTTAAGGAATCTTCAACCATGTTATCTTCCAAGTGATAACTTCTTTATAAATAGCAATGGAAAATGCTCTGTGGGAAGAGCATACTGGTCTTTTGGGGAAACTGGCCTTGCCTTAGTTACTTCAGGACTCTGGGGTTCCAGTTACTAAAAGTTAAGGGAAAATGTTCAACAATAGTTTACTGAACACCTGCTAAGGGCAGAGTCCTGCTCAATGGCACTTCTTTCAGAATCCCTGTGGTGAAATATATTCTTTTGCATGCATCACAGTGACTTTTCAGAATACAAGAGTGATTTCTCAGGGATTCCAGTCATTAAAGGAGTAGAGATAGCAACACCCAAGATTGCTCCCTGAAGAGACTAGTAGGAGTTAACAATAACAATTCTACCAACATTTATCTGGTACTTGATGGATCCCTAAGTGCTTAACGTATATTATCTCATTCAATCTTTACCAAATGTCTGAAAGGCAAGTACCAGAGGTAGTGTTCTCATTTTTAAGGAGGAAGAAAGCAAGATTGAGAGAGGTTAAGTGACTTCCCCATGTTTATACTAATAGGTGAACAGGCAGGATTTGATCTCAGGCCTCCTCTAACTCTTGTTCTATATATTGATCTCTGTCCAATAGCTCACTGTTTCTTCTCAATATCTCATGGAAATTGCCAGAACTTTACTTCAGCAAAAGATACCGAGTTAAAATGAGATCTTATCCTTTTCAGATATTAAGTTGCTAGCCCTGCTGTTGTTGGGCACAATGACCCTTGACGACTCAGGAAAAGGATTTGTGCTAGTGAGGCTATTTTGGAAATCATATTGTAATTCAAAGGAAATATGATTTAACTCAATTTTTCAGAAAAGCATTAAGTTGCACAAAGTAAACCTATTCAGTACATATGAGAATTAATGATAAAAGATCAGACCTCAAAATAATCCCTTTTATTCTCTAGGGGAGGACTCATTCTAACTCCTATCTCTCTCCATACACAAGCTATAGACAACCACCTTTATTCTCCCTTTCAATATCTTTCTTCCCTCCTCTGATACCATCCCAACTCTGGTCAGGAACTCATCTCCTACCAAGACTATGGCAATAACTGCTAGTGATCTTGTCTGTCTAGTTTTCCCTTACCCCAATCCATCCTCCATACTCTTCAATCCAGTGGTATGTGGCCTCCTGGCTATTCAACAAATAAGACACTCCTTCTTTTGGCTCCAGGTATTATATCCCACTCTGCCCCATTCATGGAATGTTCTCCCTTCACTGACTACTGATCTTCCCTTAAATACTAACAAAAATTTTATCATTTACTGAAAGTTTTTCCCACTTCTTAATTCCAATACCTGCCTCTCTTTGTTACTTCCTACTTATCCTGTACATAGCTTGTTTGTATATATTTGTTTACATGTTGTCTCTCCATCAGATTTAAGCTCCTGGTGAACAGAGAATGTCCTTGGTCAGTGCTTGGCATATAATAGGAATTTAATAAAATTATTAATTGATTGATTGTAAAGATTTAAAATGAAATGGGATTCCGTTTTGTAACCCATGCAAAGAAACTTAGAAAAGGAGAAAACTGAATGAACTGATGCTAAGTAAAGTCAACAGAATTAGAAAAACAATATATAAAGACTACAACAATGCAAAAATGAGTAACTGTAATAACCCTAAAAGAACAAAAAGCACCCCCTATCCTTCTCTGAAGAGTTGGCAAACCATGGATGTAGAAAACACTGATACTGTCAGATTCAGATGACATGTTGGTTAGTTTTGCTGAATTGCTAGTTTTCCCTACTCTTTCTTTAAAGGATCATAAAGCCACAAGGGATGGTTCTGGAGAGAAGATGAAGGAAAAAATACATTTGGAAATAAAGGTGACATTATAATTAATAAAATTTAATTTTTAAACTAATTTAATTAATTAAAAATAATACCAAAATTAATAAAAATGTTTTCAATAAAAAATATCAGAGCTAGTAAGGCTGTAAATGTTTTCAATAAAAAATATCAGAGCTAGTAAGGCTGTAAAATTTATCTAATATGACCCATAAATTTTCTAGATAACAAACTGAATCCTGGAGAGATTAATTCATTAAAAGATCATCTTATATAAGGGATCCAGGACAAAAGTCCCCAAAAATAATGTCATCATGAGGGGCTCTAGTAGAATAAATTCCCTACCAACCGAAATTACAAATGTAATGTTCAAAATCATCAATTAGGAGCCAAAATATTCACTGGGATAGTATCCTAAAATTCTAAAAGAACTAAACTTTTATTTTAAGATACGGTTACTGTAATTTCCTCTTCTGAATACTAGATTTATTCATTCATTTATTATAAAACTCTGCTCCTTCACAACTCTAAAACATTATATCTTGATTCCAATTTACTTAAGTTACTTGGAATATCTCTAATTCTCATTCATATGCCACCGGGCTTTAGTGTATGGAATTCTCTAAGTCAGATAATCTTTTTATCATTTAAATGTCCACAAAGGTTAGAACTGGTAGCTCTCCAGCACTGGTAACACATTTTAAAATCTGGTACCGTCCCATGGAATCTAGGTACAATCCCGTGGTAGAGAGAACAGCTGGTTTCTGTGACTTTGTTTTGTAATGTGGGATCTGTGGCAGAACTGAGTCCCAGTGGAGACAGAAACTGGTCTCTTCTCCAGGAATTAAAATTCAATTTTAAAGCTAAGGCAATTAGAGATGGAAAAGACTAGTAGGTATTTGGTTCAAATCTCTAATGAATTAGCTTGGTATAATTGTTATCTCTCTTTAATTATTTAAACTAAAGGACCCTCGGATGTCTGTTGAAATGAATTTTTATTAACATGAAATAGTCACAATATAAAAATTGAAAATATCACGTATACAACTTAACATATGTAGACATGAAGTGATAATATGAATTTTGACTTTGCTAGGTAGATATAAAAATAATACACAAGCTACTCTCTGAAGAATACTATTCATGGGGGGAACCCTGAAACTGTCCTTTCTGACTCTGATGGGGCGAAGCCATGGGGTGAACTCTTGAGAAAGCCTGAGAAACTCTCTTCTGGGAGATGCCTGCCTCAGGGAATCAAGATAAAGTAGCTTCATTTTGTTATCTCAGTGAGACTAGCTACATCCTCTTTTGAGTAGCTGTACCCTCTATTGAATTGAAAATTAGTCCAGGACCACTCCTACTTAGCTTGAACTTGAAGTGGTCTCATTCAACTGGAAATCTAGGCCTGGGGGCAGTGACAACTCTCCTCTCATTCAATCTCATTCAAATGAATTCTTATAAAAAAGGCAATTTTAAACTCATAATATGCAGAGGCATATGCAGGCATAGCTGCCTGCCAGGATTCCTGCCCTCTGTGAAAACACTCTCTTCTCAGCAATAAGCCCTTTTTATTTCTCTGCCAGGATTTCCCTGCTAAGACCTTTATTTCTCTGTTAAGACCTTGTCACTCACAAGTCTGTCTTTCTACCAAAGCTGACTTCTGCAAGGCCAACATTAAAACTTCCTTTAACCGGTGTTGACAGGAAGGGGATTCTCACACCTCAATTCTATGCACTGCCACTAACCGCATCACCATAGTCTCAAGGTTAGAATAAGAAAATGCACACTAAATGTAAATCTGTGGCCAGGGATGGCACCTGCAACTCCACTGGTTATTTTACTTGGTTAAAGTTGGAACATCACAGATGATTCAATTCAATGGGATGATACATGCTAAGAGTCATTTTTATAAACAATGGCAGACTAACATTGATCAGAAAATCCTTGAAAAATACAATGACACAAATGCCTTCATCAGAATTTAGGATTGAAGTGAATTATTTCTTACAATGAATTCTCTTTCTTTACTGACCTTTTGTATGCCCACAGACTGGCTAATATTCAGCTTTCTTTTTCTCTGAAAAGTATCCAGGTCCCAGAGCTGGGCCGTATCAGAAGATGTGGTGATGGCATACCTCCCCGATGCATGGACAGAGATCGAAAAAATTGAAGATTCATGTCCACTCATCCAGCTAACCAGTTCTTTAGTGACTGTAATACAAACTTTAAATCTTACAAGGCGAATACAGAAAGAGCTCTATTTGAAATCTACTGAATATTCAACGTATCAAGCTAGACTTTATAACAAAGAAATACCTTTACAGCAGGCGCAGAATTATATAAACATTCTTAAACGACTCCTTCCCAGAGGAGAAATAGGAAAACTGCTTTTGTTACTTACAAAGGCAATCTGAGATTATCTAAAGCAGAATTATGTTTTTAAAATGGTAAAAACTACAACTATGGGAAGAAGTTTTTGAGTCTGAGAAAATATTTCATGTCATTTCTAAGTTCTGCATAAATAGGTATGTTGTATAACTTGCTTCTTTTCTTCTTTCATAACTGAAGTACAAAGTTTAAGTAAATGTCTCCAGGTCAGTCTCTCAAATCTATTGTTATGAACACTGTTACAAGGTATATTCAAATCACCAACATTCCTCAAATATCTGGCTTTGTTTATAACTAAAAGGCTTAATACCAGCAGTAGCTATGCATATGGAAATTTTTTTTAAAAAGTTAAAAGAAAAACAGAAAAACTTGCTCTTTGCATCTGAAGAGAAAAAGATTATTTTTATCTCAAATGTTTGACTCAAACATGTTACTGCCAATAACTGTTTGAATTGGCAGTGACCCGTGTTTATTTTTCCAACAACTTTTGAAAGGGTTGAGTTTTATCAGATAGGATCCATCAATTTAGAAATCAGATTCATGTGAGTTAGTGACATCTTGAAAGCAAATTGTGTCTAATAAGTCTTTAAATAATGACCCATAAAGTCTTAAAAGCGGCTAAGTAGCTCAGTGGATAGAGCATGGAGCCTGTAGTCAGGAAGACCTCAGTTCAAAGCCAAACTCAGATACACCCTAGCTATATGATGATACTCACTTAACCCTGTTTGCCTCAGTTTCCTCAAATTTAAATTGAGGCTATTAACCTCAAGACCAATTTCCTAGGATTATAGAAAGGATCAAATGAAATAAAGTACTCTGCAAAGCTTAGAGTATTTCATAAATATTATTATTATTCATGTGGGTAGATCTTTATTAAATAAATTTAAATAAAATGTCAAAACCTATGTATCTCAGTTAAAGGATCATAAGATTCATAACTAGAAGAGGCCATAAAGATCCTTATATTCCAAACTTTGATTTTGTAATTGAGAAAACCAAGGCCACAAGTAAAGTGAACTGTCCTATCACATAGGGAGTGAATGACAGAGTGACAAGAGAATTTGAACTCAAGTCCTCTGTGTTTAAATTCATTGCTTTTTCATGGTACCATGCTGTTTCCTCCTTCCTGAAAAATAAATTATTTTCAAGGAAAAATAACCTATCCACACTCTCAAAAGTAAAATAATAAACGTTATACTGTATATTGGATAAAAATAATTTATTTGTTTACACTGATCACTTTGCAATATGTATCAATGTGTGACTGTACTAAATGAAGTCTTTATTTCCCAAGACCATTTAACTCACCAAAGTCTGACAGGCGACCTTTCATCTTCTCTTTCCCAGAATCAGGTCACCACCTCACTTCTGAGCCAACTCCAATCCATGCCAACATGCACATAAGTCTTTTTCACATGTATATGACCACCAGTAAAAAGTAAGCTTGGGTGTATGTTCCTAATGACCAAAACAACATTCTGGGGTCACTAAATCAATGTCTAATTCACAGACATTTAGCTTAGAGAGGTAAAATTCTTTTTCTAGATGAAATTTTGTTATTTTTTTTAGGTCACTAAAATAGTTTTCCAGGAGTCTGATTGGCATAGCACTACTTAATAGATTAGTTTAGGTACTACTGTCATCTTTATTATATTTGCACAACCTATCCAAGAGCACTTAATATTTTTTAGATCTGACTTTAATATACTTTAATCTGAGTTTAATATAGTTTGGTTTTATATAGTTTAGATATGATTTTATTTGTGTGGAAAGTGTTTTGCCAAAGCTAGTATTTCTAATACAATACTGAATAGTAATGGTGATAGTGGGCAACCTTGTTTCATTCCTGATCTTATTGGGAATGTTTTAAGTTTATCCCCATTACATATGATGCTTACTGATGGTTTTAAATAGATGCAACTGACTACTTTAAGGAAAAGTTCATTTATTCCTATATTCTCAAGCATTTTTAATAGGAATGGATGTTGGATTTTATCAAATGCTTTTTCTGCATCTATTGAGATGATCATGTTTTTTGTTAATTTGGTTATTGATACAATTATGCTAATAGTATGCATAATATTGAACCAACCCTGCATTCCTAGTATAAATCCTACTTGGTTGTGGTGTATTATCCTGGGGATGATTTTCTGTAGTCTTTTTGTTAATATTTTATTTAAGATTTTTGCATCAATATTCATTAGGGAGATTGATCTATAATTTTTTTTCTCTGTTTTCAATCTACCTGGTTTAGGTATCAGTATCATGTCTGCATCATAAAAGGAATTTAGTAGGAGTCCTTCATTCACTATTTTTTCAAATATTTATATAACATTGGAGTTAATTGTTCTTTAAATGTTTAGTAGAAGCAAAATTACTGTTTGGACATGTATACATATATTGTATTTAACTTATGCTTAACTTATGCATATTTAACATGTATTGATCAACCTGCCATCTGGGGGAAGGCGTAGGGGGAAGGAGGGGAAAAGTTGGAACAAAAGGTTTTGCAATTGTCAATGCTGAAAAATTACTCATGCATATATCTTATAAATAAAAAGCTATAATAAATAAAATAAATAAATAAAAATGTTTGGTAGAATTCACCTGTAAATCTATCTGATCCTGGGGATTTTTTCTTAGGGAGTTGATTAATAGTTTGTTCCATTTCTTTTTCTAAAATAGGACTATTTAAGCAATTTAATTCCTCTTCTGTTAATATGGGAAGCCTATATTTTTGAAGGTATTCATCCATTTCACTTAAGCTATCAAATTTATTGGCATAAAGTTGGGCAAAGTTACTCCTAATTATTGCTCTAATTTCCTCTTCATTGGTGGAAAGTTCTCCCTTTTCATTTTTAAGACTAACAATTTGATTTTCCTCTTTCCTTTATCTAATCAAATTTACTAAACGTTTATTTATTTTGTTGGTTTTTTCATAAAACTAACTCTTAGTTTTATTAATTCAATAGTTTTTTACTTTCAATTTTATTAATTTCTCTTTTTAATTTTAGAATTTCAAATTTAGTATTTGATTGGGGGTTTTTAATTTAGTCTTTTTCTAGCTTTTTAAGTTGCAAGCCCAATTCATTTATCTTCTCTTTCTCTATTTTATTCAAGTAAGCCCCTAGAGATATAAAATTTCCGCTTATTACCGCTTTGGCTGCATCCCACAAATTTTGGTATGATGTCTCATCGTTGTCATTATCTTAAGTGAAATTATTGTGTCAATGATTTGCTGTTTCACCCATTCATCCTTTAGAATGAGATTATTTAGTTTTCAATTACTTTTTGATCTATTTACCCCTAGCTTTTTGTTGAATGTAGTTTTTATTGCATCGTGATCTGAAAAGAATGTATTTCCTATTTCTGCCTTTAATTTTGAGGTCTTTATGTCTTAATATATGGTCAATTTTTATATAGTTTCCATGAACTGCTCAGAAGAAAGTGTACTCCTTTCTGTCTCCATTCAGTTTTCTCCAAAGATCTACCATAAGAAGTAAAATTCTTTAACAAATAAATATCCATGCAGTCACCAACATAAGATTTTTATATTTGAAAATCAGCATATATCATGGGGCAGCTAGGTGACACAGTTGACAAAGAATAAGGAAGACAGAAAGATTCACCTTCTTCAGCCTTGGAAATATACTAGCTGTGTGACCCTGGACCAGTCACTTAACTGTTGCCTCAGTTTTTTTTTTTTTTTGTTTGTTTTTTTGTTTTGGTAAAAATAAGCTAAAGAAGGAAATGGCAAATCACACCAGTATCTTTGTCAAGAAAACCCCCAAATGGGGTCATGAAGAGTCAGATGTGACTCCAAAATAACAACAATGTATGTCATAGCAATGATGAAGAGGGGAAATGACAAATTGCTGCATATAGGTTGCAAACAAAACTTTTTTTTAAAGGTCAGCATCTAACTTAACAGTTCTGAGACTATCTCTTTGTCATTATAAAAATCATGAAACATACAGTGATCTCACAACTCTGATCTCATAAAGGAATGTATAATTACTCTTACAGGATTGCATAATTAATCTATTTAGTTATAGTCTTATACTTATTGATTGTGGAGTGTGCTAAAGAAACATCATTGGATCTGTCATGATGTTAAATGGCAGAGTTGAATGATATTGGAACAACAGTAAATACAAAGTTTGGTATGACTTGCTCAATTTCTGCAGCAAGATAGATATCACAAGTGGAGAAGGACCTTATTATATAAACCTGGAATGAACAGTAATAACATATCATTTTATATATTATGAATTACTAAATGTTAATAGCATTTACTGAGTGCCTACCATGTGTCAGGTACTGTCTTCAGTGCTTGGAACACAAAGACAATCCCTACTCCACCTAAGGCTGGAGTGAAATAAGAACCAAAGAAAAGATGTGCATAATGGCTGCCATCACAGAAACGGAACAACAAAATGACACTAAGTGCTTAAGAGTTATGATGAGCAAACTCAGCATCAGAGAAGAGTGGAAAAAATGTGTCTGCCTCTCTTCTCTGAAGGAGGCGGCAGATATGGGTGCAGAGTACTATATTGGCCATCATTCACGGGTGATATACTTGGTTGGTTTTGTCGAACTGCTACTTCCCCTCCCCCCCTTTTTTCTTGCTTTATTATTTTCGAGTAATTGGGGGAGAAGCAGTGAAGTAAAGGAATAAGTATTTATATATCAACTATTACATAACAGTCACTCTACAAGATGCTTTCAAATAATTATTTCATTTGATCCTCACAATCACCCTGGGAGGGAGATGTATTATCCCCATTTTACAGTTGAAGAAACTGAGGCAAACAGATTTGTCTAAATCATATAGCTAAGAAGTGTTAGGGGCTGGATTTAAAATCAGACCTTTCTGACTTCAGGTCTAGCACCCTGTCCACCTCAATGTTACCTACCAGCTCTATCCACTGTGCCAGTAAGTGCTGAGATATGTTTGCCAGATGTAACAAGAAAAAAATATCAACAAAAATCAAAAGGGAAAAACCTCTCATGTTGTTGATCATATAATCTGAAGCTTCCCAGTGAGAAGCTTCCAATTCACCTTTATGACCACTGATTACCCATGGACCTGCAGCAGCCACTATGCCTCTTTTCCATATGTGATCTTTTGGTGGGGATAATGAAGTAGAGACCATTCCAAAGGCAGCTGACCCAGCTCTTTCCTCTTGGTCCCTTAGGTTAATAGGCCAAGTGATATTTGGTGGACATTTGTTTCTGTTGGCACTATTCCTGGAATTCTCTCAGGAATCTTGTCAGTTAAAGAAAATAAAAATTAGATGTCTCATAGAAAACACAGGGAAGCCTTTGTCTATGGCATACTATTCCTTTTGTTAGTATCCCTCATTTTTACAAAAGATCAATTGCTGAAATGATTTAGGGTTTTAAGAAATTTTAGTAAAGTCCATTTAAATTTATTAGGAGAGTTTAATCAATAAAATATATATATATACATATATATGTATATATATATACACACACACACACACACACACATTAAAGATATAAAGTTGAATCTTCTGCAAATAGAATTATTATGACTTAGTTTATCTTTTGTATAAATCTGGACTTATAGACTTTATCACCTTAAAACATGCAATTTCTACTACTGATAAAAGGCTAAAAGGGGTGCAGGCCCCTGGAGAAACTCTAGAAACTCCTAGAAGTAATAGAATCTATAGTATGGAATTTATAGAGTAGAACAAAGGAGAATATTTGCACTTTTTTTTTTTAATAGATAGGCTTTATTATGCTCAAATGCTCAAATATATATGGTCAAGCATCAGGGAAAATCTGAATAACGATGAGGATTCTGATAAGGTTTCTAATAAGAAAAATAACATCAGAGTGATATAAAAATAATTCTAAATCATTAGTTTTTTTGGGGTTTTTTTGGAGAAGCAATCAGAGTTAAGTGACCTGGCCAGGGTCACACAGCTAGGGAGTATTAAGTGTCTGAGGCCAGATTTGAATTTGGGTCCTCCTGACTCCAGGGCCTGTACTCTATCCATCTAGTTGTCCGAGTATTTGCATGTGTTGCTTTTGAATTATTAATTAACTCTTTCTACATTACAAAAAAATGAGCAGGAAAGATTTTTACCTGTATCAAAACACTTAATGGAATAATCTGCCAAAGCCACAAGAAATTCAGACTTCCTGTGAAGATTAAAGGCTAGAGCTGTAGAAGCTTGATTTGTTCGTTGTACAAGGGTAAACCTATTTTTAAAAGAATTAATCAATTAGTATAAGAGACTCGGTTTGTATTAAGATAATCAACTTCACAACCTACATTTATCTTAACTTCCTAGTTAGAATGCAACAAAATCTACTTAATGTACATAAACTACAGAGTGCTTGTACCATTTAATCTTTCAACCAGGAGGTGCCAAGCTCTAGAACCTCAGAGTCATCATTCTGCATATCAACTCTCATGACATTAGAAAGGGTTAAAGGACTGATCAAGAGATTTTCAGAAGATAAAGTACCAGATAAAGCAGTTATATGTATTCTCTGACGTCCCATAGTAATGCATAAAAGAGTGCCCTGGTGATTCAAGGGAATATAGCCCTTAATAACTTTTTAAAAACTAATTTTAATTACCAGCCAGTAAGTGCAGTATTAGTAAAGAAGAGATGGAGTTCACAAATTTAAAAAAGGAAAAAAAAAAGTCGTGGATAGAAATCCTTTCAAAACAATTATTAACTTCTTTAGCACATGCAGGTGTCATGTCCTACTCATATTTGAATCCTCCAAAATATCAAACTCAAATAGAAACAGGGCCACCAAACTGTATATAAGGATCTCTTGTAGACCACATACTGACAATAGAAAACCACACATTAACTTATTTATATTCTACAACATATTAATTTACTTTGCTAAATATTTCTCAATTACATTCTGGTTTCTCCAAAAGCTGTACATTTGACAATTCTCCTCCAGAGCATGAAGCTGCTCACTTGTTAGAATTTTTTTTAGCTTAGGTTTCTTATCTCACCCAAACTGGAAGTATAGTGACTACTCATAGGCCTGATCCCACTACTGATCTCAAGGAAGCCTCTGCCTGCTCTGTTTCTGGCTTGGACAGTAAATTCTCTTTAGATAGCCTTAAATCAGGTGGCTCAGAAATCCTGAGCTCAGCAACCCACCCCTTAGCAAGAGTCACAGGTATATGTTGCCATGCCTAGTCTCTTTGAATTTGATGCTGCCAACTGGAGAATCTTATTACCTGTTTCCATTTAGGTCAAAAACATATATATTTCCTTGGTGATCTCCAGCAATGAAGGCATCTCCTGTAGAATCAAAAGCCACATTCAAAAACCTGAGGGACTTCGGTTGATACTCTGCAGCAGTGTGAACAATGTTCACTATGAGTCTGTTTTGAAAGAAAAACAAAATTCATCAAAGTGTATGTCGGGCTTTGAGGTACATCAAAAAACATGACTTTGGTGTACTTTTTTAGTGATGAAGAAATGGTGTTTTCAAAATAAATTAAATGCTCCTCTACAATTCAATAAACAACTTTAAAATAACTTCTGAGAGAATTCAGGGATTGTTTTCTTGAAGGAATTGGGACATTGGCCTGGACCTGTGATTTTATTGATTTGGAAAACACCCAACGGGGGAAACTCCTATTATCAGTGGAGCTCAGTACCTCTTCTGAAACTTAAAATAACAGCCTGAGGCTCTGAAAAAGGCACATAACCAATGCATAGTCATACTTGAACCCAGATCTTCCTGGCTCCAAACTTGCTCTCTACCTATGCCATCATGCATTCAGTTAGTCATTGTTAATGTAATTAATGTGACAGAGATATTGTAATGATATCTGATAAAAAGAATTAACACAAAAAGAATAGATTCTATTAATTAGAAATTATTAATGAGTGAAAATTATCAATGAGATAAAATTATTTTATCAATTGGCAGATGACACTCCATTGAGCTTTTGAATGTTTCTGAATTTTTCAAGACACAGTAGCTATGAAAGATTTCTTTTAAATCTACCCTATCAAATATAAAACTAATATTCATAGGATAATACTAATACTCATAATATTTCACTTAAACTCAGTTATATTATTTTTAATGTTTTTTTAAAAGTCAAGCTGATTTTAATTTTTCATTCTCATTATAAATGGGTTGTAAATATATAGATGTAAACAATAACAGGTCAAAGATTGTTATACCCTTCAAATTCCAAATAGATCATTACTTTCTAGGATTACAAGAATAACAAATACTACCTGTTGACTAAAAGTACCAACAAAACCGGCTGCTAAAGAATGTACAAAAACCTACATGAGTGAATAATATAATTGCTGGCTTAGCATGGTCCACAGTGGTTTCAAATTCTGTTTGTGTGACTTTGATCAGGTCACTTCTTTCTGACCCTGTTTCCTTAAAAGAAATTAGACTAGATGGCCTCTATGATCCTTTTTAATTCTAAACCTATGATCCTATGAAATCACAGGGGTAAACCTAATTATGATGAATACAGCGAACAGTTCTCTACTTTTAAAGTATTCATTATCTCACTAAACCTGCACAACCATCTCTGAGGTTGGTATCAATCATAAAGAAATGAAGAATCAACAAGGTTAGTCCTGGGGCACACATATTAAATACAGGGAACAGATTCAAGCCCAAGTTTCTCCTGACTCCACCCACATCCAGTATTCTTCCCACTTAGAGATGTACCAAGCCACAGAGGAAAGCAATCTGGACTTAGAAACAGAAAGCCTGAACAAGAGTCCTGCCTTACTGGGCATGACCAAAGACAAGGTCATTTAACTTCTCTAACCTTCAGTTTCCTTATCAGAAAAATGGGGATATTTTTGCACTTTCAGACTTAGAGTGAGTCAAGTACTATAGAAACAGTTGCATGGGGCACTAAAGGCCCAGGGCCACAGAGCCAATGTGCCTGAGGCAGGACTGGAATCCATACCTTCTTGACTAGAAGACCAGCTCTTGGATCTATTCTTTCATTAATTCTATTCTGACAACCATCATCTCCAGTTCTTTTTTAAAATCTTAATTTAAGTGAATTTGTGTGACTTTCTAAATCATCTAACTAGAAACATTTTCTTTATTCTTACTAATAATGCACATTAAATACAGTTAGGGGACAACATTAGTTTTTTTAGGATCATCCCGATTCCCAAGAGAAGAAAAACAACTTTAAATCAAAGGACTGTGATGGCAAATAAGCAGCTCAGAAATTCAGATAGCTAAATTAAGAATATACACTTTTTGTATAACTACTGCTATTTACTATTACTACGACCTACTACATGAGACAGTTAATTTCAAAGGAATTGGGGAAAACTCAGAGCAATTGTTGGCTGCCTAATGTCAGCAATAAAGCCTGAATTGTATGAACAGGAAATCTATCTTTTTATCTCTTAGACCATGTCTACTCTGCTTTTTAATATTCTATATTGAAAAAAAATGTGAGTTTTTACATTCTGGGGGGTAGTGAGGAGGAAGGTGACAACACCCAAATGCCTAATCATATCACCAGAGGAAAATGTGCTTTTCCAACGATTAGGTAGTGAGGTGCTTGGGCCATAGTGCTGTGTTGGGGCTGATGATAGTAGGATACTAAATAGATGGCAACAGAAAAAGTTCCCATACCAGCTTATCATTTATAAGTAGTAGGTGCTCAGGAAACATGCAATGTTGCTTCAGATGAATAACAAGCAAACTCAGAACTGATAAGAACCTACTATGTGCCACTATTATCTCATTTCATCCTCACAAAAACCTAGGGAGGAAGTGCTATTACGACCCCCATTTTACAGAATGAGGAAATTGAGGCAAATAGTGGTAACATGACAATCACAATTAATAAGTGTCTGAGACTGGATTTGGAGTCAGGTCTTTCTGATTCCAGGCTACCAGTACTCTACCTACTGTAACACTTAGCTGGCTATGATCAGCCTGGATCATGGTTAGAAAACACTAGAATACTTTTAAAGAACCTACACATGCTAAATGCTATTAAAAACCATTAAAAGGAAAAAAAAAAAAAAGAAATAAACCCTCCAATATTCTCTCAGTGATACTATTAGATAGTTTTGGATCATGGAATGCCATGAAAAAAAATCCCCCCAAAGGGGAAGAGGAAAGTTCACTATAAGTGTAAGGAGGTAGCAGCACAGTACTAATTATGATGGAAAATGTGGCAGAGAACTCAAGAGAGAGTATTATTCATTGATTAAGAGCCAGAGTTGATGGGTTACATTGGTATTCACAAAATATTAAAAGAACCAGAAGAAAGTCTATAGTACATCAGGTAGAGCACTTCCCCAAACCAATGAGATGGAATTGAGACATCAATGGATTTGTGAAGAGATATACTCAGAGGGGACATGGTAGATGCTACAGTAACAGAACTTCAAGAAATACAGAAGACTGAAAAATGCTAGAGAAACAGTAGCAGTCAGACCCAAGAGGCTGCATTTTGAACAAATGTATCCTGCAACCCTTGGTGTGCAGCACTGCCGAGGTAGACAGTCTTGCCTCTCTGCCCTTCTGCCATACATAAATTGACAATTCTTATCAATGGAAAATGCTCAAAATCCATCTTTCTCTGTCCTTGCTTCCAGGATATAGCATGTCATTGAATCCAACAACTTGTTGAAAACAAAAACAAAGGATGAAGGTGAGGGCCAAGAATAAAATATATATACAGGCAAGTAAATTTAAGGTAAAAAGCAGATCCTAAACCAGATCACAGATTTAAGAGCTGGAAGGTTCTTTAAAATAACATCTAGGCCAACATCTTCATTTTACAAGCAAGAAAACTTGGGCTCAGAGGGGTTATATGACTTGCCTAAGGTAATTAGATTGGTTAATGTTGCAACTAGTTTTGAACTCAGGTCCTTGGAGTAAGAAAAGGCACTGAGAAAGATAAAGGTTCTAAGAAGAAGAGAGGAGGAAAGACATTTCAGGCCCAGGAATAATCTGAGAAATAGATATCCATTCCCCAAAAGATAAATGATCAAAGGATAAAGACAGTTCTCAAAATAACTACACACTATTAACAATCATATGAAAACGTGCTCTAAAAAACTAACAAAAGTGCAAATTAAAACAGCTTTATGGTTCCATGATTATGTAAATTAAGTTAGCAAAGACAAACATAATTTAAAAAAGGAAAATGACAGTTGCTGGAAGGGTTGTAGAAGGACAGGCAGATTTGTGATGAAGTCTTGGGAGAGCTTTGTGGTGGTTCAACAATTCTGGAAAAGAATTTGGAAGTGTATTCCAAAAATCACTAAACTGTCTTTGGTTTGGCATTGGTCTAACTCCAATGAGATCAAAGAATGGATTAATTTGAAAAAAAAAAAATTCATAGCAGTTCTTTCTGTCATAGCAAAGAAAGGGGTTATATTTGTATATCAAGGAATGACTAAGCAACTGACAGTAAATAAATGTAACGCAATATTATCCCACCATAAAAAATAGCAAAGGGATGGATTCAGGAAAATATGGCAAGACTAATATAAACTGACAGAAAGAACTAAGCAGAACCAGGAGAAACACATACAATAATAACACAGCAAAGTAAAACAAGTTGGAAAGATGATGAATTATACTTTTTACCTCTTTAAAGAAAGGTGATATATGAGTTAAAGAAGGAGATAAACATTTTCTGACATGGCCAATGCACAATCTGTTTTACTTAATGATACTTGATACAAGTTTGGGGGAGGGGTTAGGGTAAGAAGAGTAGTAAGTGATACAAAAAAAAAGAGCATTAATGAAATACTGATAAAATACACACAACAGAGGTTCAGAAAAAGACAAAACCAGGGCGGTAGTGAAATTACCATATTGAAATTATTATATACTTTTAAAACAAAACACCAAACTATACATAACTGAGGTTCATGATTTCATTTTTTTGTTTTTATTTTTAATAGGAAAATCATGTTTTAAGTACACACAGGAGGTGAGTTTCCAAATTCTATTTTTTCTCAATATTTTATTTTCCCCAATACATGCAAAGATGGTTTTCAACATTTCCCTCTACAAAACCTTACATTCCAAATATTTCTCCTTCCTTCTTCTCTCCCCCAAGACAGCAAGCAATCTAAAATAGGCTAAACATGTGCCCTAAACAAATTCTTCTAAACATATTTCTATATTCCTCATGCTGCACAGGAAAAATGAGATCAAAAGGGAAAAAAAACACAAGAAAAAAAAAGCAAGCAAAAAATTTTTAAAAAGTGAAAGTACTATGCTTAGATCCCCCTTCAGTCTTCATATTTCTCTCTTTGAATGCAAACGGCACTTTGCATCCCAAATCTATTGGAATTGCCTTGAAACATCTCATTGTTGAAAAGAACCAAGAGATCTGCTAAATCCAAAGAACAATCTTGAAGGCCATTGTGGATATAAAGTAATGTTGAATCAGTCAACAATCATTTATCAAAAAACAATTCTAGAATTCAAATTAAGATAACTCTGAGATACTACTTCACACCTCTCAGATTGGCTAAGATGACAGGAAAAGATGGTGACAAATATTGAAGAGGATGTGGGAGAGTTGGAACATTAGTGCCTTGTTGGTGGAGTTGTGGATGGATCCGGCCATTCTGGAGAGCAATTTGGAGCTGTGCTCAAAAAGTTATCAAATTGTGCATACCCTTTGATCCATCAGTGTTTCCATTAGGCCTGTGTCCCAAGGAGATCTTAGGGGAGGGAAGGAGATCCATATGTGCAAGGATGTTTGTGGCAGTCGGAAACTTGAGACTGAGTGGATGTCCATCAGTTGGAGAATGGCTGAATAAGTTATGGCATATGAATGATATAGAATATTATTGTTCAGAGGTTTGGCAATTGTTAATGCTGTAAAGTTACCCACGCATATAACCTGTAAATAAAAGGCTATTAAAATAAATAAATAAAAGAATATTATTATTCTATAAGAGGTGATCAGCAGGATAGTTTCGGAGAGGCCTGGAGAGACCTACATGAACTGATGCTAAGTGAAATGAGCCGAACCAGGAGAACATTGTACACAGTAACAAGATTATACGATGATCAATCTTGATGGATGTGGCTCTTCTCAACAATGAGATGATTCAGATCAATTCCAATAATCTTGTGATGATGAGAACTGTCTAAACCCAGAGAGAGAACTGTGAGGACTGAATGTGAATCACCACATAGCATTCTCACTTTTTGTTATTGTTTGCTGGCATTTTGTTTTCTTACTCATTTGTGAAGACCGGTATTTTTAAATCAGTAGGAGTCAGGAATTCAGGTTAGGGGAAAATCATCAGTCTTTATTCTCAGTGAAGAAAGATCAGAGGTGGAAGGGAATCAGCGATAGCAATGTGTGCCGCTGAGTCAAGAAGCTAGCTAGACCAGCAGCCACAGGACCAGCAGTTAGGAGTATGGAACCCAGGCCCAATCTCTCCCAGCTTCTCTTCCTGTCTCTCTCTGCCTCCACCCACCAAAATCGTCATTTCCTATACAACACATCAGGACTTGCATGGAGAATGGGCAGGGACCATTCTTTATCCAATCATGTATATTAATGGAGTATAGCCCAATTACTATTTAGCTTCACGTACTTGGGACCTCAGTGCATCAACTCAAACGTCAGCCCATTACACTCATTCTTTCTTTTTTGATCTGATTTTTCTTATGCAGCAAGATAACTGTATAAATATGTTTACATATATTGTATTTAACATGTTTTAACATGTTTAATATATATCAGATTACCCTAACCAATAACACAGAAATTTGGAAAAAGGGGTGGGCTTGAGAGAGAAGATAATGTGTTCTATTTTGGACATGATGTCATATCCCTACTCTGCCTTCTCTTCTTGAAGCTAAACAACATCTAATGCCCTCAACTGAGGTCCTTTACTATCCTAGTTACTCTTTTCTAAAAGACCTCCAATTTGTTAATGTCTTTACTAAAATATGATACCCTGAAATGGTACTGTTAACTGGGGCAGGAGACAAGACATTCCTCAGTTCTGGATACTATGCTTTCTTGGCTATCTTGTCCATATTGTTAATGTCTATTGAGTTTGTGGTCCACTAAAACCCTCAGGTCTTTTTCAGATCCAACATTGTCTAGACAAGGATTGCTAAATCTTCTACCTACAAAGTTGACTTTTAAAAATCCAAATATACTATTTGTAATTTGTTCATTTATGCCTTTTAAAAATTAATCAGCTTTCTTCATCCAAATTTACATCTTTGTAAAATCCCTCAATACCACTTACCTAGCTTATTATAATATTGGAACATTACTTTCATTTTCCCCTTTCTGCAACTTACCCATAATACTGTCAGAACAATTTTCCTTATGCATAGATCTAATCATGTCGCTCAGTTCAAAAATCTTTAGGATTGACTACTACATAATGACTACGTTCAAACTTCTTTGCCTAGTAATTCAAAGGCTTCCACAATCTAACTGCCACCTTATCTTTCTAATCCTATCTCATAGAGCCTAGACAAACTACTCTACTCTGTGTGTTGGCTCATATGTGGTTTTCTATGGCTGAACTATCTTTCTACCATTCTTTGCCTATTGAATTCCAATCTAGCTTTTAGGGCACAGCTTAAATGTCACTCCTTTTATGATGTTTTTCTTGATCCTCCATTAGTAATGATCTTTTACTCAGATTTCACTTAACTTTTAGTGCAGCTATTAAATATGTCTTATAATTATCTACCTTTGAACATCATCTTTCTATTAGACTATAAGCACAATAAAGGCATGGAATTTGTTTTCTCCAAAATTTCTCTCAAGTACTAGTATAATTCTCAAAGTCCTTAAATGTCTGTTGGAGGAATAAATGACTGGGACATTTCACAGTTACCAATATGACTTTGGATTGCATGGCTAAATAGCCTTGAAGAATATGGAAAATTTTGATCTTAGAAAGAATGAGATATATGAATTCTTTCAGAGCAAGGCACAATTTCATATTCTGAATGAGAGAGTAAATTATTTAAAAGGCTAAGCAGTGGGTCTTTTTCAATTGAGTAGTTAGCTTAAAAGTAAGGAATTGTGCATTTCTGAGAGGTCACAGCTCTATGACATAACATCAGAATCAACATTATGAAGTAAATGGATCAGAATTAGACTCACTAAATCAATATCCTGAATCTAGGTTCATGAACTTTTAGAAAAGTCTTTTGATAATGCTAACTCCACATAAATGGTTTTTTTTTTTTAATCTGTGCAATCTGTTTTATGCATTTAAAAACTTATTCTGAGAAGTGGTTCATAGGTGTACCCACATTGCAAAAGAAGTTCAGGACAAATGAGAAAGTTCATAACTCCTGCTATAAATCAAGGTGATATGTTCTTTTACCCACAAAATACATAATGAAAACACAATAACCAATAGTTCACTGCTTTGAACCAAGAGAATTATTATTTTGAATGTCAGCAGCTCTTCCAAAAAAGAAAAGCCTCAATTTATGCCATTTATTCTCATACTTTATGCATATATTATCAATATTTTTATACAAATCAAATTAGATATTATTCTACAAAATAAAGCTACTATTTGTAAAATTTTATCAACAGCATATTTTGATCCTCAGATAAATTCTAATCACAAACTACTTTTTAGGAAAGGAATAAGCCCATAAATTCTTCTCTTCTCAAATAAGTTTATTTTTTATTTATAGAAAAAACCTGTATTATACCATATGCATATATTGTAGAGTTTTGCTTTATTATTGATTTTCTTTATTTTTAAGCGCTATCAATGAGAGTACTTGGAAACCTCTGACAAATGATTCAGAACCCACTGCTGGTTCAAAATTATTTTAGATGGCCTACTGGACAGAATGGTTTCTTTAGTATATCTGTTTTCAACTTGGTAACAAATTTCCTGAACTTCATCCCTTATTCTACTGATAAAACTCTTCTCAACAATTCAATGATAGACACACTGGGATCTTGTACCCCAAGGTAATAAACAAAGAGCTCACAGACTATCATGGATAGAAGGAATCTTAAGAGATTCCCTAGTTAAAACTTCTTAGTTTACGTATAAAATATCTGAGGTCTAGAGAAGTTCAGTGGCTTCTCTAAATACAAGTAGTTTTTAGTAGATCCAGACCTAGAAGCCAAGGTCATGTTAAATGCTTCTGAGCAAATTTCTCTGATAAAGGTTTTATTTCTCAAAAACATAGGGAACTAAGACAAACTTATAAAAATAACAACCATTTCCCAACTGATAAATGGTTCAAAGAATACAAACATGATATTTTCAGATGGAGCAATCAATACTTCCAATAGTCACATAAAGAGATGCTCCAAATCACTAATAATTGGAGAAATGCAAATTTAAATAACTCTAAAGACTTCAATGCATACATAGATGGCTAACATAACAGAAAAGGAAAAATACAATTGCTGGAAGGGATGTGAAAAATTGGGACACTTACATGAACTCAATCAAAATGAAATGTACTGTATACAATAGCAATATTCTGAGATGATCAGCTGTGAATGACTTTACTATTCTCAGCAGTACCCATGATTACTCGGAAGGACTTAAGATGAAAAATCCTATCCATACCCAGAGAAGGAACTAATTGTTATCTGAATACAGATTTAAACATTCTCCTTCTCTTTCTCTTTTTAACTATTTTTCTTGAAGGTTATTTTTTCATTAGGGTGAGAGTTCTATGGTTTTTTTCACAACATGACTTATGGAAATGTCTTGCATTGCATAACTTCATATATGATTTGTTAATTGGGATTGGGGATAATGGAGAGAACTTAGAACTCAAATAATATTTCAGCTCTTTTTGTGGTGGCAAAGAACTGGAAATTGAAGGGATGCTCATCAAGTGGGTATGACTGAACAAGTTGTATGTGATTTTGATAGAATACTATTGTGATACAAGAAAAGAACAGGATGACTTCAAAAAAAATCTAGGAAGACATATAAACTAATGCAAAATGAAGTGAGCAGAATCATGAGCACATTGTATACAGTGAAAGCAATATTATAAGAATGATTAACTGTGAAAGACGTAGCTATTGTAATCAATACAATGATTCAACACAATTCCATAGGACTTATAAAGAAAAATACCATTCACCACCAGAGAGAGAAAACTAATGAACTCTGAATGCAAATCGAAGCATGCCATTTTTCTCTTTTATTTTTATTTATGTTTTCTTTTGTAACATGAGTAATATGGAAATGTTTTGCATGACTTTACATGTTATGATCAATATCAAACTGCTTTCTTCTCAAGGAGTGGGGAGAATTTGGAACCCAAAATTTTAAAAAGAAAATGTTTAAACAAATTTTATATATAATTGAAAAATTTTTAACAAGATAAGACACAAATTTCTTAAGTATGGTCAACGTGGGAACTTTTTTTGACTATGCATAATTTTCTACAAGAGTTTTATGTTTCTCCTTTTTTTTTTAACTGAGAGGGAAGGTGGAAAGGACAGAAAATAATTGTTAAAATAAATTTTATTTTATTAAATGCTTTTAATTAAAATAAAAAATTTGTAAGAACTAAAAATGCTTGTTCTTAGATCACAGTAACAATTACCATGAGAGAGAACACACTATTTTCCCATATCAAAGGTTTGCTGTTAATAATACACCTTTGGGCCTTGGATCAAATCTCCTTGTTCTTGGAAAAATTTTCTCCACAATCACCTCCTAATCTTCACTCCACTTACTCTCATTTCTTCTTAACCTACCCCTCTCCCTATTTTTCCACTTCTAATCCAAGGCTAATTGTCTGTTTGGATCAGGTGGATGGTGTAGTAAATAGAGGACCAGGTCTGGGGTGAGGAAGATCCATCTTCCTGAATTCAATTATGGCTTAATTTACTAGCTATGTTAACAAGGTAAGTCACTTAACACTGTTTGCCTCAGTTTCCTTATCTGTAAAATGAGCTGGAGAAGGAAATGGTAAACCATTCCAGTATCTTTGCCAAGAAAACCTCAAATGAGGTCAGGAAGAATTGGATACAACTAAAAAAAACAATTGTCCATTTACTCAACAAACACACTGAGTATCTGCAGAGCATAAAGCCAGGCACTGTGCTTAAGTATTGGGGACACAAGGGTACAAAAATGGACAAATGTCGCCCTTACCTTCCCAAGACTATTTGCAAGTCCCACTACTTTAGTCTGTCTCCTCTCTACATCACTAGCTCATAGTTCCTTCCTTCCCTCATATCACTACTCAGTCAGACATGACAGAGGAGAATGTGGGACTACACTACGGAGGGGAGAAGGAATCCTGATTATGTGAGGAAAACGATCTTCTTCCCATCACAATGAATATGTGTTTAATAAATTTTTTCTAATTGACATTCAAGAGTGTGTATGCATGGCCTATATACATCACCACGAAGAAACGATAATCCATGCATCTAGGAAAACTAAACGGGTACTGGAAAAAATATTTCCTTAAAGAAAAAAGAAAAAGAAAAAAAAAAAAGAAAAAAGGAAAAGAAAAAGAAAAAAAAAGAAAAAAGAAAAAGATAACAGTAATGCCAGTAAGACTTGAATTTGAAGGACCTGGGTACAATTCCTGATTTTGACACATTAATTTCCCCAATAAATAAATACTAGGGTCCTAAATTTAGAGCTGGAAGGAACTGCAGGTGCCATTTAATCCTACAAAGAAGGAAATGGATACTAGAGAGAACACAGAAGCCATCCAATCCAACAAAGGGGGAAAAAACCGATGCCAAATGCTGTTTTTGTTTTTTACAAAGGGTGAAACTGAAGTCCAAACGCCATAACCTCCACCCCTCCTTGTTTCTTACACGGGAGGGAAAAGACGCCCTCATTTTTACAAACCAGGGCACGGACGCCGAGTAGAATGCAGAGGCCATTTAACCCGAACCCATTCTGTTTTACTTTTTACAAAGGGGTAAACTGAGGTCCTCATTTAAAAAAAAAAACCTGATGTCAAAATGAGAACGCAGAGGCCATCTCATCTAAGCTCCCTGTCTTTTTGACAGAAGGGGAAACTGACGCTCACCTACCCTCACGTCCAAACCTCCGAATTTTCACACGTGAGTAATGATACCCCTCTAAATCCCCTATTTCACTCGCCCGAGGTCCCGGCGGGATTCGAACCCAGGTCCCAGGATTTCCTAAAGCTGGGCTCTCGCGAGGGCTCCAGCAGGCCGCTGCTCGCGCAGCGGCTCGGATCCCGAGAGAACCATCCCGGCCCGGCCCGGCCCGGCCTCGCCTCCTCCTCCTCCTCCCTTCCCCCAGAACCCCCGCCTTTACCCGTCCCGCGTCGCCGGGCAGGGCTTCCGGAGCCAGATCTTCCCGGACTCCTTGTTGCCCACGTCGGTTTTCTGCATGGCGGCGGCGGCGTCGGCGCCCAAAGCGGACCGATGTGGCCCGTTGGCTAACCGTTCCCCGTACCTTTCCCGACTGCCACCACGCTCTGCCCGCCAGCGCCGCGGGAGGCTCCAGTCATCGCCGCAGGTCTAGGAAACTCAGAGGCCGCGGGCCGCACCAACGCGCGCGGGGGTATCCGCTCAGTCTTGAACTAGATGGCCGCTAAGGCCTCGTCCAGTCCTAAGAGCTAAGATTCCGTTCCCTCTGTGCTTAACATCAGAAATTTTATTTTTCATTATCCACAACTGGCTTTTCCTTAAAACCGCATCCCAGCAGCCGAGTGACCCATCCTCCCCTATCGATCTCGGGGATGGAATTGGCCAATCATGAACTCCTTGGGCTCCTCCTCTGCTTCCAAGGATTGTCCTAGGAGAACGCTAAGCCTTCTGGGAATGGTAGTTTACTCTTTCATTCTCAGGCGCTTAAAGAATAAAGGATTAGAGGAGCATTGGGAGTCTCATAGATTTGAACCTCATAGAGGTCTTTGAACCCAAAGCACTCATTGTAAAGAGGAGAAAATTGAGGCACAGATTAAGGATCCGCTTGTGTAGCTGACTGATTAAGCACCTCCGTCAGTGATGTAGCTTCCCCTTCAAGACCCCAGTATCTCCATCCTGCTTTTGGAGTTCTCTGGTTGTTAAGCAATCAAAGCAGTCAATCAGCAGACATGTGCTAAGGCTTGGGATTAAAAATCAAATCAAGAATCATTTATTAAGCGCCTGCTGTATGCCAGGCTAACCGCTAGAGATAAAAAAGGAAGGTAAAAAAGTCTTCCCTCTTAAGGAGCTTCATATGCTATTGAGAGAGACAACCTGCAAAAAACTACGTATACCCAATGCTAATATAAAAGTGAGACGGTTCTTGATGTCAGGGAGCTTATAGTTTGAAGGGGGCATACAATGGATATAAAAGAGGGGAGCCCAGGGACGGGAGTTTTCCTCTGAACAGGAATGTTTCTATTGGTTTGTGTGATGTTCTTTTTTTTTTTTCTAAAATATGATCGTTCTCTGGGAGCAGGTTTCTTGGGCAGCCTTAGTTTCAGTTCAGTGTAATAATCACCTCAAACGCAGCCAGCTGATAAAAGTTCAAATCGTTTATTGTCTCATCCAAAATAGCCCCGGTTAGTTTTCTCAGAGGCCTTTCTTTCTGCTTCGTTCTAAGAGTTCTTGCAGCTTGTCCTTTGTCGCCTCCAGCTCCCTCTGAATCTTGGTCTTACTCCTCGGACTCCTTCCTTTTGCCCGACTGCAGTCTCTAGCTTGTCAATCTCCCGAACTGCCTGTCTGACTGACTGAAGCTCTAAGAGCTTCTTATCTATGATCTCTTAAAGGTGTGAAGCCAAAGGTTGACTCCTCCTCTGAGAGAGTGGGATTGTGGGAGGTGTATGTGGACTCCACTGTGTGAGGTAATGTGTGAACTCTCAAAGGTGTAAACTCAAGCATTGTTTCTATCAACTCTAATGAGTTAACACCTTGTTTCAGGTTCTGGCCTATAACAGGTTTGATTGTGCTAAATATAATATATTTGAGTTTTCATTCATTTGTCATCCTGGAGTTCAGCTTCAATGAGAAGTCTCCCTGGTGTAGGTAGGACATAATTTCTAAAAAACCTAGAGAGACTCATTAGGAAAGGAGGAGGATAGGAGAGAGCTGCAATTGGTTAAATGATAAAATTCCTGTGTCTCAATAGCCTCCATAGAAACCGAAGAGGGATGTAAAGCAAGATTTGGGCTCCAGGCATCGCCGCAGGTCTAGGAAACTCAGTTGCCACCGGCCACACCAACGCACGTGGGGGTATCTGCTCAGTCTTGAGCAGATATAGGATATAGGAAAGCTATATGTATATCCTTCCTATAGTTACCTAAATCTTGAAGGAACCTTGAAGGAATTTTTTAATTTTATAAATAAGGAAACTGAGGCCCAAGGAAATTAACTGACTTCCCTACTTCTTCACAAGCAGTGATTATAGGTGAGAGCTGAACCCAAAACCTCTCGACTCTTTACTGTATAGCACTGTTTCCTGTATATTATGCTATGTGAATTTTTACTCTGATATTAGGCCCCCAAATATGTCATAGGTTGCCTTCAACCTAAAATTGCCATTTTATCATTTTCTTCCCATTATATCTAATTTTGCTCTCTAGAGCAGAGTTTCTAAGCTTTGCAGTATGTGTCATGGACCCATTAAGCAGTCTGGTGTATCCTACAGACCCTGCTCAAAATAAGGTTTTTTAATTCACAAAATATTTAAGATTCCAAAGAAAAACATTACATTGAAATTTAGTTATCAAAATATAGCTATTAGAGAGAATTACCAGCTTGGCAAAAGAGACACAAAAAATAATACTTCAAAAAACAAAACTGGCCTAATTGTAAAAGAAGTACAAAATTTTGCAGAAGAAGGGGCAGCCAGTTGGTGTAGTGGATAGAGCACCAGCCCTGAAGTCAGGAGGATCTGAGTTCAAATCTGCAAGTCACTTAACCCCAATTGGCTTAGCAAAAAAAAAAAAAAAAACCTTGGATAAAATTTCACACAAGAAAAAAAATCTGTAAGAAAGAGAACTGACCAAATGGAAGAGGAGGTACAAAAATCTCATTTAAGAAAATAATTCTTAAAAAATTAGAATTGGGTAAGTGGAAACTAAATAACTTGAGATATCAAAAACTCAAAAGACATCTGAAATTAAAAGAATGAAAAAATAAAAGAAAATGTGCAACATCTCATCAGAAAAAGAACTGACTTGCTGATTTTTTTTGCACAAGACAAATATGGAAATATGTTTAAAAGCATTGCACATTGTTAATGCTGTAAAGTTACCCATGCATATATCCTGTAAATAAAAGGCTATTAAATTAAAAAAAAAAAAAAAAAAGCATTGCACATATTTAACCTGTATGAGATTGCTTGCTGTCTTGGGAAAGGGGCAGGGGAGGGAGGAAGAAAAATTTGGAACATGGAAATGTTTTGGTGGGCATGTATGTTGAAAACTATCTTTACATGTACTTGGAAAAATAAAATTACTATTGAAACAAATAAAAAAAAAAAATAACAGACCTGGAAAACAAATCAAGGAGATCAATAATTAGTGGACTAACTGAAAGCTATGATCAAAAAAAAAAAAATAGCTAGACATCTTTCAAGAAATTTTGAAGGAAAAAAGTCCTGATATCCTAGAAACAGAGGGTAAAATAGAAATTGAAACAATTCACCAATCACCTCTTGAAAGAGATCCCAAAAGGAAAATTCTTTAGTTCCCAGGTCAAAGAGAAAATCCATTAAGCACCCACAAAGAAATAATTCAAGTTTAGTCAAGAGTTAGCAGTTCCACATTACAGAAACAGAGAACTTAGGATATCATATTCTGGAAGGCAAAGGAACTAGAATTACAAAAAAAAAATCACCTACCCAGTAAAACTGAGTAGAATCTTTTTTTTTTTTGGGGGGGGGGAAGAAGAGGGAGAATGGATATTCAAATGAAATAGAAAACATCTAAACTTTCCTGATGAAAAGACCGCATCTGAAGAGAAAATTTCACATTAAACACAACTCAGGAGAAACAGATTGTATACCAAAATAAGGTCAAAATGGATATATGAATTATACATAAGAGGTAATACCATAAACAGGAGAGTAAGGAATAGTTCACCTGTCAGATCTATGGATAAGGGGAAAAAATTAGGATTAAATAATTATAGAGAGCATTACAAACTGTAAAATTTATAATTTTGATTATATAAAAATTTTTGCACAAACAAGACCAATGCAACCAAAATTAGAAAGAAAGCAAATATCTTTTACAGCAAATATCTTTTGATAAAGTCCTTATTTTTCAAGTCGAGAACTGAATCAAATTTATAAGAATAAAAGTCATTCTCTAATTGATAAACATCAAAGGATATGAATGGATAGTTTTCATATGAAGAAATCAAAAGGCATCTAAAGGCATATGAAAAAATGCTCTAAAATCACTTTTGATTAGAGAAATTCAAATTGAAACAACTCTGAGATCCTCCCAGCTAACCTGTCAGATTAGCTTATATGACAAAAAAGGAAAGTGATAAATGTTGAAGAGGATGAGGGAAAATTGAGACACTAATAAACTTTTGGTAGAATTGTAAACTGATAAAACTATTCTGGAGAGCAGTTTGACCTACACCCAAAAGGCTATCAAATTGTGCATACCCTTTGATTCATCAATACCACTATTAGGCCTATATACCAAAGAGATTACAAAAAGAGAAAATGACATACGTGTGCAAAAATATTTATAGCAACCCTTTTCTTGGTGGCAAAATATTGGGAATTGAGGAGATGCTTATCAATTCAGAGAATGACTGAACAAGCTGTGATACATGCAAGTAATGGAATACTATTGTGCATTAACAACTGATGAACAGTCAGATTTCAGAAAAAACTTGTAAAGATTTGTATGAACTAATTTGTATGAACAGAACCAGGAAAACATTGTACACAGTATGTACACAGCAACATGGTGTGATGATCAATTATGAATGACTCTTCTCAGCAACATGACAATCCAAGCCAAGTACAAAGGACTCAGAAAGGAAAATACAATCTATATCCAGATAAAGAACAGATGGATTCTGAATGCAGATTGAAACGTCTTTTTCACTTACTTTATTCATTCTAGTAGGTTTATTTTGATCTGTTTCTTTTCTCACAACTGTGACTAATATGGAAATAGGCTTGATCTGATAGCACATATATAAACTATATCAAATTACCTAACATCTTTGAAAGAGGGGAAGAGAGAGAAAAACTTGGGACTCAAAATCTTTTAAAAGTAAATGCTATTTTTTTCTTTTAGATTTGATTTTTCTTGTGCAGCATGATAATTGTGGCAATATATATATATAGAAGAATTGCACATGTTTAATATATATTGAATTACTTGTCATCTAGGGAAGAAGGTGGAAAGAAGGGAGGGAAAAGCACAAGGTTTTGCAAGGGTGAATGTTGAAAACTCAGGTAGCATATGTTTAGAAATAAAAAGCATTAATTAAAAAAACAATTAAAAATTTAAAAATGAATGCTAAAAATTTTCTTGACATAAGTGGGGAAAAAATAAAATAGTATTTAGAGAAATTTGGAGTGGTTTGGGGGAGAGGTTGGGCTAGTTGCTGCCTTTACTCCACTATCATGGCTCCACCCCAAAATGCTCTAAATAACTATGGATTAGATAGATGCAAATTAAAACAATTCTTACGTATTACTTCAGTTTATCAGATTTGCTAACATGACAAAAAAGGAAAATGATAAATATTGGAGAGAATGTGGGAAAACTGGAACACTAACGCACTGTTGGTTGAGTTATAAATTGATCCAACCATTCTGGAGAGAAGTTTAGAACTATACTCAAAGGGCTTTAAAACTGAGCATTCCTTTTGATTTAACAATACCATTGCTAGATCTCTATTGCAAATAGATTTAAAAAAGGGGAGGGGGAACTTATTTGCACTATTTATAGTACCTCTTTTGTGGTAACTAAAAATTAGAAATTGAGGGGATACCCATCAATTAGGAAATGAAGAAATTATGGCATATGATTATATGATCATAATGGAATATTGTTGTGCTATAAGAAATGAAAAACAGGATGATCTTAAAAAAAAAAAAAACCACCCTAAAAATCCAGCAGCAAGAGATACAAAGAGAAATTCCATTTAAAATAACTGTAGATAGTATAAAATATTTGGGAATCTATCTACCAAAGGAAAGTCAGGAAGTATATGAACACAAATACAAAATACTTTCCACACAAATAAAGTCAGATCTAATCAGTTGAAAAAATATCAAGTGCTCATGGGTTGGTTGAGCAAATATAATAAAAATGACAATACTATCTAAATTAATCTGCTTTATTTCATACCATATCAATCAAACTACCAAAAAATTATTTTACAGATCTAGAAAAAATCATAACAAAGTTCATCTAGAAGAACACAAGGTCAAGAATTTCAAGGGAATTAATGAAAAAAATACCAATGAAAGTGGTTTATCTGTGCCAGACCTAAAACTATATTATAAAACAGTGGTCATCAAAACGATTTGGTACTGGCTAAGAAATAGAGCAGTCGCTCAGTGGAATAGGTTAGATTCACAGGACAAAATAATCAATGACTATAGCAATCTAGTGTTTGACAAACACAAAGACCCCACTTTTTGGGATAAGAATTCATTATTTAACAAAAACTACTGGGAAAATTGGAAACAAGTATGGTAGAAACTAGATATTGACCCACACCTAACACCAAGATAAGGTCGAAATGGGTTCATGATTTAGACATAAAGAGTGATATTATAAGCAAATTAGAAGAACATAGAATAATTTACCTCTCAGATCTGTGGAAAAGGAAGGAATTTGTTACCAAAAAAGAACTGGAACTCATTATTGAACACCAAATAGAGAATTTTGATTATATTAAGTTGAAACATTTTTGTATCAACAAAGCTAATGCAGACAAGATTAGAAGGAAAGTAATAAATTGGGAAAATATTTTTACATTTAAGGGTTCTGACAAAAGCCTCATTTCTAAAATATATAGAGAATTGACTCAAATTTATAAGAATTCAAGCCATTCTCTGATTGGTAGTCAAAAGATGGGAACAGACAATTTTCAAATGAAGAAATTAAAGCATTTCTAGTGATATTAAAAGGTGCTCTCAATCACTATTAATCAGGAAATGCAAATTAAAACAACTCTGAAATACCACCACACACCTCTCAGATTGGCTAAGATGACTGGAAAAGATAATGACAAATGTTGGAGTGGATGTGGGAAAAGTGGATCACTAATACATTGTTGGTAGAACTGTGAATGAATCCAACCATTCTGGAGAGCAATTTGGAACTATGCTCAAAAAGTTATCAAATTGTGCATACCCTTTGATCCAACAGTGTTTTGGGATATGCTTATATCCCAAAAAGATCTTAAAGGAGGGAAAGGGATCCAAATGTGCAAAAATGTTTGTGGCAGCCCTTGTTGTAGTGGCAAGAAATTTGAAACTGAGTGGATGTCCATCAGCTGGAAAATGACAGAATAAGTTATGGTATATGAATGTTATGGAATATTATTGTTCTATAAGAAATGATGAGTAGGATGGTTTTAGAGAGGTCTGGAGAGAGTTTCATGAACTGATGCTAAGTGAAATGAGCAAAATCAGGATTTCATTGTACATAGCAACAACAAGATTATACAATGATCAATTTTGATGGCTATGGTTCTTTTCAAGAAGGAGACTATTCAGGCCAGTTGCAATAATCTTATAATGATGAGAACCATCTAAATCCAGAGAGAGGACTGTGGAAACTGAGTGTGTTTCACAATAAAGCATTTTCACTTCTTTTGTTGTTGTTTGCTTGAATTTTATTTTCTTTCTCATTTTTTTCCCTTTTTGGTCTGATTCTTCTTGTGCAGCAAGATAATTGTATAAATACATATGCCTATATTGAATTTATATATATTTATATATTTTTTACCATATTTAACATATATTAGATTATTTGCCATCCAGGAGAGGGGATGGGGGAAAGGATGAAAATTGGAACACAAGGATTTGCAAGTCAGTAGTGAAAAATTATCCTTATATATGTTTTGAAAATAAAAAGTTTTTAAAAAATTAAAATTAAAAAAAAAAAACTAAAAACACTTAACATGAACTGATACAAAGTAAAGTGAGCAGACCCAGGAGAACATTATACACAATAATAGTAATATAGTTCAATGATCAACTATAAATAGCTTAGTTTTTCTGAGCAATACAGTAATCCAAGACAATTCCAAAGGACTCGTGATGAAAATGTTATCCTTTTCCATAGAAAGAACTGCTGTTGCCAGAATAGACTAAAGCATACTATTTTCACT